>NC_138954.1:9522500-10722500 GCF_965226115.1 Aulonocara stuartgranti
TTTTAAAGGTAATTCTGTGTTGAACTGAGAGCCAGTTAGTGACTTCAGTATGGGGTTATATAGTCAAATTTCCTTGTGCGTTTACGGATTGGCTCCTGCATTCTTAACAAGCTGAAGTCGTCCTAGTGATGATTTGGATAATCCAGCAAACAGAGCATTACAGTAGTATAACCTGCTTTATATAAATGCATGGGCCTATTTCTGAGATTCAGTGTGAGATAGGGATTTTTAACATTTGATGTGTTTTTGAAGCGATAGAAAGCAGTTCTGGTTGGCCTGATTAATATGATTATCAAAACTGAGATCACTGTCCAAAATGAGGCCAAGGTTCCTGACATTGTCACTGGATCCACCAAAATATTAACTATTAACTAACAAGACAAGTGGTAAAAGAGGTGTATATCAGCATGGTAATGATCCACAGAACAGAGCCAAAGTTACACACACCGGGTTACTAAAGAAGAAAAAGGTCAAAGTATCAGAAAGAAAAAAATGTGCCTAAAGACTGGCAAAAGATCCAACCTTTTTGAGACACATCACTGCAGTCACATTCAAAATAAACTAAAATTTTTATGAATTAGTAAAATGTCTCAGTTTTACCTGTTGATGTTTTCTAAGTTATGCTGTGAATTTAAAAAGTGGTTTATGAGCTTGGGAAATCATTGCAGTCTCTTTATTTGCATTTTACATCGTGTCCCAAAGGTTTCAGAATTGGGTTTGTAGATAACAAACAGGTCTGTGTTCTTTAGATTTACCTAATTTGTCAACAGGCAGAAAATGTTTTAAGTGACTTTTGCCATTTTGTAGGAAAACTTGTCAAATACTTTCTACTGCCAGCTTTTCCACTGTGATATGATGATTTTCTTAGTGATATGTCATTGTAGTTGGCTTGACTGTCCCTGCAGCTAACAGTCATTAAAAGCGTTGGTGTATCTGCTTGTTACTTACTCAAGTCAAAAAGTTTCCCAGTGTTTAATGTCACATTTTCAGACAGCACTGTAATGAAGCAGGTGCATGTTATTTGGGTACCTTTCTTTACAATTCACAGTATTTGCTGCCTCTGTTGCTGAGGCGATTAATTATAAAATTAACCTGTTTTAAAAAATGACTTTTTAAGGGAACTTTGATTTTCCTTTAACAATTTAAACAATCTGCTGTGTCCTTTCAGGGCCTACGATAGAGTCGGTCCAGACTTTGTCTTTGGATCAGAGCGTGAGAGATAAGGTGGATATTTCACCAAATCAGGGAACGTCATCACCTCCTCAAACAGAAGAGAAACGCAGTGAGCAGCGCAAATCTGACAGTGAGGGCAAAGATGACGAAGACTTAGTAGTCAAACTAGAAGACGAGGATGACGTCCAGATCGTGGAGCAGGTCGTGGACTCTGATCACAGCGTTAACAGTGGAGCAGGTCCCCACGAGATGAATTTGAACCACCAGCCTGCTGAGGTTGTGGAAGAGCAAGAGTCACAGCAGTGGCTGACTGTTTCGGTGGGAGACAGCGACACTGCGGATGACTCGGAGTGCTTTTTCGAAACAAAGCAGTTGTCTCAAAATCTGGACTCCGAAATCTTGCTCATTCAAAATGCCTTGGACATTTTCGATAATTCAGCAGAGGGAGCATACTCGGACAGGTTTATGAGGGACAATGAAACGGTTCAAGGTGCATCAAGTAAATCAAGGGCACCTGTGACTTTCAGCCAGTCTCAGCCAAGTCAACCTATAGAAGCAATAAATCACTCAGAGAGAGGAATGTCCATTAGATTCCTCTCAGAAAAACAGCAACCACAGACTAAAAACATGTCAACCTTTAACACAGACAACAGACTCTTTCATTTAAACGACCCAGAGTTGCACAAAACTATAGCGGGGCGCCGCATTAGGGAGAAGTGGTACATCTGCCCGTTCTGTGGGAAGAGCTTTGATCGCATCAGCCACCTCGAGATACACCAGCGAATTCACACAGGAGAGAAACCGTACACATGCGACACGTGTGGCAAGTGCTTTTCTCAGAGGAGTAACCTTCGCACTCATCAAAGGACTCACAAAGAGGCTCTCGCACAGAACGCAGTTTAATTCAGTAGATTTTGAAGAAAAGCTAGAAATATCTAAGTGGCTTTTAGATCTAGATTTATTAACAAATTCTGTTTGTTTTTTGATATTTCTGGAAAAATAATGTAGCAGACTGATTTAACTGTGCCCTCTTTTTGTGAAATAAACAAAAATTTTGACACAGTGTGGCTTTTAAGAACTAAAACAGGAACATATGAACTGCCAGAAAAGAGGTTTTTAACACACATATGACAAACTAGGAACATATGACCTCTAAGACATTCAGTTTAAGCTAGACAGGAAAAATCCAGCATCTAATCGCTTAGTTTTCCTCGCCCTGATGGAAAGATGGTGAGGAAAAGTCACAAGACATTTGATAAATTAGTTCACCACAGAGCACTAAGGATGTAAAAAAAAAAGGACAAAGAATTTGTTGGTCACCACACGACAGCCTAAATTGTGTTTGTGATGCTGCCTAAGCAAAAAATTAAGATAAACTAAGATTTCAATGTTCTGTTTATAGAGGAAAAAAACATGTTGTTCAGCCTTGCACTGCAGGTTAGATGTTCATGGGTCAGTCGAGTTAAAATTTTCCCATTCTGAAGAATCTTTAACTTCCAAAACATTCAGGTACTTCCTCCAAAGTTTTTCCACAGGATCCAGAGCCAGTCATGGTAGGAGATGTAGACTTTGTAGCCCTAGGCTTAAGCCCTTCCCCGTACACACTTGTTCACTTGGAGGGTCAGAAACATTCAGTGTTGTTCTAAACCTAGCATTAAATAATGCCATTTAATGTAACATCAGCCTTAATTCAGTTTTATCAACTCCATTCCTTACAGTAAAACATTTTTGTCTGGTATGTGGAGGGACAGGTACTTTCAGCTGCTCACTTATTTCCCAAGGGGTCATCACAGTGCATGTTTGAACTGGCACCAAGTTTACAACTGCCATCCCAACAAAAGACTCCCTGGCACAAAGAGTACGCGAGCTTGTAATTCTCAGAGGCTGGGTTTGTGTGTCCTCTTGGGCTCAAAACAAATGTAAGAGAATTTAACATATACCACAAATTTTATATATCCTTAGGAACAAACTCCACATGCTTACAGATATGATTTCTATATTCTTTTTTTAAAAGCCTTATGTCACGACCCCCTCTGCTAGGCGACAGGAGGGGAGAAACATACACAAGCCCTCTCACGAAATCTGAGTAAATAAGGGGTTTTATTACAAACATTAAACTGAAAACCGACAGGGCTGTTCAACAGACCACCGGGGAAACAATTAATACACAATGAAAAGAACAGGCAAGAGTAAAAGCTAAGGGTTAACCAAGGCAAGCCAGCATCACAAAACTCTAATGAAACTAAGTTTAGCTGTATACCAGGTTTAAACAAAGAGCAACACAGCAAACAGGTTTAACAAACGAGCTTCACATGCAAAGCAGACGAGGATGCCACTGCATGTTCACTTCAGCGCAGCAGTTCCCCATAGTGTGAAGGCTCTTCAGCTTTTTATATTCCCAGGTGCAGACAATCAGCCAGTCAATTGGTCATGGAGTGGTCATGAGATCTCCAGGCAGCCAATCGTCCACGAGGTCTGGCACACTGTGATCTTTTTTTTTTTGCCTGTCCCGTTTGACTCTTTTGCCATCAGAATTATTGTCTAAAGGCAAAGGCTTTGCCTTTGGCACACTGTGATCTGGATAAAAGAGGGCTGGCACAGGACTCCCAGCAGCCAATCATCCACGAGTCCTGGCACACTTAGATTTGCATGAACACAAAAGGGCAGTCTCACTCCCTCCAAGGCCCAGGGCTGTAACATCTTTGTTATTGATTTTTTTAAATAAAAATGGAAGGAGAATGAGAATTTTGAAGTGATTGGCATCATCTTAATTCCAATCTGTGTAAAACATCAAAGACGCTGAGTGTAAGTTTCATCACAGAGATAAGGGCATCACAGAGTTTTCAACTGTATTTGTACCCAATACTTTAATTAAGACCCTTCAACAACCTCAAGAGTGACTACATGTACACTTACAATCATCAAGCAGTAGGGGGCAGATTCTAACTGGGCTATAGTTGTAGGGTGACAGCCAAAGGTTTGCAACAGTTGTCCATGTCAGCTCCAACCTTGGAGAGCAGCTGCAGTCTAGTGAAATGATAATGTTTGGTTGTGTAGCACTTATCAATACCAGTATTAAAAAAATAATCTTACAATATAAACGAGTCAGCCATGGAGCCCTAAAAGCAGACACTTGATCACCTTTTTGGTTTAAGCATGAGGTGGGAACAGTTAACAGGTTTCTGCCTGAGCATCTCAGGCTGCACACTGGTCGGTACAGCAAACAGCTGTTCACATATATCAGGTCTGGGGATCTCCAGGCCTGAAGGGCCGGTGTTCTGCAGGTTTTAGATATCACCCTGGGTCAACACACCTGAATAAAATGATTACTACATTACCAGGCCTCTGGAAAACTTAAAGACATGTTGAGGAGGTAATTTAGTCATTTAAATCAGCTGTGTTGGAACAAGGACACATCTAAAACCTACAGAACGCCGGCCCATGAGGCCTGAGTTCCCCACCTCTTACGTATATAATCTCGGTCCAAGCCTAAATGCCTTTACAAGTAATAAGTTAAATCTTAAAATCAATTGTAAAAGTATTGGACATCCAGCATCTGATTCTTTGGGTTTTCTCTGTAATACTGTAGGATCTGTACCTTACAATATAAAGCAGCTTGTGGCGACTGTTGAATTGAATTGTAGAGGGGTAAACTGGGATAATATGTTCACATGTGCAAAATGCAGTCTTACAGCTGCATTTTGCACAATCTGAAGTCTATTTATTGTTATCTCTGATTGGTACCTTTGAAAAACCAGTACAAAAACCCAACTGAGAGGAAATAAAAGCATGAATAATAGTCTGAGAGTCAGTAAAACTCAGCATTCAGTTTATTCTTGGGATATTCCTAAGGTTCCATTGGTAGCATATATGATGGGGGAAAATAGATAGGTCCCAGTATGGATCTCTGAGGAACTCCACAACTTATTATAGAGTAAGGAGAGCAGTTTGTCACCAATGAAAACAAAAATTTTTGGATTGTCAAATATGACCTAAACCATCTGACCTTTACCAACCCAGACCTGGAGCCTCTCAAAGTTTTATGGTCTACTGTGTCAACTGCACTTAAATCAAGCAGCACATGAACAAAATATTAATCAGTATCCGCAGTTCTTAGTATCATTTGTCACCATAATAAGCACAGTCTCAGTACTTTCATGTTTATTCAATCTTCTTAGTGCATTTAAGACTCCCCCTACAGGTACAGTGTTATTTCCAGTACAAAATTAATGCCAAATATAGTGGCCTGTACTAGTTCTAGGATCTTTTTTACAGTAGTAATGCCATGGGTTATTTCTTAGCCAAATGCAGTGACCTGCTAGTCCCTAATAACCTCATAACAGAGTTAGGGCATCTGGCCAAGCAAAGATCTGTCCTGTAAACACTTGCTAAAACTACAACCATGTTTTAATTTGCATCAAAGTTAATTGTCTTCCATGCCTTTATTAGTAAAATATGAAGGTAGTATCAGTGTTTGAATCTATAAATAACAAGAAAAACAATATTTCTCAAAAATCCTAACTTTTTCTTCAATAAAAAATTTATTTAAATTCATCAACCTATAACAGAATAACCCATAAAGTTTCTGCTGTTTTATGAAGTTTCCGAAGTAGCTTTAATGTTCCAGTGTTTTTTAAAAGAATGTTTGTAAGCTGCACTTTTACAAATAAAGATTTTCAACATATACACATCACTTTCTGATCTTCTTAAAAAAAAGCATAGAAAAATTTACAGTGTATTTGTATCATCACAATGTTTCTTTTTTTTACAAAAAGGTATTTACAGCACTAAAAAGTTATAGTTATATAGATGAAACTGACCCAGTTTGCTGCATTTCAACACCAGCTGGCCAAAGAACTTTCAGCATCGTCTCTTTTGTTCTTCATATTAACAAGGTTTTTTTTTAAGCTGACAGCAGCAGGTGGCTGTAAAGATGTATTAATAAACAAATGTACACACACACATATATCAGACATTAACATAAGAACACCTAATGTGCAAGAGTTGATGTGGAAACAATGTAGAAATAACTGACCCATCGGGGCAAGAGCACTGGATCGCTGAGGGTGTCTTTACTTGATCCTTTGGGTGAGTATCAGCCTCAAAAACCTGAATTCAATTTGGATCTGAGGAGCTGATAGTTTGTATCAGCACCTTGGACTCTTTGCCAAGTTCCTCAAGTAATTTTTGTGATGTGGAGTCGCCAGATCTAAGGTTTCTCTACAGGGCGAAGCGATGTAACAAGTGAGTCAATGTTATTCACTTCACCTTTTAACAGTTTTAATGTCGTGGATGATCAGTGTATATAAACACATGGAATATATACATATTGTCCTGCATGAGGCAGGATTCTCAAGTCCTTTGTATCTATTCACATGTATTTAAACAAGAAGCACTGGATGCAAAACTCAGCTTTGCACCAAACATAGTAAACATTTGTAACAGGATTCTTAATACAATACCTTAAAGAACAAAAATACTTTTCATTTGCATACCTTTCAGGGCAAAACTCTCTATAAACTTAATTCTACATTAGTGGTCCAAAATGTTCCAGTTCTACTATACCAGTCGTATCTGGCTCAGGACTTCTTCTTTTTTTCCCTCTTCCCCCAAATTATTCCTCATCTCTTTTTTATTACCTCACTGATGAAGTCATAAAATGCTCAAAAGAACAACTCATAACCTTCTTTTGATTAACAGAAATAAGGAAGAATCTCTAAAGTTAAAAATCAACAATCAGCATTGGGATAGTACCTGAGACGAATTACCCTTCAAAGCAAACATCAAACGTCACAGTCAGAGTCACTGCAGAGATACAGACAGTCTCTCTTTTCATATCACAGATGAGAGTCCTGTCTAGATCAGCTGTCCTCTGGGGTGTAGAATAATGGAATTGTTACTTGGCTTGGGCCTGATGGCCCCATTGCTGTAGTCAAAGTAATTCCTGAGAGTCTGTGATAACTGGTAGGGGCTCCCATCTTCGTCACTGTCGTGTCCTTCAGACTGTGTGGGAGCCCAGTCCTCTCTCTCCCTGGGCTGGCAGGCGTCTGGTTCTCTGGGCCCGCTGCCGTCATCCTGCTGAGCCTTCAGAGGAACCAAAGATGAAGGAAGACCTGAGTCCTGGTAGAAACAGTATAAAAATAGAATACTGTTTTTCCTGATTTGTCCTGAAAGTTACCAATATTAAGGAGGACCTATTATGCCTTTCCTTATTTTCTCTCAAATACACAGTAACAACAGTTAATGTTGAAACTGAAGTTTTAAACACCGAGTTCAGCAGATGAACAGGTAATTCCTGCAAGCCAAAACCTCAGGGTTCAATCTGCCCTACCACTTAGTTTCACACTGTTTATTCTAGTTTTGGCTCTGTACGATCAGCCAATCAGATGAAAGTTGGCTAGGAGATGATGGCCTTAAGAAAATGGCTAAAATGGATTTCCCCATAAAGAGGATAAACTGTGAGTCAGGCAAAACTATTTTACTGGAGTCCAAGAATACATATTTAGTTGGAAATGAGCATCATAGGTCCCCTTTATATAACCAAAAAATTGAAGTTGGACTGAAAAAGGCACAGAGGGGATAAAACTGGGTTTATGATACTTGCACTAAAAATCCAAATTCAAGCTGGATAATCTGTAGATAAACTTTATATTTCTACCAAAACTGTCTATGGGATCAGTGAAAACCAGTTTATTGAGGTAGAAGTCTAGATTTAAAAAAAGAAGAAAAAAAAAGCTCCTAACACAACATGGACCATATCCTACCATCCAATATTTCTTATGACGTTTTTTTGTGGTAATAATTGCTAGGAGAGAATGCACACTGGTATTCAATCTCTTTTGTATGAAACCTCTAAGTGAAGCTTTGGTCGTGATGACATCAGATTGTAATCCAGATTTAACAAAACAGTCATGTTTACATTCCGGATCCTGTTTCTAAATAAATCCAATAAAGCGTCATCATTTGTAGAAGAAAGGAACAATTATAAAGTGACTAATAAAACAGAGATGACGTTTCTTGCTGTTGTTTCCTAAAATGTTTCCTGTCATTTGAATCCCTTTTGTTTTACCACGTCACCCTCAGTGACGATACAAACTCAGCAATAAATACAGCATGCCGTTACCATATGATACATTACAAACAAATCTAAACACATTTCAAACTTAATCTCTCAGACGCTGACACATACCAGCGACATGTTGCTACTGCTCTTCACGTATGACTCCACCCTGTTCCTTTGCGCCTCCTTCCCTCCGTCAACCTCAGCTCCTCCTGGAATATCGCTGCCTTCACACCAGATGACCGGACGTCCCAGTTCATCCAGTTCTACATCTCCTGGCCCCCACCTCCCACCCAGAGTGGAATGGGTATGCTCCTGTAGGCAGGGAGAGGATATTCAATGTAATGATAAAGTGCAAATCTGAGACAAGATCTTAAAGCATTTTATTTTGAAAAAACCTTCAACATTAGAAAGAAGCAGCTATATGAACAATTCCTTAGAGACAGCGCAGGCAGAACCAAGATCAGCAGTATTCTACCTGGATATATTTCATCACAGTGAGACACTCACCAGAGACATTTGGCTGTTTTTCATTCGGCTGTCTATTCTGAGCATGGAGTCTTCACCCTGGAGAAAAATAGAAAGTCGCCAAAAATTAGTGAACCTGAACACGAAGAGGAATATAACAAACCGCCAAAAATTAGATATTAATGATATTTGTCTATGAACGCTGCATGTTTCAGTGTTGTTTGAAGCTGCAGCAGCCTGTAATCAGCAGCCTGAGCTGCCAGCGGCTCCACCCGAGCAGGACAGGTGTGTCAACCTGGCTTCCTTCAAGCTTGCAGGTTATTGTTGTCAGCGAGAGTGTGTGTGTGTGTGTGTCTGTGTGCGTATTCCTACCTGGTATCTGAAGTCTGTGCTGGTAGAGTTTATTCTCCTGAAAGAGGCTTGCCTAGAAAAACTCCTAATTTCATCCCTGGGAGAAAAAAATAAAAACCACACACACATTGAGGATTTATGGAAAACCTGCATGTTCACAAAATAGATCAGTTTAAATCCCAGTTGAAGTTATTAATAAAAGCCTTCTTTAACAATATGTGCTTTAGCTCACGATTTTTCAGATAGCTGTCTCTTAAGCTTGTTCGTTCTACGTCGATGATGGCGGTGAACCACCAAGATGATGATGATCAGGAGGAGGATTAAACCTCCGGTGGAGGCACAAATTATGATCAGCAGCAGGTTATCAGGAGGGGTTTCACCAATGCGCCATTGCATCTCTAAAAAAATATAAAAATATGAAAAGATCCGATGACTCTCTCGCATATAAATACATTCAACAACAACACAGCTACATCTTTCCTTTAATATTTTTTTTGTAATCCAGACTGAGTTCAACTGTTAATGCCTTGTATCTAACAAGAGGGGGCAGCAAATGTTCAAAATTACACCAACTCAGAAGGAGTTTGGCAAATAAGTCTAAATTTCCACCTGCAAAAACATCAACAAAGCTCACAGCAGCAGAACAGTTTCTCCATCAAATCCCATGAAAATGTATGCAAAATTAGCTTTACTGCACTTACCATCTATATTGAGCATATACTCAGTTTTTCCCCTTCCCACACTGTTTGTGACCATGCACTCGTAGGCCCCACTGTCACTCAAGTGAACAGGCCGCTGAAAGAGGAGCTTCCCTCCAACCACAGACACCCCGTCAGGCAGAGCTCCCCCTTTCCTGCAAGCAATCAAAAGAAAAATGTTACCATTAACTTGCAGATGTCACAGAGAGGTGAACTACGCAGAAGTCTGTGACTCACTGTTTGAAACAGCAGCTTTGACTCATAGCTGCAAACAACAAAATGAAAGGAGCAGAGTTCAAACCAGAGAGCTGGAAATATACAAATATCTAATGACGTTTGCTTGCAAGTAACAGGAAAATGCAAAAACTGGTTTGAATCAAGGAAGTTATCCGCTTAGTAAACACTCTGAAGGATCAGGTTCATCACAGAGTGAAACCACCTGAACCAAAGCATGCAGGGCTCATCTGTATAAACCAGGTAAATACTAGGTTTGGGGGATTGAAACAAGCCCAACTTCTGAGCCCTAAATTGTACAGGCCACATAATAGAGGCAGTTTCTGATCAGGTCCACTGAGAGGGGTCATATTCCCCCCTGGTTTCACTGTGCTCCACCAGCTATTTACCTACTGCTTTATCCCCCCCGTCAAAGTCGCCCCGGGTCAGATTTCTTTTCTCAACACCCCGCCTAGCTTCTCTGACCAGCCTTTTCTAAATCGAGTCACAGGTGGAGATTGCATCTGACACAGCGAGGATGGTGGAAATGATACAGATATGGTGTGCAATACAGCTTCACTGGCCAAAAAGATTCTAATCTCTCCCGTGACTTATTGTTTTTGTGACTTACCACAGTATCAGTGCAATGAAGCAAAGACCTATTGTGAAATGACTGAAACTAGAGTAGTACAATATAGTTTCACTACATGAGTTATACATAAAAACATATTGTGAAACTAAAGTAGCTGGCCTCGATAGTGCCAAAGGTAAAAGTAAAAGTTTACTAGATAACGCAAATTACATGTTTTATGGTATTATCTGTTACACTTAACAATGACTTTGTCTTTGGAGCAACGTAAAGCAGCTATAAGAAGATCAAGAAAGGTATTTGTGAATTTGATACACTTGTTGTACATACACATTCTACATTTTTAGGGTTGCTCTGATTAATAAAATATGCACTCATCTGCCACTTTATTAGGTATACCTTGTTAGTACTGGTTGGATGGCCCCTTTCTCCTCATAAGAGACTGAACAAGATTCTGGAAACACTGTTCAGAGATTTGGGTCCATATTCCCATGACAGCATCACACAGCTGCTGCAGATTTTTGGGCTGCACATACAGTATTATGCCTAAGTTGTAGGTAGGTGTGAAAAAAATGCTGTAAACAAAGAATGCTTTCAGAAACATAATTGTTTATTGGCCCAAATGTATTCTGCAGCAGGACAACGACCCCAAACATACAGCCAAAGTCATTAAGAGCCATCTTAATGAACAAGAAGTACTCCTTCAAAAACTGTGTGCAAGTATACCTAGAACAAGGGTGGGCAACTCCAGGCCTCAAGTGCCGGTGTCCTGCAGGTTTTAGATATCACCCTGGGTCAACACACCTGAATCAAATGATCAGTTCATTACCAGGCCTCTGGAGAACTTCAAGACATGTTGAGGAGGTAATTTAGCCATTTTGAATCCGCTGTGTTGGATCAAGAACACATCTAAAACCTGCAGGACACCAACACCCAAGGCCTGGAGTTGCCCACCCCTGACCTGGAAGAATTGATGCTGTTTTGAAGGCAAAGGGTGGTCACACCTAATATTGATTTTATTTAGATTTTATTTTTGTTCATTCACTGCATTTTGTTGATTGATGAAAATAAATGATTAACATTTCCGTCTTTGAAAGCATTCTTTGTTTACAGCATTTCCATCCATCCATTAGCTTCCGCTTATCCTTTTTCAGGGTTGCGGGGGGCGCTGGAGCCTATCCCAGCTGTCAAGGGGCGAGAGGCAGGGTACACCCTGGACAGGACGCCAGTCTGTCGCAGGGATAACACACAGGGACAGACAACCATTCACACTCACATTCACTCCCGCATTCACACCTATGGGCAATTTGGATTTTTCAATTAACCTATCCACACAAAGTGCATGTTTTTGGACTGTGGGAGGAAGCCGGGGAGAACCCACGCAAACACGGGGAGGACGTGCAAACTCCACACAGAAAGGCCCTGCTGGCCTGATGGTGGAATTGAACTCAGGAACTTCTTGCTGTGCGGCAACAGTGCTAACCACCATGCCACCGTGCTGCCTGCTTACAGCATTTTTTCTGTCTAAAACTTAACAGTACTGTACATGCTGTGACTCTCCTACATCCACTACATCTAAAATATTGTCTTGTGGATAGAGATGGATCGAGTGGATATTCGTACAGGAGTGGCACCCAGGCTGGTCTTCTGCTGCTCTAGTCCAATAGTATTGTGCATTAAAAGATGCTCTTCTGCATATGCTGATTGTAACAAGTGCTTATTTGAGTTACTGTTCCCTTCCTATCAGCTCAAAGCAGTCTAGCCATTCTCATCTGACCTCTGACATCAACAGGGGATTTTCACCCAGAGAATTGCATGACCATCTCTGTAAGCTCTACAGATGGCCTCTTGAGAAAAATAGATCCACTATTTCTCAAATAGTCTGGCTTGCACCCTCAGCTATTCCACACTCAAAGTCAGTGAGACATTGTGGGAAATGCACAGGTTGCTGATAAAATTAATGTTATCTGCCAATTCATATAAAAGTGGAACCAAGAATTTAGCATTAAGGCTCAACACACAGAAACAGCTAGCATGACTTCTTATATTTAAAGCTGAAATGATAGTTTATTTATTCCACACATGGCTTACGTGTAGGATCATTCCCTTAGTCAACAATCTTTTACATAACCCCACTAAATGAGAAATTTGCTTCTTTTCAACGCAGATTAAACTACAGATTTGTTCTGTGAATGCTCACATGGAGAGACCAGCAGTCAGCCACTCATATTGACTAATGGTTGTATTTTTATATATTTACATTGTTAAAAAGCAAACAAGGGGAAAAAAAAAGTCAACATTTCAAAACGTTTACTGACATTATAACTAAAATTAATCAGTGGATTTCCTCACAGTGGGGCCTCAGTGATGGATGGCTTAGTGGAGAGGTTGAAACTAGCACAACTTTAATATTTCAAGATTGCCTCATGACCCAAGTACTCAGCACAAAACATTTGATCACTGTGTGCACAGGGAGAACTGTAATGGCTGGCGTCTTTAATTAAAGTACAGACCCAGTGTTTTACCAGGCATTAGAGTGATATTTAAAGCATGGCACTATGATTAAACGCTTAGCATGTGTCTCCTGCTCTTCCTTGTGTCGCTCACTCCCTCCCTCGTGTGAAACACAATCTTCTAACTTGAAATTTCGCAACGCGACACCACACCTTTTATTCAGCAGTGATTTGAGCCAGCAGAGGATAGGAACCCCCCCCCCCTTTAGATGGGAGCGCACTCCTTTGTTGTTTGCAGGTGTGTGCTCCATGTGTATGCGTGTTAGCAGTGGCTTATCTATGTTTTGAGTTACATTCCAGTGCCATGTAAAGAGAACATTAGCAGCATAAATAGTATTAGAAAGGGGGGAGGTGGGATTTAACATGATATCATCATAGTGTTGTTGACTGCCAGAGTGACAGATGTGTATGTGAAAATGCAGAAAGTACCACGTCCAGGTGAAGTTTTGAGGTGTGGGGTGTCCCCTGCCTTCGCACACCAGCTCAGCTTTCTCCAAACCCACATACCAACGAGACGAGGACGTCATGATCGTAGCATCTGGGGGGTCTGACACAGAAACACAAATATTAAGTAAGCAGCATCACAACCTAGTGTCTCCTATGCTGCATAATAGATCAAATAGAGAACTTTGTAGAGCAGCAGAGAAGATACAAAGAAGTTTGTTTACACCATAAACACAACAGATGAAGTTATTTCCTCGTCTTAAATCTACAAAAAGATTTTCGCAAGTCTCAAAATTTCAAATGTTATCTGGGAGGTTTGGAGTCATTACTAAGCGTATTGAGCACCAGTTCAGTGATTTTAACAGTGAGTACATAATTTTAGCAGAAAACTTTAGCTTGAAACCTTGTATTTAATCCCATTTTAAAAGCAAGCTGGCACAGCTCACACCCACACCTTTAACAAATGTCCTTCAAATCAGACAAAGAGGAATTGTTGGAACAGTTAAAGTTTTGGCACAGTTACACAGTAACAGTAGTCAAGGACAGACTATTACTGATAAACTTTCCCGCCGCAGGATCAAATCTGCCGATAGTAGCTAATATTTACCCAGCTCTTTAATCTCAAAGACTAACAGTTAAGCCTTATAAATATAATTTGCTGGGCAACTAGAGTCAAAAATATCTAATTGGCTTACATTCCCATTAAAGGGGAGAGCTTAAAGTTTGGCCCATAGCCCAGCAAAGAGCAACTGCAGTGTCATTCCATACAGTATGCTGATAAGTATGAGCTGATTTAGTTTGCATGCTGAATACAGCTCTGTCTTTCCCACCACAACACACTCACCAAAAAAAAAAAAAAAAAAAAAGAGTCATTAAGGTGGTACTCAAAGATACAAAGAATGAAAACATGCTGAAGAAAGTGCAGGAATCCGCCAGGTTATAGGGAATAAATGTAATATTTTGAAAGTAACTTTTGCTCAGATGCATGAAGTTGAGTTATCAGTGATAGACTGATGTTTGGCAGACCATCCACATAATGCTCCTTTTATACTACATCACCATAATATCTTCATTTATGTAATGTTATTAATATATACAGGTAGTATACATACTGTACTCAAGTATTAATTTTATGGGAGAATTTGGCAGGATCAAAAATGGTTATAGAACTTTAACTTCTCGAGTATAAAATATAAAAACCTTTAAAAATGTAATATGTTTATTGATTTTAATGCCGACATTTTGACACCATTAGAGGAAAAACATGGGCGTGGTTAGTACTGTTAGTTATAGCTGTGTTTTGCAGGTGTTAGTCTTCGGAGTTGTTCAAACATAAATATTAACTTAGTGGTTTCGTATCGTCGCAAACACACCTACATAAAAAGGGAGGGACCAACTTATTAGGTCACCTCGTGATATTCTTGGTATGGGCGCAATATTTAACAAGTGTCCATTTGAAGTGAATATTATTATTTTGGATGAGATGTAGAAGAAATGTTGTTGTTTTTTAATCTAATACTTTTTTGTCATTTGGGAGTATTCATAGTTTCTACAATACTATAAGAAATCTGCAAAAAACACGATTGTAATGTTTGTTTTTGTCATGTTACCTTCTATAACTGGCATAACTGCTGTTATGCATTCAAATTTCCGCTTTTAAAACATCAGCGTATGCTGGTTTAAGTAGTAACCTATAAATATTTAACAGCAGAGGGAAGAAGGATTAAATCGCGATACGTCAAGGATCAGCGCAAAGCTTCAAGTGAAAGGAGAAAGGTGGGACTATAAAAACAGTGTTTAAGAAATCTGAGAGTAAAAACACTTATGTCATTTTTTCCTTTATTTGTTCCTGTTATTAACTAAAAAGCCAGGCGTGTCCCAGTTCTTTACATATTCTATAGGACCATATAGTTTGCACTAAACAGCACAAGTGTGGTAATTTAAAACCCTTTGCAGTGACGTACACTGCTTCATACAATGCAAGCTTACAGAGTATCTATTTACAGCTGCAAAACACACCAAAACAAAATATGGATGGCACTGAGAAAGCAGTATTGGGGCGTGATGATCTACTAATTAAATTAGTAAACAGTAGGAGGTCCAGGCATTTATTAGGCATCAGCCACCACTACACATGACCTTTGTGTAGTACATGTTCAAATTAGTTACTGATGAATGTCAAGATAAATTATTTCATGTTGTTTTAAAACTTTCATGGTTAATTGACTAAAACTGCTTTCAATATCCACACCCTTCGCTCTCTGGTTTCTGCAAGTCATGTGTCTGACGGATGGACAGTGTATACAAAAGCAAAGCTCACATTCCTGCACTTTCCCATGAATGAAGTTTGAAGTGAGACATTTGTTTCAGACAAGGGGAAGGAAAAAAAGGTGACCGCCATAGCGCTTTTGTCACTGTCGCAGTATCAGTGAGCGACTCGGTGGTGACAGCTTCACTGGCAACGATCCACCACGACTGATCCTACTGGTGCGATTTAAGACGTCTGATCAGTGCTCGAGCTTGTTGTGCTGTATGTTAAGGCTAAATTATAGAGCTGTATCTTGTATGGAGACAGAATTTTCTACCAAATAACTTGGTAAAAACAGATAACATTCTAACTTCTCCACATTTTATTTTTGCTTGAATAATTTCAGGAAATGTTTTTCTGACGGGCAAGAATGAGCGATGTGTGATCCCCGACCTGTAAAGAATGGGAAGGGGCCAGTGAGGGGTAACATTCTCTCCCTTATTTTTCCATATCATACTCTGTGACTTTTCTGGTTCCTTCAATTGTTCTTCCTTGAACCAGCAATATTATTTCTGCAACTCACCACTTAAAAATATGATGTTAATGCCACAGCTCCAGTCTGTTTTACTTCTGCTCCACAGCTATACTCACATTGAACCTCCAGGCGGTTGCTGATCCTACGTGGCTCCTCCAGGCCAGGATGCCACACTAAACAGTCCAGCTTTTTCCCGTTCATGCTACGCAGGGGGTGGAGCGAGAAGTAGCTGGACACTGACCGAGTCTCGCTGGTGCGGTTCTGGACCGTTCCTGAGATGTCCGTGTCCCACGAGAGAATGGGAAGTGGGTGACCTATAGCCCGGCAGGTGGCTGCCACACGGAAGGATTGGCCCTCCACAAGAGTTACTGGATCCAGGGAGGAGATGGGTAAAACTAGACAACGAAAAGGAAAGAGGTTAATTTAAGTCTTCTGGTTTGGACTTTCCATCTGATCCTTTGCTGAAGTACTAAATTAAAAAAAAGCACAATGAGTTCAGTCATCAGATTACAAAGTCTCTTTCCCAAGTTAGTTTATTTTTCACTTCTTGGCTCTTAGAGCTAAGGGGGTAGATGATCCAACACTTGTCCTGACTGGCAAATGAAATCTGTTTGAGGGATTAGCATGAAAGTTTGTACAGACTTTCAAGTCAGAACTGCCTAATGATTCAAAAATGTTCCTGCAGTACCAACAACAGATTCACATTTGCATTTTTCCGCATACCTTTTGTAAAAATGTTATTTGATCTACAAAATTTAAATGCAAAGCAAAAACAAAAACAAAAAACAGACAGAGTGCAGTAAAATCTTCCGGGTTGCTGAACCACCTACAGATCCGCTGACTTTCTATTTAGTGCCACCAGCAGGGTGACCTTCATTGATCCCTCTAGATTCCTATCTTCAAATAACCACTTGGACATGAAACCACATATCCCAGTGGTTTAAAACCTAGTTTAAAACAAAGAAGAAAGAAAGAAAAGGTTTTGAACTTTACAGTCATCGTCGCCCATTCATTCCACCTTGCTGGAACTGGGCATTGTTAGTGGGTGTGGCTTATGTGACTGACAGGTGCGGGCAGACACACGTGTAGCTCTAGCTGTCTGCTCAGCCTCACCTGATAATGAGTCATTGAACTGGACCTCTCCATGGTATTTGTGGAATTTGACTATTTTTGATGTAATACATGAAACAATTAAATTATAGTATTTTTCTATTATAAATTAGCAGGTATCCATTTCTGTACCATGTGCATTAATGCAACTTGCACCAAGTGTTAGCAGGTCGCAACACCAAAAAGAAAGGTTAAAAAAAAAATCAAAATGGGAAAAGCTATCCAGCTAATGCAAATCGACTTCCATCTTTTATATACAGTGTATAAACAGAGTGATCTTTTTGTGCTTTAATGTGCCCACTTCTACTTTGGAGAATATCCCACATATTACAGTTGTGGGTTTCCAACTAAAAGTACCATCAAATTCATTGGAATTGTGTAAGAACACCAAGTTGCAAAACTCTCTCAGA
Organism: Aulonocara stuartgranti; assembly: GCF_965226115.1. Taxonomy (NCBI): domain Eukaryota; kingdom Metazoa; phylum Chordata; class Actinopteri; order Cichliformes; family Cichlidae; genus Aulonocara; species Aulonocara stuartgranti. The sequence goes on from NC_138954.1 coordinate 9,540,313, forward strand.
ACAGGTCACCTTAGACGTTTTCACACAGCTACATTTTGTTTTTGCTGCCCTGTCACCAACTGGTTTAACACGATTGTGATTCACTCTGCAGTCATGACTGTTGTAAACAGTAACTGGCTGGTTAACTCTTTCCACTAATGTTTGGATTATTAATACATCAGACAAAACAAGTCGGTACCATTAACAACAACAACTATTACGGATTAACTGACAAAGAAAAGGGCACCACCTGAGGAAAGCTCAAACCTTTAAAAACAGAAACTAGTAAAAAAACAAAACACTAAAGCACAGCGCGGCATATCAGCGAGGGAAATATGCTGCACTCATTGGCTTACAGTAATAAAGGAATGATTCCAGCTTCCACAGTGATAAATGACTCTGACTCACAGCCAAGAAAAGACACAATTCAAGAAAAAGTGAGCAGGGGAGATGTTCTCCCCTCCAAATATTTCAGCTCTCACATTATTTACCTGACAAACTTATCTGAAAAGTGCCTTCATGAGAGAAGCTGTGTTGTGAAACATGCTGATACCTCCATCCTGGTCATTTTTCACCCAGTTTTTAACAAAAATTCCAAGTCCAAATGTGACTTTTTGGCATAGTGCATTCACAGTAGGGTCATTTCTCTAAAACCTATTCTTTCACATTAAGAACAACATGACCAGTTTGTTCAGTTTACAGTTTTTGACAGTAACACGTGGGCAGGTAGCCGCCTGCATCAGTTTCTGCACTTACAAATCAACATTTTACAGCTGAATGTTCCAACATGGAGGGAATTCAGTGCTACAGGTTGTCTCTTACTACTCAACTTTCTGTTGATTTGTCAGATCTGGGGCGTGTTGAGACAGGTCTGTTACTGCAGATGACTGGCAGTGAAATGGGAAAGTTGTTTAAAAATGATAGCATCATTCCAGGGTTTACTTCACAGAGGATTCACAAAGGTGTTCCCACGGCTGTTATTATGGTTGTAAAGGAGGAAGCCTGAGGACAACAGCGGCACCGCAGAAACTGTATACATCAAAATGAGTTTTTGAAACATTTTAAAGGGGACAGAATTTTAAGCTCCTTTCTCAGTGGGAAATTACTTGTGCCAGGCTTTAGCTGGGTGCAAAACTTCTGCAAAGATTGTTCAAAAGACAAAATAAGGAGTGGAAACAGGTGATTTTAGGCTAAAGAGGAAGCTTTTCTTCTGCCACAGACCTGGGAAATTGAAGTTGGCAGCTCTTTAAAGCATAACCCTGTTTCCACAATTATATCATACTTTTTAATAGTGATTATACTTTTTTATTTCGCTTTTCTTTGTATATACACAACATGCTTTTCCCAGTCGTTTCTCTATCATCCTCCCTTCTTTAGAGGAAGAATTAAGATTATAAAGATTATGGGGGTGTAAAGCTCTTTATGTAAACTTGTGATTTAAGGATATATACGAAACTTACATCAATGCCAAACTTATCTTAAACTCAATCACTCCTCGTGGTGGAAACCTATTTATCTTGGATCTTGGAAAACCCTCTCCATCTTTCTGGAACACCAAATAAACTTGCAAATGTTTTGACAGCTGAGCTGCTATCTACCTACCAGAATCAGAGTCTGCATAACATATTTTTGGTGTACGCAGATTCTGTGGTGCTTTTTTATACTTGAGAATATTTTAAACTTTTTCTTAATTTTTAGTTGGAGTAACAGAATAATATAGAATTAAAAGCATTTCCCTTTTGGCTTTTCACATGCTAAAACCTAAAGTAAGCTGGCAGTGCTTGTGGCCATGCTGGCACACCTGAATTCCCCCAGTCACCAGTTCCTCTATGAAGATATGATGGTGTAAACATCATTACAGAAGCTCTCTCAGGATTAGGGACATGTGGGCGAGAAGATTTAAAAAAAAAAAAAAAAAGAGAGAGAGAGAAAGGATGATGAGTCTTACTCCAGACGGTGAGGGCGATCTTCGTCTCAAAATTTCCACTGGGGAAGGTGGAGATATGGCAGGTGTAGGTGCCCTCGTCCGACTGCTCTGTGTTCAGGATGATCAGAGCAGAGTTCTTGATGGGGTTGCTGTTCTCGACCCTCACCCGACCAGAGTAACGCCCAAACTCTGTCAAACAACAAAACCTCAGGTGAGCATCTTCAACACTCACAAAACGTCAAACAGACCCTTTGTCAAAAGCATTAGCTCCAGGAAAGGAGAATAAATGGTTAGACATTGTTAAAATAAGCCTCCAGTTATCAAGCAGCGTCACAACAGACAAATAATAAAGAGTAATCCAGGTACAAAACAATGGTCTGCTGGGATGATCTCATTTCAAATAACCACATGCCAATTAGAGACACAGCAACAATTATTTTGTTTTATTTTCTCATGTGTGTACTTTTAACTTGTGACTCTAATTTGAATTTATGGATAAAGTTGCTATTAAAGATGATGCGTCTAATTTATCTTTACATGAATAAATCTGAAAGTGAAATGATGTGTGTTATAAGCAGAGTAATGTAACAGCCTTTAAATCAGGTCTACTCATAGTAGTGAGTACTCTTTAACAACAGCAGTGAGGAAAAAGGTATTTAAACGATTAACAAAGGTAGAAGTAGCGCATGATTCACATTCATTCATACAATCATGGCCCACTGGACCAGCCGTGGGCCTCTGGATCAAATTACATTTCCATTAACCAGCACATGTACCTCAACCTTCTGACTTCTCCACCAATTCACAAAGCAAATCTCCAACCTCCAGATCTTGCACTGAGGCTGTTATGATTAGTCAAAACTGTAAATGTTAAAATGCTTTTCCTTGAAGCGTGGCTTCAGACTGCTCTTTATGCTCAGTTTCAGACATTTTTTTCCTATTCTTAGCTCCATACGGTGTTACTGAAAGTGGATATCCCCAATGTCATAATTTCAGGCACAAAGCTCTGGCTATGAGCACAGAAGCTCCACCCACCTTCTGTTCAAAACTTTATGAGGGGCAGCCAATCAGAAGAAAGTCTGCTTAAAGTTACAGTATCTAAAATCTCTCGCTAGATGTCGATAGATTGCAGATCAACTGCATAAGTGCATAATACTCGCTGCAGGACAAACAAACTGTGACTGAAGTTCATCTGTAGTGAGCACAGGTTGACAGTCCGCTGTTTACCTCAGCTGTCAATACGTGTCCATGTTGATTTGGGAGGGAGCTGTAAAACTTTGTGAAAGGAGTCTGATATGAGTCGATGAGTCAGTGATGTTCATGCTGATGTTTAATCTGCTGACACAAAGTAACTGTGACAATATTGGGAATAGATAAGCATGTTTATGCACGTTTTTATGTGTCAGGAGATGAGGCTTGAGGAAAAGGATGATATTACGTCTAAACCAGGGGTGTGTCAAACATAAGGGCGCGGGCCGCAATTAGCCTGGCAAAGACTCCAATACTGGATGGCTTTGGAAAATGTGAAAGACAGCATACTTTTTTTTTCTTTTTACAGCTTTTCCTACCCTTAAAACCTCTCTCATGGCCAGTCACAATATGCCAAAATAATTCAATTATACATTTCTGTAATTTTACATCTTAGATCATTGGGGACAGATTTCTTTTACTTACTAAAGCAGCATTTTTTGCCATGTAGAAAACCTGAGACATACTGTTGAAATTGCTCTTCCACGTCTTATATTAAGACATTTCATTGATCGAATGCGTAGCTAAACATTTTACACTGACAGAAATTGGAGTTAGATACAAATTCAAATTTGCCACCACAACATGTGAACAACTGCGAGCCCTGTTCTCTTCCATATTTGGCATACTGCGCACGTGGCCAGTTTCTATTGACATTGTATTTTATGTGTGAATCTCAGCCACCGTATCCAAAATATCAGGCCAACATGACAAACCATCGCCTGCTTCTATGCATTTCTAATTGATTAATTTTGAGTTGATCATAATGCATCAGTTATTAGAAGACATAATTACACACTAATGCGTATTTATTAGTAAAATGTATATTTTTTTTATTAAATAATGTTTTGTTTTGTTTTTATTTCTGATTGTATCTTTAAACTGAGAGGTGTTAGCTGTGAATCAAGTAAAGCTCCAAGAACAAGAATACAGATCTGAAAGTGAGCTTAACTGGTACACTTTAGTAAGACAACAATACATGTTTCTAATAACCTGAAAAATGGAACAATTAAATGAAATACAGACATTCTTAAAGTTATTAGTATCAAAGCAAATAAAATTACAAAGAGCAAAGTCTTTCCTATATTTTGTTATTAGCTGACCACTTTTATAGTATTTCTTTCTCCTTATGGTTTTGAGTGAACTTTGGTCAGCAGTAATGAAGAACCTTAGCGTTCCTGATTAATATAGAGCATATTATAATAAGTGTAGGTATGGTTGGCATTTGTCAAGTCATTAATGCTTAGGTTGCATTATCTCTATATTTTTTAAGATAAAGCAGTTATAAAGCAGATGTAGCATTTGATAACTGAGGTTCAAATCCATAAACAATAACCTGATGAGGGCAGTGTGTGTAAGTGTATTTGGAACCAAAGGATGCACCAAATAGTTGTTTTGGTCTTGATAATAAATGCTTGCACTAAGTATCATGTCCAAGGACTGCTACAACTGCAGCATCTGCTGGGAAAACAATGCTTGACTTGCACCTCGCTCATTACCCCCCCAAGAAAGAGAAAAGAAAAAAGCTTTGCCAAGATGTTATTACTGAAATTTTTATTTTCCCCAGGGACTTTACAGGAGCTTCTTCAGTCAAGTACCTCTATGGCCGTCCAAGAAGTGAGCTGTGATGATCATATCTTTGCTGCCATCTGAAAGCTCCTTGTACCAGGTGACCTGCACCACCTTCTGCTCACCCTCCACCTGATACTGACAGGGGAGTCTGGTTTGAGTCTCTGTCACGGAGCGCAGGGTGGTGACGGGGTTAGCAGGCTCCACAAATCCACCCCCCACGCGCATGGCTGAGGAGGGAAGAGAAACATGTGGATTTAATCAGTGGAAGATAAGGCATATTTGGAGAGTGTGATTTTGGATTAGGAAACACAGCAAATCATTGGCATTTGTACATTTTGAAGACTAAATTACATTTATGGTATTTCGCATGGAATTTCCAAATCAAGTGATGAAGCATGCAGTCGTTTTTACTCATCATAGTAATCTCTCCATAATTTCACAGAGACCCGTCAGTGCCAACACACCCAAATATGTTGTTCCAGCTCCTCAAAGTGAAGAAATACAAAACAGACATGACCTTAGGGCCTGGGAACCTGTGACAACTATTTTGCTACTATTTTGTGTTTTTGCCACTCTTCTGTTATCCAAAGTGTTTGTGCTTCCTTCCAGACAGCTCTTATGACCAATCCTGTTCAGGATGATCATAAAAAGCTCGACATTATTCTATAATGCTCCAGGCAGAAGGTCGGGTATAGCCTATACAGGTTTGTGTATAGGCAAACATTTACAATTACAGGCATTCGCTCATTCACCTAACCAGCTTGTCCGTTGACATGCCAACACCGAGAAAGTCACTAAAAACTGGTTTTAGGTGACTTTTAAAAGCAGAAATTGCCTCTTGTTTGTGAACAAACTTGCTATTCACGACAGAGCAAAAACTTTATTACTTCATATTTCCTTGTTGACAGTAAACAATTCAGACAGACTGCCTTTATATTAGGAAACACGGAAAAGTTTCCACGTGTGTAGTTTCTTTTAACCCTTTCCCACATAAAAAGAGCATTTGACTCCACCGAGTCCTTAATGACGAGATCTGACACCTAAGTATATATCAATAAAGACGTGGTTTGACCATCATTAGAATAGGTCTTGGATTTGCTTTTTTTTTTCCTTAAAAACCAGTCGTTAATTTTTCGAAGCAGGCTTGAACTACCAGAGAGAGAAACAAGGTTTACTCCCAGTAGGGGTCCAAGAGGGTGAAGACTACGAACATCTGCCCGCCAACACATGTTTACGCTTCTATTGTTTTACATTTCACATTGATTGCATTAGAAACATATTTCCATCTTATCTATTGGATCTCAACTCGTTTTTTTGTTTTGCTGTCTCATTGTTCGATGACTGATTTCATTTTGTGTCCTATGATCTTCCCGCTGTTTAAAGTTTGCTTTATTCGGTTTCATTTCGTAATGTCCTTCTCCATCTCCATGTTTCAAGTTTGACTTGCTTTTGGTTTTAAAGAATGCTTTGCGACAGAATAAAACTAAAACAAATTCTTCATCACCTGAGCTCAGGTTTCTGTGTGAGGAATAAATGTGGATTTGATTAATGAAATATTGCATTTAATTAACTCACTGCTGTATGTTTAAGGAACTTTAGTGTTTTGCAAAACGTTGCCTGCACACTGAATCCATTCTGGCACAATAGTAGATGATTTTTAATGATATTTTATAGAAAATCCAGGATTTACCCAACATTTTAGGAACTCAAGCACAAAAAGACAACTACTGGTTCTTGTCAACTCTCAGTGACGGGTTTCACTATCAAAACTGTTGAAAAGCCATTAATCGGAACTGACTAATGGCTGGAACATTTATCACACCTGGTGAAATGCGTACGTGTAACCGCGAGAGAAACAGGAATGGGTGTGAGAGCCACATCAACAACTCAAACAGAAGATGCAAAACATTTGCACTTTGATTTCTGGGTTTAAAGTTTGTTTTTTTTTCTTCCTTGCTCTGTGGTTACTGATTCACAAGCTTAATCAATGATTACAAAGAAGCCAATATAGGACAGGGACTCCCACAGATCTGATATAGTTAGTACAAGGACACACTGACAAAGCAGTGGCACAGACAGGAGAGCCGACATGCCTCTTCACACAGACAGAAAGTTCAAAAGTAGGTACAAAGAACTACAGTGTGGTTGACCTAAATGAGGACCAGACCGAGAGAGACCGCTCGAGACAGACATAGACTCAGATTTTTGGAGGAAGGAGACGAGTTGACAATGTGAGCCGAGAGATAAACTGAAAGAAAGAATTATACAAACACACACACACACACTCTAGACAAACACTGGGGCACCACAAAGCTGTTGTACAAGCTTTTCTTGTTCATTCAAACTGCTGTGGTCAAGAGTAAAAACAACACAGTCACATTCATCTGATTGCTCCTTCATCTGGAGCAGAACAGTCCAAACTAAATGTAAAATGATGTTAATCTCCACTAGATGAGGAAACAAAAGCTGACGAACATTATCAGAATTAGTCATCAAAAAAACAAAACAAAACAGGAAGACGCAGGTTGGGCCACGACTTCTAAATCACTTAGTAAGAGTAAGAATGTGACGGAGCTGCATTCTGTTCTGCTGCTTCTTTCTCCACACCTGCACGGACAAAAGTATGTGGACACCAGAACAGTTCACCCATGTTCATGGCTGCAGAATTACTGATAACTCTGAGATAGTCAGCTGGCCTCACGAGTGCAGCAGAACAGCAGACTGTTAATGCTACATTAATGCTACAATTTTAAATACGATCAACTTATCTCTGTTAAGATGCTTCAAACTACAAACTGCAGAGAGAGTACCCCCCGCCACCGCCGCCAAACTGGCCTTGTTCTGCTGGAGGCGTCTTCCTGTTAAAAGGGAATTTGTCCTTCCCACAGTCACCAAGTGCTTGCTCATATTATATCATCTTATAGTTGGGGATTTCTCTCCTTTAGGTCCTTTACCTTACAGTATAAAGCACCTTGGGGTGACTGTGTGGTTATTTGGCATTATATTTTTCAGCTGAAATGAATTGAATTGAGAACCATTTATCTGAGGGTAGCTAGATCTGTTGCACAGGTCAATACAGGTTATCTAAAAAAGCAAAAGGCATTCCCAAATATATTGCAAAAAATTTTGGAAGGACGCTGTTGTCCAAAACAAACATTTGTTTTATTGGCTTGTTGTACCATATAAAGCTACTTGCAACCCAGGGCAGGTCCAGAAGGGCATGAGGTGGCACCTGTCCATGAACTCTGATTCATTTGAGGGTTGTTTTTTTTTTATATATTTAGTAGCCAGCAGAAAAAAAGCCTAGCTATGTGATGGTGCAGCTAATGCACATGCAAAGAAAGAAAGGAAACAAAAGACTGTCTTCTAAATTATTGTAAATTATTGTTCCTTTTATGCATGTTGTACAGGTTTAAATCCTACCCTGGGAATTACCTTCTTGCTTCCGAGTACATCTGTGCGCACAAATTAAAAATGTAAAGGTAATTTGATGAGGCACACCCTAGAATCTCACTGCAATCTAAAAACTTATTGGGTTACATTTCTTAGGGAGTTGTAGTCAATAGTTTTATATTAAATTAAAAAAAGGAAAAGAACTATACACAATGTGAAACTAATATGGTTTCTCACCAGCACCTTAAACTGCAGCTCAACAAAAACTGGAAATTTAGTCTTTTTGCTTTATTCAGCTTAGACTGAGATGATTTGCAGTGATATGATATCCGTTTAGTGACGCAATCAGCTTTATTTTGTCTATCTAGATGTTGGTTGATGATTTTCTGCATTTAGAAAAAGTTAGCAAAACTGCCCCCGTCCCACCCCACCTGACTGATTTTTTTGCCATGCCCCCAGCCACCCCATTAAAAAAATCCTAGAAACGCCCCTGCTTGTAACAGCTTGTCACAAGTTAAAGAGTTTGGTGGCTGTAGTTCAGGTTTTCATTCATTTCTCCAGTTGAGTTAATGCAATTAAAAGATCAGAAGTAGCCAAAAAAAATCCAATATGTCTGTTTAGAAAAAGCAAAAATTAAAAAGTTTTCTAAATTTATAAATCTTTGGTGACATGATGAGCTTAAGATTTGGAGACAGAAATCATTGCATGTTGTAACAAAAAAAATTTGCACAATTGGACCAAAACCATGGCAAGTAAAGCAAAGGCATAGAGACTTATGAAGACTGCAATAATAATAATTCAGTGTCTTGGGGGGGGGAAAGAGCCCTTCTATATTAAAGGACATTGTTTTAACACTCATAGGAAGATTGCTGGGTTAATTACACCAACATTAAGCACAAGAAGCTACCACGAAGTTCAAAATGTATAGATTTTAGACACTATATCCAAGCTTTATGCCATGTCTGTCAAATGTTTAATCGTCACAGACCCAGTTAACAGAAAGGAGAACACAGAATTCCCCAAATGACTTGCTTAGACAGGTGATTCGTGTTTTATGAAGCAGTGTCACTGTTAATTTACATGCAAATCAATGTAACAGAAAACTCACCGATTAAAGAAAGCAATGCCAGGAGCAAAGCACTTTTTCCAGCTGACTTCATGTTTGGTTCCAAAGTAAAAGTTTCTCTTTATTAGCCTTCTTCTGGGAAATTCAGATCTCGTGTTAAGCTTCCATGTTCAAATTCAGCTGGGAAATTGAGGGTTGGTTTAAAAAACACAAACCCCGCAGCAAGGAGCCAGGGGCAGCAGATGTTTCCTGTTCAACTGAGAAATAATGTTTAAAAAAAATCACACTTCCACTGATAAAAGAACAATGGTTAGCAAATAGCTGATAGAGGCTCTATCTTCATTTCCAGTGAAATGAACAAATAAACGGAAAATGTTAAATCTGCATTTGAGCTTTCGCACGACAGAAAAATAAAGTTCGTGTTTATAAAAGAACAACCTCGCTTGTCACGCGAAGGCAGAAGCACCAGAATACAGGTTTGGGTTGAGTCGCTACACCTGTTTCCCTCCGCCCCGCCCACTGACACGCCCACTAGCGCTGCGTTCAGGTGACGCAAGATGAAAATGCAGTGGTAGGGTCGGAAAATTAACCAAAAATATACTTTATGTCAAGCAATTTCACAAGATTAACTTCTTATATCTAACTACACATGTTTAGGGATCAAATTAACAGTTAAACTGTTGATCATTTGATTGTAGTCTGCAATTTTATCAATAAGCTATAAAAGTAACACTAATTAACACCCCCACTCTTCTTGGACAAATCCAACAATGTCCTCTTACAATTACACAAGTAAATAAAATCCTTACTCTGGAGAGTATTTATCAGACTTTGTTTGAAACGACTGTATTAGTGGTGGCTACTTTTATTTATGAATCTATTTTGTCTATCAGCTAAACTTGCATTTTCTTTTTTGTTTGTTTGTTTCTTTTTCCCATTTTGCTAATCACCAAGATCAAGAACCTTTTATATTCAAGATAATAGATCACAAAGAAAAACTAGAACAAAACAAGAGAAGAAAAACAAGATCAAAAAGTAATGGAAAAAAGGGTGAAAGACAGAAAAGAACACGAAGAATAAAACGGTAGTTTTTTATTGTGTGGTTAAAACCCTCACTACTGTGGCTTACCAGTGAAATAAACAGGTGAACTGCACAAACATGGTTTTAAATGACTCGCTTTCATGCTTGTATGAGTGCAGAATAGTTACTTTACTGTTTGTTAGGAAGAATTTTAGATGCTACAAGTTTTTAATGACAGCATCTAAAGGATCTGAAAAGCCGCAAGTAGGATTAGCCATTAAAAAGTATTCATTGTGGGGAGACGGTGAAGATTCAATAGTGCAAGTGTTGTTGATGTTTCTTTGTGTAAACCAGGGGTTTCAAACTCATCTTACACGGTGGGCCACAACATAGTCTTACGTGGGCGGGATGCATACCGCATACGACCAAGTTGTTTTTAGACATAACATACCGGTAATGTGTATGTTATTCTTTAGTAACACATTATGTCATGAATTTTTCTCCTTTCTTACACTGTCTCGTTTGATAGAAAGCATTTATGCCCCCTGTCATCGCTGTTTTCACGTTATCCAAGGCTAGTGGGCTCGATTTAACCCTTTCGGCGGCCTGGTTCTGGCCCCCTTTCTTTAACAATCCTCACATAACCGTGTATGCTTTAATTCCTCCCCTAATGGTCATCTTCCATTTATACCAGCAATTTAAAGTGAAAGGTTTTTTAAAATATATAATTAACCCAGAGACATTCATTTCTTTTCAGAATGTGACCCCAATTCTTCTCTGTGGAAGAAAATGGGTGGATGAAGTTTGTTTTCACAGCATTCATCGAACTGAGTTCCCCAGGAGTACTTGAAGGTAACACCATTATCGATGCCAGTTTGTTCTATTTTTCCAAAATAACCTGAAAGTTTGTGAGGGGTTTTGTTTTTACTTTCAATGGTTTATTTATTGGCTTAAGCTCAGATGGCCTGATCCACAAACCCAGACTGCAAACAGGAAGCTTTAGACTTGCGGACAGTTTCTGACAACACTTCTTCAGCAAGACTTGATACACGGGACCTTTGCTGCACTTTCTAACACTCGATCCACTCAGTCTGAAACATATCAGCTTTGTATTTAAACCGTTTCCTGTTATATTTTTAAATTGCCTTTTAAAGACGCATCTATCATTTTGCAGACTATAAAAAACGTAGCAGTACAAAGGGGGGGGGACCCCATATTAAAAGGAAAAAATATGCTCATTGAGCCGTGGGAATCACAAACATAGATGTTTACTTCTTCCTTTGATTCACGAGATAATGCTGGGGGCAGGTATGTTGTAACAGCAGAATGCTTGTGTGACGCTTCAGTGTGAGCAAGTTTGTCCTGTCATTGCGAGGAGCCTCGGGGAAAACTGCACACAGCCGGTAAGTACAGCCTCCTGTGAGTCTGTTTTGAATGCATTTCCAGTTATATTTCCATGTCAAAGGCAGGTGAGACAAATAAAGAGATTTTAAACGTCCTTTGTTGCAGCTGTTACATTTATCTGTGAGATCTAGACACCTAAACAGAACAGTCACATATCAGGATTTTCTGTTGGTGGTATTATCTGGTCTTACCTGCGTCTGCAATCAACAGAGAGGATGTTACAAAAAATGTAACATACTTTTTTTTTAAATGACAATTATTTCCTAATTTATACTTAAAAAAAATCAAAATCATATTTTTAAATTTTAAAATATGGTTATTGTTGTTATTGACTGTAAAGCACGTTATGGTTTGCGCTATTAGGATGCCAAATTATATTGATTTGTCAGTGTAGTGTGCCAGTTTAGTGTTCCAGCTCTAATTTGGGTACAAAAACATGATTTTTTTTTTTAATTCCTAAAAAGTAAGAGTGTAGTTTAACCTTTTTGACAGTTTTCTAAAGTATTTGTGTGACATGTGTTCTAATATTTTTTTAAGGAAGAAAGAAGTTGAGTAGTTTTGTTTCATACACCTACATTTTTACTTAGGTTTTTTGTTCATTTTGTGCATGCTTTTATTTTAGTTAATGTAACTTCTACAGTTTTGTGGCATGCTGGATATCAGCTTTTGGCCCAAAGCTTGATGGCGATCCATTCCTGCTGTAGCATTGCTGGAAGCTGATGACAATTTGTGGGGTCCTGCTTGTCCACCTGCCATTTACATCCTGGCAGTAGATTCTTGATTGGCTTAAGATCAGGGGATAGGATCCAAAGTGTTAATTTGCTGATCTCTGTAATTATCACATTTGGTTCTTAATGTGGTGCTTTATCATACAAAAAACTTTCAGGGCCTTTGGAAGAAGTTCGTCTTTGAGGATGTTTTTAGTATCATCAATTAATTTTCTGCTATACAAACTGTGATAAAGATGAATCACTGAAGCTGGGCCTCAGAGATTAGCACAAGTTATTTAAAAAAAGGATCAAAATTGTAAAATACTGACTTTTTGCATAATTTGGATTACTTGTGAAATACCATCATACGTTGAGTTTCTTTGAAACATTTTGAGTTATGAGCAATGCCAATATATAATAGTTGGTTCAGAAATGGAAAGGTGACATCTATTATGAAAAACTAACACAAAGAAATAAGATGTTTCCAAAGTAGGAAAAGGCCAATATTAAAAAATAAAAATCTTTCTGCATCAGTCACTGTGTTACATTTGGTTTTGCAACTAGTCTAAAAACCCTAAAAGTGTTGCCTGACTTTAACCAGTAATCATAAAGTCTTTATTAAGAAAGGAAGAAATGCAGAAACAATTGTTTCATTATTGACAATTTGGTTCCAACTTCTCAGTTCTCGTCATAAACCTCTTTGACGTCATCTGCAAACTGAGCTTCTTTGTGTTTTCACCTGTTAGTCAGATCTTTAAAAATAAAGCCTCTTAAAGACATTAAAAGAAGCTTTTAAGAAACCAGTATTTATAGTCATCAGAATTTTCTGACACAAAGCATCGATCAGCTAGAATTAAACTAAAGCAATGACAGATTAAAGCAATGGGATTATAAAGCTTTTCCTAAAGGTCGGTTAGTGAAGTTAAGCTCTGTTTACACGGCTCGAAGTTCTAGTCCAGACAGCTCAAATAAAAAAAGGGAAGACTTGAACAGAAACCTCAAACTTCTCTTTTCTTTTTAACTTCAGCAAGAGCAGCTGTGAGACACAAAGAGTCACACAGTTTAAACTCATCGACACAGCTTTTATTAGTAAACAGTTAAATTATTTAGTAATTTTATATCTCATGCATGCACACTATAAAGTTCAAGAATACAGGAAGCATTTTTTACAAAGTAAATGTGAAAAATGTGCATATAGGAAGTCTATGCCCCGGCCCGCTACAAGACAACACAACGTATTATACAGTATAAAGCTTCAACAGGTGTAACACTGTGTTTTTGTGAACAGCATCCTCATTGAACCAAATCTGTGTTGTTTTAGACAATGGGCTTTTTGTCCAGTCTGATGGTCTCGTAGGTGTCAGTACTTTGGGTGGTCAGACCCTGCAGGATGCAAGCAGACAGACACACATACTGTGAAGTGGCACAAACTTGATGTGAAAGCTGCTCTAAAACGACACTGTTCATTTCCTGCACCGACTCTTAAGTGTGATTTTGTGACAGCCAGCGAGATGAATAAAAAAGAAAAACATCTACTGTGCAATGTGCTGTCACTTTTCCGTCATGTGCCATTTTAAATATGTTTTTAAGCATTAGAATGAGAAGTCTCACCGCATAGATGCCTCCCCCAGCGGGTTGTTTCTGTGTGAATGGAAATAAAGACATGATCAAGAGTGCGTTCAGGGGCAATTCTTTCAACTAAGTGTTGGACACGTGAAATAACTGGATGCTTCTTCGGGTACTGACTGGCATTTGGCAGTCTTTCTTTTTTTTTTTTCATTTACTCTAAGATTTTGAGATACGAGTAATGTGCAAATCTAGACCCTTTTTACAGGAAGTGGGATCTGACACTGTTACTTGGTGCGAAAAAAACACTGATGGAAACTGTGACGACATACATAGAGTATAAATAATATAGGTCGGTGGTCAGCTTGCTTACAGGAAATTATAAAAAAAGGGTTGGTGTTTAAGCTGAACTATGATGTTACAGAGAAAAAACAGCTTTGATACGCTAAAAAACCCCTTTTCTATACACACTTGTGTTTAGATTAAATTCCCCATTTCTTTATAATTTTACGCAATAACACAGATTTAATTTTACCTCTGGGTAACTGCCAGATGAGCTGCTGGACGGACGCATCTGTCAAAAAAGAAATAAGAAAGCATGTGATTGGGTGACTCCCATTGTAGTTTATTAATCATGTGAAATGTTGAAGAGGATGTAAAATGATTCTAGATAATTGACTCAAAAGAATGCTCGTACACTATTACAAGGAACCACAAGTTTTAAAAAAGTTATCTAAAGAAATTGGGGAAGTTTTATAAGAGTTGCTATACTTTTTCCAGCCTAACATAAAGAGCAACTTTAAACAAATTGCTGCATTAAAGTGCATTTCCTTCACGCACTGTCTAGAAGGAAGAAGTAACAGCTGTACACTTTCTACAGTCCATCATGGCGATCTGTGTGTGTGGTTCCTGTTTGCCTTACCCTCAGTCTGCAGTACAGCACGGTGAGGATGATGCCATATAGGATGAGAATACCATCCAGGATAAAACATATATCCATGCCTTCAATGCTGTCTGTACACACATAACACACACTTAGTCGCGATCCTCGACACAGCCAGAAGAAAGATGTTAAGAGACACTAACTCCGTGTCATCCCTTTTCAATGCCACAGGTATCTCAAAAGTACTCCTACTAGAGCAGGATCAAAAAGAGAGCAATGAGTGCTCTTACCAGGTGAGCTGAAGATAAGATGGTTGATCTGCTTTGTTTTTCCCCTTGTAGGGTGTCAGCGAGATGTCTTATACTCACAGAGATGAGAAGCAGCGAACAGGAAGTCAGTGGCTCTCTGTCCGTTTTGAAGCTATGAAACCACACGCCTACCACACTGCCATCCCCCAACTTGACAGAAGTTCCTCTAAAAGTCTTGTGAAAAACTGGTGAAAATTGTTCACGTCCAAAGGCCCAAATCGGCTTTGGGTAACAGCATTCAAGAACAAATTCTTATTAAAGCAAACCAAAATGATCAAATGCAGATATTAATTTTCTTCAACCACATTAAAAAGAGAAGTCTCAGCTCCTTTTGCTTCTTAGCTTCAGTCACATGTTTCACTTTACAGACTAAAGTTCCCCATGCTGCAAGTTAAGAAACAAGGAGACTTGTAAGTAATAAATGGTTTAATAATGGAAAAAGCCTAGCACACTATACAAGCTACAGTTACCAAAAAGAACAAAATACAACACAGATCTACAATTTTTTTTTTACATTCTGAAAATTGCATCATCATAACTTAGGCACCGTAAAAATGATAGAAAACAACTTATTATAAAAAGGATTTGGAGCCCAAAATAAATCTATGCATGCATTCTTTTGTTCGTTTGGTTTTTTTGTTAGTTTTTTTACAAAAATCAGATGAAATATCGAACAAATCGGACCTGGTGTTTGTTTGTTTCATTTTTCAGAAATGTGAAGGACTTTTTAAAATCGCATTTGACAAAAACAGTCAGCCTGCTTTTGTCTGTTTCTGTGGCTCAGCATGTGGGGTGGAAACATCGGGTTAAGTATCAGGACCTGCAGACGAAGGGGTGGGGGAGTCAGAGTCTGCTGCTCCTGCACATCTGGAAACTAAGGCTGAGGAAAGGTCATAGGCAGCATGTTCACTGTGCCCGTTTCAGCTCGTGGCACAAGGCGAGGCGGTGATAAGCTACTGCTGCAGAGGAGCTGCAGAGAGGAGTTACAATCACATGTCTGGTTTGGGATTCTTGTAGATATGCATGTAAGAAAAAACAAACAAACAAACAAACATTAAACCACAATAAGCTAGCTCATAGTTAAACTACAGCTGCCACATCTGGATTCATTTAATTGTGTAAGAAGTGTGAGACTGACTACATTTACACCTGGTATTACACTGTAACGATACACTGTATTATTTCGCTTCCAATATTAATAATCAGGGCGTTTTCCGATGGACTGAAGTTTTATGACAGATGAGCGCCTGCACACAGTGACTCAAAATGCTGTTATCTGATTATTAGGGTGGCTTAGAGTTAAGTGTGCAGGCGGAACTTCTTCCGCAGAATCTAAATATACCCTCAATAATGCAGCAACTCTGTCAGTATCTGTTAAGGAAACTCTTGAAACATGGTCGCACAAACAGTTAACTAGAATTTAGCACAGAGTATGCTTTTTCCCCCAGTCAGTCACAGAAAAGCTGCAGATTTTATCACTTAAAATGCAAAGATTTTACCAGCATTTCAACATATCGGACGCACAGATTGCATTTGCATTAAAGAGTGAGGCTGGTAATACTCTTGTTTTTCATATTGTCAAATAAAAGCCATAAAAAGACCAAAAATACCCCCAGTCAATTATTAACACCCCCCCCCCAAAAAAAAAGAAAAAGAAAAAAGAAAACATGCTCTGTATGGGTACTGAGACCCTGATTTAATTTACTGGTCTATCCAAAAACTACACCCAGAACACCAATGTACTACGTGATGTGTTTTTTTTTCTCTAAAGCACAGCTAATACATCAGGTTAATATCCACTAATACACATATTTCAGTATCAGCATACACGTTGCTCTGATACGAGCTGATATCAAGACGTTTTTAGTTTGCCCATTGGAGAGACTGACTAGCAGACAGAACATAAAGCGCGAGTATAACTTACTAAAGAATCTAAGTAATATTCTGAAAATATGAACCATTATGTGATATTAGAAATGTTTTACTCTGTAAAGAGTGGCATCGACCTGTTACTGGCTCCAGTTTTTCCATTGCTGTGCAATTTATTTTTCCACTCACGCCATCCTGCTGCCAAAAATACTCAATTGTATCTAAAAGTAACCAGCTATAAATGGCACTGAGTAAATCCACTTACTACTTAGGCATGAGTAACATTTCCAAAAACATAGTATCCATGAGTTAAAAAATAATAATAACAGCATAATGCATGTATGAGTTGTTCTTAGGAAGTAGCAGCAATGAATAGATTCCAAGTAATGACACTCGAGACGAGTGCACTGTTGGTCTCTTTGCTGGATTTGTTGACAGTATGAAAAATTCAGAACATCGTCAAGCTCACACTTTAAGATCCTCACGCAAGTAATGTTCAGAATCTCAGTTAATACCAGGTGAAAATGTCATTTTTATTCTGTAACACGTCCTGCTAAAACTGTGACATCAATAGTAAAAGTACCAGTGTTAAATGAACTAAAGCTGCATATTTAAACAATCATGAACATACAGTTTGGAGTTGCAGTGAGTTAGGAATGTACTTCCATTTTGCTTAATAGTCACATAAATTTTTAAAAAAAAAGGACATACTGGCCCTTCAAGGCCACAAGAGAGAACATGTTAACTCACTGCACAAAATGCTACATTCTGAAAGTTAAAAAGTCACTCCTCTAACATATATATGTAAAAAAAACAACAACAGTCCTGCTTATGTTAAACACAACCACTGACAGGGGACCAGAGGGCAGTGGTACATCAGCGTTGCAGTCAGAGCTGAAATCCAGTTGGACTGATTTTAAGACACAAATAAGAGGAAGTGACACATGTGATGTAATCCCCTTCCTCTGGTGTTTACGTGTTGAGTCAGCACAGTAAACTAGTCCAGTGGTTACAGCAAAAGAAGAGGCAAAAGGAGGAAAAGTCCCCGTTTAGAGGAAGAAAGAACTTTACAGTGTGCCGTAAAGACATTGTCAAGACAAGAAAAGGTCAAGGCATCTGTTTACTTCCAGGGTTTGAACAATCGTTGAGCTGATCACAGTCTGACGCAAAGCATCTGTGATGATCACAAAACAGGAAGGATGAGGCCCGCAGAGATGTTCCTCTCTGAATGGTTTGTTTGTTGATGAGAGGGGAAATGATTGGGCCAGAATAGACCACATGGCCTCCGCATGTCCCACCGCATCAGTGATCCAGGAGGAGTTAGCACGAGGGGAGAGGAAAGTGTAGGAAAAAGACGACGTTTTACTGGACGCCTTTACACCGAGGTCTCAGACTGCAGCCTCATGACGAACTTGTGGCTCTTTGGGTCGATGAACTCCTCCCCGAGTCGCAGGAAGGGGAGCGGCGTCACCGTGACAACAAGGGAGAAGTCCAGGCGTCGCAGGGAGAAGACCAAACCCTGACGCAGGGCTGAGGTCACCGGCTCCTCACTCACCAGAGTCCACTGGCGCCCCCTACCGTTCTGCTGCTGGTACTGCATGGTGGGGCCGGCGGTGAGGTAACGCTCCAGGAAAGCCTGAAAAGGAGGATGTTGGAGTTTAATCACCAAGGAAACACCAGCTGTCTTAGTGCTGAAGTGCCGTGCCCAAGTACACTCATGAAGCACTTAACTACATTTACATCACTAATGATGCGGCTTTGAAGATCATTTCATCGATCTACACTGTCCGCTAAAACAAGTAAAAGAAATACTATCCTACAATAATTCTGCCTTTCTGTAGTGGCAAAGATCCCCTTATTGTGTTGTATTTATTTTATATTTAATTAAAGTGTCTCTGTCCTACAGTGGTAACATATTTGGCTAACACTAGATCCCTGGCATCTCCTCTCGAGACCGAAAGGAAGCACAAATCCCTTGGACGGGCCATGTTGGGATGGAAGGAGCATCCATACCAGATCAAATATGCACATTGATCCAGTGTGTTGACCTCTTGTGAATAAGACAGCAACTGATAGAAGCTGTTTTGTTTTTTTAAATAAAAGAAAGTGTCCCAAAAAGAGAGTATTCAGGAGTAAAGGTAGGTACATCTGCACTCAATGAGGGACTGTTTGGGTTTAAATAGCAAAAAATAAATAAAAAAAACATCCTTATGGTAAATAATATAGAAGGGTTTTGATAATCAATAGAAAGTATCTGTACACACAGGACAAGACTGAAAACAGTATCAAGTGGCTGCTATC
The DNA here is from genome assembly GCF_965226115.1 of Aulonocara stuartgranti. Lineage (NCBI taxonomy): Eukaryota > Metazoa > Chordata > Actinopteri > Cichliformes > Cichlidae > Aulonocara > Aulonocara stuartgranti. The sequence goes on from NC_138954.1 coordinate 9,559,560, forward strand.
ATCAGGGACTTAGGCGCCTCCGAGTTAGAGATGTATTCGATTCTCTAGTAGAAAATTCTGCTAAGAAACAGCCATCAATACTCAAACATGTTTAAAAACAAAACAAACAAATATTTTAATATCAATTAGGCTGTTTGCTGTATTGGAACTATTGACGACTCACCTTGGGTGTCATGTTGTGCGTGATGCAGAACTGAAGGTGTGTGAGGATGCTCTCCATACTGTGGAAGGCCTGCTGCCGTGTGGTTCTCAGGTACTTCTGCATGGCCCGGGCCATCGGGGCAAAGATGGCTTGGGCTGCCTCTCGAGGATCCATTACCTCTCTGGGGTGTTTGGGAGATGAGGTTGCCTCTTCCTCTTGGAGGCGCTTGATATGCGTGAAGGCCTCTTCCACCGCCACCACCAACCTATTAGAGTAAAAGAGAACTGTGGTGACATACCCAACAGATCAAAGATGAAAAACCGAAAAGTTCTGCGGGTGATAAATGGCCCTCGAGGCCGACGAGGAACGTGGAGTGTATCTGACCTGGCCTTCCGTTTGCGGATCCTTCGGTCCATCTCGGCCTCCTCGTAGTAATACTCGTTGTGGGAGTTGTCTCTCCGTCTAGCAGCAGCTGCTATCATGGCCCGGGACTGGCCTGTGGAGTTATTGGTGGGGTTTTCTGTAAGACCGAAGGAGGGAGTATTGGACTGCACATTAGAACTCAGACAGGTAGTTTAAGGAGTTCTTTATGTTTCCCGTTCTTGCTGTAAAGCCACCTGCTTCTGACGTAGACCAACAAACGGCAACGAAAATTAAAGAAAAAACGATTTACTACTGGATTAAAGACAGACGTCAGAGCCAGGACGAAACTATATTTACCATCCAGAGAGTAAACTTTGAAGCCTGTCATCTTCTTGGACAGGATGGACTTGGGCAGGTTGAGGAGAGCTGGGTTATAGACGGGGAAGTCGCTGTAATAACGGTCCAAAACCCAGACAGCTGCCCGCTGGATGCTAAAACACAGTATCTGTCGTCAGTGTCACAGTAAGTACAGGTCAAACAACAGCTGCTGACTGCACAACGGACAGGCTGCAGTTAATACAGACGTAAATGTAAACTATATCTCAGCACCTCCCTCACATTTCTGCCTTTGATGGTGATCTCGTTTAATGTCACACCTCAACTATTACTTTAAAATAAGATACACTGATGTTTGGACAGTAAAATACTTCAAAGTAAAATGCATCCCCTCACATCCCCCAAACTGTTTTTTGGTGTAGTTTAATATTTACCTAGGTTTTGTGAAACTTCCGCTTTAAAGTTAATAGATTTATTGTTGTTGAAACTAAGAAATGTTTCAACAACAATAAATACATGCAATATGCTAAGAAATATATGCACATTTTTACCCAGTCCATTGGGATAATCAGAATAATTGAGCATATATTATATTTCCATTAAACAGTTCTTGACCACCAGAATCACCAAAACCATGGAGTCCCTGCCAGTGTCACGCTTTTTTTATATTTCACTGAAATCTTACTAAAGTTACTTAAAATAATGCCCGTGTACACGATGTAGGTGTGACTGCTGGGGATGGATTACATCCTTGAATCATCAAAAAAGGAAAAATGAAATCAGATTTAAGTTGTGATGTCTCTGCATGCTGCTCACGTTTAAAAAAAAATAATGGCCTGATGGAGATATGCATGCACGCACACTTCCCCTTCAGTTTGTTTCCAAAAAACAATCTGTGTGTGATTGATTTTGACAACTTAAAAATACATTTTTCCCGCTCTAGGATGTGGTTTCAGAGCACAGGCAGAGAAAAAAGCTTGTAAAGCTTCTCAAATACAAGCGTGAACACACCCAAGTATCAACTTTCAGACATTTTAAACCCACTTAAGACAACTTTGTATTGATTTGCAGTGACTCTTTCCTTTGTAAAGACAAAGGACCCAATCCATACCAGCAAAAATCACTCCATAGAGTAACTGAGACCCTGCATCCTCATGTAAGGACATAGCATTTAGCTTTTCTGCAGCTTATACTTCATGCTGCTGAGCACAGGCCTGTCTGTGGTACATTGCGAATAAGAGTTTGGGACTCATGAGGTTAATCTTCTGCCTCTCAGCAGGTTTATCGTATTTTGTTACTAGAAGGCAACCAAGTAACAAACAACAATTCTGTAAAGATATTAATTAAATGCCATGGCTGGTGTCACAAACCTGAGGTGGCCCACGTTGTAGAACTTGCTGGCACCATCTGTGCTCCGCACCACCTTAAGGCAGAAGGCTGGCTGAAGGTGTCGGACTTCCAGCAGCACCAGAGCCAGGTACTGGATGAAGAGCAGAGCATCCACCAGCGAGGCAGCATACTCCACAATCCCCCTATAGTCCCGTTCTCTGGGCTCCAACACACGCACGCCGTAGAACAACCAGTACGACGCCACAAACAGGAACACCAGCACCATCAGGAGGCAGCGGAAGACAAAAAAGCGCGGGAGGGTGGCGCGGGGAGGGCGGAGGAACAGAGCCCAGGAGGAGATGAGCAGGACCAAGAGCTTGAAGGCCAGGGAGACGTAGAGGCCCTCGCAGGGCGTGCCGCAAGGCTCGAGGGCGTCACGCCACAAGACCTGCGGCAGGATGAGGAAGGCTAATGGCGTGACCAGAGCAAAGAAGCTCAGGCAGCCTCCCAACGCCGGACCCACAAAACGCTTGCACTCCAGTGGAGTTGACTCCTCCAAATCTTTGGTGACGCGGGTCAGGTCCTCGTTCGAGATGCTGTGCTCTGAGGTGCCAGTGACCACAGTGGTGGTCTCTCCCCAGTTGTCATCCTGCACAACAAAGAAAACAATTAGTCATTTTAATCTCTATGCTGAGTAATATATTAAGTTCACCCCCAGCTTTGACTTAAGTTGCACCTCTTCAAGAGGCTAAGAATGCTGGGATTGTATGTGTGAACAGGAGTTGCTCAGCCATACCTAAGAAAAGGAGGGTGTGAGACAAAATCTGAAGCTGCTTATCCTACATATATGAACACAAGATGTTTACATGAAAGGGTTGGTTGGAAGGCAGAGTAAGCACAAATGAACAGTTCTTGCTTTTTTAAAAATCTTTTTTGAGCAGCTAAAAAGCCCTCAACTTAAAATTAGAAGCTAAGGGCTCAAGCCCTGAACATCTTTGTCCCAAGAGCGATTGCAGGTTGGTTAAGCTTTAATGCAAGTGCCCCTTTACTATTTTAAGAATGACTCTTCACTTCATCTGAGAACAAATACGTCCCCTCGGGCTCCTTAATGAAAGCACGTCTCTGCACTTTAAATAGTGAAGTCAGATTATTTTAAAGTCAGCACCTGCTCTCTCCTCGCTAACTGACGAGGCAGAAAAGGACTGAAACGATATGATTAACAGCTCTAAGAAAACACACTTGAGCTGTTGAAAGAATCTGAGAGACCACTTTGAATGGATAACAAAGGAAAACTGATGGGGAATTCAGCAACAGCTTTTTGACCTGAATAAAGTAGAGAGGTCAAAGTTTTGGTTTAAAGGACTATTTGTAGTTCAGCTGAGTGTTTGACTTTAATTAAACATAATATTTTAGCATGTACAGCTCCAGGGTAATCTGAGCCTATTAACTTTGTCAATGTTAGTGACATGCAGCTAAAGGACCGAAAGTCACTAACATTTTTTTGAACAAATTGTAGATTTAAGAAACATTGGTGGGATAAGATATGCACAATGTTAACCATTAATTAGAATAATGACTGGTGATTAAATGAGGTCAAAGATGACGATGCATGAACAAAAAGAAAGCAGAAAACACTGTAACTGACCCTGTCATCTCCGCGGGTCGACTCTGCATCGAGAAGCGGCTCTCCGGGTGTTTGGATGGTGACCGATTTGTCTCCACGACTGCTGCTGTCTCGGCTCTTGGAGCGGTGACGGTCCCGCCGATCCCTGAAGACAAAGAAATTATGTATCATATCATAAAGGGCTACATTAGTCACAGACGCATCGAATGATGTGATGATGTTACACCATGACACAATCTGCTATTAGTTATCCAATTTTTATTTATTGTCTTAGCAGATTGTCTGTCAAAGTTGCTGTGGTGAATCTTTGTGATAGAAGAACACACAGTTGTGGTCAGAAGTTTACATACACTCATCGTGGGCATGAATGTCATGGTAATTTTGGGCTTTTAAAGGGTTTTTTAACTGTTATTTTTCCAGGCTGGAATCATTATACAACAAACATCTTTAGTGGCTTAAGAAAACAATTTATTTTAGACTTTTGTGCTAATCCACACAAACTCAAATATACACACACACACCTCACTAATATTTGGTTAAATGTCCCTTAGCAAGCTCGACCTCAACCAGACACTTTTGATAGCCATTAACCAGAATTAAGCTTCTGCCATAATTCTGGTTTGTTATTTGACCACTCGTCTTGACAAAACTGATCAAGTTCAATTAAATTGGTTGTTTTTTCCTTCTTTTTTTTTTTTTTTTTTTGCATGGACCCAGTTTTTAAGCTTAATCAGATCCAGATGTCCAGATGTGTCCAAGTTTCAACCCTCTAGCTGTTGATTTAATGTGAAGTTTAAGATTTTATAAGTAGCCTTCCTTGTTCGTAATTCCACTTTGTATTATACAGGGTGGGCCATTTATATGGATACACCGTAATAACATGGGAATGGTTGGTGATATTAAAGTCCTGTTTGTGGCACATTAGTATATGTGAGGGGGCAAACTCCTCAAGATGGGTGGTGACCATGGTGGGCATTTACAAGTCGGCCATCTTGGATACAACTTTTGTTTTTCCAATAGGAAGAGGGCCATGTGACACATCAAGCTTATTGGTAATGTCACAAGAAAAACAATGGTGACAACCATTCCCATTTTATTACGGTGTATCCATATAAATGGCCCACCCTGTATATCAGCACCACTGACAGCAAAACAGCCACAGAGCATGATGCTACCACCACCATGCGTGACATTTGGTACAGTGTTCTTAGGTTTGAAAGCCTCACCTTTAATCCTCCAAAAGTACCTTTTGTCATTGAGGCCAAATAGAAATGTTTCAGCCTCCATCTTATCTGATCATGTCCATAGCCTTGTGGTCAGATGCAGATTTCAGTCAAGCTTCACTGTGGACAGTGATGCTGGTGGTCCAGCAGTTTCTAGTTCATGTCAAGCTTGGGCCCTGGTGGTTCCTGGGTTGTTTCTGAACATCCTGACCAATTTCCTCTTATCTGAGGGGGGACCGTTTTGGATCTTTTTGGATCAAAGTCGTGACACATGTGAATAAGTTATACTTACGTACAATTATTTGAACGGATGATCTTGGGATTGTTTAGAAATGGCTACAAGGGATCTTCCCAACTTATGCAAGTCTGGGTTTCCCCATTCTTTTGAGCAGTGGTGTCAAACAATTCCTCTTTATGCTGGCAAAAAGAAAACAGTTGCCCACAATCATGATCAGCAATGAGAGGTTAATAGGCCTTGGTCTTGTCGAGTTAAAAGACACTGTAGAAGCTTCAGCACCACTTGTTAAAGTCAGCGTATGTTTATATCCGAGCCCGTATTTATACTTTTGACCCTGCAAGAAATACAGAAACTCCAAAATAAATTCAAACTTGTGCATCCAGCAACTTATTAAAGACACATGCTGTACTTTGGTGCCACCCAGGGGAAAAAAAACAGTTCAAAGAAAAAGTTGAAAGCCCCAAATTACTGTGACCTTCATGATGAGTGTATGAAACTTTTGACCACAACTGTAACTTTTTAAAATTCCTCGTAAACAAAGAAATGGGTCTTACATTCCTCGGTATAGTCACTAATTGAATTATGTCTGTTTTCCTCTCATTTAAAAACAGTCAGAATGATTAATTGCCTCATAGCTTTTTTTTCCTCTTTACCCAGTGAACAGTGGTGTTTTTCTAAAGCATAACAAAACGATACTGCCAGAAAGGAAATTAAAAGCATTGCCATCGCTCACCACCTCCAATTTATCAACTGAGATTGGAGCTTAAAAAATTTGAAGTTTAATCAAGCAAACAGACGTTCGCACAGATTCAGCGAAAATGCTTCCTTAAGGTTTCCCTGGATAACATGTATAAAAGCAGCCCAGGGGTCACTCAGCTTCTTTGAGTGGTTAATCAGCAAACTGTTTTCTTAGTTCACTGTAGCGACTCTGATGGATGTGTTTAGAATTAAAGCCGTCTTCCTGGCTCTATATGAGGTTATGTATGAGTAAGTATACTTTATAATTCCTATTTTCAATATAGATGTATGATGTGTGAGTGTTCAGTATTAAAATATGTGCCACTATGTCTCCTAGTGTGGATCTCAGCATGTGGTTTTCATCCACAGCATCTGTAAAGCTTTTGAGCTGCATACCAGACACCCTACTGTTACTGACGACTTCTTATAGGGAGAATTTGGTTATGAAACCTCACAAGTCACTACCTGTTACAAAGTGATAAAACATTTGATGATTAATTATCCTTTCAGATGGCTAGTGTTGGTCTGGAGTTTAGAAACCACATACACATCAGGTACAAACCTGTATATAAACTCAAAACCTTTAAAAACTGTTATTTTCTAACTAATATAAGTGCCACAATCGCTGATTTATGAGGCAGCAGCTGCAGATTTTGGTTCACTGCTGAGTTTCAGTGACTGGGGAGTCTCTTTCAGAAAAAGAAAAAACTCAAATAATAATTAGGACCAGGGGTGTCAAACATAAGGCCGGGGGGCCAGAATCGGCCCAGCCAAGACTTCAATCTGGCCCACTGGGATGGCTTTTGAATATTTAAAGGACGGCACAGATTTTAGACTTAACTGTATTTTCATGACTTTTACAGCTTTTCCTACACATTCATTCATTCTGGCAGATTGATGCGATTTCGTTATCTTTATCAATAGCATTTTGTTATCATGTTGAAAAACTGAGACATCATGTTGCACTTATTTTCCCTACACCGTAGATCCCTGATCTACACTCTTGGACTGACTACTGCTGCAGTTGCATAAATATTTGATTAAAAAAATACAAATACAGAAATACAGTTGTTGTTGCTGTCATTCTAATTATGTTGTGTAAATCACAATATGTATTTGAAGATCCAATATTTAAACCAACCAATATTCGAATCAGTCCAAACAACAGACCAGAAACAAATACATGAAGTTATGAGCCTGAGTGTGCCTACTTGAATGGGTCTTACCCACCTGTGCTTTCGGGAGCTTCGGGAATGGGAGGACTTGTATGAGTAGCCCGAGTACTGCGACTCGTTGTCCATGTCTCGGGTCGGCGGTGAGCGGGCTTTACGAGCCCCGCCTCCTCCCGCCGTGCCGCGCTGCTCGCCGACGCCTCCCAGTTGGTTTTTGCGCTCGGAGATGGACTTGGTGGAGAGAGCCAGGGGCAGTTTGAGTAGGTCAACCTTACTCCTGAGGGAATCTATCTTGGAGGCCGATGAGGGGGGAGCAAGAGAAGGGAGGATGGGAGGGCAGGGGAGGCTAAAACGATGAGATGATGAGGAAGGAATAGGGGTGGGAGAGGATGATGGGCAGGAGAGTTGCAACAGGGGAGAGCCGAGGTTGCTGAGATCTGAAAGAGAAGGACAAAAAGAGAGCGCTGGTTAAAACTCAGCATCGCATGTAGCCATTTCTCTGCCTGAGCTACTATTTGTGCTCCTAAGTTGCACAGTTTAACTGAACTGACAACACACTAAAAATACACCGCAGGCTTCATATTTATCTTTTCCTTTTTCCTGCCTGAGCTTCCTGCCTTGTGCTCCTAACAGCAGTCACACCAGACCATCTAGATGGTACAAAACAAGGTCCCCGGTGTCACTTCTAAACTTGGGCAAAAGCTGCTTTTCATAATACGCATCACGGCCTTGGAACAATTTACAAGATAAAGATCATTTTGGAAACACTGGCTTTATATCAGGCATTGAAAAGCATAGCACATTTCAAAATGCTGTCTGAGGAATGCGCCTGAAGCCTAACTTTAGAAAGAAGTAACAACGCAGACGTCTGCGAACACATGGAAGGTTAAAATCATAAGCCCCTTTCAGACGTCAACTCCTTTCCACTAGTCTGAGGGCGTCTGCATGCTTCATTTGCATGTCTTAATGTGCACCCTGGTCATTTTCCATTAAAATCACTACGGCAGTCATACAAGGTCTGACCTATAAGCCATCATTAACTGACAGGCACACACAGGAATATGGGCATCCTTCTTTGTGGGCTGCACAGGTAACTAAACGGCACAAAACAGAAAAAAACATAAGTTTTTGTTTTGTTTTGTTTTTTTTAAAGGGAGGTCACCAACTCTCTTAATCTCACACTTAAGAGAAAGCCTCAAAACTCCTCCCTTTTTAAAGTAAAGTAAAATGACCCTTTAAGAGTCCATTTATGTGGTTTATACCCACATCCACTATAAAACACATTAACCTTCTAAACTGAGGCTTCGGTTTCACTTCAAGCGCTTTCATCGCTTCCAGGTCTCAGCTGAGGTTAATCATCACACGACTATATCTCCTCTCTCCAAGCAGCGAGCATTAGCCACAGTTAGCTGTGTCACAATGGCAGCCATATTGGATTACTGTGTTTTCACTAAACTTGTTTGCCCTCTCCCTCCCTCTCTCGCCGTCTCACATTCCGTCCCTCACGCCCCTCGTCCCCCGGGAAACGGGGCCTCTCCGCTGCCATGGTAATGAATGAGGGTGTTCAGCTGTAGGGGGATTGGAGGCTGACAGTTACTGTGGAAACCTGACCTCACACCGCCCTCTGACACACTGTCTGTCCACGCGGGAGGGAAAAAAAAAAAAATCACCAAAATAAAAGTATCGGCGTGATGGATGTTTGGCTGTCACATGGTAGTTAATCGATAAAGGGAGGGCGTGGCTCACTGGCTTTGATTGGCCCTCTTTGGGAAATGGAGAGGGAGGCTAGCTGCTATCAATGCCGGACAGATTCCACTTAGAGATGCTTTTATGCCCCATCAAGACCATTGAGTTTAAAATCCACTTCCCTTCATCCAAGTCCTGCATGAAATCCAATCTCTCTGTCAAAGTTTATCCACATTTTCACCATCTCTTTTTGCATCATTATTATCATCATCATTATTATTATCATCATTAGTAGTAGTAGTAGTAGTAGCAGCAGCAGTATTATCATCATCATTATTACACGGTAAAGTGTCAGTTCATCCACTGTCTGCAACAAGCCCTCCAACTTAAGTCATCTTTCTTCTCATTGGTTGTTCCTCACAAACAAAGGGTTTGAATAATAGGTCGGGTGGGGCATCAATGTTCCACTCTGACATCATAAAGACTGAAAGAGAGTCTTTTAGAGCCTTTGGAGCACCCAAGCCTTTATTCCAAGTGAAACTGCATGTGTGTCTTTTAGCTTAGGCATTTGGTTATAGAAAGCAAAAGACTAATGGTATGTGACAAATGCACGAGTGTCAGAGCGTGATATTAATGATAAAGAGATGCCATACGTTTACTTTCATAGTGCGCATGAGACAAGCCCAGACATGTGTTACAGCAAGAGGCAGCCTCCAATAATAATTTAGTAACAGGGAGTCCCTTCAACAACCTCAAACAAAAATTACAGCACTTTGCAAAATATGCGAGAAAGCTGTTCCCGCTAAAGGTGGAAACACTACACTTGTTTCAACACTTGTGGTAAAAAAGACACCACCAAGCTATGACGCCATGCGAGGAGGAGATACTAGGAGCTGATGATATGCTTGGAAAAAGTAAACAACGGAGACTCCATCGGGGATCGCCAGAGCACTGCTAGTTGTCTGTATGACAGGGAGATGGATGGAAATTATGGGTGCAGTTACATGATGGAAATGCAGGGCTTCAAGCAACTCCTGATAAAGCTATACCCAGATCCCAGGTAGAAAATATTTTTCAGTGTTATGTGAAAATATTGTGAGTCTAAGTTAAGGTTAAGCTACTTTAATTATTAGTAGTAGTATTATTAAAATGTTAAGCATTTGTTTTATATTTTTACTTAAAACTTCCATGGAAAACGCTACTTAGGTTACTTTTAATGCTTAGATTTAACTTTGCCACTATCAGTGCATATATAGTGCAGTGCTATAATCCTGCTGCTAGCATCTTGTTTCTATAGAGTCACACTTCAAATTCGATAGTGTGTCATCAGGAGTTACTGACAGTTTCTTTGTGTTGTAGTAATAAATAAATAGTGCTTCCTGCAGGCTGCAATCACTGATAAAACACTGTTCACTATATCTTTTTAATAGATACATTTTTCCCAAATTTCCTTGAAATATAAATGATGTTGTGACAATATCACCCACTCCTGGCAGCAAGTCTGTTCCATTTCCCTGGAACCAGGGCTTTTCTAATAATCTTGAAGATCATCAGTGGCTGAAACAAGAGCAGCACACAGACTTTAGACTGCCCCTGGTTGTGCACAGCTATAACATGCAAACAACAGTTTACCAAGCTCTGCGTATGATCAGCGCACAACCAGGCCAGTCCCCTCATAGGGATTATTCACACATGCGCTGATCTCAGTTTCTGAAAGTTTCTTCCTGTTTAAAATAAACACCACTTACCACCAGCATAAATATGATAGCAAATAATGAAAAATTCAATAGCTCAATGTTATGAGAAACCTCCCCTTATCCGGAATCACTAACTTTTAGCAGACCAGAGAAGATTTTGGACCCTTGCAGCCATGTGCAAAACCTCAACAGCATGCTTATTCCAAAACCACAAAACTCCAATGACTAACAGCTGCTTTCTGGTGCATCATGATCGGCTTTTATCTTCAGCTTTAGCAGAGGAATTAGCAGAATGGTGCTGTGCTTTTAGGCCAAATAAAGTGCTTAAAAGCTGTGTTTCATGCGACCCCTACAACAGACAGGAGTCTGCATTCTGAATGTCACGCGAAGCAAGAGGATTCTTATTTTAGATCAAGTTAAACCGAAGAAAAGCACATTAAACAAACTCCTCTTCACAAGTTCTTTTAAACATGCCATTCGGGGACAGACAGAGGAGCAGATATGGGTAGAGCTTCTCAGCAAAATAATACGAGGACAATAAGTGGAGAGGACTCAGAGATTCCCAGACAAGCCAAATACTCTACACAGGCAAGAGACACAAATCTAAAGTGTTTAATCTAATGGCTGTAGAAGCTTAGCCGGTATTTGCTCTCCCAGACAGAGAAACGCTGGCCAAAATAACGATCGGAAATCATCACTGGCCATAATGCTCGCCCCACCAACGCACATAAATAACAATTAAGCGATTATAATGATGCGGTCTGCATTTCCAAGCAACGACAAAGGAAAATGAAGGAGTAACGTCTTATTTCAGCAGCATATTTACTCCTCTATATCTGAAACTCTAACAGCAGAGAGACAGAAGAAAATGGCTCAGCTTTTTGAACGCATGAGTGATAAAAAGGAAACAAAAGCATTACTCAGATTAGTGCTCTTTATAATATGTGTCAAAATCAAAGCCCACAACCTAGCCATTTGTCAATTTTAATCCAACTCACAAATTATTTTAGATTCTCAAGAAAGTTTGGCCTGTGGTCTGCACCGCCCTGTGCTCATGGCAAACTAACCCTCCACTGCATCGGCAATCTGACAAGCCTGCAAACAATGAACGTGACAAGACTACATAGTCCATGTCTAACTGAGTGTTAACAGACGCCTACCATGAAACAATTTGTTTTCAAAGAACATAGTTCCCATTTGAACATATACAGCAGCAAAGATGTGAAGTCATACATACTGCAAACAGGTATGCAGCTAAAGCAAAACATGTTTCTTCTTTCAGTCCTGATCTCAAAGTGTTGAAGCTGCAGAGTTTGCTGCAAGCTTCATTTTTGTTTCGTGCCAGGAGGCTGCTCTCTATGGTACAGGTAGACTAGGTGATCAAAGAGCTTTTGCCTCCATTTTCTTCTTTTTTTCTTAAATTAGCTTCCTGCACAAATATTGAGCTGTCGTGTTCGGGCCTGTGACACAGGCAATGCCAGAGCTGAGGAGCTGAACTCTGTGCAAGACTGAAACAAAAGACTGGTTTTATGCTTTGACATTAGAGCTTAACAAGATTTTATTAAATGCCCCAACTTCAAGCTTGTGGAACAGGTTGTTATAAGTTGGCTGAAGGAAAGCCTTCTTTGTGGAGTTAGTTTGCTTAACTACATTTTATAAAGACTAATGATCTTATTTTCTTCTGGTAATTTAATTAAAGCACGTCTATAAACTGTATCCTGTATATCTGGCCCTTGGTATAATTCCCATTTTGCAGCACAGCCCTTAGCAAACCCTCCTTGGATGCTCTTGCCATACATAAAATGCTGACATAAATGTGTGCTTTTGCTTGCACGTAAAGACAAATGTTGTGAAGAGTGTCACGGTTATATGTATCCAAAAGCCTTAGAGAGCAATTAAAAGGCCAAGCATAGGAGTCTAAATTCCCCCTAGAGACGTATGGAGATACAACACAAACACGTTGGACAAAGGCAACGAGAAAAGACATTCAAACATAATATTTATCACCTTAATATGTTGACATTTCCTCCCATTGTGGGCGGAGTGGTGACAGTTGCATGAAAGGGGGAAAAACAAAAAAGATTTATCATCAGCAGAGCGTGAAAGCACTCAGGTAATATTGACATATTCTCAAAGAGGTAAGATAATTAAATGAAAGTATTACTATTTAACACAGCGAATATTCATTGTGAACGTTAAGACTTGATTTCAAGTTACAAGTCAATGAAAGATGGACTTAAGAGGTCATGAGAAATTTCGTGCCTGATGATGGCATCTTAATGAAAGACAACAAATAATTCAAAAGGCATTTAACTAACTAACGTCTCGGAAATTAGGATAGCCAAGTTAGCTGGAGAAACCTACCGGCTACATCTAAAACATGGATCTTAGGATTTGATATGAAAGTTTAATTTAGATTAAACAGAAGATAAACTTTCAAAAACATGTAGCAGATGATTTAACTGGTAATTATGGTTCTTGTGAAACCCTCTGAATCAACGACATGTAGAATACACAGACAAGCAGAGCTCACTGTTCACAAAAGCCCTCCGGCTAAATACACACATTTGCTCACACACCTAGCAAACATAGCAGGGTAATGTTTGTAATTAAGTTCCTGCATTTTCTGTTTCCTGCCAAGTGTCCTTCTATTCCAGTCACTCACATCATGGCACAATGACTTTTTACCCTTAACCACAACATTTATGACAACATACACTGAAACCAAGACTGTGCAACAATGAAAAACATTAGCATGATAACACTTACTATGGTGTATCGATAAACATTTGGTATTCTCCAAAGAATGAAAGACTGCATTCACAATCATAATCACTGCTGCAAACTACTGAACTGGGTATAGTCTATCTGACCTTTAAAAATCAGTATTTAAGTAGCAAAGCTGTAAAGGGAACTTCAGAATCTCAAAATGTGAACTGTCACAGAAGCTGCACACAGAGGCTGTGAAGGACTGAACTTAATATTTGGGGATGTTTTAGAGTTTTGCTGAGTTTTACATGCACAGGCACATAAACACGGGGTTAATGTTTCTCAACTCTTCAACTTTGCATTTCCCAAACAAGTGAGCACTGACGCACTGTTTGACTCCACCGTTTGCTCAGCTGTGATGCTACTTTACTGCAGCTTTCGCAATTAGGATAAGCTATGTGATCATGCGTTATCTAAATTACTCTCCAAACATGTCCTTCTGCTTTATGTTCTTTAAAAAAAAGTTTTGACAGTATCCAAGTAAACATGAGCAATAATGTTAAATTTGTGACTGGACGATATCTGCCGACTGGTAAGGAGACTAGAGCTCTCTGAAGCATTTTACCTGTTCTAAATAACGTAACATAAATTGACTTGTACAGTATAAATAACTGCTGGATGATGTAAAACTTGGATAAATTGGTGGATCCCTAGCAGCACTGCATTCTGGGTTTTTGGGGCTCCTGTCAATTAAAAAAAAAAAAGAAAAAAAAAGGCCTTTTTTCAGCTTCAGTGAATGATTTCTCTGTACGAAGACTGGAGTCGAGTGTAAAATTAACTCTGTTTTTATGCTGAAACACTGACATCATCTTTCAGCATTTGACCTTTGAGGTAGATAAAGCAGTTTCTTGTAAACATTACATTCAGCCTGTTATACGTATAATGAGAGACATATGCTTCAAAAAAGTAAAGCGCACAGGGCCGTCTCTGCAAGTAAGGCCTGCAAAAGGCCCGTCCTCTCTAAAGAAAGTATGAAAAGAAAGTTGCAAATATTACATCACTTTCAAGTGGCTTAAAGCACTAAGCTACCAGAAAATTTTGATATGAGTAAATCTAGATTGCACATGGTCTGCTGACCTTTACAGTCTGAAATAATCCTGTTGCCATACCTGCCTGTGTGCTGGCCTGATAGTGAGAATATGACTGAACACTTGATCTACAAAGGTGTGGTCCGGTACTAAGATGGATAAGGTTTCCTATTCATCCCACCGTCCTCTATGACCTACTTCATGGACTTCAAGAGGATTCTCGCCTTCCATCTTTAATCAGCAGCATTAGTATTAAAAAAAAAAGAAAAAAAAAAAAAAAAAGGAAACCACACACCCACAGTGTAAAAGTACATCTGAGCACAAATCTGTTCAGTAAAGCAATAACAACCTACCACTGGTTCTAGTTTTTGATTAGCACCTTACACAAAAGGTTCGTTTCTTTTCATCCAGCTAAGCCATTGTTCCTCCTGACATTGTTAACCAAATACCGGTATGACTTTTTCCATATAGTCTTACGCAAAAAGAGTCAAATTTCTAAAAAATAAAAAAAGCTCTGACCGATTTCACCAGGGTTGTCCACTGCAAGCCAGTCCAGAAACCTGTGTGTGTGTGTGTGTGTGTGTGTGTGTGTGTGTGTGTGTGTGTGGTCTAAGATTAAACAGTTATGATGCTGGGCTTCAGGCCTACTAGAGCCACGGCTCAAAGGTTTTATGGCTCAGGCCAAAGGGAGTGTAAAGTCATTTAATATGCGCCATCAACTGAGAGCAAAGACAACAGCTTCCTCTGAAAACAGAAGACAAACACATTCAAGCCTGAGTGAAGGAACCAAATCTCATATGCACACAACACAGCCTCCACACAGGGTCCCAATCCTCAACAGCTAAAATCGACTTCATTATTTTTTTTATTGTGGAATTTATTGTACCAACTCCTTTTGTTTTCAATTTAAATCAATCTGGTTTATGACTCAGTGCATCCAAAATCAATTAATGTAGCTCAAAGCAACAACGCTCCTGAGTCAAATCCATAGTTTAAACATCTTTGGCTTGCAGTTTGGATTTCATATGCATTTCTTCATGCATCATTTAAAGTAACTATACAGCTTAAAACAGTACAGACGTTCATAGAAGACCATTTTGGTTATGCTCATCAATAAAAATGATTCCAACAATGAAATCAAACCAATAACAGTGCAATTATTTTGCTGCAAGCGTGCAGATCTAGTCACACAGTAATCAAAACAAGCACATGGAAGATTTTACAGCTACCTTCCCCATGGCAAAAAGAAATCGAGCTGCCGTCAAAAAGTTTGGAGCTGCTTGCACTGTGACGGCAGCTGTCAGGGCGGAAAAGCAAGCCGGGACACCTCTGAAGTGACCAGCTCCGCTCCATAGCCATTTTAGGCCAGATATAGTCCACCAACTGTGAAAATAAGCATGCACACGCCCAGGGTCCAACAGGGGAAGAGGCTCATCAGTGTAACAAGGGCCACACACACACACACAGACAGAACAGAGACCGCCACCCACATCAGTAAAACCAGTGAACAACAAGACAACTGCTTCTGTCCAGGTCTGCACACACGGCGACCAAACGGGAGCAGGTGTGCACGTGTGTGCGAGTGAGAAAATCTAATAGGGTGTGTTTGAATCAACAGGCCTGTCTTCTGACTCTGTATAGATTTGTCTTCATATCCAAACAAAAGTACTGCAGAGACAGGAAGCGGCTGAGATGATTCATGAGTCATGACTATGGCGAGTCTAACAACAGCAGCCAACTATGTGTTACTGATAAGTCAGAGCATCATTATTTTCTTTGTTTGGGTTATAAAACGTCAGGAGTTGCTTGAAAAAGTCCAAAAATGCAGAGGCGTGTCATAATTCACTGTCAGAGACTATAAAAACAGCAGAAGTTCAAATGTGGCGATCAGACTGGAGTCAGAAACTATTGCATTTTTTAAGGCAGTCAAAAAGAGCTGTATGAGTCAAACAGAGATGCATTTATTTTGAATTAGAAAACACTCGTATTCCCTTCAGGAAACACTTTCTGAGCACTGAAATCTTTTCATGATGACAATATTAATGTAGATATTGCGGCAATTTCTTAATTAAGACTTAATTTGTGAGTCACCTGACAAACATCAATTTGACTCCTTGTTTAAGTGCTTTAAACATCCAAAATTATGTTTTATCACAAGACATTTGGAAGCTTTTTTGTGCATTTTTTCAACCTGAAGCAACCACATTGACTTAAAAAGAAAACAAAATGTGATTCCATGTGATTAAACACAAATATGACATGATAGAAACCTTCTACCATGTCTGTTTCCTGAAAATACATGCACAATTCTCTCTGCACTCACATTACTAGTTGTCATGCTTCTCTTATACTTTAATTGAACCAAAGTAGAAGGCACACCGCAGGGGGTCAGAGGACAAGCTGTATTCTCTGTGTTTGTGTGGACAGACCCTTTAAGCAGAAAGCCAGGCTGTCTGAAGAGCTGAAATGGTAAATTAGTCAATTTACAGATGAAAAGGGCCAATGGACAATTTGAATTGTTAAGTAAAACCTCAGTTTATTTCTAAAGGAGTAAAGTCTAACATTTTCTGCTTTTCAAGAAAGAAAACTAACGTTTTCTCCATCAGCTTCTTGAATATGGAAGGTCTTGGTGTTTTTCTCTGTTTGATAATATTGTAGTATTTGGGTTTAAGACTCCTGGTCAGACCAAACATGTTTCTACATAAAATACTGGAGTTTTTATTTTAACTAACAATAAGGGGAGAACTCTAATTGATTTTTGCCAGCATTTCTTAATACTTCAGATTTCCTAAATTAATGGGCACCAATACTTCTACAATGAACCAGCTGTGCTTCATATTTCTTAATCTCTGTGGTATCACTGTGTAAAATTCCTTCTTCAGTCCATTTCCACTGAGCCCCTGCTATGTTTACGACCCGTTTTATCACTAAAACATCCCCACTGGAAGCAGTTTACAGCCATTCTGTGGTATTTTTTAAAGCCTGGTGATAGCATTGTGTAGTTTTATCTCGCAAAAGCAGGACTCAAATCTTAGAAATTAGAAGTTGAAGGGCGAACAGACGTTTCAAGCACTGGATCTGTGCGTAATCAGGGCCTGTTTCGGCTGCAGCAACGTTATCCTGTTTCACTTTGAATTACAGCCTGTGTTTAGACATTTTAGCACCGTGCTGCAGGCTACGGCAGCGTGGCTCAAGAGTCGAGCTGCGTTCATTAATATTTCAACAATATTCCACATGCACAAAGAGCCACCAAAGGCTAACTTACTGCGAAGAACCGGGCGAGTATAAAGAGTTGTGCGACCTACAAGATGAAAAAGGAGGGTGTTGGAGAAAGGCAGGACAATGGGAGACTCCCAGGCCCCACCGGTGGCGTCCTGATGCCAAATGATCCCAACGCCCGCTCCCTTTCTTTCCTCTTTCCTTTTCCAAATGGGACGCCCTCGCAGTAAAATGAATGGACGCACTGAAATTCCCACCAGCCCTTCGCCAAGGACAAAATTCAAACCCTCCGGCCTGCAGTCACACTGGACGCGCTCTTTGCTTCCAGGCGCATCACTCTCAGTCTCCTTTTTTTACGCTTCTGTTCACATTAATAAAGGCAACTCTTCCTCCCACGTTTAAAATCGATCCAGGGAGCTACGTGGCCTCCGTGGGGTCAACAATAGCGCCGACGAGGGTCCTAAACTTCCCTTCGGATTCAAAAAAAAAAAGGGCGACCATCGCGTCCTCTCGACTATTGTTTGGGGAAACCGGAGATCTCCGGCGCCCCGAAGCCTCCCAGCTCCCCTCTCCGCGTTACAACAGCGCGCAAGCATCCACAGCACCACTTCCAACATTTTAACACATTTCCGCAAAGAAATACTACTTACTTATTCCGGATCGTCCATTCAGGTATTTTCTTACTTTCCACTCTCCTTCCACTCAGCCGTAGCACCGTGCGCCCCGCCTCCGCTTCACTCTGGCCCCTCCTCTGTTCCCCCCCTGGGGGACCAGGCCCGTGAGAGAGTGTGGTTCAGCCACGGCGCATCTATCACCGCGCTGATGTCTCTGAGAGTGTGCGCTCGATGAGAGGGACCGGGACAGAGTAATGTGGCTCTTAAAACAGAGAGGCGGTTTATGGAGCTGCTGACGGGAACAGTCCTCTAAAAGCGCCATCATCATTAGATGCTTTCAAACCTCCTGACCTCCGTGCAGCTAAGAAGATGGTTACGAATCCAGACATGCAGCACGAACAGGTTTTAATATGTCGTATAGTTTAGAGGTAAGAAGAAAACATTTTTTGTATTATACCACGGATTTGTACAACATGGATAATGTATATTAATAAATGGTTGGACTCTAGCAAAGACCTGGCACATGCCCTTGCCAGTTGATCCATTTTCACTGAAGCCTCGTCAGAAATGGAAGGGTGGCTATCAAGAAGCCATTCTTTAAAAAGGGAAACAGGGAGGAAATGTTGAGGTATGCCAAATGTCCTTCAAGAAGCCTGGAGGACTATTCATGATGACTACTTACCAGTGTTGGGTAAGTTACTTTAAAATAGTAACTTAGTTACATTACTAGTTACTTCTCTCAAAAGTAACTCAGTTACTTCAAGTTACTCGTTACTTTCAAAGTAACTAGTTACTAGGGAAAGTAACTTTGGTTTTACTCAGAATTCTCTTGTTAATGTGTTGCTCCCATAACTTTGCCAGTCTTCTAGCTTGCTTACTTGCCACAGTGCACTGTGCCACCTACCAATAGAAAGAAAAAGATAATGTGCATATTTCCACGAGAGAAATCCCACGCCTGGACCGTCATTGACTGCTGCCATGATTCTAGCCTACGTCACAGCGTCATGTGCGCCTTTTACATCCAACACAAAAACTGCAGTCGTGGTGCTTTCGATTGTACTCAGAACTCGGAAATTCTGCCTTCTGAATAGGAAGATGTAGGTAACAGCAGACTGCAGATGAGCTGCATACAGGGCTGGACTGGGACAGAAAACTGGCCCGGGCATTTTGACTAGAGACCGGCCCACCATTATAGGAAAAATCATAAAGCCTTTGAATGAAAATAAACACTGTTGTGACAGTGATGTGCACTGTTCTGATGGTATATATGCATCAATCTATCAATCGTTTGTTGTAAGATTCAGATAATTATTTTTTAAAAGCTCGACATTTTAAATGAGAATAAGAAAGAAAAGTATTTCTTTGTGCCCCCCTTTCCCTGTTAATGCCCTACATGCCCCCCTGGCAACACTTTGCTAGACCCGCCCCTGCACAGTTACCAGCTGTCAGCTACCTAAAAAAGGATCCTGGTGTTATTAGTCTCTCAGAAACAGTTCATAACTTCAACTCATCCATGTCACCTAAAAGGTAAACCTGTTTCTCCATCACAGCTCTGATGATCCAGTAAGGACATCTCCTGCTTTCATCTTCATGTTTCCCTCTCACCAGATAACCAAACCGACATCATAACCAGCAGCTTTACAGCTGTGGCTCCAGCAAACATCAGCTGATACTAGAAATTAATATTAAATAAATTCTAACAACAGCTGATCAAGCTTGAACGTGCTGCTGTTGTTTAGCGCGACATCCACTGGTTTCCTCTTTCTGGCGCAAAGTGGGCGATAAACAAACAAGAGAGCTGATCATTGATCAGTTTCATGATTGAAGTAGAAACGGGAGAATGAGAGGAGAGGCAGCTGTGCAGCGTAAACACAGAATAACTCCAGCTTTGTGCCTTTTTCATTGCAGCTGAATTACGGGACAAACTGTTCCTTTTCACCTCAATAAGAAACGCTAATACTTCTCTGAATACCAGACGGGACGGTTGGCAACTCTAATAACTTATGAACAAAATAAAGTTTAACATCATTAACTTCATAGCACCACCCAGCTGTATAGAAACTCCGTCATGCTAGCTAGCACGCAGTATGGAAAAAGTCAGCATAACGAAAATAAACTCCACCTAAACTTGGTTTATATCTGACCCAGAGAGACTGCAGGTCATAACTTCTTACCTGAAGTTCAGTTCACACTTGGACCGGCGGCCGCCTCGGGTCTCTTTTCCTTCATCCACCTGCTGGCCTCCACCACTTGCTAACGTTACTGAATCTGTGGAAGCTCCGTGATAGCCACCACACGAAGTAACGAGTAACGACCCTATCTAAATCCCAGTAACGAGTAACGCGTTCCTGATTTTGGCATAATAACTAGTTACCGTGCTCGTTACCACAATAATAACGTAGTTACTGTAACGCGTTACTTAATAACGCGTTAGTCCCAACACTGCTACTTACAGAAATTAGAAGAGAGCTTACCTAAGAGACTTGTTTCTGCAAATCGCTGCACGTATTTTACATTTTCCCAGCAAAATATAAAGAAATTAAGGGTGACTCAAACATTTTTCACAGTACTGTAGCTCAAAATAATCTCACTGTAGATATGGCAGAGGATCCTTGGCAGAGGTTTTTCTGTACTGCGTCTTACTAAAAATATTACAATATTTGTTTTACAACTACCTTCCAACAAAATGCAGGCTAGGGTTTACCATTAACTACTTACAGTACTTAAGTCACACTGTGTTTCTTTTAAGGAGGATCTCTACTTTCTTGCTTTTTTTCCCAAGGACTCTTAAAAAATTATCAACTCAAAAACCGCCTTTTGAGTCTATCAAAACCTTCGTTTGCTGTCATTGTGAGCTGGCTTAAGAGGAAGATAATGGATGGATGATCATATTAAACATGACCAAAGTTTCAAACTATGTGTGCAGGTAGCCAAAGCCAAAGCTTCATACTGCTTTAAGCACTCAGTTTAAGAGTTTTTTCCACTCTTGGATCTGTGTGACATCATGACGAGGGGATATTCTTAGCAAGGTCATCTCAACCACAAAGGACTGACACGCACAAAAGTGCGAAAGTCCCTGAAGGTCAGAGAACTCGAGCCAGTAGAAGTGCCTTAAACATGCATTCCTTTAATGGCCAGCAGGGGGCGACTCCTCCAGTTGCAAATCCAGCTCTATGAAGGTCAAAAAACAACTATTGGCTCCCTCACTCTGTGACTTCAGTAAACACTTTTCTGCTGCGCACAATTAGTAGTTTAAGTTTATACGGAAAAGAACGTGAAGTCTGCTGGAGTCAGAAAAAAAAAAGGATTATCCAGGATAAATGTCAATCAATTCTGCTTCATAGTCAGATTCACTCCTTGCTCATCACATCCACTTCAAAACAGCCAGAGGCTTCACAGGCATCAATAGTGGCAGTGGGTAACATTGTGACACCTGTGTTGGGGGGGTACCAAACAGAATAAAAAGCGGTCTTAAAGAAAGGAGGGGCAGGGAGTTAAAACTGCTTGATGAACTGAGGAGCTGCACCGAGGCCTAATTTATGGATCCTGCATCTGATGAAGGCTTGAAGCTGTCAGCTGCACTTGCTCTAGTCTAGTGGGTCTTCCTCTCAGTGATTTAGATGCTTTGTTAATGTGGCAATTTAGAAGCCAGTGCCTTTCCATGTACTTTCTAAATGTACATTTGTCTTGCAGTAGTGGAAATTAGCATCTCCTGTGTGTGTTTAATAAAAAATAAATAAATAAATGAACAAAGTAATTTCCATCCTTGTGATCCCTTTTTCAACATTTTCCTGCTTTTCTGTGCCAAAGTCAAAGGACTGTGAAATACAAGTTTGGAAAAGAAGCAATGTTTATTTCTTCATCAAGGCATCACAATCGGTCTTTTAATTCCATCTATTAAAACAAACACCCATCACTAATCTCGTGTGTCATACAATTTTCAGAAAATAAACTTCATTGGGAAAAAAACCAAAAAACCAAAGAGTGCAAAGGCAGAGTACCAGCATGTTGTTTTTCACTGCTAAAACTGATCTTTCTGACTGCTTTTTTAATACATTATGGCCGCTGACTGATGAGAAATAAAGTGTTTTTTTCAGCCATGCCAGACTCTTGGAAAATTCCCATTCAAATATCACAATATGTGAAACTGCAGTGGGTCTACAAGTACAGTTTCATCATGTGTACTTGGACTGAATGATACTGATTTATTATCAAAATCTTTCACTGCACATTTCCAGATTTTGCAAAATGTTAAATTTGTAATATTACTACTTGCTCATTGACTCACAAAGTGGTTTCTTATCATTAAAACTGATTGATAAGTTAACTAAACTGACAGAGAAGACAGCTACAGTATTGCACATACCATCGCAATCCTCATACAAAGTTCACACACACACACACAGACGTGCGCACACTTATAATTGTTCACACACACACGGCTGCATTCACATTTTCAAAATCATACACACAGCTCAAAGTAATGCTCAATGTTTAGTGCCTATCCCATGACACAGTAAACAAAACATTCTTTTAGGATAAAAGGGAAAAAAAACCAACAAAACAAAACAAAAAAAACCTAAAACAAAAAATATAAACATCGTTTCCATTGGCAGGGCCTGCTGGTGCCTGACCAGTGTGTTTTATGACCCTGATGAGTCCAGATCCATCCAGGCAAATCCAGTCCGGTCCAGTCCTCATGTCACACCTCACATGAGTGAGTCCATAAACACGGAGTCGTCGTCTAAAAGGAACCCCTCACCCCCCCCCACCCCACCTCGATGCAGCTGATACTAACCTGTCTGTGTACCTACTCGTGGTGTGTTTTAAAGAAAACTGTCCATGTCTGGTTGGGATAAAAGTAGTAGTAGTAGCAATAGTAGTAGAAGTAGTGGTCGTGGGTCTGAGACGCTTCTGAGTGAATCAGTAGGTGGCAGCGGTGGGCTCCCTCCCTGAGCTGAAGAGTATGTCGGCCTTTGAGCTGATGATGTACGTCAACATTAAGGATGCTATCAGCACGGCGACACCGACTCCGAGCGTCAACATCTGGAGGAGAAAGGGCAATCGTTACAGATACAACAAGAAGGTTTTCAAACGCAGTTTTAACTTCTAAACATACCACAAAGTTACTGTATCAACTTCTGTTACCCCCCAGGGTGTACACAGCAGCAAGATAACATCACCTTTATTTATAGTCACATTTAAACATCAAGTAGTTCCGATTGTAGCTCTCAACCAAAAAGCCTCTAAATGCTTTACTGTGGAAGCGATTATTCCAGCTATCACAGGGGTAAAACTGTAGAATGAGGGAAGTCGAGTTCCAGCTGCCTGTGGCTTTGCACTCATGTGATGAGCTGTTATATTAAAAATAACTCAGTCACATTATCATGTGACTTTAAAGCTGCAGTGATACAAACGGTGAACCCAAAGGCGCCAGTTTAAGCAGTGAGATGCAGTTACCACATTAACAAAATCGGATTGTATCAACACTGAAATAAAAGAGTTTCGATTTGTTTTAGCACAATGTGTTGATGAACATGCAGAGACCTGAAATTTGTTCAACGCACGCAATCAGTCACTGCCAGGATTTAACCAGTTTTGTTTTTGTTGTTAGGCTCTTTTGTTGCTGTAGTTCTGGAAACCGGAGTTGTTGGTTTAGGCCGGATCGGCCGCTAAAATCACAAACACTACTGTGAGAAAATCTAGATCAGAGAGAAAATAACAACCAATCATGGACACTGTTACAATTACCATGCAAATTTGGTCTCTTGTTGCTGTTTGGAAGCCATTTTTTCAACATGAGACTTTCCCACAAGCACTCGCGTGCCTTAAAACAATCCCTGCCCTCCACTAACAATGAGATCACTGCTTACAAAAAAGTACTGGATGCCAACAGTGCTACCCCTCAGCCTGCTAGTAGAAGCAACTATCAATGGTATCAACTTCAAAATCCTATGTTGCCTTGTCTCGAGTTATTGCATTCACATATCAAACTTTTTAGTTGTAGAACAACTTCTCTGCTGTGTGTGTGCATCAGTCACATCTGTGGTGTCTTTGAGGAAAAGTTTACCTCCAGTTCATGACTGGCCACCAGGAATATGCGCCCTTTAATGCTCTTCCACCTGGACTCCGTCCACGTTGAGTAATCTTTGGAGGTGTACTCCTCCAGGTCGAAGGCCGGGGACAGCGCTTTGGAGAGACGAACTGTGGAGCGAACGCAGAATGCCACTCGTTCCGTACTGTTGGGAGGTGCTGCACCTTGAACCCACATGTAGCTGTATATCTGAGGGACAGGTTGAGAACAATGTGTTAAAGGGAGGAATTAGATAAATGATGTTCCAAAGGTTTTAAAGTTCTTACTTAAATTACCAGAGGGCAACTTACACCCAAGTTGACTTTCAAGAAAATACACACTGTTGTAAATCTTACATGTTTGCTCTCTTTGTCATCCTCGCCCTCTCTCTGGTTCTGGCAGTTGTCCTGGGTGATGTTGACGGTGGTGCCGGTCAGGTTGGCCAGCAGGTATTGGACCAGAAGAGTCGGTTCACTGTGCTGTTGTGTCACCCCCACGTAGAAGTTTGTGGGTCTTTCACCTGAGAGAAAGAAAGTATTTTGTGAGGAAATAAAGTTTTGATAAAAAGATAAGCTTCATTTAAGACTTCATACTTCAAAACAACAATAGGACAATATTGTAAACAGCATCTAAATAGGTGTTAAGAAGCAACATTTATCAACAAAACCCATAGAAATGGGTTTTAGAACACGGCTTAAAACCCATTTTTATTCTTTGGCTTTTGGCCTCAGAAGGACTTCGTTTTTCCTTTTAATTAAATTTGTTATTAACTAATTAATTCA
Organism: Aulonocara stuartgranti; assembly: GCF_965226115.1. NCBI lineage: Eukaryota > Metazoa > Chordata > Actinopteri > Cichliformes > Cichlidae > Aulonocara > Aulonocara stuartgranti. The sequence goes on from NC_138954.1 coordinate 9,584,593, forward strand.
TTATTTAACTTTTTTCTTTTATTTGGATTTTATTTATATCTTATGTAATTTTATTTTTTAGTTCCAACATGCAGCACTTTGCTGTGGTTGTTTTAAAGTGCTTTATAAATAAAGATGAAACATATTGAAGACACATAACAAGACTTTTTACTCCTACAACATTTTTAACAGTCTAGTACAAAACAGGATCAACTTACGCAGATGAATCGCGAAGTCCGAAGGTACCATTTGCTGGAACCAGGAGTTATTTGACTTAACAAGGAAACCGTACAGCATTTGGGTCACCTGTGAGGGAAGTAAGACAGATTCACTTCTGTTCAGTCCCACAAGGTAACAGCAGCATCAAGGAGAAAATAAAAAGCACTTATAAAGAATCTACAATTGATTATTATTGAACTTTTGCTGAACAGTTTAAAAGAAATAAATTTCAAGTTCAAAATGAATGAATGAAGTGACTGAAGAAGCCACTAAAGTTTTTAAATTTCCTTATTTTTGAAGATTTCTTAGACGAGTTAAAGATAATTGGAATAAGAAAAATGAGCTTGTAAACAAAATAGCATTCATTAAAATAAATAAACTTACCATCTGACTATCCACGTTAATGTTTTGCAGCTGGATGGGGTCCGATCCTCCTGCCTGTGTGTACAGAGCTCGAGCCACAATGGTCGCCGCTTCAGTCAGAGCCTTGATGATGCAGGGAAACAAAGAATGTTTTTCAGAGCTCAAAAGACTTTGTATGAAGCTCTCCACAGTAAATCAACACAACAGAGCAACAATGTTTAGATGATAAACAAAGTTTAGACGATAACGTGACTTTCTGCAGCTTAAATAAAAATAGACTTGCTATATTTTGGAAAACTGTTAATGTGAAAAGATAATTCAAACAAGCTGATCTTAAAATTAAAAATATATATATTTAAACTCTTTCAAGCTAAAAATAAGAAGAAAAGATCAGTAACCAGGGCTCATGTTGCTCTTAATACTTTTAATGCATTTAAAAAATATAAATAAAAATCACTTTAAATGTAGGTTAACACACTTTTAAACGGTTTTAACAACAGCTATACCTTTGCAGCATCTGTTACGTATTCCAGCTGCTCCTCTGGCGTCAGGTTTGGTGGGTAAGACATGTTCAGGTACTCCGCATTATCATACATACTTTCATAGTACCTGTGCACAGAACAGGAAATGGATTTTTAAAAAAACAAAAAAAACCAAAAACAATCCCTAGCTCTGGATTGATTATTATTTATACTGAAGAAAATGCAAAGTACTTGTTGGTGAAAGCAGAGTTATGATTCTGGATGACAACACCAGGGATTGGCCGTGCTCGCAGGAAACGCTGCAAGGATGACGGAGGCAGCGGCTGAGAGAAACTGGGCTCTTGCAATGAGAAGTTGAGATTTAAGGCAGACGAGTTCAAGTTTCTGATGAGCTTTTCCACCTGAAACAGATCAGTGAAGGGAAGTAAGAACAAATGTTAGCCACACAGTAAAACACACACTGTGAGCTCTGGTTTCAGTTTTTTTCCGTTTATCTGAAAGTTATGATGTTTTCCCGCACAAGTTACATGGACACAGGAGCCCGTCCCAGCTGCCGTGGGGCGAGAATAACAAGTATATAAATACATAAAACTAAAGCATAGAGGAATGTAAGAAATGAAGGCTCAGAGACATGAGTGTTTAGGAGGTGAGAGGGATATAGGTACGGAGAGAGACCAACCTCTTCATTCACACTGCTGTTCCTCCGAGACACGGGATCAGTGTGAACCCAGAGCTTTGATTCTCCATGGAGTCCCACCTAGGACAGGAAAGTCCGACATAATCATATTGTACTTGCACATTTTCATTAAAATAACCCACAACTAATATTAAATAATTATTAATAAGTAACACAAAAGAAATCTGCACATGGTAAAAAAAACAAACATTATATATAATCAAAAGTTTTAATTAGAATTTTTTAAAGCCATTCAATTGTCAAGTAAAGAGGTATTCTAGTTGAATTATTCTTTAAGTCCAGCTCTGAGGTCTTTACACTGGCTGCCTGTCCATCAGAGGATAGACTTTAAAGTTCTGATGCTGGTCTATAAAGCTCTGAATGGTTTAGGACCAAAATACATCAGTGACCTCCTGACCCAGTATGAACCATCCAGATCCCTCAGGTCATCTGGATCCGGTCTTTTATCAGTTCCCAGAGTCAGAACCAGACACGGAGAAGCTGCATTCAGCTTTTATGCGCCATATATCTGGAACAAACTCCCAGAAACGCTCAGTTTATTTAAATCCAGGTTGAAGACTATCCTATTCTCAGCTGCATTTGAATAAAACACCAAATCCGCACTGTTAAGCTTAAATTTCAAAACTTACATTTTAACTACTGATTTTATCTACTGTTCTGATTTTATCCACTGTTTTTTTAATCGATTTTAAATCATGCTTTTTATTTGTTTTTGTTCTTTAATGTCTCTGTAAAGCACTTTGAATCACCGTGTTGTTAAATTGTGCTATATAAATAAACTTGCCTTTAATCTAAAAGTATTGAAAATATAAACAAATGCAGGTATGAAAAAAAATATACCCAAATTCAAACAAAATTTTCCTTAAACTTCAGGAGTTTGTGCCACATGACAGTTACGTGTAAAGCTATCAGTAATATAATACACACCTGTCCAATCTCCACCACCGAGTGAACATTGTCCAGGTCCAAAGGAAACTGTTTATTCTCCATGTCGTACACCAACCTCGAGCTGCCGATGTAGTCAAAGGTTTCCTGTGGTCAACAGACAAATGGATGAATGGCAGGACAGTCAAAACGAAAACAGTTCTCAAATGTTAGTTGAGCACTCCGCTGACTACAGAAAAAAAGAAAAAAAAACAAAGAACTGACCCCCTGGAAGAATGCGTAGAGGATGTTGCGGTTGGGTTGGGCCTCCTGGGTGGCGTTGCGCAGAGCGTGTGCTGCCGCCAGCAAGGTGACAAACCCCGAGGCTGCACTCTCGGCGCCTGGAGCAATGTCAAAGAAAAAAGACCGGCTGTCCAGCTGCAGACAGGACAGGAGCGAACAGGGATTAAGCAGAGAATTTATCTACACAAGTTGTTCAATTTAACTAGCTATGAACATTTTTATTAATCAAAATGTAAACAAAAGCTCTACCACTGTATACTGCAGATCAGCCACTTCTACCATCTATAGTACATCCTTTACTCAAAAGTGAGCAGTCACTTTGATATGTTGGCCACTATTCATCTTCATTTTATGTCATGGATACAAGAACTGCACTTAGAGGTCAGAACCACCACTCAGCCAAACAGGAAAATCCAGGTAGAGGGGGTTAGCAATGACCGACTTTCAAAATAAAAGCAAGATGAATAAAATTTTGACCTCAGCCGTCGACCCAAATAAAGTCTATTTGAGGGTAATACTGAATTCTCACATCATTCTCAGCATGTTAATATGTAACACGTGGTACTGTGGTTTTCTTTTGAAACCACTTTTGCTTGAACTCACCCTCGCTGCTGCGATGACCACGCTCTCCCCCATCTTGTGGCCCTTATCTGTGTAGTTCAGAGGCCTGGTCGAGGCCAAAACATTAAAGTCTCCAAGTGGGTCACATACGATTTCTTCAGGGTGAAAAGAACAAGGCCCAAACAAACAGTGATTAGCACTATAATAAAATAACAATGATAAAAACTCTCTTATTTAAATATTTTTGCAGCATGTTTCTGAAAATATTTCCCACATATTGTAAAAACGTTAAGTAATGTTTAGATAATTACACTTGAAAAATACCTGGGTTTAAGCTGAAGTTGATGCCATTTCTCCTCATGCAGGTGGCCGTGTCGGTGACGGCAGACATGTGTGAGTAGAGCTGCATCGCGCACAGTGGGTACTGCGGACTACTGCCATTCACAACATGGTTATGATTGTAGTAGCACTGTGAATGGAGAAAAGCACACAGATGAAAAACGCCTGTATACACAGATTTGAACTAAGAATGTTCCTGGGGACAAATTTCTTAGTCGACTGCATGAGGACAAAAAATTAGACTAACCGACTAGTCAATAATATTGACAATATCACGTTAAATTTGAGGAGTGTTTAATCAAGGATGTCAGAAACTCCCAAATCAAAAGGCATCTGAAACCGTTAATTAGTCTTCATTAATGAATGACTATGACAAATCAACATCTGAAAAACTACGAAATTGTAACTCAAAAGTGTGCTGCAAATTCAGACCAACCACTTCAATGAATGTAAAAATCTGAAATAATAAAACAATAAATCATCCAGCTATTTTCTTCCACTTATCTGAAGTCAGGTTCTGGGGAAGCCTAGACCTCGCTATCACATCGAGGCATTCCCAGGCCAGCTGAGAGACGCAATCTCTCCAGCGTGTCCTGGGTCTGCCCTGGGGCCTCCTCCTGGTAGGACACACACGGCTGGAACACCTTACCCAGGAGGCGACCACCTCAACTGGCTCCTTTCAATGTGGAGGAGCAGCGGCTCTGCTCTGAGCCCCTCACATATAACTGAACTCCTCACCCTATCACTAAGAGAGAGCCCGTCCAATCTTCCACTATTTGTATTCACAATCTCACTCTTTTGCCTTTAAAAGAACTAACTAGTCGTTAACAAAAATATCAGGCCTGATTAACAGATTTATGGCATTTCTCAACAACCATGCTCCATCTGGTGGCAGACAGCTGCATGATATTTGGGATACAACAGTGTGCCAGCATTCGGCATCAAATAAATGTAAAATAATTAGATTAAATGCCTAGTACATCTAGCACTAACTAGTGACAACAGTGTCGATGATTGGACTAGTGGCACACATCCCTAGTTTAAACCCATCAACATGAAAATGTCAAAAACTGCAAATCTTCTAATCTTCTAAGGCTGGCTTTAAAAGCAAAAAACCGATTCCCACGTTAAAATGTCCAACCTCAAAATATAACACAAAAGAAACACAAGCTTAATCTGTGCATTTGGATAGTTGTAAGGGTTAAAATCAGGAGCATGGCTGCTTTGAATAATGTATATATAAACACAGAAAGCTGTAGCTAAATGCTGCTAGCCTTCACATTTGCTAATTAAAGCAGACCGCTGTACTGTATGTTGTGCATCTACTGCCTTTTGTAATGGAAATACCTTACAAATAGTATGAATTTGTTTGGTACACAACATTCAGAATATTTTGGTAGGTGAAATTGCGGCATTTCGTTGGTCTTTTACTTAGCACTGTGGCTATTTACAGGCAACTTTAAATCCTTAAAGTTGCCTGTAAACTGAAATTATAACAAAAAGTTGTAGTTCAGGTCAAACCAAGCAGCTTAGACTCCATACTATGAATGTAATCTGAATTCGATACACGTCTATTTTATAAGGGAAGAAACATAACTTCTCTTTGAATAGTGTGCCATTCTGTTTTAAACTAATGCAATACTATGTGATCTACATGAAGATGACCTTGTTTGCTGCTGAAACAGCTTTAGAGCATTATTTCTAATCTAACCTCAACGACCGGTGAGGCAAGTTCAGATTTGGACTCGTAGTGTGTGAGTAGCTTATCATGTGACTGCACAATCTTGTACTCTCCAACATCAAGTGGAAAACAAATAACCTGTTTTATGGCCTGAGTGTCGTTGTCGTCTTTCAGGGAGAACATCGGGAAGTCATACTCCTCGTAGGACAAGCCATTTCCCAGAGGGTTCCACACGGTCACGTTACAGTGGGCTAAGGCTGGGTCATAGCTCTCTGAATACACGCCTATAGGGGACGCACAGAGAGGGGAAAAACAAAAATTACCATCAGTAACATTAAAGAGACCCCTGATCCAAAGATACAGTTGGATTGTTCCTCATCTACCAAGCATCCAACTTCCCTAAAATGACCCGGAGTATTTTGACTGTGTGCTACATGTTACCCCGACTAGACTTAAAGTTTGAATCCAGGACTATTTAATAGTATATGGCGTTAGCAAAGCATCTTCCAACTGTGAAATTACATGTTTTACTTCAGTAAAGGATGTGAATTAGGGGTGGGTTTTTATAATCGATTCATCGATTAAAATAGATTCCGGCTTGGATAACGTAAAATCGATTCATTAAAATCCTGAATCGATTTTTTTAATATAAATTTATTTTGCCCGAAATGCCAGAATCTCTGGTGACATCTCACAAAATTTCAAGAACCACCAAACAGTTAAGACAGTAAATGAGAGCAGGAACACGGATTCTGCACATAGACTTAAACACACAGCGCGACCCGCGGATCAGAATCAGTGAGATGTCGCCTTTCTCACCCGACGGCAAGGACACGGTCGGGGCTGAAAGCCGACAGCTTGCTGATTCTTTGTGTTCACGCCCTTTATGCGCCGATTCTAAAGCTGTTAGTTTGATCTCTCTCCAAACAATATTGACCGAACCAGCAGCAAAAGAAGATTCACATAAACATCGTCATGTATTCACTCTGACTTTTACTGTTTTGCTTCCACCGCGATGCACAGCTCTCTCTCTCTCTCTTTCTCTCTCCCTCCCTCTCTCTCTCTCTCTCTATCTCTGTACTTCAAGAACAGTTTCGCTTTCTTCATTATTCGCTTGCTTGTTACGCACAAGTCTACTGTTGTTTACAGCGCTGTCAGCCGCTGTTTTTTTCCCTTTTACATTCTTCCGAAAAGAAAACCTCATTTCTGCTGTTCAATACTGAACAAATTTAAACTTTTTAAAATTATTCAAAATGCAAAACGCTTAACCATGTCTCTAATAAAACCGCTGTAACTTCAGAGGTAATGTTCATATGTTGATTAATGGTTTTCTTTCGTTTTTGATGTACTGCAGAATATTTTTATAAAATCCCAGGCCAGGAAAATCACCTTCATGTTTTTCTGTGTTTTATCTTCAGCTACTTTGACACAAAGGTATCTGCTGTGACGCTCACACCTTTGATAAAGTCTTGCGTGTGTCAGCTTCCTTTTTATTGATACAAAAATATGTAAATGTACTGATCTGAATTATAATATTTCTGACTGTCAAAATATCCCAGATTTAAATCGAATCGAATCGAATTAAATCGAATTAAATCGAATCGTGGATCGAATCGATTCGGGACCTTGTGAATCGGAATTGAATCGATTCTAGAAATCAGTGACGATACCCAGCCCTAATGTGAATTCCCTTTTTTCTCCTGATATAATGCCGCAGAACTGTGGACTTCACCCCCCTTTCTTTTCCCACATGTCTGCACTGAGTAGGAGATGCTTTGTATCTTACTGTACATGTGTACAGTGACAATAAAAGCCATTCTAATTAAATCTCTGTTGAGTGTAAACAAGACATTTTGCAGACACTGCAATGTTTTAGAAGTCAAGCGCAGAACATGAAATATGACCCAGTTACAACTTGTGGTTTTATGAGCTATGCTCTCTGAGGATCATCAAACTATAATTTATTTCTGTAGCTTGTGTAAAACTGTGGAGCAAGCCTTAACATGTAACCCCCACCCACCTGAGTTCTCGTTGGGGCAGGTGGTGTGTGGAGAGAAACCCTCAGCTGGATTTGAGCTTGGCGCCACAACAACAACTCCAGCAACCCTACTGGAGCCAGTCTTAAGTTTCATCATGATAGATCTGATGAGCAGACAGCCGGCACACAGTACAGGAGATGATGCAGGTTAAAAAAAAACAAAACACAGAGATCATAGGTGCGTTAATTCTTTTGAAATATGGTTCAAGTTTCTTTCTTTAAGTTTAGCAGCTCCTATTAAACACACATCTATTTTATTATGCATGTAAGTAAATGACAACTTATAGCAGATTGGCCTCCATAACAGAGCCACAGTCCCATTACTTCACTGATTTATTTTTATTACCAAAGTTTTTGTTTTTTGTTAAGTATAAAAAAATATCTAAAATAGGTCTGAAAGAGAAAAATGTCTTACTTTAATTTCTTAAAGTCAACTCCAGTTTGATACTCAAAGTGCAATAATTTATAACATGACATGTAGCATTACCACATGGGCCGACATCAAAAGATAGAAATATGAGCTACTTCTAACCTATTAATTTAAAACTACTCCACATGCGTGTTATTGCTGGGTGTATATGTAGCTGTCTTGCATCACGTCTGATTGGCTAGCAGGATCATAGACAGTATACAAAGTGTGGACTAACTGCAGCTTTTACATTTGTTAATTGGATAGTTTCAAACTGCAATTCTGTTTTGATGTCGATTGATTGTTCAAAATAAAACCAAATATGGAGTAAATCAGTAACAGATTTAAAGTGTGAGTAAATGAGGTTTATGTTCACTAAAAACTACTGTGGGGGCTTCCACTACAGGGTGAGACATGTTGAGCGCACCTCGTAAAGAGCGTAGAATCCAGAATCACCATATAAGGAGGGTTGGGACCAGTTTTCAGGACCCAGTCCAGGTTTGCTTCTGATTCGAGCACATGGAGCACACCAACATCACCTGATAAAGACGCTGAAATCCGAAACAAGGAATATATCTGTGTTACAGCTGTCCAAGACATAAATATCCTTAAAAGCTTTTCAATCATTCTCCATTACTTTCATTAAACAGAAGCAAAACTGCAAAACTGGTGAGGCTTTTGTAGTGTGACACCAGCACACACTTCTATGGATATTCAGTTTTTTGATATTCAGGTAGTTATCACAGGAAATATTTGTTTTACTGTGGGCTTTCATCTGTGAGAACTCTTCTGTCACAGCTACACAGATGTGTGTTTGTGAATTTGAACAACTGAAGCAAAAACACAGGAAACACAGGAAGGTGTTTGCAGATTAATGCTCACTAAGCATTTTATTATTGCTCACTGTGTATCTAAGATACTCCAAACTACAACAAATACTTTTATGTAATAGGTTCAACTTGGATAATAATATCAAAATATAATATAATAGAAGCTGATGTACTCACACTGACAGCCTATTTGATGTGTTGCGTTTAGAAGTCGCACACACGGTATAGTGTAATTAAGATGCACATAAATCTTGTTTTCCACTGAATTACAGCTGACACCTGCAAGAAGAAAAAACAAATATTTGAACATACACACAAATTTCATCTTTACTATTCCACTTATACTATTGTCTCCTGATTTGTTTTCTTAGAAATAATTTAAATCAAACTTTCTAAACACTTTGAAACATGCTAGATCCTAATCTACTCCAAGCTTCATTCTGCATGAAGAAACCATGAACTCTGAGCTCCCAGTGCATTAAAAATATCCATACAGAGGTCTGCGCACAACAGGCCAATTTTCCATTTTCTCATTTCTTATAGTTTCCATCGCGAGCCTGGTCCCTGTGATAATGTTATAAGTAGGCAGGTTCCCCAAGCATGACAGCAACACTCATTCTCATTTTTATAACCTGCAGTTACAACTAGCTGTGTTTTGACTATTAGACAACACAAAGAGGTCCTTTCCGAGGCCTAGTCAGCACGGCATAAATGTTGCACCAGTTTCCATAGTACACGTGAAGATGCTAACACCCACTGTAATGTTTAAAGGTTGTTCGGGAAACAAGTGAACTGGAGCACAATAACGGAGTTCATCTTTTGATGATAAAGTTTGTATATATATATATATATATATATAAAAATGTGTTGTTAGTTCATTCTCTCTCTTTCTTTAAAAAAAAAAGAAAAAAGAAAAAAAAGAAAAATAGCAGAAGCAGAAGCATACACTGAAACATGAGCTCAAAAACAAGGTGTGAACTGAAAACCAAAGAAAGAACCAAGCCGCAGTTTTGGAAATACCCTTATTCACACGTTTTGACACCTCAGTATATATGAATAAAGATCTGGTTGCAGGTTTTTTACAAGTATAGGCCTACTGAGCTGTACAGACAGCGATCACTATTATTTTGCTTCTTTGCTCACCCCTCAGTTCACAAAAGAGAAACAAGGGTTACTCCTATTATACATCCAAAGATTCCTCCTTGAGAGTTAAGATGCCTGTTTACCCACATTGAAATTAGAGGAGCTTTTCCTTTAACATGCTTTGTAGAAATAATTTTCAAATAAATCCTGCGTCACAGGTCGCTTATTTAACGTCTTTTATTTGGATAATAATAGAACTAGGTTCTTTATGACATGTAAGCAATACAATGCTGCTTTTATTCCCCAGGTAATATATGGTACGAAACTGTGCTTAAGTATTGTGTACAATACAATACTTTGGGGTTTCAAACTGTCATCCTTCAAATGTTACACTATAACAGCATCTAATCGCTCATGAATTAATACTGCTGAAAGTCAACAACAGAAACATACAGCAACAGTCTAAAAACAGGCCAACGGATCCCATTCAGACAACGGGGAGGTTGTCGGCTTTAAAATTTGCAGTGAAGTTGTAAAATACTTAATGTGTTTCTAAATCTTGATATGCTTGAGTCATAAAGACATAAAATATTCTTGGTATCTGGGTTCAAAAACTTTACATGAGAAGGATCAGTGTCCTCGCTTTAACCTGACCTCATGGTTTCATCTTTTTAACATGGTCCAGGACAGCATTTTCAAATGTACGTTTTTGCACTTCAAGAAGCGGTATAATTCATAGCATTGTTATTATTAATTATTTTACATAAATAGGGTTCCTGCATACCAAAGAATTTGCTGCCTAACAAAAAATAGGAACACATCAACCAGATGATCTATAAAAGCGTGAGGACAAAGTTGTTATTGAGACTAAATCCAAAGACGTTTGCGAACACCAGCTAAGGTTTTAAAAAAGGGTAATGGGCACCACAGATATATATTCTGACTTCATCTTAACTACTCAACAAACTATTTCTGAAAGCATGCTCAAGTTTTTTCTTTTTACACAACACTTTTATCAAACTTAAACTATAGTAAGTTCAAGAGTTATTACAGTTCCTTATTTTCTAAATATTTCAATTCTGTTTCGTTTCCCACTTTCCATACTGGGTAGGCTCAGTTGTTTTTAAGCTTTTATTGTTTAAAAACATTTTTTTAAGTAATTTAAATGTTAGTGTTAGTTGTCTTTATTATAATAATATGTCTGACATTTCTTTTTATCAAAATACTAAAAATCACTCAACACTAAAGTAAAGGTCACGTTTAGAATGAAAAGAAAGCACAATTGTTCGGGGTTTTTTTGTAACTAATCTCCCCACAGCAACAGAAAGGGGAAATGAGAAACAGATTTTTTTTTCATCTCAAATGATGCTATGTTTGCTCACCTATGTGCCGATTTACCAGGATATTCTAAATGTTTGAAAGTGGCTTGTCTTCTGTTTAATTTCATTAGAGAGTCACGTAAACTACAAGAAATATGTATATAATGTATATAATCTGGTGTAGCGGTCCAGCCTTTAATCCCTCCGGGGGCGGCCGCAGCGGTGAAATCACGAGCGGTCACGCTGATGCTGAGTTAAGAAGAGGGCTGACCCAATCTGTCACTACAAAATCACCACAAAGGCTTAATTAACACAATAGATGCTGTGTTTCTTTTGCACATCCACTTGTTTGAAATGCGTAGAGAACAGTCGAAGCACCGAACTCAGTTGAAAAACCCATTTTAAAACCGGGACATAGATTTTAAAGGCAGACAGAAAACCTCCTGCTAACGCTAATTTAGCCTAGCATTCAGCTAGCACCGGACACAAAGAAGTCCTCGAAGCTAACCGCCCGAAAGCGAAACACATTTCGTTCTTCAGCAGTTAGACGAAGACACAAGTTTAGCAACAGGGGAATACAACTCACCTATGAAAAACAAACAAAATATCAAGTTAATGATCCATTTATTCGACAGCAAATCCATCTTCCTGGTTTGAAAAGCTGAAAACACAACAGGAAGTGTTGACATGGGGAAACATCCGGGTTTTGCTGTTTGGGTCCGGTTTACAGAAAAAGGGGCGGACTCAGATGGACTGAAGTTATGTATTATATATATTCTTTAAATGGTAGATTTTGATTCAGCTATGTTTCAGTTAGTTTGTTTTTATTGTTTTGAAACTTTTTATAAAATTTGTGACGGGCAAAGTTTTAAAAGATCAGATATTAGATTAGATCACACATTTTTTTAATAGAAAGTGGAACGCTTCATGCTTGATTTGTTGACAAGTTTGAAATACTAGCATAGACTAAAAGCTATGAATTTCCATAATATTTTGATATTAATTTTAGTTATTTAAGTACAAAAAATTGTTTCAGTTAATTTTTGTATGTATGTATGTATTTAGAGTATTATCTTTATTTGATATGACTTAACCAACATGTCATTGTTTAATTTTGTTAACTATATTGGTGTTTTGGACATGACAGAAGAGAGTAATTCAGTTTTCAGACACATTGGGAGTGATACAGTCCTGCAGAGCAGAAACTGACTTGACTTGTGATGCTAAATGTACAGTTATCAAAAACATCTTGTAAGGGGGAAATCCATTTAAAATAAATCAGTAGTTGAATGAATTTAATGTAATGTAAGCCACTGAAGCTTTTAACCAATAAACAAAGCCTTTATTTTAGTTTGTTTTATTAAAGTGTTCAAAATCCTGTGGGATGAGCTTCTTTTCCTTTCAATGAAAGAGAGGGATTATATATTTCCCCCTGCTTTTTCTTCTTTTTTTTTTTTTTCTAACATCTGCCAGAATGTGTTCTGGGTAATAATGACAGTGCTTCCTTTTACAGGTAGAGGGCAGACTGTCAAAATGAGAACTTTGCACATTATAAAAGGAACCACATTTTCAGTATTTAACAAGAATCGGGTCAGGTGTAACAGGTAACCATATAACAAACTTGACTGTGAATGTCACCCCCTTATTTTCAACTTGTAATGCCAACTAAGGAGCCAGTTCACTGTGTAGGCTTTTCCATTTTCATTCCTCATGACTCATCCTTGAGGTGCACATCAAATGTTCCCATTTCACTTCCTTCTGCAGACACCATAGCGTATTAAAAACACGACAAAGATGGCCCAACTCACACACTTCATTTGTGTTCATAAAAGGACCTTTTTATTTTATCGTTTCCCACAGATACACAGCGTACTGCTGTTCATTTTCCATTATTCACGTCATACAAGTCAGGAGCGGGTTAACAGTACGGTTTTACAGCTCTAATAAAGCACACAGTACTGTGTTATTGATGCAGCAGTACTTACAACAAAAAGCTTTTAGTAGGATCAGTGATGAACAGGAATAGATAGCTGAGAAAGGATTTAAAGAGGTTTAACAGCACTGTGAGCAAACACATATATAACTGCTTCCATTTCTCATGCAAATAATTGTATCATTACTACAACAAAGTAAGAGTGGAAGTGTTTTCATTTTTTTTATCCTCTCAGCGGAACTGAAGTGGACTCACACGCAGACCAATCACGTCCTTGCCGATCTCCGTCGCCTAGAAAAAGAGGAAACATTAAAAATTAGTGGGTGGGTGGGTGGGTGGGTGGGGGGGGGGGGGTGGTAGTTATAGCAGAGATGGGCATTTAAATAAATAAAAAGGAAAAGTGAAGGCAGCATATTTAATGATATAAAAATAGAAGCAGGAGCTTAGAAGTGGTTAATAAAATTTCTGCTACTTTGTCATGACAACCACATCTGAAGATTTGAAAAGGTTTCCACTCACTAAGCTGAAAGTGAACTTGACTGATAGTATTGCCTTTTTTCTTGCAAATCTTCAACAGATATTACTGTATTAATATTATTTATTAATAATTATTGTTATTATTATTAGCCCTTATTCCCTGACTGAAGAGAAAATACCTTCAAACATAAACAATTTACCAGGTGTTCTCATTAAAGATGGTTACAGTTTCAGATCTGAGTGATCAAGAAACTTGAGCATTCAGACCAAATGTTCTCTCCTTTACTAAATGATGGTCCCTAAAATTTTATATACACATTTGTTTGGTCTACCTGTGTGACCCTGCAGATCTGGCCTTTGTAAGGGGGGCAGTAGCAGGCTCCAGACAGAGGGCACTTCTCAACGGGGCGTCCGCGGTACAGGGGAACGTAAGAGGCAGCGCACAGGTCAAATGGATTGTGGGGGTCGTAGTTCAACTGGTGGGCGTCTGTCAAGTTCTTCTCACAGGCTGCCAAAATCTTGCGAGTCTAAAGAAGGAAATATTTTTGCAAAGGAGATGATGGCAAGAGAATGACACCAGCACAATAAAGGCCATCTAATAAAGACAATTATAAAATAAAAAAATAAGTTATGAGTGATGAACAACTAACCTGCTGTGCAACATCTGGCTTGGGCCCAAGTTCGAGGAGACGTCGTGCGAAGCCTGCAGCTGTCTTAAAGTTACGCAGTTTGAAGAAGAGGTTCAAAGCTGTGCGCAACACTAACACCATGTGGACTGGCTGGAGATTACAGTGGGTGAAGTAAGCAGCCATCTGCAAGGAAAACAAACATTTTTTTGAACATTTTCATCATGCTTTGGTGATTTTTTTGTGTGAATCAGTGAAAGCTTCATTGTGTTTTTTTTTTACCTCACACAACCTCTTCTGCTGTTCCAAAGTGTCTTTAGGCAGCTTCTTCCTCTCAGTCTCCATGGTCAGACCCACTATGTACTCTCTGCATATTGTAATCAGCTGCTGAGCCTAAAACACATACAACCCAGTTAAGTATCTGAGCACATATAAATGTGTATCAGCATGTCAACAAAATTAGTTTATCTGAAAGCCACAGGAGCCATGAGGATCATACAGGCAAGCTTATTAGGTCCATTACAAATGGATTTTAGAGATTAAACAGATCAGGTTCAAGGCATGCTTGTTGCTTACCTCTGCAATCTCCTGTTTGTTATCAACCACCAGCAGGGGTACAGACAGAAGGATGACTCTGAAGCGCTCAACGGCGTCCTCAAATCGTCCGGCTGTGGTCAGCTGGTAGCACTGCTGCAGGCGGGAGATGAGATCAGAGAGACGCAGGCCCACAGCAGGCAGCCCCTGCTTTGCCCCACAGTCCTGAGAAGAAAATCAAAGATAAAAAAAGTCATTTTCTATTTTGTGGAATCAATTAGAAACTATGAAGAAAAGGAGCAGATATATCAATAAAAAATACATCCACCAAATAGACAGCTGTACCTTCCAGTTCCTTTGTGGGTGCCCACGCAGGCAGGGCAGGGACGGCAGCCCCAGGTAAGATGTGCGTCCTCTGGACAGAGTCTGCATGAAAAGCGACTTATAGGGGCCAAAGTCCACAACTCCAACCTGGTCGTGGAGCAGCTATGGTAGAAACAAGCAACAGTAATTAACCATTTATGCCTTCCTTTTTAAACGATGATATATGTTATCAAAGGGAACCAAAAATAAATAAACTGTGTTGGAAAACACTATGAGCGGACCCTCATTGCAGTTTCAAAGGAGCCGGCCAGGATATGATCCACTGGCAGCTGGGAATTGTTGCACCACATCTGGGTTGGACTTGTGCCCTTGGTTGGTGGGACAAAGAAGCCGTCCTCTGTTCCTCCACCTGCACCAACTGGTACATCCTGTTGATTGGTGTAAAGATAGTATAAAGTACTCAGCTTTATGTTCTTTTCACATTTAATATGAGAATTTTTCTCTCTCTCACCAGCTCTGGAGGAAGATCCAGGTCTTCCTCAACATCCCATCCTCCTCCTTCCTCTTTCCCCAATCCTTCCTCTCCTAATCCTTCCGGAGCATCCACAAAGCCATCTGTGAAGAAGAGAGGGAAAGATACACATTTAATATTTTTAGGCTCAAGCAGTACACTGAAAGTTTGAAAAAAGAAAAGAAAAAAAATAGAAAATGATTTGTTAAAATCAGTCGGAATTTACCTTCATCCAGCTGAAGCTCAGCATCATCTCCCCAGCCCTCGCCTCCTGAAGTATCCATGTCCAAGTCGGCAGCCATCTGACCAGCTTTCCCTACAACAGGTGAACAACAGGTGCCCATATTAAATCCCACACGTTTCTACAATTACTTCATCTTTGAATTCCTTTAAAAAAAGCAACACTGTTGCATATTAGAAAGATATTAAAAAAAAAACAACCAGCTGTTTTAAAAGCAATCCAAGTCCAGGCAGAAAACTCAGCTCAGACCATGGACGTGAGTCTTTGGATATCTGGATCCAGATTGTATTGTGATATTTTCTTGAGATCATCAAAGGGATATCTCAGTTTTTCTTATTTAAATCTGGTATGTATTTGCAAAGATATGTCAAACATTATCCTATCTAGCAATGCTAAAGAATCGTTCCAAATATTCATCAGCTGATCACTTTCAGGTTGGGCCAAGTTGCACCTCTAATAAGGTTTTGCTCCATATGCAACTTTTGACTAACCTGCTAACAAACAGACAAAACCCAACCAATCACATAACCTTGTTCGGAATTAAGTATTAAGTGTCTCCATTCTTGGTTCCATTTGAACAAAGTTAACATGGATGAAACTTTAAAGTATTATGTTCCTTTTCAGTCCATCGTGGCTCTTGACTTACCCTTTGCTGCAATAGCTCCCTCAAAGAAGCCCTTTGAGACGGTGAGCAGAGGCCAGTTAGTGTCTAGAGGGTTGATGGGTGGAGGTGGCTGCAACAGCTGTGCATTAGGATCAACCTCTGGCACCTAAAAGTTACATAATAAACCATTTTTAAATTAAAATTAAGCAATAATTATGTTATTTATCAACATGAATTACTGTATTGTTAAAAAAAATACATATTAGGTTCACTGCTTCTGCATGTTATTGTTTCCCATAATTTGTGTAGGAAGAATGTTTTGTGAACACACCGTCTCCTTTTCTGGGTCAAACGTCTCTTTTAGTGCCTCAGCCTCTTCATCCAACCCGTGTGTGGCTGCAGTCAGGTAGGCCAGAGACTCTGCAAGCATGCACACAAACAATTTTGCATGATAACTTGTCATTTTACTGCCATAAAGGCTGGCAAACAAAATACGACAGAATATGAGTGAATGTTGACAAATTAACTCACTTTGTCCACAGTTCTTCAATATTCTAACCCTTTCGCTGACGTCTCCCAGGTAGAGTGCTGCCTGGTAGTGACCGCTCATGTCCTTTCTGATCTCAGCTACACAGACAACACAGCCATTAGAAATACTGAAAGAGAACATACACACCTTTGCAACATGTAACATAAAGAATAGACATCCTCACTCACCAATCTTCATCATCTTGCGTAGCTTGGCCAAGTTACCAGTGATGAGGTAGAGGAAGGTGAGCTTGTCAAAGTTCTTGGTCCTCTGATAGCACATTTCCACGACCTGGTGGTGACCCTGCAGCAGTGCTGCCTCACCCAGACGCTCCCAGCAGCTGCGCTCATCCAGGGCTTTGGCTGCTTCCAGAGCCACCTGGAAGTACAGAGATGAGATTTTTAATTTTGCACACAGATCTCGGTCTCACTGTGATTTGATTAGAGCTCATCATGCACAAGACTTCCATCCTTATCTTAAAAAAATGATAGAATAGGTACAGCAGTCTTTGAGTACTGCTGCCAGCTCACCTCGATGTTCCCACACTCCAGAGCCAGGCTAAAGCGCGTCTTCTCATCTTTGACGAAGTGCAGTGCTACCTCGGGGTAGCCCTTCTTCTGCAGATAGGCAATGATGGACTGACCTACCAGTTTGGCATTGCGCACCATGTGGAGCACCTGAAGAGTAACAGGAATGATCTCAGAATAAGGAATCAAATGATTCCTGGCAAAAATGTAATGCTGTTTAATATGAAACTCAGATTATCACTGCACAGTTCTGGTGTTTAATCTCCTTAAATATACTCAGATTATCACTTCAAGGACACCACCCTTAAGAACCGACCTCATCATATTTGCGATTGACCAGGGCCAGTTTGAAGCGGTACTCTGTGGGGTCGATGGTGAGCACACGGGGCCTGCACTCCCTGTCCAGGCAATAAACGCTGTTGCCTCTCACGCGGGTCACATAGATGGGCAGGTCCAGGGTCCTGATGATGCCATGATCACTACAGGAACACAAAGAATATCCTAAGTTAGACATTTTACACTGAACTGATGCTTTCTAACTGTGAAAGATTTGAGCTTTTCTGTCCAGAGAATTTAAAGCAAACAAACTTGTATTTGTCTTTAAAACATAAAGTTGGAGCTTTGTTTTTGCTCAAATCTCTAACTATTCTAAGTCACTGCTGTGCTTATTTTAAAAGACATGTGGGAGCACAACACTATCAAAGAAAACAAGCACTAAGGCAACATTTTAGCTCACAACTTTCTCAGTGACAGCTTATTTTGTTGAAGCTCTACAGGTCTGTGTTAAGAAGTTTCTGTCCCCAGAGACTTGTGCCTGTGGGAATAAATTAACACTGCCTTTTCTAAGCAGCACATACCCAGACGTGAGGGCGTATTTGATGTGGTTGGAAGTGGTGTAGATAAAGACTCCGCTCTCATCCCAGGCTCCACTCTTCACTCTGATGTTCTCGTGAATGTTGCACAGACTTTCCAGTTTACGGTTGCAGATCATAATTGCTGAAGGGAAGGGAAGAAAAAAAAAAGAGAAAAATCAGATTTAGAGCTTCCTTTGAGAACCAGCAGAGAAAACTTTCAGGTTTGAATATTTGTTGGTCAAATCTGCAGATATACATCTCATCCACTCACCGTGTTTAGCCAGCAGAGCCACGTGGCTGGTGTCTGCGCTCCACACCACGTACTTGACCTTAGAGATTTTCACGGTGGCCAGGGAGCGTTTCTGCTGCACGTCAAACAGCGTGACGCCATCGGCATCACGCAGCAGCAGTGAGCCTGTCCCGGCGTAGAAGATCTCCTCACAGCTCGGCACCTGGACTTTCTTCACAATTTCATTCTTCAGATTTTTAATCAGCAGCTGCAATGGAGAAATGAAGAAAGCACTGTGATGAATAATTATAGATTAGGACAAAAAGCAAAGTAAAAAGTTTTCTTCAAATATTTGCAGGCTTCACAAGTCACATAATGGACTCTTGATTGTTTCATTCGGAGATTAACGTGCCAGACTGCCTTTGATCGATCATTTGTAAAGAACAAATGATTTACTGATCAACACTTTCAGTTCTTTTTATAGAATTAACCAACTTTTCAAAAAATCTTTTAAAAAGGGATTTCCTATATATTTCACTGCTTTGTAAACTTTCATATGCACTTACAGAGTGCATACGGTCCAACACAGCAAATCTGTTCCTGGCCACCCAAACGGCTGTCAGACCAGAAGACCTTTTCCCCTCCGGTGCTGGAATTTAAAAAGAAAACGCAGCCTCTTGTTACTTCATTCAAGGAGATACAAACTGGAGGCATATAACATTCAATAAGTAAAGGGAAAAAAAAACAACAAATGTTTTTAGAGTGTGAGAAAAAACATAATTAAACTGTTGGTTTTTTGTTTGTTTGTTTTTTTACCATCGGGGTTCTGAGAGTCACTTTCTTTGGGAATTGAGTACAGGTCATAGGTGCTGTTCTCCAGGTTGGTTGCTCTCTGCAGGAGGTAAAGAGCATTTCGATAAACAGATGCGAACCAACACACTTAACTGAGCAGTAAGAGATTAATGTGTGTGAGTGCATTTTCACTGAGAGATACTTACAGTGCAGAGCAGGACAGCATTCTCAGCGGGATTATAAGACATGCTGAACACTGGGAACTTAGACCCACTAAGTTAAGGAGAAGGTAAAACAGGTAAAATTGTTATTTTAAACTAGACAGATTTTCATTTAAAAACAAAAAACCCACGAACGACAAAAAACAAGCACTAGCCCATAATTTCTTAGACCAATTTCTTTTTGGTCTAAGAAAGGAATTCTAAGAAATTGCACTCAAAATGCTATCTCATGCACACCACACCTACCTGCGCAGCTGCATAACAGCCGTGTCTTTGCTGCTGTTGAAGTCCAGCTGGCGGAGGAAGCGATCCTTGACGTAGTAAAGCATGTTGCCATGTACGGCGTAGGCTGGACGTTCACGCTCCAGCTTGAACACAATCATACCACTGTCATGACCTTAAGGACACAAAACAAACCATTCGTCAGTGCAAATTTCACACGTACACACTGTATTTTTTCCCCTCCTCAGGAAATACATGCTAGACATTTCCTGTTATTAGGCCATGTGAACTTAAGAGAACCATTAAAATCTTCTTTTTTTTTTTTAATTTTCCCTGATATGCAAAGGATCAGCTTCAAAACTAACCAAACAACTACTTTGCAAATTGATGTTTGAACTGTTAATGTTCCTGTTTTGATCAGATCACTGTCAGCACTTACCTGCAGCAAACAGGTTGAGGTTTGGGTGGGCACCCAGCACCCAGAAGCGGTCGTGATCACGGCGGAAGGTCTGTACTCCGGTCCTTTTGGACATGTCCCACACCCGGATGCTCTTGTCCTCAGAGTTGGACAGAATGAGCTCCTGGCGTGGGTGGAAGATGGCACAAGACACGTTGTTGTAGTGCCCACGGCATGTATCGAGCTCCCATGCCTTGGACTCTGAACACAGGTGGGGGGAAAAACAAAAAAAAGGAGAGATAATTAAAGACAAAAAAGAAGCAGAAACATTTACAGCAGGAAACAATTAGTGAAGTAGTCAGCTTAATGAAATACCTACTTCTTGGCACATAACAGAAAAGTCAGGGGTTTTAGCTTCTGTGAACATCAACTTCTAACACTCATGTCAAGTCACTCACCATTCATCCTCCAGATCTTCACCTGCCTGTCATCAGCTCCAGACACAATGAGAGGCATGGTGGGGTGGAAGGCTGCCCAGTTGACCCCACGATCGTGACCCTGAACATAAACATAAGCTCAAGTCACACAGACAGCTGTCATAGCATGGCATCAATCTATATGAAACTAAACTGTGTTACTCTCCGTGAAGCCATTATAGTACCATTAAATAATTAATATATCACACAGAAACCATAAAATAGTACATTAAAACAAAACCCAAGCAATGTAGTTTTATTACCTATAACTGAATATTTCTGACCTTAAGTCATAATCACATACCCCTAAAAAAACAAAAACAACCCACAGATTCAACTGCCAGCTCGGGCTAAAAGCTGGTGTTTTCCACAGACAGAACTGCATCATGGACTTTTTTGATGATTTGAAGAAACCTCATTAATGCTAATTAATCATTAAAAAACAAACAAACAAACAGGAAATCCAAACAATATGTGAGCGGAAGACTACAAACTGACATTTCCCTGTAATGAGATACCAGGAACATATGAAGGCTCCCTCACTGGTAACCTTTAAAGGCTGATTCACTCAAATGACCACAACGTTTACAAAAGCTACAAAGTTGCTTCTCACCTCGAGGACGTGTTTAACAACAGCATCAGAGGCACCAAACAAATCAACACCAGAGATGCCGCGCACCTCTGTCTCCACAGCACCTGGAGACAGGTTCTTCTTCCTCAAACCTGGAACCATCAGAGAGCACCGCGTGCAAAGGGGGGAGCCATAACCAAATTAGACAGGGCACAATAGAGGATCGGAACATGGGAAAAACAAGATACACATTATTTAGATATCAAATTTGGAGAATCATCATTGGAGAAGAGAGGCCACAAAAGGGGGGTTTAAAAAACAGAGCGCACTTTTGTACTACTGAACACACACACACAGGTTTGAAACACACCAACACAACCTCTGCTTTCTCATTGACTGCCAGCTTGAGTCTGGAAACAATCATTCCTGCAACAGTGCTTTGATTGGTTTAATTAATCATCAGATTACAGAAGAAACCGGAGTAACTTGTGATTTGGATGGATAGCAGAGCAAGGTAGCTGATTATTTCAGAGACTCAGCAAAATCAGGAAATGAAAAAAGATGGAGAAAACACAGCTTGTATTCATGATTCTTGCCTGTTAAAACAATGTGGTGAGCAGATAGTACAACAGCACAGAGAGAGATGACATGGGAAACAGAAATGACACTAGGAACCCATGTGCAGGTGTGGATGTTTCCAGGGAGAGCATGGGATAAGGAGGACACAGGGAGTGCGTGGACTTGGCTGATGGAGGTGGAGTGGGTGGTAGCTAGCATTGTAAAGGTGAGCCTCGATGGGGCGTTGAGTATCAGGACTATGAGTCTTGGAGTTTGCTTTCTTAAAGGCTCATGCACATTTCAGTCACAATGTTTAAATGACGTGCAGTTAGTATAGTCTGAAATGCCACAATTACTGGTTAGGAATGAGGATGACAACAATAAGTTGCAATGACTACAGGAAATATAAACCTGTAGTATATTTCATGTTATTTTTTTAATAGTAGAGCCAGTCGTGCAAATGTCATAGGTCATATAGAAATATGGGACAGCCAGAAAGTTTAAGTGTATAAAAAAGATTAACTCTTTTTTAACCAATTAATGTTTTTTGGATGCAAAAGCAGTATGGATTTTCTATATTGTGAGTATGAGTGCAAAGTGACCCCCTTAAAGCTAAACTTTAAACTTACTATGTATTTATCATAAAAAAAATGAAAACACATGCTGCAGTTAAGTCATGTGATAGACAAGTTAGAAAAAAAAAAAAAAAAAGTACAAATGGATGCAACCATGCTCAAGTTAAATGACATAAACCCAGGATTGGTGAATGTTAGAACTTATGCATGTTCACATGAAAGGAAATGAAAGGAAATGAAAGCAAATGAGTGCAGTTAATCTAAAGACAAGAAACAGGAGAAAGAAAAATGACAAGATTTTTACAGCATGCACAGGCACAGAAACACCTCTCCAATTATCCATCCATGTGGATTTTATCCTTTCACTGTGTATCTAACCCAGAGGTGGGCAACTCCAGGCCTCGAGGGCCGGTGTCCCTGCAGGTTTTAGATGTGTCCTTGAACCAACACAGCTGATTTAAATGGCTAAATTAGCTCCACACCATGTCCTGAAGTTCTCCAGAGGCCTGGTAACAAACTAATCATGTGATACAGGTGTGTTGACCCAAGGTGAGATCTAAAACCTGCAGGACACCGGCCCTCTGGGCCTGAAATTGCCCACCCCGATCTAACCTGTAAGGCCTTTCTCCTTTCAGAGCTTTTATTTACAGTGTTGTATTAAAATAATAAAAAAATAGCACACCATAAATTTGTTCCACTGCATCTAACTCTCTTACCATCTATCAAAAGAGAGGTGTTTCTGCAAACAGCCCACAGAGTTTTATCCTCTACAAGTTAGAGAGGAAGAAGAGGTTTAGGACTTCACTTCAGTCCTGCTCCTGTTTTCTTCCTCCTCATCTGTACCACTCTGCTCCCAACCCCTCCCCCAAAACCCAGCCCGCTGTCCTCTGGTCGGCCATCCCCAGGCCCTCACCGGAGATATCCCACACTCGCACAGTCTGGTCCAAACTGCCCGACACCACCAGGTCCTCAGATGGGTGGAACTGGGCACACATCACGTAGTGATTATGGCCAGTCAGCACACTGCAGAGAAGAAAGAAATAGGAAACATAAGAAATCAGGGCAGACCACTCATTTTCATTATTGTAAATTTTAACAATTTTCATTCTTCTGTTTATTTAAAATCTCAATTAAACATCCTAACTATGTGCAAGTTGTGAGAAACAACAGTTTAAACTTTACACAGTGTCTTACCAGACACACGTCCTGGACTGCCAGTTCCAAATGCGAATCGTCTGATCATCTGAAGCACTCAGAATCCAGGGGTACTCCTACAGGCAAGGTGACAATTAATGTAATAACTTAAGTCTAAATTGTTCTAACATAAAATACAAAAACACCCAAAAACAGAAAGAAGTACTAATCCAGTGGGGTGACAATATAAAGGAAAACCCCTTAAAGACAAAGTGTTTACCATAATATGTAGTACTGTACTGAATCCCAGCTTTAGTGTTGTTTACATTTGTACAGTGCTCCACCATCACAACTAATGATTTCTATCTTGGACTTGGAGACAACATATCTTGAATGATGGGCTAAGATCTGGTGACTGGAAAAGCCATAACATACAAGTTGCATAATTTAATCTAATCCAGATTGGTGGAGGCCATTCTGGAAGAGAGCACTTCACAGGATAAAAGGTGATAATTTTGTATACCTCCATTGATTTGGACAAGTAGTTCAAAATATGAGAGTCACTGTGGGAGTCAAAGGTTCAAGGTTTTCCTATAATTTGTCACTTGTCCATTTTCTATGTTAAAACGGCAGGACAACTCACATGGTGAAAGAAGGTGGTTCTGATGTAGTCAAGATGCCCAAGGAGGGTGAAGAGACAGCGCCTCAGCTTGTAGTTCCACACCTGTACACAACAAGAATATTTACTCAGCTCTCACCTAGGTTTCATATTACAGTAGTGCATTAAGACATGGCAGCACCTTTGACGTTTAGGCAAAATATTAGAAATCCTGAGTATGAGATACTGCCTCAAACCAAATAAATACAAAAATAAGCACTTGAACAACATTTATCCAGCTTCATGACATTTAATGAGAGTCTTGATGCCACAGCAGTCCCACCTTGATTTTGTAGTCATCTCCTCCAGACACAAACAGTGGCTGCTGCTTGTGGAAATCAATCCCTCTTACAGGCCCTGATGTGAGATACCACATTAAAATCACACCTCATTTCCATTAATAACACAGTTTGTAAGCTAAAGCAGCGTACTCCAGCTAAAACACCGTCTTACCGTCATGCTCATCGAATTTGTCAATAAGTGTACACATCCGATAGTCCCACAGCTGGATGACTCCGTTGTGCAAACTTGCAAGAACCCACGGCCGTTTGGGATGGAAGCTCAGGCCTGAAATGTAAAACAGCTCATCAGAGCTCTTACAGAAGAGGCTATTACACTTCAGACGACCAGCATCAACCTAATTTACAGCGGCTTTTTAAACATGCAAAGTGATGTTAGCCGGACAGCTAATTTACAGCGGCTTTTTAAACATGCAAAGTGATGTTAGCCGGACAGCTAAGGACACGTACAACTACTGTCCATTTATCGCTACATCTGAATAAGACATAATAAAGACAAATTAGTTACAGACAGTCGGAGAAAAAATCTATTTAAAAACTAGAATAAAGAGAGAATTCTGGCTGAATAATCAACCGAGGACGATAACGTCAACTAGCTAACGTTAGCTTCTTTGCTAATAAGTAGCTAGCAGACTCTTACCTTTGACACGGGCCGACTTCGTTTCAAATTTTGTTAACATCGTTACTGGTGAACCGCAAAGCTCTTCTTTTTAATGCTGAGACAAAACTCAGTCAGAGCAAATAATTAAAAAGGACGAAACTTTGCAGATTGGTTGAATCAAGCAGCCTGACCACCTTCGCCCATTTAGTTGATTCTCCTTTTTCCTGACACGTAGTCCGTTTTGTCTTCCGGTTTTGAACAATAAAGTTTTGCGACGAAAATCTGACCCAGAAAGTTCCACGGCAGCGGCGCGTAGAAATGTAACCCATAGACAAGACATCCGCGACTAAATGCCGTCATAAAAAATCTAATCTGTAAATTGCTAAGCACTTCCTAGACGTACGAAATAAGTATACGGACTCGGATAAAGAGTCATTAGCTTCTTTAATAAAGCGGTAAAAATCTAAGAGACAAAGAGGTTATTCTTTAAAATGTCAATGTCATGAACTCGCAAATTGTATGAGATTAAAGTGACAAATTTACAATTAAAAGAACTTAATACGTATTGATCAATACATTGATTTGTTTTCTTCCTAAACAATTATAAAATTCCTTATTTCTAAAACCGACTGCAAGTAATAATTTGATGACGTCATCTGCTGCAGACACGATACGTGGCACGCGGGGGCGCCTGTAGTGTGAAGTAATGCATTTCCACTGGATTACAAAAAAAACCCCAAAAAGCAAAAAAAAAAAAAAAAAATCAATAATCTAGGATTGCTACGAAAAGAAAGTGGACTTCTACACATTTTTTTCCTTTTTAAACGTCTCAAAATACAGTTGTGATCAGAAGTTTACACACACTTATTCATAGGCATGAATATCGTGATAATTTGGGGCTTTTAGTGATTTCTTCGACCTGTTCTTTTTCCAGGTTTGGCTGATAGGACATCATACATCTTTAATGACTTTAAAAAACAGTCAGAATAATTCTTACTGGATATTTGACAACTCTTATTGTCAGACTTGGTAGAATTCATTTATAGTGACTGGTTTCATAATCATAGTCTACAGATTTTGAGGTCAGGGCTTTGAGAAGGCCATTCCACTGTCCTGTTGGAAGATCCAACCATGTTTCAAGTTTCAAATGTGTAGCTGTTGATTTGAGGTAACATTAAAGAATTTAGAAGTAATTCTCTTTCTTCATTTTTCCATCCACTTTGTCCAGTGTACTCATACCATTAGCAGCAAAAAGCCCCAGAGTATGATACTATGATACTACTTTTGTCATGTTAAAGACATTGTGAAAGAAGCCATTAAAAGCCCCAAATTACAGTGACATGTTCAAAATGAGTGTATATGAATTTATTATTTATTAATTATTTATTACTTGAGGATTTAAATTTGAAAAATCCTTTTACTTCATTTACTGCAGAATTTCTCCAGTAATGCAGCATATTTTATAAAAGGACCACAGCTTTAGGATCATGACTACCGCATACACGAACTGAAGTGCAGTAAGCTTACAGTAAAACTTGTCTCTGAATGCAGTTGATTATGACACAATATTTCTACTCATGTTCCATAAGCAGTATGAAAGAAATGACAAAAATCACACCGGGAACAATTGCAGTATATCATTAGTTTTATTTTATATATTTACAGAAGAATAGTGTCAAAAAGGTTTTATTATCATCATTCTTTTTATTATTTTTAACGGTGCTGTGGGAAACATTTGCATCGGCCCTGAGAGTTGAGTCCCACCCCACACTGGGATGAAACCACAGGTCTCTGTGAACCTCTGCAGCAGAACTCCCCTCAGCTGATGTAAATCGCATCTCTTCTCAGCACATGGCTGACTGATTCCTTTCACAGAACCCTTTATTATACAGTCACTGATGGGCTGGTGCTCGTGTGATATCTAGATCTCTCTCTACAGTTACAGAAGTCAACTGTTGTCCGCTACACAAACCCGACAGCCACTGCCAGAAAGTGCCTACATCAGGTTGTTGATGTCTTACCCAATAGCGCATCTCCATGATTTAGTCACCTCTTTCTCTCTCCCTTTTATGTAACACAATGTGATGTTTACTACACTGTCTGTCGCCTTCTCTGGAACAAACATGACGCACTTTTATAGGGTTTATTTTCATGCCCTCAGGTGATTATTGTTCCCCAGCGGGGACCCCATACCAAAGGAAAACACCATTTTGCACATTGAAAACACTGGGAATCACAGGGAAGCACTTTGCACAGTAACTCTACACTATAATGATCACTTCAACCACAGCAAAGGCATCCAGGAATCATCAATCACTTCAAATCAATATTTTGGAATGAGGAATAGCGAATGGTCTTATTAAATTAGCTGGCTTAGTTTTAAGAGGTAAAGGAAATCTCTTATGAGAGCTCCACTCCTCTTTAGTTGTTTTAGTCTTTTAAATAACTAACAAATGTACACATTTTTCATAGTTTTCTAGCATGTTAACCATAAACTTTCTAAATTAAAGCTTTTATCTTAAGTGAAATGTTAGAAAACAATCACTTGGTGCCAACTAGGGATGTTATTGCAAATTCACACCATTTTAAAGCCGATCGTAGCTGAATAATAGATGAAATTTCACGTTCTAATGAAACCTAAAAACAACAACTTAAAGTCACTTTGAAAAGGCACCGTTTATACCCGTGAAGTGCTTTGATGTAAATTACCATAAGGTTGAACAGTATGTAAAAACAACACTGAGAAGGCCAGTGGTATTTTCTTCTTACAGAAACTCTGCTAAAATTAAAGAGTGAAGGAATTGTGGCAGCTGCTAATGAAAAGATGTCCAAATGTTCTTAGTTGTACCTTCTGTGATTTTTATGGAGAAGAATGTGTGTTTGTTGTTTGTGATTCCTTATGTTGCTTCTGTTTCCACACACTTTACTCTTTAGGGGGGAGAGCAGTGATGACGGATTAGTCACACTCCTGCCTGACATTTGCTTCTCATTCTGTCCCTCTCCCCCCGCTGCTGACACACACAGCGACCCTTCGGCTCAAGTGCTTCAGATGGACACCACCACTCCCCTCATCACATGATGGAGCACTGCTCGGCTGACCCGGCCCCGGGGCCCCCAGGAAGATTGAGAGAGTCCATGTCAAAGTTAAAGCCAGGAGGCTGGAGAGGAAGAAAAAAAAAAAGAGGAAGAAGCCTATAAATATTTGTGCTCATTTCAAATCACATAAAATTCAGATTAAAACATCAACCGCAGTTCTGTTATGAAAGGGACAATCAAATGACAGCACATTTTCTTTCCCTGAAATCTTAGTGAGGTCAAACACACAATGGTGTTTTTACTTACCGCATCACCTGCTAGCTCTTTAGGTGGTTGTCCAAGGTCTTGCAGCTGTTGGTAAAAGAAACAGGATAAGTTACCAGTTTCACTCTACACATAAACTGCTTTTTTATGAGATAAGAGATAGTGCTGCATCACCTTTTGCATCAGGTCCATGATCCTCTCAAATGTGCTCTCTTTATCTGCTGCACCCTCTCCCTCTCTCTCAAAGAGCTTACAGATGTCTCCCATGATTTTGGCCTGCTGCTCATAGCGCTGGTAATCCTCTGGACTAAGGCTCGGTTTGTTGGTTTCCAGCCACTCTGGGTACTGCAAGAATGAAGTAGAGTTAATACAAATACTGAATGGGACACTGCAGAATATAATGTCTGCTATAAAACCAAAGGCACACCTTAGTAGTGATTTCCTTCAGAGATGGATAAAGAACCTCCTTAGAGAGAAGATTCTGCATGATAGACTGCATGATGGGCAGGATGTTTCCATCATCACCACCTCCTTCACCCTCCTCCAACCCTAGGCCTTCTAGTGCTTTGACAAGATCATCTCCAGCTAGTCCCGAAGACTGCAAAAAAACAATCAGACTATGAAGTTGCTCTCATTTGCAAAACCTTCATTATATTTGCTCAATTTCAGCTTGACCCACCTTCAGGTTGTCTGCATTTTTGGCCAGCCCCTGAAGGGTTTCTTTTAGACAGCAAGTGAATTCTTGTTGGGAGGCAGTGTCAGTACCTGCTCAGAATAAACAGAGTATTTTGTGTAAACTAACAAGCCAAAATAGGCAGAAGACTAGAAGTAAACTATAGTCAACACAAGCCTATATCTTACCAACTTTTCCCGCAGCCTCTGATAGCTTTTGAAAGTGTTGGAGAAGCTCCGGCTCCTCCTGAGCCAGCTCCGTCATGGCCTTCTCCCACTCCTCCTTAGCTTGGGCAGCCATGTCCCCTTCAAAGAGAGTCTCGAAGAGCTTACAGTCCTCTAGCAAAGGGGGCTGAGACAGGCAAAGAAGAGAAAACAAACAAAATCCCTTATATAGAAATAAGGAAAAACAGAGGAAGATGTTCTTCTTTTCAGTGCATCTGAATTGAAACAGTTTTGTTTTTTTATTCTAGACCCGACTCTAGCTTACAATGTTTTAAACTTGACATAAACCTGCAGCAGTCTTGCTTCCTAATAGTAAAAGAACCAACATTTGAAAGCTCAAAACTAAAATAACACTGACACTTTCTAGTTGCAGTTTTGGATAGAAAATTAACAGAAAAAGACAAAAGCACTGCTTTATCAGTCAAATATTGCCATCTGCAAATACTGATATTTACTGATATCAGGAAATAAGAAAGTTGCGATGTTTATCTGTTGTGTGACTTCAGTTTTTTGGTGGTGAAATGTTAAAAAAGTGATGAAGGACTGAAAAGACTTCAAATTGTGTCAGTTATTTCTTAAAATC
Source organism: Aulonocara stuartgranti (assembly GCF_965226115.1). Lineage (NCBI taxonomy): Eukaryota > Metazoa > Chordata > Actinopteri > Cichliformes > Cichlidae > Aulonocara > Aulonocara stuartgranti. The sequence continues at coordinate 9,614,433 of NC_138954.1, forward strand.
AACATGTCCTAGATTCCCTAACATTAGGGGTAATAAATTTAAAAAAAAAAGAAAATGTATTGGTATTCACTATAAGCCAAACTTTTATTTAAAAATTTGCCACCGTGACACCACCATGGTTGGACTCAACTCTGATGGAGATGAGACAGCGTACAGGACGGATGTAGAGAACTTGTCCCTCTGGTGCTTAGAAAATAACCTGAAGCTGAACGTCCTTAAATCAAAAGAACTCATAATGGACTTCAGGAGGCACAGACAGGTCCATTCCCCTCTCATTAGAAATGGAGAACGAGTGGAATCTGTCTCCACCTTCCGGTTTCTGGGCACCCACATCTCAGCTGATCTCACCTGGACCCACAACACCATCGCCCCGGTAAAGAAGGCCCAGCAGCGGCAGCACTTCCTCTGTGTCCTGAGGCAGAATAATTTGAACCGGAAGCTGCTGCTGGCCTTCCATTCCATTCTAAATATTATATTCTATTCTAAATTATTTCGCAAGCACCTTTTGTGCACCACTGCTGGCTGAGGACGAAGCGGCTGCAGGGTCGGGGGCTGGAGGGGCGGGCGCCTTGTCAAAATCATCCAACGCACCTGAAAGAAAGCGATGATATTAGAACCAATTCACTCAAAATGCTTTTAATGGTTTCATACTCACTGACAAATAATTATCCAGTTATTCTATTGCTATGGGATAACTGGATAACATATAATGCTGCAGCAATTTTTCTGAACTTTAAAATAGTCATTCTTGTTTTTAATCAACTCATTCTGTGTTCAAAATTTAAAAAAAAATTCATTATCAAAGAAATGAGCAAAAACATAATATATTCACATTTTAAAACACGAAAGCGGTGACTTTTTTTTTTTTTTTAAACTAACCAATTAATCAACAATCACTTCATTCTTCAAACACCAATTCTGGCCTTTAATTAGGAAAACAACAACCTGCTAAAGTTTAAACTGAGCATAAGAGTGGCAAAGACAGGTTATTTAAATAACTTAGAATATGGAATGGTTGTTCTGAAACTGCTGATTTACTGGGCTGTTCCCACACAACCATCACTGGGGTTTACAGAGAATGGTGTGAAAAGAGAAAAGATCCAGTGAGCAGCAGTTCTCTGGGTGAAAATGTCATGTTGATGTCAGAGGTCAGAGAATAGCCAGGAAGCTTCGAGCTGACAGGAAGGCAACATTAACTTAAATAACCACTCAATGCAACCAGTCAACATACAAAATATGCAAAATACATCAAACTTTGAAGTACATGGGCTATAGGGGCATAAGACAACGCCAGGTGAAATTCCTGCCAACGAAGAACTAATTTGAACATTAGAAGATTAGAAAAGGTTTGACTGGTCTGATGAGTCTTGATTTCTGCTGGAACATTTGGATGGAAGGGTCAGAATTTGGTGTACATAACACAATAATATGTTGTCTTATATAAGACAAATGATGACTTTAAACTGAAGGAAAAACATATAAAGCGGTTTGAAGATTTTTAGCCCTTTTCTGATTGTTTTATTATTGTTATGAATGTCTTTTATATTGAAAACCTACTGTTGAGAAAGTAAAACTGTAGATGATTTAGCCTTTATACATATTTGGAAAAATAAAACTGTTTAAATCCTAAGCTGGGTTGTTTTGAAAATTTGCCTTGAACAAAATATGTAGTTAAGGAAACTGACTCCGTGTTCTGTGCAGATACACGATGAAGGGCACAAACTGAACCCGGATAAAGTTATCTGACAGCAGAGACATTAAGCGATTCGTGCTGACGTTTCTTCTTGGACATTACTCCTGCAGACCCCGGCAGGAGCACCTGACGTTGAGCTAAGCCCTGACACGATGAAAGCACAACAACAACAAAAAAAGGACACAGCGACACCACGAAGCTGCACGAAAACCCCACTGCTGTGTTCAGAAATACACACACTGATAAAATATTAATGCCGACTCTTACTGTCCAATAATTCTTCCAGCTCTGCATCGTGCCCATCGGACGACCCTCCTGGTCCTGACGCCATGATGTTGCCTTCACCAACCCAGCGCGGAAACTGCCGCTTCTGCTGTAAAAATGTCGCAAACACCTCTACGTCACTCCTCCGAGTGAGCGCCGCCTCGTGGCCGGTTAAATAGTTTACTCTGGAGCAAAGTGTTGTTTAGTGTTCTGGAAAACACGCACACAAAAGCACAAATGTTTACATGATACTTCCTGTATTTTATTTGTGTTTGTATTAGAATTTATGTGAGTTTTTAAATGTTTTCTATTTAATTGTGTTCCCCTCCTTTTTGTCATTATCCCATCTTCACCTCATTGATCTTATTTGTCCATTGATCTTACAATGGACAAATTCTGTATCTGTAAATGTATACTCATTGATAAGAAACCACACTGATCTGTACATTTAGTCAGTTTAAAACTCGCACATATTAAACTACAGTTGTTTTATTTGAGAGTTCTGATAGAGAAGTATAGAGAAGTATAGAGAAGATTAGAAGGACTTGGACTGTGAATCTAGCCAAAGTGTGTGATAGAATGAAGTCAGGAGTGGCAGAGAAGTGTGAGGGCGGTGCGGGACACGTGTGAGGACAGTGAGACAGTGGTGATGTATGCAGTTTAATTGATAGATGGGTTCAAGGTGGACAGGTTGGCAGATGAGGTCAGCCTGGAGTCTCTGTGGACGTCGACGTTGGTGGCTCATATTGTGATCTATATTGAGAGCAGGCAGCAGGTGGAAGAGAGCCTGGAGAGATGGAGGTTTGCAATGGAAAGAAGAAGAATGAAAATACGTAAAAGGCAAGATAGATTACATGTGTTTGAATGAGAGGGAGACAGGTGTAAGAGTGAAGCTGCAAGAAGCGGTGATAGTAAAGGTAGTTGATTTTAAATACGTTGCGTAAACCATCCAAAGTAATGGATGGTGCACACGAGAGGTGAAGAAGAGAGTGCAGGCAGAGAGGAGTGGGTGCAGCCAAGTATCAGGGGTGATGTATGATAGAAGGCCAGCAGCCAGAGTGAAATACAATTTTAAGGCTTACAAGATGACCTGCTATGATGACATCTTAGAGATCATGGCGCCATCACTGGAAATGGTTACATCAGAGGGGCAGCTCAGGTTGAATGGCTTGGAGACAAAGTTAGTAAGGAAAGGCTGAAATGGCTGGATCATGCAAAGAAGATGGATAGTAGATATACTGATATGCATACATTTGACAAAGGGTGTTGAAGATGGAGCTGCCAGACAGAAAGATTTATCAAGACATCACATATTTGCAAAAATGCTCCGAAGTTTTTGGAGATGTCCATTTTTTGTCATGCTTTGTGGCAGCTTTTGAACATCTGTGACATCTATTAATGTCAAATCTAGCCTTTATTTAACAACATAAGCAAACTCTATGTTACAATAATTGCACAGCCATTAAGGATCAAATCAGTTTCTGAAAAATGTTCTGTTTTTTCTCCCTCTGCTTGCATCTTACTGTCTTTGAGGCTCGGGACCAGCACTCCTGTTGTTGGACAGAAAGACATCAGTAAGTATTTTGGTTTTCCAATATATTAGCAACTGTCAGTGACATTTATATTAATCAGGCTGAACTTTAATCATACTTTAGATCAGCCTGTTTTACTTATTGTTTTATTTGTCCTGTGGTTTGGGGAAGTTGTTTCTTTACTGATCTTTTCCTGTCTTCTGTTATTAGACTTGAGATATGGCTGCACGATGCTGTTGCTGGTGACTCCAGTTAATTCTACAAGACATGCTGTGTAAGTAAACAAACAACAGTTTGGTCTGCATTTCTTGAAAGATCACATCCCCCAAACTTAGTTTAGAGGGTCTACACTGTATATAGTGAAGTCTGCAAGTTTTCTAACAGCAAAATTTGTTTTGTTCCCAAATCATTTTGCACATCATTAGAATGAAAGTTATTGGCCATGTTTGCATAGCCCTTTTTAAAATGATGCTTTCATGACATTATTGTATGTTGGGTGGGGGTCAGGGCTATCCAGACTGACAATTGGGACATTGAATGTCACCTCTCCGCTGGGGAGGGAGCCTGAGATTGTGTAAATTGGAGTCTGTTTTATACCAAATGCAGAAAAAAATGTTTTAAGAAAGCAATTAAGTTCATGTTCATGTTTGTTTTGTTTTTGTTCCAATATGATTGTTTGCTTGCAGGACACCAGGAGAGATGAGTCCTCCGTCACAGATGGTGTGGTCAGTGAAGATGGTCGCCTGCAGGTTCAAGCTCATTGCATCTCCAACGCACATCCACTGCCACTGTACTTAAGGGAAGTTAAAGACTTTCTTCTGCACCTACATTTGGATCACCTCGATCCATGATAGTCATTCAGGCAGTAATGCCTGGACTGGAAACAAGCCATCCTTAAAACATTACAACATTCCAGCTCCTGTGTTGGAATGAAAAACAAATGTGTTGTTTAAATTAGAGATTGCACTTGTGACAGAACAACAAATATTTTATTTTGATTTTATAAGTAAGTACAAAACAAACTTGAGGTAGGCCTAAACTTATTTTCAGAATAATTAGATCTGAGAATGTGTTTCATTGTAAGATTATAACAGTGATGGCAATATAATTGTTTGTTGTTCAGCAGAACAGTGTCCAGTATGTTGGCTGTTATACTTTGTTGTGTTTGAAAATAAAAGTTGGGCTGATTTTTAACATCATTACAAAAAGTGTTGTTAATTATTTTTAATCATATTCAGGTTACCACAAATTGTTTTTTCATTTAGTTGAACTTGAAATGTTTGTCAGTAGGTAAACAATTAAAATTGTACAGTCAGAAATATCAAGTTATTCTTAATACTGCAGACTTGCAATGTATAAGTTGTCCTAACAGTCATCTTAAGTAAGCTTTACTTAGTTTTTTTGAGGCAACGAGTTTCCTCAATTTTTTTGAGTTCTGGGAACTAATTAGATTTTACAGTGTAGCCCCACAGGCCTTAATTGTTGAAATGTGAACGATTTAAATAAGTCAAATCAGTCTTGTATAAATGCCTATGTGATACCAGAGGTCGGGGGTTTCCTTTTTCTATTTTCAGGAAACGTCTCAGTTTTACAGTCCATACAAATAAATATGGTTGTCGGGGTGTCGTTGCTAAGCAACAGCATGAAAAAATATACTCCGAGTGTAAAGATTCAGAGGGAAGCGCTGACAAATGTTTAGCACATCCGGCCCGTAGCGATAGTAACGCTGATGGAGATGACAACATTGACTGTTCACGTGGGGCTTTCTAAAACGTTAACGTCTAATTTTCTAATCAGATATCAGGCAACTCAGGGGTGTTTCCAGGATGGTACGTTGTGGGGAAATCTGAATATTTAATCACAAATAAATACAGTGTAGAAAGTAGGTGGATGATTTTCAGTGTTTAAACATTAGTTTTCATTAATCAACTAATTTTCCAAGGAGCGAAACACATACTTATATAATTGCCCCCATATAAAAGTCATGTCCCCGCTTAAGTAACACAAAGGTTTTAGGATACCATTATTATCAACATCACGTTGTTAGATGATAATTATTGATTCATTAACCTGTACGTCACTTTTACTTTGCTGCTGGAGATTATTTTACTTACTGAGCTATATATTTCTGATTGGTAGTAAAATATGCAATATAATAATTAACTACAGCTTTAAAATAAACAGCAGCCTACAAGATTTGCAAGTAAAATAAAAATAGAATATAGAACTATATTCTATCACCAGCCCTATGCTTTTGTCCAGTGACATTATGATTAACAGTACTACAATTATTCAGTAATACTTATGTAGTTATGACCACGTGTGAATAAATACCTGATTAGAAGGAGAAAGGAAAAAAAATATTTTTTTAATCAAATCTTTTTTTTAATTATTATTTTATTATATTTTAGTTGTTTATTTTTATTTACTGCTACTGGGATTATGGTTGATCTGAGCTGTCCTAACTCAAAATGCTGCAATGCAATTTCAAAGTAAGTGGAAACAAGTGATGTTAAATCGAGATTTTGAGATTAATAACCTGAAACTCTGACTTACAGATGGCAAAAATAAGTAAATAAATGAATCAGTCTCTCTCACACATATACACAAACACACGCACATACAAATCAGATTTGGAAACAAGCTTCCATAGCTTATAGCAAGGTATTGCTAATTTCCCAGCCATTTTCTCTTATCAGCTTCTTGGGTTCTGCCACCATCTTTGCCGTTCGTGAAATCTCCCTTAAACTTCAGTCCAAGATGTATTTGAGTGATACTGAAATTAATTTAGGTCAGTGTTCAAAATAGTTAAATATCACGATGGGTGGCAAGTCGTGCTTCTAGAAGGATTCTGGCACAATCAAAAGTGAACTTTCAGGTAGCTCTGCATTTCCAACAAGCATATCATGCTAACAGACTTCACATAGAAAGCTGCAGTCACTCACAGAAGCTTTTCATTATTTTGATTCCCTGCTTTTCATTAGTTTTGCACCAATAAATAGTATTAAACTAATTAGGAAGATTAGATACGAGGGCTCAGAGTAACAGAGCAGTAGCCTGGGTAGCATGGAGGAGGGAGATGAGGAGGAGGAGAAGGAGGATGATTTAAGTCAGACGAGAATAACGGTGCAGACATTTGACGCCTAATTTGGTTTTTTGGGCGGGGAGCAGCTCGTCTGAGCTACTAGAAGATCCAGCCAGGGGGCTGAGGACCTGCAATCGTCGGCTCTCCTACCACTTGCATGTTCTCAGGAGCTGAGAGCAGCAGCAGCAGCAGCAGCAACGAAAAGCAGAAAGGAAACTTCCCGCTGTGGTGTTTTTGCGATCAAGGTAGGCGTTTTGAGAAGTGTACAGGAAAGTTCACAGCACACAGTGGTAGACTTTACTGAGAAGAATTGATTACTTAGTCTACACTTTTATTTTGAAAATCTACAGGCTTTCGACGAATTAGAATTTTCCACCACGAGGAGTAACTTTAAATATCCAGATGTTTTACTAAATATTATCGCGTAGTTCGATTTTTCAAAAGAAAATGTTTGTTATATGTTTTTGAGACTATATAAAAGACTGCAGTGTGGTGTGTTTCTGTGGTTGGAGCAGGGTGTGGCAAGTGGCACTCCCACTTTACTGTCAATGAATGAACTGCATGAGACTAAAACAGAGCTGTCAAACTTACATGTTTTACTTTACAAAGGGGTTACATTCTCCTTTTACCTATTCCCTGATATGCCTAAATATTTCTTCTTCTTCTCTTTAAAGTTTTTCCTTTAATTTTAATTAAGAGATGTGGCTTTTGTTGAGTGAAGAGAAGAGAAGCAAAATGTGATCCTCACTGTACCTTTTATCAGAAGGATTTTGTGCCTCGACTACTTAGGCATTTGCTGAAAAAATCCTATCAACCTTTCAAAACGCAGTACTCAGTTTTGAATACACTGACATCATGCTCTGACTTGCACATACTGAAATTGTTGGCCAACAGTGTTCATCTTGTGCCTCCATCTCTGTAAGTGGATTATAGGTGAAATTGAGTAACTAATGTTGTGTCATGGCAACAAAACAAGGACACCACATGACCTCTCTGCTGGGACACTGAAACATTCGTTTCCTGAACATCTTGACATGATAGTACATCTTAACATTTGTGTGTGCGTGTGACATGTGTAAAACGACTGTGCAGAGGAGCATGATGCTGTCACATCCTGATATAATCTATTTTCTATTTTCAGCATCTCTTGCAATTAAGGAAGCCCCCCCCCCCCCCCCCCCACCCCTTGTGATTTCCATGCTGTGCTGTGCGACGACACTTTTTCCACGCTTTTTTCTCTATCATGACTATTTTTCTCTCCTTTATTCTTTCCTGATTCAATTCCACAAGTAGCAAAGCAATGGCAGTAGGAGTAGCGGGACTGATTTTTCCATTACGACCCTCCATATTCATTTATTTTGAGTGGTTTACACAAAGCATAATCGGTACCCTGACTCTCAGGCTGGGTTGGGACTTTTGAACAGGGGGGGAGAAAGAGGACAACTGATGGAAAAGAGAGGGAGTAGCCAGCCACCAAATGAGACCACGAGGAGGAAAGCAAGGAAAGAAAAAGAGAAGAAAAGACAAAACTTGGCAAACATGACAAAGTTACCAGTTGTTCAACAGCAGCCAGACTGCAGCACATCTGGAACCCATGAGTAACTTGGAAAATTTTTATAAGAAATAGGGGAGGAGGTAGAAAGAGAAACGAGGAGTGGTGAAAGCAAGGGGCCTTGTAGTGACTCAGCCTTCAGCTATTCCACTCCATCACTGTGTTTAAACTATGTGTCCTTCTGTGGCCAAGGCACAGGGCTTCCCCCGTGTTCCCCTCCTCCTAGGGTGAAGTGAGTCACCCTGAATCAGTTTGCATGGTCTTTTTTTTCCATTTCTCTCTTTTTGTCCACTTCTTTGTCTTGATACCTCACCACCAGTTTAGATTTTCACCTCCTCGTCCATGACTGTGTCATAGATGTTTAATAGGACTAATGTAAACAGGCCTTTTCTCCATGTTTATAACTGTCTCTCTGTGTAAGCTGTGTAAGGAGAGGAGCACTTGTGGAGCCAAGCAGGCAATAGGTGTCATGAGGGGAAGGGAGGAAAGGGAGGAAAGGCAGCCAGTGTTGCCAGAGTGAATCTGAGCTGTGAAATGTTAGCTGTGGAAAAAAAAAACAAGGAAACAAATCCAACCCCCCAAAACACCACTGTAGATCAGCTGCTATATAGAATTTTCCTAAAAGCATTAGCAAGCACAATGACAGGATATGAACTCTTCTGTAAGTTGACTAATCTTGTCAACCTTGCAGTGCAGTGCAGCTGCCCAACCAGTTGCAGTTTGAGGTAAATTATATTATCTGGAAAATACTTGCATACAGATCGCTAAAAGCATTTTGTAAGTAATTTTTGGTATGAAGTCTGGAGATAACACTAGTACTAATTATTTTGGGTGGAAGGCTGAGCAATAAAATTGAGCAAACGGTAAGAAGGATGAGGGATAAGTGTACCAAAAGATATAAGGCAAAAACAGCGATGCTGTGTTTTGTATCAATTTGTATCAAGTTAAGTACTTTTTGAGTGAAAACGTTGCATTCAGCTCTGTCATGGCAATTTTGTTTTCTGACATTTTAAAGTGTGCCTAGCTGATTTCCAGCTCTGTAGCTTTGTAAAATTAACAGAAAAGCTGTTTGACTTCTACCATAGAGCCACTCTCTTCCCTTGCAAACAGAAGGTTTGAACATTTAGTGGGTGGGGCTTCTGAGCCTGAGCTGTCTGGAGCTCGAGCTTTCGTCTGCAAAGGATTACCACTAAAAATGGTGACCTGATTATTTGAAGTGTTGACCACTTTAACATGTGCATCCACCATTGTGACAGTATGACACCCCAACCCCTGTGGATTTGTAATCTTCTGCGTTGAAGCGTTAAGTTTGGCATTCTGGTCATGTGGATGCTGTGGTTAAATCAAACCTTCATTTACTAAATGAACACTTGCCAATCTGAGGAAGACTCAAAGTAGAAATTAAGAGTATAAACACACTTTATACTGTCACCCAAAAAAGTAAGATTATATATAATAAAATAATAGTGCATTCATTCTCTTCATCATTAAAAATGTTTTTCATTGTCTAGTCATTGTAAAATGCTAATTTTAATAGTCGACATAATCGTGGCAGCCCTAGATGACAGACAGGGGTCTGGGGAGTTTGTAGCATAACACCCATCTCTGAGGACATGACTATTGAGCAATGTCTGAAAGGAAGAGGCTGCACTTGGTACTTCAATTCTGTTGTGAGAAAACGTCTGGAGCTTGTATGAGACATAAACTACCAGAGAAATTAAAATGGTGTGTTCACCAGCTGATTTGACCAGATGTGAATGGGCTGTGACCACAGTGAACTCATTATTTGCAGTTTCGAATTGGGTTTTTAGGATTTGAGTTGTTGTTTAAGTCATTCATGAAAATACAACGGTAGAATTGTTCCACTCAGAAACTGGTATGTAGTCGGATGAACCCTGTTTGCGCACAGGTTGCTGGTCTCGCATAGTTGTCTCTTATATTTCATCTAGAGCCATAAAAAGTTGCATGAGACTCTAAAACACCACTTACTAATCATTATCTTTTTCTTCTTACAGATTTGTCTGCTTGACAGAGGAAACGCCCACAAATAAGAGGAAACTTTTCTGCTTCTCTCATCGCCCAATTCACCTCTCATTATGGCAATAGTCCTCCACTCCAGCCCTCTGCTGTGGACACGGCTGGCAGCCCTGGCTTTCTCCTGTGTGGCATTCTCTGTGGCCGTGCATGGTGCCCAACTCGTGCACGGCACCGGAGACTGGTGCATCTTCTGCTGGGCCTTCAGCTTTGCCGGCACTCTGCTCGTGATTCTGGTGGAGCTCTTCGGCCTGCAGACCAAAGCCCCTGTTTCCTGGAAGAACTTCCCTATCACCTTTGCCTGCTACGCTGCCCTACTCTGTTTGTCCGCCTCTATCATCTTCCCACTCTACTTCCTCAAGGGTTTATCGGGCTCCAGTTCGGTCCGCGACTACCGTATCGTGGTAACCGTCTTCTCCTGCTTGGCTACCATTGCTTACATAAGTGAGGTGAGCATCAGCAAGGCGCGTCCGGGTGAGGTGGCCGGCTACATGGCCACAGGACCTGGACTATTGAAAGTCTGTGAGACCTTCGTGGCCTGCGTCATCTTCGTCTTTGTGAGTGACCCCGTGTTGTACGACCGTCACGATGCACTGAAGTACTGCATGGCCGTGTACTGCATCTGCTTCATCCTGTCAGCAGCCATCATCCTGCTCTGTATAGGCGAGTGTACCGGGTGCTTGCCTTTCCCATTCCCCCGGTTCCTGTCAGCCTACGCCATGCTGGCCGTGGTCCTCTACCTGTCAGCAACCATCATCTGGCCTATCTTCAACTTTGACCCCAAACACGGTGGGGATAAAAATAGGCCATACAACTGCAGCTCACAACCGGGGTTGTGTTTGTGGGATAAGCGCATGGCAGTGGCTGTACTCACCGGTGTCAACTTCATCCTCTACCTGGCAGACCTGATCTACTCCACCCGTCTAGTATTTGTCAATGCTTAAAAAACAGGAAATCACGCTAGCAGTATGCTCCAAATAAAATTTAATTTGCCCACTTTGACAAAGGCTTTGGAATTGCTGTCTCTTTTATTGCTACAAGCAAATGGTGGCATACTCAGTCTAGCACTCTGATCACTTTAATGGTATCACTTGAGGACAAGCCGTGATAGGAGACTAGAGAACAAACTTTAGCATGATAGCACAGCTGAGACAAATCCTGTGTGACTCAATTTGTTGTTTTAAATTTGCCCTTAAAATAATATGATTTGACTTTTGCTAGAACCAGACAGAAGGAGAAAAGCATGCCCTATGGCCCAAGCTGCCCTAACTGTGCAGTGGTAAATATGGAAATGCATTTAAAAAAAGAAAAAAAAAACAAAAGAGAGTGTGCTCAAATCATGAATGAAGCTTTTCATAGGTAGAGATTGACATATTCGGCTGGTCAAAACACAGATCTTGCGCTCTTTTTGGCCCGAAACGTTAAAAATTAGCCCTGAAACCTTGCCGAATTAATTTTGTGTGAAGTATACTGCATGACTGAATTTCTTAGAGAGAAAGTGAGAGAGAGAGAGAGAGAGAGAGAGAGAGAGCGAGAGAGAGGGGAGGAGTTGGAAGCAAGTTAGTGGTTGTGTCTACACATACAACAATATGACTTTCTGTTCATGTATTGGGGCATGTAAATGGCAAATATTTGCTTCCAGTCACCCAAATAGACTCTTATCTTTTATATAGAGACCTGAATGTGATTGCTGGAATCTGCTGATATTACTCAAAATTTTTAATGGTAGATCAGTTCCCATTTTTATACAGAAAATACATTTTTCATGTATGCAGGGATGCTTTGGATAGTAGTAATCTACCAACAGATTTTCCAAAAGAAGGCCACGTCTTATTTACATGCTGTGTTCATGTAAATAAGACAGAAAAATAAAAACAAAGCTAATGTTGAGTTTTTGTTTGATACTTTTGGCAGAGTGTATGTCAAAAGTGTATATATAAAAAGAAAATCAGTGAACATTTCAGATTAACTGTTACAGAAAATATTGCAGTGCCATGTGACTGACTTTTGTGGCCTTTTTTTTAAATGGCATCATTAAACTTCATTGCAGTACACAAAGCAGCTGACAGGGTTGCATCAGTCAGTCATTTCTTTAAGTTCATATCCCAACAATTCAACCACTTAAAGAAGTGATGAATTGGTTTACATGATGTTAAAGATGATTGGTAGGCTAGCTTTTGCTCTTGTTATGGAATGTGCATATCTGTGAGCTATAATCTATTGTAAGAACATATATGGATTTAAAGAAACAAGAAAAACATATAGTCAAAGTGCACGTATTAATGTTTTCATTGTGTGTTTATATTTCTGGTGTCTCCAAATATCCAAGAACTTACTAATGCTGGTCCCTCACAGCTAAGGTTATATTCATTACATCTATTTGTTTTGTACTGCTTATAGAAATCGAATAAAAAGGTTTCTCTCAGTCTAGATGTTCTTAGGATTGTAGTCTTTACATTTTTTATACTTTGCTGTTCCAAGTGTGGAAACCGCATCAGTGTTGAAGGAAAATGTATTCCAGTGTTTCAATAAATCCACATGATTAACAGATGTTTGTGTGTTACTTTCATGTTTTTATGCTTTGGTTTAGTCCCCATATGATCCAATTTGAACATTTTATTTAACTCTAAACTTATTTTTAGCCACCCTGTTGGTGTAGCTCCTCTTCTTAGTCAAGGCTGAAAAATGCCAACGTCTATTAGAAGCTGCAAAATCTGGTATAGATATTTAATACTAAGTGTGTGACACACACACATAGGAAAATAACTGGTAAATAAGTAGGTACCTGTCCAAATGGAAACAGCCAGGGTTTAAAGCAAGAGCCCAAAAAAATCAATACCTTCAGTGGCAACACGGGGCTGGCTCCAAAAGTGAGTCCCACAACCAACTCTAATGTTAATACCTCCACCTTTCCAGCCAAAAAAAAACAGCGTGTTGGTCTAAAGAGCTTGGAAAGAAAGCAACTGAACTTCTTTGAGTTTCTTGAGTTTCTATTTAAAACTGAGGTGAAACGCCATTGTAATGGAGAATGTCACTTTAAGAGGGATGGACTTGACCTCCTGACTATGAATAATGAAGATGATAAGGTGCTGACTCTATGAATCCACAATCTCAACAGGGTTGTCCGATAAGAACAGATGGCTTATCCACAAAATCCACTGCCACTCAGGTATCTGCCGTTCACTCATTTATTTAACAAGAATCCGAGGTACACATCCATAATGTGAGTGAGGGGATTTAACAGGCTGTAAAATGCTATATGCATTGTGTTGAAGTGATGGTGTGGTTTCTGTTGGAAAGAACATAAAAGTCTTCCATGATTATGTGAACAGAGTGAATTAAATGTGTAATACAACAATACAAACAATACTGGGTAGTGGAACGTTCAACCAAAATAAGGGAGTATCAACAAATGCTAATTTTACTATTTGCATAAACCCTAACTAGGCACTTTACACTATAGCCAACATGAGAAATTAGTGACGGTCCCTTAATGACCGCATGGCAGAGGCTGCTTGGGCAGTAACATTCAGTAAACAAAGTGTGCGCCAAGGATTTAAACAAGGGAGGATAATGGCTGCAGCAAAGAACAAACAGGATAAACACAGAAACTTACAGTCTCATGGACGCACACTGCTAACAGCACAAGGAACGAAAATCCACACGGTGAGTAAAACTCTACTGACTCTCCCCACCTGCAGCTCCGACCGAACTCTGCGTCGAAGTGTGTGCGTAATGATGAGGTAGAATTGTGTCTTCTGATTGGTGAAGAGGATGGGTTGCCTCACCGCTCACAGCTGTATGCTGATATATTTACTCGGCAGATGTGGCTCTGTTCGTCGGTTCAGCCGATGGGCTGGCCTTTTGTACAGCCGCCCCCAACTTTGCGGGGCAAAGGTGCACTTCACTCAGGAAGGTCAGGCAGTAGACTCCGGTGGAAGAGCTGTGAGTCTGATGAGTCGAGCCACTGGTCGGGTGTATGTCTTGTCTCCAACCTGTATCTGAACTTTCCGAACCCTGCCATCTGCTCCAGGGATGACTTGGATGACCTTACCAACTGGCCATATGGCACGAGGGAGCTGCTGGTCCACAATGAGAACGATAGTGCCAACAGTCAACTCATCTCTTTCCTGCTGCCATTTATGCCGCATCTGGAGTGAAGGTAGATAATTCCGGATGTAGTGGATCCAGAATTGATCCGCCAAGGCTTGACACTGCCTCCACCTACAACGACTCAGGAGTTCTGCTTCTGGGTAGACGACCTGTGGCATACTGGAATCAGGCCGCCCCATCAACAACATGTTGGGAGTGATTGGATCAGCATCTGCTATGTCTGAGGAGACATAACCTAGCGGCTTAGAGTTGATGATGCTCTCTACCTTGCTGAGTATCGTCCTAAAGACTTCCTCAGTGACATGCTGCAAGCCGAGAATGGTATGCAGCGCAGACTTGATGGAACGAGTCTCCCGTTCCCAGGAACCACCGAAATGTGGAGCCTATGGAGGGTTGAAACAAAAATGAATCTGCTGGCTGGCCAACTGTGACTTCAGAGCTGGGCCGAGGGCGTTGAAAGTCTCCTGGAGTTCAGAGCTACCACCTTTGAAGTTGGTACCTTGATCCGACAGTAGTTCGAAGGGCTTCCCACGTCTCGCGATGAAACGACGCAGTCCCATCAGGAATGAGTCAGTGTCCATGCTGGCAAGCAGATCAAAGTAGACTGCATGGGTGGTTAGGCATTTGAAGATGATCCCCCACCGTTTCTCGGTACGCCGCCCCATCTTGACAAGGTATGGACCAAAGCAGTCCACCCCAGTTGAATAGAAGGCTGGGCGATGAAGTCTTAAACTGGATGAGGGAAGGTCAACCATCTTGGGAATGACCGGCTGACTGCGCCACCTCCTGCATTCAGGACAGTTGTACTGGTGCTTCCGGATGGTCTCTTGTCCTCGAAGTATCCAGAACCTGCGCCGGAGCTCAGCAAAGACCCTCTCGGAGCCTGGGTGAACAAGCCTGCGATCACAATCCTGGATGATGTGCTTTGTAATAAAATGCTGAGGGTCAAGAACGACAGGATGCAAGATGTCTTGACTGAGGGTTTCACATCTGCGAAGCCCCCCCCCCCCCCCCCCCCACGGATCAGTTGAACCTCTGGGTCATACTAAGGAGCTAAGGCAAGTAGGCAACTGCTGGCAGCTACCGGTTTGTGAGATGACAGCCGAACAAAATCTTCAGGAAAACTGTCTTCCTGTACCTTCTGGAGGAATGCTAGTTCTGCTTGCCAGTAATTCTCTGCTGTGGGTGTTGAGTTGGCAGCTGTCCCGTGGACAGCTCAAACGTAATCTTCAGGCAAGTCCTGGAAGCCACCGAAAGAAGCAACATCAGAAGCTATCCTTCCGCAGCTCTGATGAATCATCAAGGGAAATGTGGTTCGGGAGCTCTGGGCAGTATGATGCCATCTGCCAGAGAAAAGGTGGGCCCCGGCGCGACCGATGATGAGCAGTGAGCTGCGAGAGCAGTAATCCCCGAGTGATGTCGTCGGCAGGATATCTCCACAGGCCCCCTTCAGTTAGCTCTTGAATATCTGGAGCCTGGGATTGGGACTGGAGCCAGTTCAGGACTGTAGTGGAGTCTGTCCAATAGACAATGCTTGAGATACAAAGGGTGAGTTCCCTCTTGAGAACGGCAGCAAGCTGGGCTCCCACATGAGCAGCACAGAGCTCCAACCTCAGAATGGACTGTTGACGGACGGGAGCAAATCGAGATCAGCGCGGCTAGGAAGGCTACCTGGATTCCCCCCATATGATCTTCCGTCCTAAGGTAGGCTACAGCTCCATATGCCTTCTCAAATGCATCGGAGAAGATGTGGATGCTCTGCTTGCAAAGGGATAGGTCTGTCTCTGGCTGCACATAACAACGTGGCAGGGAGACATCAGGGAGCTGAATCAATTCACTTTCCCATGCATGCCACAGCTTCAGCAGGTCGATTGGCAGATTCGGATCATCCCAGTCTCTCCTTTTCCGCCAGAGATGCTGCATCAGGATTTTGGCCCGAGTGGTGTAAGGAATGAGGAGGCCAAGCGGATCATACTGCTTGGCCAGAACCCAATAGATGTTGCGCATTGTGGGCTCCACCAACTGCTCGGTGTGCCAAATCTGATATCTGAGCTCATCAGACTGACAGTGCCATTGCAGGCCCAGAGTCCGCTTTGGTACATCAGTCCCATTGGGGGAAAACCACAGTTCACTGCTCTGTGAGTCTGATCCAGGTGGCATATGACTGATGAGTTCTGGGTAGTTAGAAGCCCACTGTCGTAATTCGAAGCCACTGGTGAGCAGCAACTGCTGGATTTTGTTGACCAGTTGCTGGGCTTCAGGAAATGATGCGAAGCTCTGGAGGAGATTGTCAACGTAGAAACATTTCTCTACTGTGTGACGGGTATCTTCGCTGGGGCTGCTGTGATCCAGAACGTGCTGCTGCAGAGCATTGGTGGCACAGCAGGGATGTCGCCCTGAAAGGCAACACCTGCCATTCGTAGACATCTGGTTGCCTCGTGCAATCCATCTCTCCAGAGGAAACGGAGGAAAGGCTTGTCCTGAGTCAAGAGGTGGACCTGGTGAAACATCCCCTTGATGTCACTGCTCACCGCAATGGGATACTCCCGGAAGCGAAGTAACACACCCAGGAGCATCCAGCCCAGGGTAGGACCAGCTAGGAGATGCTGATTCAGGCTGGTACCATTGTGCACAAAAGAACAGTTGAATACAATGCGATCCTTGCCAATATGATGAACCATGTGGTGTGGTATGTACCAGGTGTTGCCATCTATATCCATGTCCGCGATGGTCAGTTTACTCACATAGCCTGCATCCACCAGCTTCTGAATTTCCTGGTTATAGGTGGCTGCTCGTACAGGCTTCTTCAGGAGGCGCTTCTCCGTGGCTCGCATGTG
Organism: Aulonocara stuartgranti; assembly: GCF_965226115.1. NCBI lineage: Eukaryota > Metazoa > Chordata > Actinopteri > Cichliformes > Cichlidae > Aulonocara > Aulonocara stuartgranti. Next base: position 9,631,543 of record NC_138954.1, read on the forward strand.
ACCCAGGACAGAGTCCTTAGTGGAATGAAGCAGGACTGGTTCCTCTTTCCACAGCAACGGGGCGGCATATCGGCATATCTTCTCCTCTAGCATCTTGACAGCCATGGTATCTTGTTTTGAACGTGTGGCCACTTTCTCATTCTGGTATGGGAGAACATCCATCTGCCAGAGCTTGGCTACATTACTGAGAAGTTCAGCACTGGGAGTCAGGGTGCTTGTGAGTAGACACTGAGGAGTGGAGGCTTGATGTAGAAGAACCTCAGCTGGTCCTCCCCATGGACCCAGATGTACAGGCTCTATTGGAGTCAGGAGATGTGGGTAGTCAGAGCCAATCAGCAATAATGGTTGAGCTTGGTGGAACGAATGAAGTGGAAGACCTCACAGGTGGTGGTAGGACCTTTGCAGTGCTGGATGTGAGTGTTTGGCGAGCCCAAGCTCAGTGGCATCTTGGATCCGGAACCGTTTCCAAGGGCTATAGAGAAGGAAACGGAATGTCCTTCCACCGTTCTAATGTTTGTCGGATGGTTCAAAGCGCCAACTCCTCCCTCATTCCCTGAAGGCCCAGCTCTTGGGCAGCACTGTGAAGAAGGATTGTGCGCTCTGACCCATCATCAAGGATGATTGAGGGTCCTCTTCTGGACAGAGATCTCCGATGTTATTCCCGGGATCTGCTGGAGCCACTCGCCTAGCTTGGGAGTCACCGCACCTAGTGCTCCAATTACCACGGGGACCACCGTTACCTTCACCCTCCATATCCTCTCGAGCTCTTGGTATTTCTCCAGCTTCTCGTGTTCCTTCTTGCTTCCTCCTTTGTCAGATAGAGAAGGAAACGTTCCACCGTTCTAATGTTTGTCAGATGGTTCAAAGCACCAACTCCTCCCTCATTCCCTGAAGGCCCAGCTCTTGGGCAGCACTGTGAACCGCTTTCAGAACCGCTACATCGATCACTACGGCCGTCTTCTTCTGTTTGTCTACCACCACTATGTCCGGTTGGTTAGCCACCACCATTTTGTCCGTCTGTATGTGGAAGTCCCACAGGATCTTAGCTCGGTCATTCTCCACCACCCTTGGGGGCATCTCCCATTTTGACCTCGGGACTTCCAGGTTATACTCGGCATGCCTTCATATTTATCTGTCTCGGTCATGTCTGCGGTAGGCTTGCTTAGCATAGGGGGTCTAGCCTTAGGACCCTTACTGGATGCAGACGCCCCAGGCAGGAATCGAACTTGCGATCCTCTGTTCCAAAGGCGTGTAGTCTAACCACTACGCTATCCAACTGCTATCATACGTATATATATATATATATACATACATACATACATATATATATATACATACATACATATATATATATATATATATATATATATATATATATGTGTGTGTGTGTGTGTGTGTGTATATATCTATATATATGTGTATATATCTATATATGTATATATATGTGTGTGTGTGTATATATATATATATATATGTATATATATATATATACGTATGATAGCAGTTGGATAGCGTAGTGGTTAGACTACACGCCTTTGGAACAGAGGATCGCAAGTTCGATTCCTGCCTGGGGCGGCTGTGTGTGTGTGTGTGTGTATATATATATATATATATATATATATATGATGCATGTACCCATCACCTCTCTTCTCAGAGATTCCTTTCAGCTTTGTGCTAACCCCAGGATGTGAATCAGTGACAACTGTCACAACGACTGTAAATTTTTGACCACTGGAGGCTGCAATTCTGTTATGAGAACAAGTCTGGAGCTTTCATGAGACATAAACTACAAGAGAAATAAAAGATGGCGCGCTCACCAGCTGATTTGTCGAGATGTAAATGGACTGTGATGGGTTTGACCACAGTGAACTCATTATTTGTAGTTTTGCGTTTTCACCATTTCATTTGTTTTAGCCATTCATGAAAATACAAAGGCATCATTGTTTCACTCAGAAATTATTATGTAGGAGGACTGACTCTCTTTGGGCACAGACTGCTGGCCTCACATAGTTATAGCTTGTATTTCATCTGGAGCCATAAAAAGTTGCATCAGACTCTAGAATACCACTAATCATTTTCTTTTTCTTACAATTTTCTCTGCCTGACAGAGGAAACTCCAACAAATAGGAGGAATCTGTTCTGCTTCTCTCATCGCCCAATTCACCTCTCATCATGGCAATAGTCCTCCACTTCAACCCTCTGCTGTGGACACGGCTGGCAGCCCTGGCTTTCTCCTGTGTGGCATTCTCTGTGGCTGTGCATGGTGCCAGGACCATCCCCATCATCGGAGACTGGTGCATCTTCTGCTGGGCCTTCAGCTTTGCCGGCACTCTGCTCGTGATTCTGGTGGAGCTCTTCGGTCTGCAGACGAAAGTCCCTGTTTCCTGGAAGAACTTCCCTATCACCTTTGCCTGCTACGCTGCCCTACTCTGTTTGTCCGCCTCTATCATCTTCCCACTCTACTTCCTCAAACATTCCACAGGCCCCAGTACGATCCGCGACTACCGTATTGTGGCAGCCTTCTTCTCTTGCTTGGCTACCATTGCTTACATAAGTGAGGTGAGCATCAGCAAGGCACGTCCAGGTGAGGTGGCCGGCTACATGGCCACAGGACCTGGACTATTGAAAGTCTGTGAGACCTTCGTGGCCTGCATCATATTTGTCTTTGTGACTGATCCCGTGTTGTACGACCGTCATGATGCACCAAAGTACTGCATGGCTGTCTACTGCATCTGCTTCATCCTGTCAGCAGCCATCATCCTGCTCTGTATAGGTGAGTGTACCGGGTGCTTGCCTTTCCCATTCCCCCGGTTCCTGTCAGCCTACGCCATGCTGGCCGTGGTCCTCTACCTGTCAGCAACCATCATCTGGCCTATCTTCAACTTTGACCCCAGACATGGTGGGAATAGAGATAGGCCATACAGCTGCAGCACAGAATCGGGGTTGTGTTCATGGGATAAGCGCATGGCAGTGGCTCTACTCACTGCTATCAACTTCATCCTCTACCTGGCAGACCTGATCTACTCCACCCATCTAGTATTTGTCAATGCTTAAAAAAAAGGAAGTCAGGCTAGCAGTATGCTCCAAATAAAATTGAATTTGCCCACTTTGACAAAGGCTTTGGAACTGCTGTCACTGTTACTGCTGCAAGCATACTCAGTTTAGCACTCTGGTCACTTTAATGGAATCACTAGAGGACAAGTCGTGATAGGAGGCTAAAGAGCAAACTTTAGCATGATAGCACAGCTGAGACAAATCCTGTATGACTCAATTTGTTGTTTGAAATTTACCCTGAAAATGATATGATTTGACTTTTGCTAGAACCAGACAGAAGGAGAAAAGCATGCCCTATGGCCCAAGGTAACTGTGCAGTAGTAAATATGGAAATGCATTTTAAAAAACTCAAAAGAGAGTGTGCTCAAGCCATGAACAAAGCTTTTCATAGGCAAAGATTGACATATTCGGCTGGTCAAAACACAGATCTTGCGCTCTTTTTGGCCTGAAACTTTAAAAATTAGCCCTGAAACCTTGCCGAATTTAATTTTGTGTGAAGTATACTGCATGACTGAATTTCTTAGAGAGGAAGAGAGAGAGAGAGAGAGAGAGAGAGAGAGAGAAGGGAGGAGTTGGAAGCAAGTTAGTGGTTGTGTCTACACATACAACAATATGACTTTCTGTTTATGTGTTGGGGCATGTAAATGGCAAATATTTGCTTCCAGTCACCCAAATAGACTCTTATCTTTTATATAGAGACCTGAATGTGATTGCTGGAATCTGCTGATATTACTCAAAAATCAATTCCCATTTTAATACAGAAAATACAGTTTTCATGTATGCAGGGATGCTTTGGATAGTAGTAATCTGTCAACAGATTTTCCAAAGGAAGATTCAAAAAAATGCTGTGTGCATGTAGAAAAGACAGAGTGGAATAAAAACAACGATAATGTTGAGTTTTTGGGTTCTAGCAATTAGTCTTTTTTTAAGTTCATGATATCAACACTTCAATGATTTAAAGAAGTTATGAATTGGTTTACATGATGTTAAAGATGATTGGTAGCCTAGGTTTTGCTCTTGTTATGGAATGTGTGTGTCTGCGAACTACAATCTATTGTAAGAACATATCTGAAAAAAACAAGGAAAGCATATAGTCAAAGTGCACGCATTAATGTTTTCATTGTGGGTTTATATTTCTGGTGTCTCCAAATATCAAAGAACCTACTAATGCTATGTCAGTTTGTGTGGTACTGCTCATAGAAATCTATTAAAAAAGGTTTCACTCCGTCTACATGCTCTTAGGATTGTAGTCTTTACATTTTTTATACTCTGCTGTTTCAAGTGTGGAAACCGCATCGGTGTTGAAGGAAAATGTATTCCAGTGTTTCAATAAAACCACATGATTAACAGATGTTTGTGTGTTACTTTCATGTTTTTATGCTTTGGTTTATTTAAAGCTCCTGTATGGTCCAATTTGAACATTTTATTTAACTCTAAACTTTTTTTTAGCCACCCTGTTGGTGTAGCTTTGTCATGTCACAATGTGAGTCAATCCCCTTGTAAGTCAAGACTGAAATATGTCAAAGTTTATTAGAAGCTGCAGAATCTGGTATAGATATTTAATATTAACTCATTCACTGCCATTGACGTCTATAGACGTCAATGGCAGTCAACGTAAGTTGAACTGAAGCCCACCAGCAGTAAAAGTAGACCTGCAAGGAGGTGCAGGGTTTGCGCACGTAAGGGATTGCGCAGTGAGACAAAAATGTGGTGCAAGTCCTGTTGTGTTTCACTGCCAGCCATTTGAAAATGGCTGGCAGTGAATGAGTTAAGTGTGTGACACACACACATAGGAAAATAATTGGTAATATGAGTCAATAAATATACACATTTACCTGTCACAATGGAAACATCCAGGGTTTAATACAAGCTTGTATGACATAAACTACCAGAGAAATAAAAGCTGGTGTGTTTACCAGCTGATTTGACCAGATGCAAATGGGTTGTGATGTGTTTGATCACAGTGATGTCATATTTGCAGTTTCACTTTGTGTTTTCACCATTTCATTTGTTTTAGCCATTCATGAAAATACAAAGGCATCATTGTTTCACTCAGAAATTATTATGTAGGAGGACTGACTCTCTTTGGGCACAGACTGCTGGCCTCACATAGTTATAGCTTGTATTTCATCTGGAGCCATAAAAAGTTGCATCAGACTCTAGAATACCACTAATCATTTTCTTTTTCTTACAATTTTCTCTGCCTGACAGAGGAAACTCCAACAAATAGGAGGAATCTGTTCTGCTTCTCTCATCGCCCAATTCACCTCTCATCATGGCAATAGTCCTCCACTTCAACCCTCTGCTGTGGACACGGCTGGCAGCCCTGGCTTTCTCCTGTGTGGCATTCTCTGTGGCTGTGCATGGTGCCAGGATCATCCCCGGCACCGGAGACTGGTGCATCTTCTGCTGGGCCTTCAGCTTTGCCGGCACTCTGCTCATGATTCTGGTGGAGCTCTTCGGTCTGCAGACGAAAGTCCCTGTTTCCTGGAAGAACTTCCCTATCACCTTTGCCTGCTACGCTGCCCTACTCTGTTTGTCCGCCTCTATCATCTTCCCACTCTACTTCCTCAAAGGTTCTATGGGCCCCAGTACAATCCGCGATTACAGCATCATAGTAGCCGTCTTCTCTTGCTTGGCTACCATTGCTTACATAAGCGAGGTGAGCATCAGCAAGGCACGTCCAGGTGAGGTGGCCGGCTACATGGCCACAGGACCTGGACTATTGAAAGTCTGTGAGACCTTCGTGGCCTGCATCTTATTTGTCTTTGTGACTGATCCCGTGTTGTACGACCATCACCATGCACTGAAGTACTGCATGGCTGTCTATTGCATCTGCTTCATCCTGTCAGCAGCCATCATCCTGCTCTGTATAGGCGAGTGTACCGGGTGCTTGCCTTTCCCATTCCCCCGGTTCCTGTCAGCCTACGCCATGCTGGCTGTGGTTCTCTACCTGTTAGCAACCATCATCTGGCCTATCTTCAACTTTGACCCCAGGCACGGTGGGAATAAAAATAGGCCATACAACTGCAACACACAATTGGGGTTGTGTTCATGGGATAAGGGCATGACAGTGGCTGTACTCACCGGTGTCAACTTCATCCTCTACCTGGCAGACCTGATCTACTCCACCCGTCTGATATTTGTCAACGCATGAGAAACAAGAAGTAAGGGTAGCAGTATGCTCCAAATAAAACTGAATTTGCCCAGTTTGTCCAAGGCTGTGGAACTGCTTTCAGTTATACTGCTGCAAGCAATTTGACTTTTGATAGAGGCAGACAGTAGGAGTTTTTAATGGCAGATCAGTTCCCATTTTAATACATTTTTTCATGTATACAGGAATGCTTATTATTTGGATTGTAATAAGCTATCAACAGATTTTCCAAAAGAAGACTCAAAAAATGCTGTGTGCATGGAAATAAGACAGAGGAACAAAAACAAAGATAGCATTGAGTTTTTGTTAGATATTTTTTGCACTATGGATACCCAAGAATAATTTTGGCATGCAGAGTGGAGCAGCCAGGGAATAGTACATGACCTGCTCTACCTCCTCGGCTACAGCCACCCTGATGTGATGCTGTCGTGTCAGTATGGACCAAAATTGAGGAATGTTTTCAACACATTGTTGATGTTATCTTTATATGTATTTAAGTAAATTATGGCAGTTCTTAAGGACAAAGGGCATTCAACCTGGGACTAGCAAGGTATGCCTAATAAAGCTTCCAGTGAGTGTATGCTTGCAGTTTAGGATTCCTCAGGATTGACTGTTAAAACTGATTTTCATTCATCAAATTCATGATTGTCCACTGAAATAGATGCAAAGCACCACGTTTTCCTAATCACTCTTCTGAAACCTGATTTTCTGTTAAACTCTGATCTCTAATTGTGCTGAATGTTCACAAAGTATATAAATGAATTAACTAAGTAAACTAACTGTCAATCAGCATCAGCTCAAAACACCACCTCTGTTCTCAGAGAGACTCCAGCTTTGTGCGGACCCCAGGATGTGAATCAGTGACAACTGTGATTCACACCAACTGTAAATGTTTGACCACTGGAGGCTACAAGGGGGGCAGAGTGGAAACTATGAATATTTAAGTTGCCTGTAAATCTATCGTCAGGAAACAAGACAGCGGTGACGCCCAATCGAGACACAATGACTTGTACATTATTTTTCTAAAGGAAATGTTGGATCATCTGGTCTGGGAATGTGGTGCTGTAGCTGCTGGCAAGATCAGAGTTAATAGGGCTTTACCATAAATCATGAACATGATGACTCAGCTTCAACCAGCCTAGACAGTTTTTAAAGTTTGGTTTACAGCATATATATGAGAAAAGTGGTCGGTAGATAAATAATATGAAGCTAAATTAACAGCTTTGTGTGATTAACCATGTTTATCATCCCGAGCAATATATCGTCATTAATGTGGACAGAACACAGAAGACTTTTTATCTTATCTTTATACCAGAAATGTCCCCTTTGGGATTTCAATTATACTGAAATTCGTGATCATCAAAATGTTGTTCTGCATTTTCTCTGTCATGTCACTTCGATGTTTTACCTGCACAGAATTTAACAAAAAAGACTCTTTACTAGGTCATCTGCTAATAGAGGAAAAGGACTCTGAGCTCATGCAAAAAAAGAGAGGTCAAGATGTTTACCAGTCTAGTCACGACTTGACTGGAGGCCAATCCTGGTCCTACTTCCTGCATGATGTAGTAACTTAAAGCCAGTATTGCTAAACGCTGATCAGTGTCTGGATTTTAAATGAAGGAGAAAAGAATAACTGTACTATTCTGCATTAAAAACACCTTTGCTGCAATGGTTTAGGGATTTTTAAAGTCTTAAAAATCTGTTTTGAATCAACAGATAAAAACAAATCAGACCCATCTTACTACTTTGATTTAACAAACGTTTCATTTCTGCACATTTTCATTTTAATAAAAGAAATATTGTGCAATCTGCAATAATTAAACATTACACATCTTAACTCTATTGTGTTTGTGTGTGTGTGATTTTTTACTCCATCTCGTATAAGTTTCATTTATAGGGACAAAAGTCCTGTGCAGATCAGCTTCCTTACCCTACGTTACTAAATTAATTCTTGGCCATCCCACTCTGACTCACAGGAAGAACAAAGAGTAAGTCAGCAGCACTACAATAGCTTGATACAATCTCAACTGAAAGAGGCCATAGAAAGAACTCTGTCTCTTACGCAGCATCATGTTTCCACTGGAAGAGCAGACGTGTTGTTCCAAACACTGCCAAGAGTTAAATGTGGAACAACAAGCACTTGAATGACAGCACAATACCTAACTGAGAACATGTGGCTAATTAACAGAGACGCACAGATGTGCTGAGAGCCTGAAATGTGCAGCAGTGCTGACATGCATACATTCTCATCTTCCTGAAACTGCTTGTACACAGCCTTCTGCTTGGCCCGAACCTGATTTCTTCCTGATTTTTAATGGCTAATAGCTGGTCAAGCTGTGTGTGTGTGTAACAAATTAAGTAATTTAAAGAAGTAAGTTTCCCAATATGCTCATTTGCTTTCAACATGTTTGTGTCCTCTGACTTTACACTGACCCTCTGCCGTGTTGAATTTAGCTTCTTGCTGCACAGTCTCATATCATCTTTTTATTTTAAAGGGGAACTTCAACACTTTACCACACATAAAAATCAGTGTGTTATAGAGCCTGTAAAGCACCAAGTCGTGTTTTTTATCAAAGGTTATGTGACGTCAGTCAAGAAACAGTCAAACACGAGACCCCCTCATAAAACCACAATTTGATCTCTTTTTAAACAACAAAAAGTGAAGATGGTGATCAAAAAGCTTTAGAAATATTCTCTTCTCACTTTGTTACTTTTTTTTATGCCAAACAAAGAGACTGATGTCTTCAGTCTCTTATTTATAGGTCAGCCTAGCAAGTACCCACCCGTGTTCTTCTCAAGAGCATTTAACAGATTATAGCACAAGGTCCAAAGTAATTGGAGACATTTAGATGTATACTTACATTATAAACCTTATAAACTTATAAGGTTTATAATGTAAGTATAAACCTTATAAGTTTATAGGAGATTAGTTAACATATTGTGTGTTTCAAACACCCCTGCTGATGAAACCTCTTTATAAGGGACAGCCAATGAGAAGGAAATTCGGGTAAAGGGAGAGGAAAAGGAGCTAACATTTGTTGTTATCAGAAGGTTTATGAACTGCAAGTGAACAGTGGAGAGGGGCTCCACCAAGGCCCAGCATAAGATAAACAAAGAATATTTAAACAGTGACTCATTCAGAGCTACTCCAGTGGAATCTAAGTGTAAAAATATGAAGCTGAAAATGAGCATAATTGGTCCTCTTTAACTCTATCTATTGTAATGTATTTTACATTGAAAACAGAGCATTCCTTTAATAGTACATTTTGCAGCTTAGCTGAATAGGTAGATCTTTTTTGGATGCTTGCTCCTTTACTTTTCTGCCATAATAAAGCTTGGGTAAGATAAGGCTGTCTCAGATGCAAAATGCTTTTTCTTCAGTGGTCTAATGTGATTTGTCTTCACTGTATGTTGCAATCCAGTGCAGACGCCGATCTAAAAGGCTATCATTAGCATCAGCATTAGTAAAATAGCAAATTAGTGTGCTAAACACATGTTTTCGTATCAGTAATGGCAGTATTTAATCTGAGATTGCATAGTTGTTACTTGTGCCTGTCCACAGTAACGAAATCATAGCGATACACTACTTTTGACTAATATTTTAAAAAATGCAAAGGACTATAGAACAAAACTTTCCACTTTAATCGGTTACCTTCATGTTTTGTTTTCTGCTAACTTTTATGGTTGACAGTGTATCAGAGTCTGAATCTGACTTTTGTGATACTTTAGTAAGAGTTCAGCCTCAGTCACGATTATAGTTACTCACAAATATTAGCTAAGCTTGTAAACATTAAACCGATTAATCATCAGCTGTCTCGGTGTGAGCACACTGCCAGGAACTTGTTATAGATTAACAAGAACTAGCATGATTATAAATATAGTCAGTGGAGCATTATTGGCATTAAAACCAGAGCCTGTAGGCTGCTTTGTCACATTAACAGCAGGCAGCAGGCGGATTGCTATATTTGTTTCTCACATACTTGAGGATCCTAAAATTGGATTGCAGCTGCGTTTACTGATGAACTCGGCTAGGGGTTTCTACAAAGACAAAAGCTATGTGAACCTGCATGTGTCGGTCAGGCTGGCCAGAGCTCAGTCTCTTATGTTTGAGATTATACCTCCCCCTGGTGAATATCTGTGTGATTTCATGTGACAAGATTAATCTGTAGAACAACAAAACAAGAGTCACTGTAATGAATATTATCTGTGGTGACCAGGGAGATCGGGTGAAAGTTAAAAACCCTTTACTGTAGTAAAGCTGAGCCAGGTATACAGTAAACAGGTGAAAAAAACCCAGGAGAAACAAGCAAAGAAAAAAAACAGAGACAAAATTGGGTCAGAGACAAAAAGGAAGTCTAACATGAGGCGAGGATTACCGGAAAACAGTGCGTGCACAATAATGAGGACAATGTGGCAGATGACAGGGGAAGACAACAGGACACGGGTGGAGCATATACATTTCTCAGTTTTCACTTCTTTCATTCCTTTCCTCAAACCCTCTCCTCACATCTTGGTCCCTCCCATCATAGATGCAAGCAACAGAACAAAATGACACAGCCTTCCTTTCCGGAAGTCGTTTTAAAGCCATATCAATTACATTTGGAACAGCTGTATTGTCTGTTTTTTATGATCTCAGATGTGACAGTGTTTAGACAACCTTTATATTTTGTCCTACTTTTAATTAACTTCACACAATGTGACAAAAAAGGACATATATGACTTCACAGGTTAAAAACCCTTCCTCATAGAGTCTCAAATTAAAGCTCCTCCACTTCTCTCCCTTCCTGATGCACTTTAGAAATGGAAACATCCTTCAAGATGCCATACTGTGATAAAGTCCACTGTCATAGTCAATGGGAAGAAAGAGATAAGGATACAAATAACAGATAAATGAGAAAAAAAACCACACAGAAGGGCAAGAAGGGAAGGGTGAGTAAACAGATTGTGCCATATACAAACAATTCACTAGTGCACAGAAAAGTGAAACATGTTTTTTCTGCCTTCACAAAAACATTTACGCACTATTTTCTGGCCTACTAAAACACTTAATGAAAACCTACATGGATTCAATTTTACAAGGTCGTTGAGCAGCTTGAAGTCAGGGCGACCTTGTTTATCCATTTATAGGATGAGAAACTATGCAGTACTGATAAGATAGTGACAAAGTTCAAAAATTAAGAGATTGTGGAAGTCATAATTTACAATCTGGCTGCAGATCGTGCTTTTATCACACTGAAGATGTTATTAAACCTTGAACTGACAGACAGTCACATAGTTTGGACCAAAGTGTTTTTTCCCAGTAGGAGAGCACGTGGTGTGTTAGCAATGAGAAGATGCTGAGGTTGATTCTTTGGTTTCATAAGGCTTTTTTATGCATTTTCTTCATTTTTTCAATTAACAAAAGCATTACTTTGTATCAGAGGACTGGAAATACAGTGGATCTTAAAAAAAATACATAAATATTCCCATGAACATGCTTACACATACATGTATACAATGGCGGTGTCTGACATTGGGATGTTGGCAGTGGACCCTTGGTTCCTGTGGTTTGCTGGGTGGGGACTCCTTGGTCTGATTCTTGTGCTTTCCACTGTTGCTCACCGGATTGGGATCTGGGGAGTTTGGAGGTCGGGCTAACAGTTTAAGCTATTTTTCTTGTTCTGGAAGATTTTCTTGAGCAGCGTGGCGAGCCACATTTTACTGCCACTGTCACTGGTGCATGACTTTGCAGCGGTTAGGGGTGGGGGGGGTGGGGGGTGTTTCAGATGGGTGGTATGTGTCAAAGTAACCTCCGCACGAGTGCCAGGACCGAACACTGTAACAAGATGATCAGTGTTATTTACCTCATGTGCTGGTTGTTTTAATGGTGTGGGCCAATCTGTGTATAATCACTCCAGTATGAAATAGTTCTTCCACGCAATTCTACATCTGCACTAATCAATACCAATACCTGTCCTGTTATCTGGTTGTGATTTGATTCCTTTAACTCAGCCCTTTGTGCTCTTCAGCTATAATTAAAATGCTATTTGCAGCTTTAAACGCAAGCTTTCCATTTATTTATTTTTGGCACGTTTGCTTGTCATGAACTTTCCATGTGTAACTAACAACCTTTCCTGAGCTGCAGCCAGAGAGAAAAGTAGGACGAGGAAATGGAAAAGTCAGTGTCATGAAGGCGTTATGGCTTCAGTAGAGCTACATTCAGAGCTCCACGGCAGCTATACTGTAACTATCCTGTACCATTAGTGATTTTGGTCTCAAGCTCACAGCATGCCCATGTATGGTTGCAGCGAAGCATATATACCCATAAAAGTGTCAGCAAACTATCTGCTGCAACTTTAAGATCTTCTTGTTGTTTGAAAACTTTTTATTACCTTGAATGTTTTGCGAGACTTAAAGACTTTTCATCCATCTCTCCTCTAGCCACAGTTCTTTAAGAGGAGGAAAAAAGGACACTGTAAAGGGTTGCAGGACTATGAGTACTCTTTCAAACAGCTGCTGATTTAAGACTGCTGAAGCATCCTTCTGCTGAGTCACCCACCAACTCCTCCATGTTTCACCATTCTGAAACAAACTTGCTCTACTTTGAGGTATTCTAACAAACTATATCTCTTACAAACCTTTCAAACTGTTTTAAAAGTCCCTGCCTTATCATCCTTTCAAGAGGTCAAATATCAGCCCTGCACCAGCCGATATATACTGAGAAACAGTAGCAGCTGGTTTCCCCAGTTGTGGATTAAGCCCAGTTCAGGACCAAAAGAAAAACATCAATGAAAACAGCCCCTGAAAAAAGATTATGGTCTATGTTTTGCAGACATTTCAAACTCAAGCAGTTTCTTATATAATTTATTTTGAAAACATGTTACAAATATTAGTTTCCCTTTATAAAACAGTTACCTGTGGTCATAATTACAGTGTCCTGGTAATCCCCTTTCAATATTACATGTAACTGCAGCGACACATCTTGATACCGAGTGCATAAGGAATTTAAAATGAGGCTGAATATCAAACGGGGGACCTTCTCAGCTCAGTTTGGCTGGTTGTCCATCTGTAAGCTTGGCTGGTAAGACTGGATGTCCTCCCCGATGAACTCTGATACTGTGGAAGGAGAAGAAAATCACAGATTCACTTGATGCAATTTGCTGCTGCAAAATACAAAATAACCTATACTGCACTGTCAGTTTCAATTGTATGTATATTTTCAGAATTCATTGGCTTTATTTTAATCGTATTTCAACATCCCCTTTTTAGAGATTTGTATTTTTTTTTTTTTTTACGTATTTGGAACATCTAGAAAAACTGCACACCACACCACATCTTCTTGCATCAAGTAAAAATAAAATCTAGTCCCCAACTTAACCACCAAGGTTAATGCTTTGTTTCTTTTTTTAAATGTTATAATGCAAATTACAGTGAAGACTGTAAACATCTAAAAACACCAGCAACCACAAGATGCTACCAAACATTACATTGACTAATATCTGTCTATATATCTGTCACAATCAAAAATCAAAAATAGTTTATACAATTATCAACTCAATCAAGTCAAGTCACCATCAATAACTCCATGCAGTTAAATCAATCATCAATAATCGTAAAACCCTACAGTATTGGGGAAAACCCAAACAATCGAGCAACCCCTTAAGAGTAAGCACTTTGTAACAGGAAGCAGGAAGAAGGTCCTAGTAGAACCCGGCAAGAGACTTTTGATGGTGTTTTTAGAAGAGACTGAAACTCTACAAATAAGGAGTTACCTGTTTGAAAACTAGTCTTTCTGGGTTCTTTTATTTTAGTCAAGAGGTAGGTTGGAATTAACCACTTTGTTTCTCAAGCTACCAGTTTACCTACAACAAGGTTTCACTTTCTCATCAAAAAGACAATTTTTGGGGCCAAATTAAATGGCAAACTAATTTGGAGAGCATAAATTCAGATTATTCAAATTTTGACAAAAATACAGCTCTTTTCTTTTTTACTATGACTGACCCTGCAGGTAATGTCCATATAAAGTTGTGAATCGGCCTGGTAGCCAAATCTTTACACCAAATACCACATGATCACCAGCTATCCTGGCCATCAGAGAGCCTGTGTTGCATGTCATATCACATTCTCACTCCATAAAGCAGTGTTTGTAGATCAAAGACAATGCACTGAGTAGAAAAATATTTCAGCATTAATAAACATGATTTAATAAACTTGTTTTAAAAAGTGCCTTTAAAAATCATAGTCCCGGGGCTGAAAAACAAGAACACTGAAGTGCTAAAAACTGCAGTTCCTATAGTGGCCACTGGAGACTGGCTGCAAAAGTGAGTCAACTTCCGCTGATACTCACTTTAAAATGGCCAGCTTTACGGCATTAAAGTCGTGTTTACAGTCTGGTACAACAAATTGTCTCTGTGAAAAGTTTGCCCTTTCAAAATAAAAAGTTATTTTATAACCTGTACATTTAGATACTAGAAAGGCTGCTAAGTGTAGTTGTGCTGTTTGTGTGGTACAGCTGTCCAAGAACTTTGTGATCTAGTTTTGTGGAGTGAAATTTCTGTTTTTTATTTTTATGTTTCTTATCAATAATTAACAGATATGTATGGCAAATTTGGTGATATTACCAGATATCTTAGTACTCCACATTCTCTTCCAAATCTGGTCACTTCTGGCCAGAAAAACAAAATAAAAAAACGCCCAAAATACCTAGAGAGTGGCAGCCAAAATGCAAAGTCCATTCAGTGGATACCATTCCTTCTTCTATCCAGAATATTAAAAATTCTTTGTATTTCTTCCTCCAACATTTCTGTATCTGTGTTTGTAGCCACTTATGTCATTTTTTTTTATCAAATCAGTTTTCAAATATCACTTTTTTTTGAAAAAAACTATGTCTCACCTTCTTCAAAGGTAATGTGGTGCATAGAGGCAGAGCTGGTAAACTCCAATGGACACTCCTGGATCTTGGGATCCCTCTCTCCCCCATTTCCTGTATCCAGCACTCTTCCCTGCGGGTCCCAGCCCTCATAGTGGGAGTAGGATGCTGGGCAGATATCCTGATAGGGGTTTGGGTTGGTAGGAGGGGAGGGACAGACCTCCTGAGCATAAGCAGAGTACTGTGGGTAAGAGGAGTTGGGGATGGGAGGCAGAGGGGAGGTTGAGATAGGACTTCCAGCTGGGAAAGGGCTGAGAGAGGATGAGTGGGAAGGAGAGGGTGAAGAGGACAAGTAGGGTGAGTCCAGCCATGGGGAAGGTGAAGGTGAGGGAGGCTGCGGACCACGTGGGTACAGAGGGGGAAGGAGCTCGGTGAAGCCCAGCTCTAGGTTCTCAAAACTGGGGTGACGCTCGGATAGTGCTGGCCTGGTCCCGCCGGGCTCTTCCACCGTGGCATCAGGTTTAGAGCAGTACTCCTCATTGTAGTTTATGGGTGGGCACGGAGAGGAATAGGTGGAGGGATAGGGGGGTAGGTGGAAGCTCAGATTTTGCTCATCAGACATATGGTCCCCTCTCACATGGAAGCCTTTGTCTATCCTGGGTGGACCCCCTGCAGGACACATGTTTCCGCCATCCAGAGGCAGCATAGGGGATCGAGAGAGCAGGGGATCATCTTCTTTGAACATAACTGAGGGAAGAAACCGAGAATAACTGACACACATAACTGATGTTCATGTAAAGCATGTCCAGCTGCCACATATAAGTGTTGTATTTACATTGGATTTCAAACTATAAATCTCTTTATTTCAAAATTATTTGTGGGATTAGATACTCACTGGGTAAATACTTAAAGCAGTGAGTGCTGCTCCGTTTCCTCTTCCCATTAGAAACATAAAGATTGACCGACACAGGCCGACTGACAGATAGGTCACTGTAGGCTGGGACCCTCACACATAACAGACACTGGAAGGCATAAAGACGACATACAGGGGGATTACAGAGCATTTATCAGAGCATCTCCAGTTGTGTTGGATGCGTCTGCTGAAATTTCACAAATTTACCTCATTGCTGTTGTCACGGTCAACATGAGCCTCCTCCTCCCACTGTAATTTGCCATCTAATGCAAAAGAGCACAAGAGCAAGGTTTGACATAATGAACACAAGTCAATTATAAAAGTGCAGCATCTGAATTAAGCTTCATTTAAAATGTCTGTTAGACTTCTAGTATCCCCCTTCTGATTCTGAACTCATCATCAAATAATCATCATATAATTTTTTCTTTGTGTGTATACTGGGTTGAATTTTGATGTTCAGCTTGAATAAAGATTTGTTGATTTTTAAAACTCTTGAGTCTCTGAGTCCACGTTCTCCCCACATTATGACATACATGTGAGATAAGTTTCTAATACCTGGATTACACAGACCTGAATGTGAAAATTATCAGCATATAATGAACTTCAAATATGTGAAGACAACCATTTAAAGGGGCCTATTGTTTGTTGTAATAAAAAAATATTGTCCCACAACATCTTCAATGTTTATTAGACCTAGTTGCACAAGCATTGCATCAAATCCTTCGTGCTCTGCATTTGAAATGCTTGTCAACTATGTGTGGGAACCTGGAAATGTGCATTTTGACAGTTTTTATGATTTGATATGAGAGAACTATTCACTATGAAATAGTGAAAATTATCATTTTTTGTGTGTGTATTATAACTTAATGTGGTTTTTGAACTGTTTTAGGTTGTTTGGTATTTTTATTTTGGTTTATTGATCTTTATGTTATTTGAACATTTTGCTTTTCTCAGTTGTTGACTCGTTTTTTATTTGTTCCCTCAGTGTTTGTTCCATTTAGTTATGACTCTCACATGTTATTTTGGAAGTTCCTTGTGTTTAGTGTCTTGCATTTAATTTTATTTCCTCTCTTGCCTCTCTGTGTATGTATAGTGGGTCTGTTAACTCTCCCATGCATGTTTAACTAGTTGGAGAAGTTAACAGTTAGAGAATTGTAAGTTCTAACTGTGAATTCCTGCAGCACTATTTTAATCTAAATCTAATGAGCTGAAGTATCATTTACCTAATATTAAAAAGTGATTTCAAATTATTTTCTGTCTTATTATATTCCCAATCAACTTTTACTGCCAGTTCTGTAAATTAAAATGCGCCAAGGCTCCTCTGGACGCTTACCTGTGCCTCTCTCCATGAAAAGGACTCTGGAGACTGGCAGGAAGTTTGTGCCGCTCAGCAGCAGCTCTTCCCCTCCTTCCACAGAGCAGGAAGTGAGGCTGACCGACTCGATGACAGGCAACTCCTGGGCCGAACGCTGGGCTGTGGTGGAGAGAAACGATAAATGCATATGTAGTCAGACTTTAATCATACACTACCTTTCATCAAGGTTAGTGCATCTCAAAGTGCTCTACAGATGACGGACAAGCCATTAATAATACAGAGCAAAATGCAATAAAACATCAATCCATAAAATACAAAGTAAAATAAAATGTAAAAAAAAGCAACAAAGAGTAATCAGTGAAGTTAAGAGCTTGAGTAGTGGAGCAGAAGTAATGCAGGATAAGGTTGATTAAAAAGACATGACATTATAAAGTAGAATAAAATCAAATATATCAAATAAGATCTGGAAGTGAAAAACAAAATAAAATAATGTTTATAAAGCAAAGCACTTGTGATCAGTGTTTGCAGAATTGTAAAAAATCTCAACCTTTGACAAATCCAAGTGACACTGCATGTTTCAAATGTGACTCCTTTGTAAAAGGATTCTGTATCATAATATGAATTCTCCATAAAGCAGCCACTCACAGCATTCGATGGGCAGAGAGGCAACCTGCAGAGCCAACACTCGTCCAGGGGGTCCTGAAGGGGGCACTATAGGGAGGTGGGTACGAAACACCAAACGAACACGTGTGTTTTTCCTTCCAACATCTGTTTCTCCTTTCCTCAGCTCAATGTCTGAGTTCCTCAGTTTCAAAATCCCGGCACAGTCGATGCTGTGAAACACAAGATTTGTCTCATGACATAATTTTGAGTAGGAAAAGTTTCACTCAACACTGAAACTGAAACTTTAGGGAAAGAGCTATTTAAAACTTAAAGTAGACCAGTTACAAAGGTATGACACAGCAGTCAAACATGAGCAGCCCACCCGAGCATATATAATAAGCAACTCCAGCATATGTGTTAAAAAAAAAAATCCTTTTTCTACAAACATGACGAGGACAGTGAGAGCATCCTTCTGACTTACAGAGCAGTCATGTTGTTCTCGGGGCTGAGGGGGATGTCCAGTAGTTTGGTCCCCACCTGGACGCTCTCGTGACTGGCAGTGCCCACCATCTTTCCAGTCACTCTGAAGGGGAACATACATTTAAATTTACCAGCTGAGAAAAATAAAGTGAAATCCCAGCAGAACACAAGTTATTTATGAACGAAAAACGGTGAAATTGCTTCCAAAATGTGAGGATTAATAATCCTTTTCACGTCACTTCAAGTTCTGTGAACACATGAGATCAATAATCACTAATATCACCCTCGCTTTTTTTCTAATGACTTTTTTCTCAGTTTGGATCTGCACTTCACTCGATATAGGATATCATAATCAAAAATATATTCTCTGGATTATGGGAAGGGACTAACAACAACTGTTGTAACATATTTTCTGGACTAACACGAGAACCAGCTGGTGGTTTATTGCACAATGGTTAAAGCTACGACAGTCACGTGATGGGTCCCCTGAATTTTGTGTTCCTTGAACATCATGGCATGAAGAAAACATTTGTGTTTAAATAGAAAAATACTGCAGCTCAGTACCTGTGTATCTGATAGAAAGGATGTGGTCTGATTGATCGGTCATCAGCTGTTCCAACGAAAACCTGAAGAGAGAGCGGTTTTCTCTCTGTGTAACCACACAGCTGTGAAGATAGAGAGAGACGCAGTGTGAAATCAAACTGCGATGAGGCCAGCAGCAGTGGCCAAAGAATTTGTTCCAGTGTCGTGTGAACATGATCAAAGACATGTTAACCTTAAATTAGATCTGATATCATATAACTCAGTTAAAAGGTGAAAAAAAAAAAACCCTGAGAAATTTCGTTTTCACCTTGACAACAGGATGTCCAGTCGGTGCAGCTTTGACGGCTCCTCTGCTGCCCTCCGTCTCGTAGTGGGCTCTGTGGTGTGGCCGAGGCTGGACCTCAATACGCAGCTCATACTGGTCAAACTGGGATGGCAGAGGCCAATCAAGTGGCGGCAGGGCGTTAGACCTGAAATAAATCAGATGTGAGAATTTTAGATGTAGTAAGAATAGAAAGACCCACATGGAGAGAAGCAAGTAAATTTACAGGATTGAAATGTTGAAAAGTGATGCTGTCCTTGCCTGAATAGAGGGCTGTGGGCGCTGGCTCGGGTTCTGCCCCAGGCCAGAGGAGGGGGAACAGAGAGGTAGTCCATGCCCACAGATGGGGGCTCTCTCCTGGTCTGCTGGGTCTCTGGCAGTGGGCAGGGAGAGCTGTGGCCCAGAGCCTGCTCCTGGTCCACCTCCCTGGGAGATAACTGCAACACAAAAATCCCACCTCTTTAGTTCTCCACAGACTTGTTTTTGCTTTGCTATTTCTATTATGTTTCTTTTATATTTCAGTCTTCTCTGTATGTTTATGTTTTTATTTATTTAAACAATTCATCATGTGAATGTGCCAGATTTAGCCGCACGAGCTAATTTTCTTCTGTAGTCCCTGCCTATTGATAACATATTAAATTAACCAACAAAACCGCACATACACAGGCATGTGAGGCTAGCTAAAAGAGAGAAACATATCTAAAAATAAACACATGCCTGTTATGTGTGGGCTGTGTGCAGACAGGAATAGGACCCAAGGTGCAGACTCCAGAGCCAGATGTGAACTCAAAACAGCTTTAATGTTAAACTCAAATATAACATAACTGGAAAAAATCAAACTAAACTTACACCGGAGGACTGACAGAACACAGCTAGGTAAACGGTAGATCGCAACACAGACACAAAGAAACACAGGGCTCAAATACACAGAGGTCGTGTCCAAATTCATGGGCTGCATCCTCCTGAGAACCCGGCCTTCGCGGTCTACGTGGGCCGGGTCCTCAGAAGGTCGGGTAGGCCGGAAGTAAACGGCCGTGAAATTGGACGGTCTAGCCTTCTGATTAGCGTCACCGCTGTCTCGGTGGAGTTTAATAAACTCAGCCGTCTGCTTCTTGCTATCTAAAATATAACAGGGCACTGGTGTAAATTCTCGACTGTCTCATACTTCTGTTTAATCAGTTTTCTGTTTGACGTTTAGTCAGCTGTGTAAAAACCAAGGAGGAACCCACCCGGGGTAGAGATGGCACGATACCACTTTTTTATGTCCGATACCGATATCGATATCATAAATTTGGATATCTGCCGATACCGATATGAATCCGATACAGTGTTTTTTAATCAACAAAACTGTTTTTTAAATATCTTGCTGCATTTTGTATAAGTTCATACTCAAATTTAAAACAACAACTACACTAAAGCTATTCTGTTATACCTGTATGCAAAAAAAAATATTTCATAGTTCAGCAATACTGATCAATCTAATAAACTTAAACCTACACCATCCTCCCTATTCTGGTATTTTAAAGAGTACTTAGCATAAATATTAAGCAACCTAACTAATAGAGTTCCAACTCCCAGCAACAACAAAAATAAATAAATAAAAAATAGGGAACCACCCCTCACGCTCCACCTCATGATGCTTAATCGACGTAATCAACCTTAATTTGATGCAGTGTGAAAAAAAAATGCACAGAAATCAATTATTTTTCAAGAAATATTAAATAGATTCAACATCTTTCTTCAACAAAATTGCAGACTGCACAGATGGTACCTTCCCAAAGGAAAAAGTACTATAGCTTACTAGGGTATATTAGACTTAATAGTTACTATATACAGGAATTGACTTCTATTCATTTTACATCAAATTAAAAATTTGGGTGTCAGATAATTATTTATTAAAAGCTAGACATTTTAAATGAGTATAAGAAAGAAAAGTATGTCTTTGTGCCCCCTTTTCCCTGTTAATGCCCTATTGGCCCCCCTGGCTAAACTTTGCTAGATCCGCCCCTGCACAGTTACCAGCGTCAGCTAAGTAGAAAAAGATCCTGGAGTAGAAAGTAATAATAAATACATTCTAACAATAGCTGATCAAGCTTAAACGTGCTGCTGTTGTTCAGCCGCTGGTTTCCTCTTTCTGGTGCAAAGTGGGCCAAAAGCAAACAAGAGAGACGGACTCGCGACAGAAAAGCCGATCAGCTGATCATTAAGCAGTTTCATGATTGAAGTAGCAGCAAGAAGAGGCAGTCGCTCCATATATCGTTTGTTAAGCTTAACGCAGGAATGCTTTACAAACATTCAGAGATGGACTTACACACTTGCTTTACTTCTCTCGGGGATAACTTTGTCGGAGATGAAATGCCGGGTTGCTAGCGAAGCTCCAAATGCTATCCAGACCACCGACAGGTCCCGCATGCCACAGCCGCTCTATCACGTGATGCATACTGCTCCGACGTGCTAACGTTCTGAGGTGAGTTACGGCGTGTTGCAAGTTTTGTGCTTTCGTGATATTTAATGGATCGATTACATTTTTTATTTTTCTCCAATATCCGATCCAGTAATTTAGGTCAGTATCGGACCGATACCGATATGTAATATCGGATCGGTCCATCTCTAACCCGGGGGATTAATAAAGTTTTATTTTATCTAATCTAATCTAATAACTTTAATCTCAGCCAAACCGATTTACTCACGAACAAACAAAACACTGAAAAAAGCCCAACAATAACATTTTTAGGTTGTCTAAGTGACTTATATATTACGTTTAACCCGAGCAGCGAAAGTCCGCGGTGATCTGAAAATGATGTGCCGGGAGTTGTGCCGTTCTCAGCCGCATCAGTAACCCTGGAGCTCCCGGCTAGCTATCGAGCTGGTGGGTAGCAGACGTCTCCGAAAACGTCGAAGCACTTTTGCAAATATGCGATATCTTGATAAACCGAGCAGATATTTGATGTTTACACAACTACTTTCTCGCCTGAAAATATGTTAAAAGTTTATTTTGTGACCCAGAAAGATTAGTATGAGTAATTTTAAAACTTAGTAGCGGCCGCCATTATTGGAAACTGGAGTTTGGCTGGGCCGCGCTATGAATTCTGGGATATGGTAGGCCACGAAGGACACACCCGACCCATCCTTCAAATTCAGGGAAAAGGAGGACGCATTTGTCGGCTGCATTCGGAGGAGTCTACGAATTTGGACAGCCTTCGGTGCGTCGCTGTGACGTAATCGGTCTACAAATGCGGCCTCAGGAGGATGCAGCCCATGAATTTGGACACGACCAGAGGGAGCAATCGGGGAATGGGTAACAGGAGGGACACACAGCTGGGGCAAATCAGGCCTAACGAGACAAGGGGAAGCAAAACCAGACACATTAAAATCAGACGTGGACTTTCAAAGTAAAACAGGAAACCCATAACACAGACTGAACAAAAGACACAGACTCACATGCAGGCACTACAACAGAGGGAACAGAGATGTGGGACCAGGGCAGACACAGACACTGACTGGACACGGGGATATAGCAACTAAGGATACACAGAGACGCGAACTAGACAAGGGGATACAGCTGACAGGGGAGATAGCAACTAGAGAAGACAGAGACATAAACCATAAGACAGAACTCAAAGAAACCAAAGACTAGAAATAATAAATAATAAACTCAAAAACCCTGGGTCAACGACCCAGGCATCTTTACAATGCCCATATAACATATTAAAAATCAAATGTTAAAAATCCTTACACATTAGAATCAAAGACTTTCTTTGACACTACTCAAATCATGACAACATGTTTGATTATCCAAAAACCAAAGTTTTATAGATTTAGAGAAAGAAGTAAATGTTGTTTTCCTTATTTCTGTGTAAGGGAACCCTAATGTACTCTAAAGAAAAGTCAACAAAACTATGGCAAGGAACAGATCACAAAATAAAGGAGTAAGAAAACATGCCAATGCAGCCTGAAAATTACATCATGGTCAGCTTTTGGAGGTATCTACACTAATACACTAATGCAATATTAGCAACATTTATGCAATAATGTCCAAGCACGTGGATTATAGGCAGGCCGTCTACACAGAGGGGCCTGCTTATCTCTACAAAAAATTACAGAGGAAGTATAGTAATGGCAAAACTGTTTGGACCGCCAATCATGTGGAACTATTGCTGAAAGTAAATGGACTGATACTTAGATATAGATATAGCACTTTTCTGTTCTAACTGAGCATCCAGAGAGCTTTTTTTCACCCAGCCATACACACATTCCATGCCTTTACATGGTTTCTGAGCATACACACACTCTCACACTCTGATGAATACATCAGGGTTCAGTAATAACACAAGTATAAAGCAGCCACAGCACCAGAACACACAGACTGGGAGTTTTTGCACAGTAAATACAGCAACATAGCATTATCCATCACCAGAGGAAGCCAAGGTATTGGGAAAGAAATACCCATACAATAAAAATGAAATCTCAAAACATAACAGAGTTTAATCTTTGCAAATTAAACATCCAATCAGGAACTAAAACGTAGGTGTCAAAGGAGCTTGCAAAGAAAAGCGTCTGGACTTCTATAAGTTGCTTGAAGACGTTTCACCTCTCATCCGAGAAGCTTCTTCAAGCTCATCCGAAGAAGCTTCTCGGATGAGAGGTGAAACGTCTTCAAGCAACTTATAGAAGTCCAGACGCTTTTCTTTGCAAGCTCCTTTGACTACGATGACCTGGATGACTGAGAACCTTCACAGACAAAACGTAGGTGTCTGTATCATTCAAAAGTTGCAGCTTTTAGCTTTCTTGAAAACTGTTTTAAGACTTAAACTGCTTCAGTTTTTGTATTTGCTAAAATACATATTTAGTGTCGATGCTAGACAGAAGCATAGTAAAAGCAACATAAAATGAGCATACACTGTATAGATGGCTCTGAAATAAAGGTCCTTTGAACCTGCATTCTTTGTGATAGCCAGCAGGGGGCGACTCCTCTCATTGCGAGCGCCATTACATAGAAGTCAATGAGGAAATCACTGAGTTTTCACTCGATTTTCTGCCTCACTGAACATTTTCCTGATAAGTTTAATGGGTCAGTCACTGGTTTCAAGTCTTCTTCAGTACAGCTTGGTGTTCATTTGATATATGATGGTCACATATAGACTCAAATAAATCATGAAGCTGGACATTCATTATGGCTTGGCTACCTTGAGTTCCACAAGTTTTTTACTGTGTGACTGTGCAGTGTCCTTGGCTTGACAGTTAGATTGAACCCTCTCTTGTAATTTCTGTTTTAGTTTAAAAACAAACAAACAAACTAGACAGGGATGGCAGCTTGAGGTCTAAGAGTAGGAGCCGAGTTAGAAAACAGAATTTTATACTGCTGCTTTGAGAGGCCTACTCCAGGTTTGGCAGGGCGGCACCTAAGTAAAGGCAATAGATCACACACAGCACTTTACCTGCTCCAATGATGTCTTCCTGGTTTTCTGAGGAATGCTGAGCTCACAGCTGCTGGGCGGAGCTTGAGAGTGAGGGGTGGACTCTCCACCCTCCAGGTTGCACCCCTGCAGTTCCTCTGAGTAACTCCCTCTGCGCGAAGTACAGGGAGACGCCAGCGGGGAGTTTCTACGCTTCTTCCCACTAGGTGAGGTGGGCCTTGAGGATGATGAGTGCCCAAAATTGATGCTGCCTTCGTTCAGCTCCTCCTCCTCCACCAGCAGAGAGTCGCAGCTGGAAGCGGGACTGAGCCAGCCTCG
Source organism: Aulonocara stuartgranti (assembly GCF_965226115.1). Taxonomy (NCBI): domain Eukaryota; kingdom Metazoa; phylum Chordata; class Actinopteri; order Cichliformes; family Cichlidae; genus Aulonocara; species Aulonocara stuartgranti. Next base: position 9,656,510 of record NC_138954.1, read on the forward strand.
AGAGGAGGGGCTAGAGGCGGGGCTGGGGCTGAGGGAGCTGGGGCATCTGTCACGATAAGTAAAAGGATCCAGTAGAGGCAGGTAAAGGCGCTCTCTGTCCCAACCGCCGCTGTTGCCCATGTCCCAGTAACTGGAAATGGTGGGTGTTGTGTCATCATCAGGCGAGATGGTGGTTATCTGGATGCTGGGGCACTCGACCACACGAGATTCAGAAACCTGGAAAAAAGATAAGAGGCTCGTCACAAACATTGTCACACACACAAAAAAATATACAGTGGGGCAAAAAAGTATTTAGTCAGCCACCGATTGTGCAAGTTCCCCCACTTAAAATGATGACAGAGGTCAGTAATTTGCACCAGAGGTACACTTCAACTGTGAGAGACAGAATGTGAAAAAATAATCCATGAATTCACATGGTAGGATTTGTAAAGAATTTATTCGTAAATCAGGGTGGAAAATAAGTATTTGGTCACCTCAAACAAGGAAAATCTCTGGCTCTCACAGACCTGTAACGTCTTCTGTAAGAAGCTTTTCTGTCCCCCACTCGTTACCTGTATGAATGGCACCTGTTTGAACTCATCATCTGTATAAAAGACACCTGTCCACAGCCTCAAACAGTCAGACTCCAAACTCCGCCATGGCCAAGACCAAAGAGCTTTCGAAGGACACCAGGAAAAGTATTGTAGACCTGCACCAGACTGGGAAGAGTGAATCTACAATAGGCAAGCAGCTTGGTGTGAAAAAATCAACTGTGGGAGCAATCATCAGAAAATGGAAGACATACAAGACCACTGATAATCTCCCTCGATCTGGGGCTCCACGCAAGATCTCATCCCGTGGGGTCAAAATGATCATGAGAACGGTGAGCAAAGATCCCAGAACCACACGGGGGGACCTGGTGAATGACCTGCAGAGAGCTGGGACCAAAGTAACAAAGGTCACCATCAGTAACACACTACAACGGCAGGGAATCAAATCCCGCACTGTCAGACGTGTTCCGCTGCTGAAGCCAGTGCATGTCCAGGCCCGTCTGAAGTTTGCCAGAGAGCACATGGATGATACAGCAGAGGATTGGGAGAATGTCATGTGGTCAGATGAAACCAAAGTAGAACTTTTTGGTATAAACTCAACTCGTCGTATTTGGAGGAAGAAGAATACTGAGTTGCATCCCAAGAACACCATACCTACTGTGAAGCATGGGGGTGGAAACATCATGCTATGGGGCTGTTTTTCTGCCAAGGGGACAGGACGACTGATCCGTGTTAAGGACAGAATGAATGGGGCCATGTATCGTGATATTTTGAGCCAAAACCTCCTTCCATCAGTGAGAACTTTGAAGATGAAACGAGGCTGGGTCTTCCAACATGACAATGATCCAAAACACACCGCCCGGGCAACAACGGAGTGGCTCCGTAAGAAGCATTTGAAAGTCCTGGAGTGGCCTAGCCAGTCTCCAGACCTCAACCCCATAGAAAATCTATGGTGGGAGTTGAAAGTCCGTGTTGCTCGGCGACAGCCCCAAAACATCACTGCTCTCGAGAAGATCTGCATGGAGGAATGGGCCAAAATACCAGCTACTGTGTGTGCAAACCTGGTAAAGACCTATAGTAAACGTTTGACCTCTGTTATTGCCAACAAAGGTTATGTTACAAAGTATTGAGTTGTATTTTTGTTATTGACCAAATACTTATTTTCCACCCTGATTTACAAATAAATTCTTTACAAATCCTACCATGTGAATTCATGGATTTTTTTTTTCACATTCTGTCTCTCACAGTTGAAGTGTACCTCTGGTGCAAATTACTGACCTCTGTCATCATTTTAGGTGGGGGAACTTGCACAATCGGTGGCTGACTAAATACTTTTTTGCCCCACTGTATCTAATTAACAATTCAAATCTCAGTAAGAAAACTGGCAGTAAGAAGCACAATTTTAAATAGCTCTTTAAACCATTGTTATTACTTTGACCTTCAGATCAATCTTTTGACCTTTAAGGAGAGGTCAAAGGTCAAATGCAACATGATATTTTAAGATTGTCTATGGTACTTTCTACAAACACGGCATAGAATCATATTTTTATAAGTTATGAGCCTTTTTGACAATTTTCAACTAATAAATAATGAAGTTGACCTTGAAGACCTTGATGGATGCAGACCAAATTTTAATGGATTTTTGACATGACCCCACTCTACATCCTTACCAAGTCTTATCAGAACTGGAGGAGTTAATAATAATAATAATAATAATAATAATAATAATAATAATAATAATAATAATAAAATTCAAATTCAAATTCAAATTTTATTTGTCACGTACACAGTCATACACAGTACGATATGTAGTGAAATGCTTGGACAACTGCTCGTGACCTAAAGAAAACAAAAAAAGGAAAAGGCTATGAATAAGATAGGAAATAAATATGAAAAATTAAAAAGGGTAAATTTAACTAGGAAGGAATAGAATATAAATTAAGGTTAAAAATGAAATAACTGTACAACACAAATTAGAATGAAGGGTAAATTTAACTGGGAAGAATGAGATAAAGATAAATATATAAATTAAAGTTGAAAATAAAATAACTGTACAACAAAATACACAATACACAATATAGAACTATATAAGAATGTATGAAGAAATCTAAATATAAATAAATATATACACAATAACAGCAGCTGTACAAGTATTAACTGGAAATGAAGAATATAGTGACCAGTGTTGTGCAAAACCAAAGTCCAGAATGTCCAGTGTGTGTGTGTAAGAACCATATGTGTGGGTCAGTACTGTGTGGTGGTGTGATTGAGAGACCGTATCGCCTGCGGGAAGAAGCTCCTCCTCAGTCTCTCTGTGTTGGTCTTCAGGGAGCGGAATCGCTTTCCTGACCTCAACAGAGAGAACAGTCTGTTGTTATATTATTATTATTATTATGTAGTAATAATAATAATAATAATAATAATAATAATAATGTATAAAAAGCAAAGAAAAAATATTAGAAAGTGTTCATTCTTGTGGTCTCCACCAAGTAGTTAAAGGGGACATCTGTTAACGGCAAGGCAAAAATACGTTATTTATTCCCTTCTCTATTTAGAGAGCACTGAGGCAGTGATCACTACGTTTTGTTTGTATGTACTAAGAGTTTCATTTAACATCGTGGTGAGATAAACTATGAGAAAACAAGCTTTTTTTATGTGTGGATTTGGATCCTTTTCTTGGCACTGACCCCTTTTAAGGATGTGCTCCCTGAAAGCCTCTTTAGCTTAATTTGAAACCTAATATATAAAATCTGCCACAGTGAAATTTAGCTGCCTTCAGACTTTTTCAAAATGACTCCAGGACAGTAGGAGAAAGTAGGCTGGGTGTCTGGCTGTGTTTAAAACCTCTTGTTTGTCACGTCCTGTGGTTTTTATAATTTTGAGTTTTAGTTAATATAATACAGTTTGGGTTATGTGTTTTATTTGTGGGATGTTTTTATGTTTTGAGGAACATGCTTGCTTCTCCACCCTCTCGTTGTCAAGTCTTCTTCTTTTTCACGTGATTCGCTGTGCAGTTACTTCCTGTTTTATTTTAATAGTCTGTTTTCCTCTCTGTGTTTATTCCCTCATGTATTGTGCAGCTGTGGAATTTTCAACTTTTGTAAAGGACTTTCAACCTAATCAAGGATTATTTTTCATTTACCTTGTGTTGTCTGCAAGTCCAGAATTTGGGTCCTTCAGGTACAAAAGACCAATCTTTTTTACCCAGTAAACCACAGAATTCAGTGAAAACTGTACATGTACTCTCACCTTGTTATATTCTGAGACAATATTACAACATATTTCAGCAGCTGCCCTGCAAAATGCTCAAGTCATAGTAAAGAAGTGCATAATATTTCCTCAACTAAATGTGTGAGTGTTTAAAAGTCTGTTTGCTTTGTCTCAAAAAACTTTAACTTATATACCCTAAGTCTTTCGGCCCTTGGTTTGGATACAGAAAAAAACTCTCCAAGTAAGGAAAACCTCTTAATCTTAAGGGGAAATGGAAGGAAACCAAAGAGAAATCTGCTGAGGAAGCCTCCTTCTTCTTGGACTGACTTACATGCAATCGATGGCGTGTCTACAAAAGTTGAATATGCGCTTGGAACAAACTTAAGGTCAACCAATCAGACGGCTGCTGCAGCTGCTGCAGCTGATTCTTTCTACGGTCATTTGTTCAGTTGAGGTTGAAACTGCAGATTATATGAAATACTTAGACATAGGCTGTCTCACCTGTACAGAGCGTGCCGGCAGGCTCTCATAGGTCCCGCTGAACTTATTGAAGTGATCCCTTCGTGGAGGTGGGGAATGCATCCCTGCCCGCTGACTGGACGCAGGTGTCGGGCTGGGGATGTCGATTGAGTGACCTGCGTGAGAGGCAGCCAGGTTTTTGTCTGGAACTGAAAATACATAAAGGTTGGGATGAATGTCCGGACACATGAAGGGCACACCCACAAATTATATGAATTAGAAAATCTCTTTCTGTTGGCAAGTTGCCTGCTTGCTTAAACTGACTATAATCCCATGCTCCCAAAGAACAGCACTTTGTTCTGTTCACTTTACACCTTTTCATCCACATGACAATAAATAATTATTCATCTGCTTTTCATCCCCTTAACCACACAATAATAGCTAGCTCTGCAACTGTCCTGCTCTTGTGCCTCTGGCGTGAGAGAGACTCATTAGATGAAAATCAAAATATTGTAAACACAATTTGTGGTGAGTAAGGATTCATTTTTTATCATCAGTGTGCTTCTATCATGCTTTACACATCAGTTTCCCTTCATTTTACTGTAATTGCTACCATATGGAAAATGCACACGCTGGAATTTTACCGCAATAATGTCTTAAAAGCAAGTGCAGCATTTTTGTCACTTTTAATATAAATTAGGAAATAGAAGTCATTTTCGGAAAATGCAAAACTACTCCAAACAGTTTAGTAACTTAGCTTAGCAAATAGATAAGAAACAACTAGCTGCACTGACAGAGGATTAAGTCGTTTGACATTTTTAGAAAATCTGAGGCAAACAGCTGCTTAACATTATTGAGTGATTTTAAAACATTTTGTGTACAAGGTGTACTTGATAGCCAGCCAAAATCTTAAGGCAAATAGTGGTATTTGGAAGCCTCTATTACATCTGTCATTTAAAATTTCTTCTGATTACATCGCCTGAAGGAACATAGCATTACAGCGGTATTTGTGTTCTTAGTAAAAAGCTCCACTAGCATCACACCATACATTTCCTTGCTTAAAAAATGAAATTAGGAGTTGGGAAAGTCGCTGTTTGCTGGATGCCCCTCTTAAATCTCAATCAAACGAAAAGCAAGCAATTCGAGAAACACATACTCCACGAGTACACCTCTAACATCTGACCTCGTGCTTTGAACTCTGTCTCTTATGGTACTGAGCAACCTGAGCCAGACTCGTGTCACATCACAGGGTTATAATGCAGACACTGGGGTTAGGAAGGTGACAAATGTCATAATCCAGACATGTAAGAGTCCATGAAATTAATGAAACAGAATTTACATGTAGACAAATGTATATGCCATTATATTTAAAAGAAAAAGTAGTTTGTGTATATAGGTGAACTTCAGTCAAATGCTAATGTATTTAAAAAAGATGCATGCATATGCTTTCCCAATTGCCACAACCTAATCAATATTTATAGCTCTGACCAGACTTCCACTCTACATGGAAGAACCAATGTGAACATCTGCCCACAGGTTTTACCATCACAACACTAAAAGCATTGCTGTTTAATCCTAGGATATAATTTGTCTCCGACACCTTATCAGACAGTTTTATACAGTCCACAAAAAACAGGAAAAAATGCTGACCATGTGTCACGTTCAGAGCTTTTTTGGAATGAGCCGAGTCTCAGTCACAGACCAGTTTGTCTTGGGAGACCCAACCTGGAGGAAATGCCCCCAACAACATAACCTCCAGGATCACTCTGACACTCAAACCGCTGCACCATCATAACGTGACCATTCACTGAGGTGTCTACACTGTTCCTCACTGCACACTCATATACTTGGTACACTATTTGGAGACAACTAGCTTAATTTTATAGCATAAAGACTGGAAACACCTAGTCAGAAGCATAAAAATCAATGTATTATTATCTCTGAAGCTGTTGTTAAATCTTTATGCTAGCTAGGCTTATTAGCAGCTAACTATAGCTTCACATTTAAAAGGCAGACATGAGTTTGGTATTAGCCATGTTTTTTTTGTGACTCTTGGACACCAGTTGGTTTTCATTTTAAAATTCTTCACGCTATTTTTTAGTCTTAGTCTTTATTATTTTGTTAATAAAAGCAACAGGAAACAGGGGACCAAACTTGGAATGGTAAATGCTGCCAGCTTCCACATTCAGTTCAAAAACATCAACGTAGGTGTCCAGATGAATCTAAATGTGGGCCAAAAAGACTGTGATAATCTTGCCTTAAAGTGGGATTTGGTTTTATCCATAATCACTCTGTCGTATGGCAACAATTTATCAAAATCCCTCCAAAACTTTCAGTTCTACTTTTAAACTATTTCGTACATTTTTCCATGTATTATAGTTACAAATTGCGCAATAAAGGGTGAAATGGGAATTCTAACTAAATCATGAAGTTTACTTTTGGCCCACTGATTCATTTCACAGCATGAAGAACCACACACCCAAATCCACCGCTGACCTTGACATTTATATAGAGACTTTTTTCATTGTATAATCTCAACATGACTCCTTTGTATTTTGCCCATAAGCCACCAAACTGACTCCTTAAGGCCACATCCCTTGCCACAACATTTTCCCAGTGTGGTGTGGTCTGGCTTCACATGGAGTCAAACAGTAGTTACTCTCTAATGAACGAGGCTCGCTGCCGCTCCGTAGTGGCGGCGGGCCATGCGGGCAATTTTTGGGCAATGCGGACACACAACAGCAACTGCCAACGAATTAAGAAGCTGGGTGAAAAAAAAATCTCTTCAAATGTTTCCTGGCAACAAAAGTATTTCCAAGTGATTAAAGCTACAGTACTGAGGCAACTCTTCTGCTGGCGGATTTTTCACATGAATCAGTGATTTAGCGGTTTATATGTAGACCAGCAGGAGTTTATGAGGCACTAGAATTTAACTAACACTTATCGAACAGGGGGGGAAAAAGACTCACTGATCTAATATACTTTCATCTTTGTTTCCATGTCCTGACCTGAACCTCAAAAAAGCAATGTTTACCTCAACCTGGGGGTCTGTGGGGCCTCACAAGTGGTGGAAAAATACATGAGAGGGGTCATGAGACATTGAGAGAAGAGAAAAGCAAAAATGGCATAATACTGCTGTGTGCCCCCTTGTATGGCATATATATATGTATGTATACATGTATATATATAAGCCTTATAGGGTTCAAAGGAAATGGAAAAAAAAACATACATTTGTGCCACTCAGATTGATTTCTTCTTAAGCTTAAACTGTTGTCTTTTTTTTTTTTTTTTTTGCCTCAATTTAATGGGGAATTTATCTCTTCGTGTTCTCTTCTTAATCTTTAAAAAAAACATAATTTAAATTATCATTGGATCAGTTTCTTTTGGAGATACCAGTCTAACAGATCTAATATACTTCAGAGAATCTCAGTTCGAGAGTCCAGCTCTTTAACAAACTTCGATCTTAAATGAGATGGTTTCCGGCATGAGGTTCGGGGTAAAAACAATAGGTCACAAAACAGATCTGGAGCAGCATAATAGACTGATTCACCTAAAGTATAAGTATTTTTGCAATAATGTATTTTTTAAAAGTCTTTGACAGTTAAATTATTCAACTCATTGGTGAACAAACTTTACCACCACAACAATCTTGTTGCAGCATCTGTTTACCTTGATAGATACTGGATTCATATTTAACTTCTGCATTGCTTCGTTTTGAAAAGCCCAACTTTAACACATTTTATGGTCATATCCATTGAGATTTATACCCAAATAAATAAAACCTACATACTCTGAAGCATTAAAAAAAAGCGAAGAAAAACGTGAAGACTTGCCCTCTCCTTTTTCTCCTGTAGTTAATGTTCATACCTTGGGTGTGGTAATACAAATGTATGCCAGTGTGGGCGGGAAACAAATGAGTGAGAAGATGTGAGGATGTGAGGTATGTGTATGTATTGGTGGAGCTCGGATGAAGACGGGAGGGAGGTGTGTGTGTGTGTGTGTATTCAGTACACAGAGGTTGAGGTTCCTTCCCAGCTGGCAGCTGTTAACTCTACTCACACGCACAGCTGATTAGAAACACATTGAGTCTGGGGCTGCACGCATGCACAAGCTCACAATGCGCAAAGATATGCACGCAGATGCATACCACACAGAAAACAAACACACAGTAAAAATATACTCGTTCTCACGCAAGCATCGGACGTACGTTCAAACATACACATCACATAAGCACAGGCATGCAGATGAAAGCCCCATCAGACTACACGCAACGGCACGCACGCGCACAGAAGTTCCCATGAGTTTTAGAAGCCACCCCGTCAGGCCGCTCAGACCCCCTTTATCCAGTATGTCCCTTTGCTTTTAACACATTCAGCTATTCAGGAAGTGACTCTAACCCAGGCTGCTGCTGCTGGAGGAGTCGAGTTGCAGCAGGGCGCCTTCACTTTCCTCCCCGGCAGCGGAGCTCTCCGGCTCGGTAGAGCGCACCGGGGATGGACCCTGGCTCTGCCGCGACGGCGGATCCTCCTCAAAAACCAACTTGAACTCGAACTCTCCCTCCTCCCAGCCCGAGCCCGGCGCGGCCCCCATCGCCCTCCGGCAGCAAGGACAGGATACAGATATACTGATACAATCTTGTCTCCCTGCGTCAGGCGATTTTAACGTCCCTTGGTGCGCCTTTAAAAAGAATTCAAAGGAACTTTATTCCCCAAACTCTTCTCCTAAGTGCGCGTCATTGTGCTAATATTCCTCATCTGGGATATGTAGGAAAGTTTTGCTTCAGAAAGTTTCTACGCGAAAAATTCTGCTTCTTGCCTCCTTGTTTGCAAGTTTTTCCAGACTTGATGTCTTGATATCCAAATCAAATTTTCGCTCCGGATAATTTACAGTCTTCTCCGAATCATATTTCCAAAATACCGTCGGCTCTTTCATTCTAGCTCCATCGTCATCCCTGTAGCTTCTTCTTCTAGTTCTTCAAGAGACTGGGAGGAGGGAAAAAAAGTTTATCAAATATTTTTGTCGTCCTTTACCCTTAATTGCCTTTGGGTGGGTTTCCCAGCTCCAGTTGGTCCGTTACTCATTCCCCATAGGACCTCATGTCTGTCAGTCATGAATCCCCTCTGCCCAACCTCCTGCCCCCCTCCTCTCCTCTCCCCCTGCCTCGCTCACTCTGAAGGTTTCTCTTGAAGTCGTTCACTTAATATAACTTATTATAACAATCCCATGCAAATTTCTCTTTTCTTGTCTCATTTTGCATCATTTGCATCATCTCATTTAGTTTTTCCTTTTAAAATCAACTTCATGTCCTCATCATCCTTATCATCAATTAGATTTTCGCATAGTTAAGCCCAAAACAATATGATTATTATTCCAATCATGTGCAGGACACATGGCAAGAAGTTCATTATCTCTGAAACCTGCCATAGGCCGCCTGCACGGCCACCAGGGCTGTGATGTTAACTGTCAGTTAGTGAACATAAGAGGGCCTATTTCCTGTGGCAATGAACACAACAGCCCCCCTTTTTTGGCTGTCACCCCTCCCCTTTTCTTCTCTTGCATTTTTTTCCTTTCCCTCCCAGCTCCTTCTCCCCTCTTCTCCCCACTGAATCCTCCTTGTCCCTCCTTCTCCTGAGTCTTGCCTCCCTCCTCTTCCTCTCCACCAAAGGTCTGTTTCTCATTATCCTCTGTAGTCTGCTCTCTGTCTGAGTCAGGAGACGAAAAACTTAAATAAACACTCTCTCTCTGGCTCTCTCCGCCTCAGTTCAGCTCTCAGTGCCCCCTCCCCTCCACTCTGTCTCTTCTGTCCTCCTTCCTCGGCCTCCTCTCGTTCTCACAATCATTAGGAGTATGTTATACTGGTGTGTAGCTGGGGGCCTGTTTCACTCTCTATGTCATCCTCTTGGGGTTGTGTGGGCAGGCCTTGGATGCTGGACTGATTTCAAGATGTTGCAGTGTGGTTGGGGAGAGGAAAAAGTGCGACCAGCAAGGCAGGCACAAGAATTTCTGAGGCCCTAACAAGCCTCAGACTTGATAAACCTTTACACAACCACGGTGAAAAAAATCCCACTGACTCCATTGGGTTATAATCAGGGAAATTGTTTTCTCTGTGGTAAAGAAAAAAACCCATAGAGGTTTGATTGGTGACCTCATGGTGGTTGAAATTTTCTAATCAACCATTTAGTTTCCTGCTTTCCTAAGAGACAAGAAAATGTCCAAACTACGAGTGAAAGCATGCTTCAGACAGTGTGATTAATATTTAAAGTCCTCCTGTACCTTTCCAAAAGCAGATGTGAAGCCAGTTGCTCCAGCTGTTGAAACGAGTATTTTCCAAAAGGTCTTGCATAGGACTTAATTGTTGCTAAATATTTCCTCCTAATGAAACAAACGGCCCGTTTGGAGCACCCATAATTAGAATCAGCGCTATTATAACTGAGTACTGATGATAATCTTATTTAAAAATGAAACATTAATATCATGGCACAAAATCGCATAGGATAACAAGATTCACAGGATGAGCTTCAATCCATATTATAATATTTTTATCAGCTGTTTATCCAGTTTAGTTTTAGGTTGCTTTTTTAACAAATGTTGTGACCCTTTTTGACAAGGATAAAAATTTGATTAGATTTGATATACCTTTATTAGTCCCACAAGGGGAAATTTCAATTTGACATCGTGACCACCCTAGATAACAGTGATAGATATTCTATTTAACATCTTAAATAAATATTGGACTCTCTCAGGGTCACGTCCACCCATCAAACGACCCTGAGCTCCTCCACAGTTATTAGAGCCACTAGAGAGCACTTTTTTAAGGGGAAATATATATCAAGTTGGACAAAAGATGCTTATATTTGACTGCAACTGAGTTTCTAAACACAAAGGAATGCCTTTATAACTTACTCGATACACCTGAGGTTGTACAGGGGGTTTTACAGTGTAAGATAAACCTGCCTTTTGAAACCCCCATTTGGCCACAAAACAACACAGAGTTTTGCACCTTTTTATAATGACTTCCTCTAGCTTTACAATACAATGAAAATACCACATGTTTTTATTACATAGTAATCTCCTTGCAATGTGCATTTGCATGTATCTGGGTCAATCCAGTGCCGGAGCTGTCAGGACTGCGTTCACACAGCGGTGTCACTGAAATTAATGCAACGGTTTGTGTTTTTCATGCAGTAAATAATCCAAGAAAAGAGGTGAGGGGTGGGGAAAGTCTTTTCTTCTTGTTTGTCGTGTGGAAAACAACAAAAAGTATATATTTAGTCTGCTCTCTCTCATTCCGCCTCTATATCATTTTCACTTCAGGCGAGTTTACAGGTATTTATTTTAAACAGCTTTATTTTTCTTTCTGTTATCGAGATAGATCGATTAAGACTTTGATAAAGATATAAAATAAAAAAACTAAATGTGCATTGTCCATTGTCACTTAGAGGATAAGCATTTATTGTATTGTAATCTGCATGTGTATGTTCTGAATGATTTTTTATTTATTTTATTTTTTTGCATAGATGACAAAAGTACTCTCTTATAAACACTGAATCCTAAAAATCTATGTGTAAGCAGTGCTGTACATTTCCAGCAGTTCAGAGATAGGACACTGCTATAAATGGAAAGATTTAAAGGGCTGTGAAACTGTAAAGTTGAATGGCTAATAAATTGTTTAAAGCAACACTGCAGTATGATGGATGAGTGCAAAAGACAGGAGGAGCTGCTGAGTGTCAAGTATATGGGAGGAGAAGACACAGAAGGAATGATTCCCGTGGATGTGTTGCCCTCGTGTGGTGAAAGCTAGAATAATTTTACCGTAACTTTCCTAAAAAGCAAAGCGAAGTGAATTTTCAAAGTGAAATTTACCAAAAATGATCAGTAAAATGATTTTGGCAACATGATTTCCGTTATACATCAGATTTGCTGTCTTTTTTTTATGCTGCTTTTATAACTCAGTGTCTCTCTGGGATTGATAAAGTTCCTGTGCTCTGTCGACACAGGAACCACTCCACTCAGGAACCAATCCCAACCACTCCACCACCATGGTTGATATTTCGTTTCGTTCATTTTGTTGTAAGTGAGAAAACTTACAAATTCATCAGAGGCCCAAATAATTATTTCTCCTTTTTCCTTTTTACTGGAGGCTGAGTCTTCACTAGTTTTCTTGGCTGACGTTGGGGTTGAGCTAAGGGTTGGTGAGACTGCCACAGGTTAAAGTCTATTATCAAGTTATCCAGTGAATGTCGATAATCTTCTTATTTGTTTACATAATACTTTCTTTTAAGGGGGCTGCTGGTCCCAGACAGACACATTTTCACAGAATCACGTACATCACATAAAATCATATACAAGGTCTTGAATAATCAGGCCCCATCTTATCTTAATGACCTCATAGTGCCATATCACCCCATTAGAGCATTTTGCTTTCAAACTGTGGGCCTACTTGTTGTTCCTAGAGTAGAGTAGAGAATGGGAGGCAGAGCCTTCAGCTTTCAGGCTCCTCTTCTGTGGAACCAGATTCCGTTTAGATTTGGGAGACAGACACTATCTCTACTTTTAGTATTAGGCTTAAAAGTTTCCTTTTTGATAAAGCATGTAGTTAGGGCTGGATCAGGTGACCCCGAATTCTCTCTTAGTTATACTGCAGTAGGTGTAGGCTGCTGGGGGAAGTAGTTCTCCTTCAATCACTATTTCTAGTCACTATGTGTAGACCTCTCTGTATTTAATCATTATTTATTACTATCTCTGGCTCTCTTCCACAGCATCTCTTTCATCCTGCCTTCCTCTCCTCACCCAAGCCAGTCATGGCAGATGACTGCAGTTCCCTGAGCCTGGCTCTGATGGAGGTTTCTTCCTGGTAAAAGGGAGTTTTTCGTTCCCACTGTCGCCAAAGTGCTTGCTCATAGGGGGGCGGTCGCCCCATGATCAGAAGGTCAGTGGTTCGAATCCACTGAACGGCTACCCTGAGGTACCCCTGAGCAAGGTACCGTCCCTGCACACCGCTCCCCGGGGGCCTGCTTAGTGGCTGCCCACTGCTTCACTGAGTGAATGGGTCAAATGCGAAGAAAAACAAAAGTGATTTCCCCACAGGGATCAATAAAGTATACAATATTATTACATGACTGTTGGTGTGATTTGACGGTGTATAAATAAAATTGAATTGAAATTCAGGTTTATTTAAAATGTTTAATAAAAAGAAACCCTCAGTTTATTTTGTAAATGAAAGACAATGAACTTCAATAAAAGGACCATCACATCTTTCACTAAATGTTTACTGTATAGGATGAGCACACCGAGTTCATCTTGAAGGGTGACAGATGGTTCTGAGAAACTAAATTACTTCCTTGTTTTACTTTTTTTCTAATTTACACTTTTAGTTCAACTAAAACTACAAACTAAAAATATTATACACAAATTTCCAAGTACTTAATTGTTTGGACGGCACTTTTCCACTTTTACTGACGACTCAAAGCATTGCACACGTTTACATTCAAATCAAAATGATCTGTTTTTATTTTGGTCTGTAGAGCTATTTTCCACTCAAGTTTATTTTAAAATTACTTACCCAAATAAAAGTTCAACTTTTAGAGTTTAATCTTAAAAATAAAACTCTTTAGACATTCTTTTGCAAGCATGTCCTATAGGTCATGATAGGCAGTATTAACGTAGCTCTTTAAAAGTAGTGGGAATAAGTGGACCAGAAAAAACCGGCAGAAGCAGGATAAACTCAACACTTGAGCCCTGCGTGAGTTCAGATGTAAGTGCGTTGTGGTATAAGGAAACACTAATTCATCATGCTGCTGGTGGTTACTCACATATGCCCATGATGAAAGTGTGAAAAGTCTGACAAGAGTGAGTGAAAAAAAAATTACCGTTAACACAGAGTTGAGATGAGGTGAGAATTCCTTAGAATTATTACATTTGGCTTGTTTTAAACATGTTGAAAGCTTTTAAACATGGACAGAGATTTTGCTAAAATACATCTGCACTATAAAAGTCCACTGTTTTTGAGATTTACCTTAATTTATTCTTGACATGAATGCATGACACACTTAAAAGACAAAGTATCCTACCATCAGACTGGATTTTAAACCTGTGACACCAAGAGAAATAATACATAAAAAAAAGTGAGAAAATTTCACCCGCTGTCTGATTTTTGTTTACATAAACACATTTTCACTGTAAACTGATGTAGAATAATATCAAACTAGAGCATCAAACTCACCAGGCAAGAATGTTTGATGCTAAAGTTTTTCTGGCAGAGGCTATCGAGGCTTGTTTCTACTACGGAAATAAAGAAAAACAAATAAATTACAAGGCGTTTGCTGTTGAAATTCTCAAGTTATTATCAAAATTTGGATTGATTCACTCAAACAGGTTTTTTCCCCTATTTTTCATTTTATTCAGTGGTGCAAACAAACCTGAATAAGGGAACCGCTAAATACACCAAATACATATAATGAATGAACTAATTTCATCTTGAAGAATGGCACGCTGGGAAACTGAACCATTTCCTCACTTTTCTCTTAAAATAAACTATCAAGCATATTTACCATTTCAATTTCTATAAAACATTTTATCCATTCTCAGTTATTTTAAGACCACCTTGCACGGCTACAATCAGAGCCCCCTCCTTTAATTGATATACACTCCAAATATTTTTGACATGTTTCCAAATAATGAATTGTTTGGTCTTTCTTGGACTTTTGGAGTTTTAGGACTGGAACTTTTCTAGTCTTCCTGAACACTTAAAAGTCTTTTACCCATCATTTAGACAATTTGTATCAAAATGATGGAATGCCAGTTCCAGTCCAGGTTATTTTGGTGTTATTTACCCATTTTTTGATATTTAGGTTGAGCTAATGTAAATAAATCATGTTTCAAAATCCAAAAAACGTCAAAAATCCATAGAATCACTCTCACAAATCACATTTTTAAAACTTTATTTGACCAGGAAATGTAACTGTTTTAAGCCAAGACAGGCAGGATCAAACTAGTTTCTTCAGTGGTGGCACTAACTAGACCACAAAGCCGGCACAAGCAGGATAAACTCGGTGCTTGAGACCTGTGTGACATGAAAGATGTAATCACCACAGTGGTTACGGTTGAAACATCGATACTGACGGTGAGAGCTCAGGAGATGTGACAACACTGATATAGTAACAGGATGTTAACGTATAGCCACCCTCAGTTGAGCTCCTTTGGTTGTCAGATGAAGTGCAGTGTAGAAAAATCGTTAATTGAACAGCTTTTTGAAAAGTAAAACGAGTATTTTTGTTTACATAAACACATTTTCACTGTAAACTGATGTAGAATAATATCAAACTAGAGCATCAAACTCACCAGGCAAGAATGTTTGATGCTAAAGTTTTTCTGGCAGAGGCTATCGAGGCTTGTTTCTACTACGGAAATAAAGAAAAACAAATAAATTACAAGGCGTTTGCTGTTGAAATTCTCAAGTTATTATCAAAATTTGGATTGATTCACTCAAACAGGTTTTTTCCCCTATTTTTCATTTTATTCAGTGGTGCAAACAAACCTGAATAAGGGAACCGCTAAATACACCAAATACATATAATGAATGAACTAATTTCATCTTGAAGAATGGCACGCTGGGAAACTGAACCATTTCCTCACTTTTCTCTTAAAATAAACTATCAAGCATATTTACCATTTCAATTTCTATAAAACATTTTATCCATTCTCAGTTATTTTAAGACCACCTTGCACGGCTACAATCAGAGCCCCCTCCTTTAATTGATATACACTCCAAATATTTTTGACATGTTTCCAAATAATTAATTGTTTGGTCTTTCTTGGACTTTTGGAGTTTTAGGACTGGAACTTTTCTAGTCTTCCTGAACACTTAAAAGTCTTTTACCCATCATTTTGACAATTTGTATCAAAATGATGGAATGCCAGTTCCAGTCCAGGTTATTTTGGTGTTATTTACCCATTTTTTGATATTTAGGTTGAGCTAATGTAAATAAATCATGTTTCAAAATCCAAAAAACGTCAAAAATCCATAGAATCACTCTCACAAATCACATTTTTAAAACTTTATTTGACCAGGAAATGTAACTGTTTTAAGCCAAGACAGGCAGGATCAAACTAGTTTCTTCAGTGGTGGCACTAACTAGACCACAAAGCCGGCACAAGCAGGATAAACTCGGTGCTTGAGACCTGTGTGACATGAAAGATGTAATCACCACAGTGGTGACGGTTGAAACATCGATACTGACGGTGAGAGCTCAGGAGATGTGACAACACTGATATAGTAACAGGATGTTGACGTATAGCCACCCTCAGTTGAGCTCCTTTGGTTGTCAGATGAAGTGCAGTGTAGAAAAATCGTTAATTGAACAGCTTTTTGAAAAGTAAAACGAGTATTTTTGTTTGTTTGTTTATTTTGTTTAGTGGTTGTATTTGAGGTTATCTGATTGATTGTGGTTTGCACATGTGGTTTCTCCATTTCAACAGCTTAGAGCAGATGATTACGAAAAACATGGCTTCACTAAAGGTAGACATGCATAACCTGGAATTCCTGGAAGTAAAAGAAAAGGGAAAAAAACCGCGTCATTCACTCAGTCCGTGAGCGGGTTGGGCTTCTCCAAAGTTTCTCTCTTCCCCGTTTCATGGAAAGCTGCATTCCTGTCAGTGACAGAGACTTGTATGAACAAGAATGTTTTGCTTATGCGTGCCTATTCTCTAAAATGCAAGCTTTTAAATTTTATCTATACGCCTCGGGTGCTTTTAATAACAATTGACTCAGGGTGAAAAGCGTCTCAGGAAACAGAGAAATGCATTATGGTACCTCACACTGGAACACGTTATCTTAAAGAACGCATGCTTTTTTATAAATAATAACAGAGTGAAGACTCTGTTTTAGCACAGAAAAAAATTCCCAGGACAATCATACATCGAGATAATACAAAGGTTTCGACAGAAAAGGGGAGCGGGAGAGTTTTAATGAAGGACACGCCTCTCTGAAGCGCTCCCTTAAACCACAGCATGTTACAACCCGCGAGGCGAGATGTTATAGTTTGAGCTCACAGGAGCACTGTCAGGGCTGGTGAGCAGCGGATATTTGAACGATATAGATATCACAAAGAGAAAATAAATCGTGAAAAGGTGAGTGGATTATAAACAAAAACACTTAGCACCTGTTTTTTTGGACCACCCAATTTTTTTGACAAGTGAATTTATTTCAAAGCTAAAAAAATCTTAAAATAATTTTTCTGAAGTCAGTTATTGATACAAAATAACATGTTTTTTAAAACCCATCACATTATCGGAATGCTTAGATGCACATTTATTGGCTTTTTCGCAGTTCTTTACTTTTCAGACTTCCTAAAGTGGATGATAATTTTTCATCTCGTTTATTTCGTTCTCAAATAAATGCCTGAAAATAAATTACTTCTTCTCATCATGTCATGGTATGATGACCAACTTCTGAACCCATAAACTTCCATCACTCACGTTTATGTATTTATTTATTTGTGGTCAGTGGGCACAGATACACAAAGGCTTTTACTACGGTGTGCAAAACTGACTCAGAAGCCAACTGCTTGTACTGCACTTCCAGTGAGAGACTGTAGTGACACAAGTAAGGAAAAAAACTTCAACATGAACCAAAGACTGTTGAAATAATGCTCTTCGATGCAGTATTTGCTGTTAATATCAATGTTTGGTGCTTTTTAATATGCTGTTTATGAGATTATGCTGAATCATTTTCTAGAGCCTTGGATGTAAATAATTTAAAGGCTGCAGTACAGTAGTAAGGTGTGAGCCAACAATTGTTTTTATTTTTGAGTTATTTCTGTACAAAAAGATGTAGAAAAAGATGACTGAAGAAGAAATACTTCCCATGAATCATGACAATCCTTCAACATCCTACGCCTATTGCAACCTAACTAAGGGAGGATTCAGGGTCACCTGATCCAGCTCTAAGAATCTGGTTAGATCTAAGATTTTTAGGGCCAAGTACATCACCTCAGTTTTATCTGAATTTAGAAGCAAAAAATTAGAGGTCATCCAGGTCTTTATATCTTTAAGACATTCCCGCAGTTTAACTAATTGGTGTGTATCATCTGGCTTCATGGAAAGAGAAAGTTAGGTGTCATCTGCATTGCAGTGAAACTGTATGCGATTCTTTCTGATGATACCGGATAAAGGACGCGTGTATAATGTAAACAGAATTGGTCCTAGCACTGAACCCTGCGGAACTCCATAATTAACCTTAGTGTGTGAAGAGAACTCTTTATTTACAAGAACAATTTGGAGTCTATTAGATAAATATGATTCAAACCACTGCAGCACAGTACTTTAATATATATACAGCATGCTCTTATCACTGTAATAAAGTATTATGGTCTACAGTATTGAACGCTGCACTGAGGTCTAGCAGAACAGGCACAGAGATGAGTGAAACTCTTCAAAGAAACCATTCCTCTGCAGATGATCTGTCAGCTGTTCAACAGCTACTCTTTCAAAACATTTTTAGATCAAAGGAAGGCCTAAGACAGCTAGAGATGGCTTTTTAAGTAATGGTTTAATTAGTGACAGCTTGAAGGCCTGTGGTACCAATTATTAGAGATAGGTTGATCATATTTAAGATTGCAGCATTAATTACTGAGGCAGCACAGTGGAAGGGTGGTTAGCACTGTTGCTGCATAGCAGGAAGGTCCTGAGTTCAATTCCACCATCAGGCTGTGTTTTTTCTGTGTGGAGTTTGCATGTTCTCCCCGTGTTTGCATGGGTTCCCTCCAGGTACTCCCGCTTCCTCCCACTGTCCAAATACATGCAGTTTGTGGGGATAGGTTAATTGATTAGTCTACATTGCCCATAGGTGTGAGTGCAAATGGTTGTCTGTCTCTCTGTGTTAGCCCTGCGAAGGACCCTCGGGAACAAATTAATTTCGTAAGTCGGGGTTCAACTGTAATTATTCCTGCGTCTTTCAGGATCTTACAAGACGACGCATTGACTATTAAATTTGTCGTCGCGATTTTGATAGTCGACGTGATCGTGACTAGTCGACTAATCGTGGCAGCCCTACTGGGAACACAGGGAACTTGGAGCGTGGAGAAAACACAGCGTGATGGGACTGGTTTCCCCAAATCTCTGACCACAACGCTACTGAATTTTTTTGATCTCTGCTTAAAAGTTGTGTCTATACCAAAAAATCCACCAATTTAAATTAACTCTACTATTTATGCCAAGAAGAATGATCAGATAGCTATCCACAATTATACTAGAAGCTTGTTAATGGCTAGCAAAAGCCTTGGTTGAGGTGAAACTTGCTAAGGGATATTTAAACAAATATTAGTGGAGGTGTACATATATATTTGAATCTGCATATACTTCTGACTCTATGTGGATTAGAGAAAACCCAAGCTTTATAAGTGCATGTAGGGAATATGTCTGTTAAGTATGTATGTTGAAGCTCTTTCTTGACTAGTAATTCATGTTTCAATTGGAGAGTCAAAGAAAACCAATGGGTTTTTCTTTCAGGTTCAAAAGTTCACCTAGCATGAACAACATAAGTGTCTCATTCCTGACTGGCCCAAAGACTACTCCTGACCCTGATGAGGAAAATGCTGTGAAAAATGGCTATTCCACAGCCATTGGTGCCCTCATCTTCAGCTTGGTCTTCCTCCTGGGTGTCCCTGGAAATCTCTTCATTGTCTGGAGCATCCTGGCCCGCTGCCGACAACGCTCAGTCACCACCCTCCTCATCCTCAACTTGGCATGTGCTGATGGGTTCCTCATGGCTCTCACCATCTTTTTCATCATCTACCTGGTCATGCAGTCGTGGGTCTTTGGTAACACCATGTGCAAAATTGTGTTCTACCTGTGCAACTCCAACATGTATGCATCAGTCTTTCTGATAACCCTGATGAGCATGAACAGGCTGTTGGCCGTGGTCTTTCCACACACACTGTATCACCTGATCACCAGGAAGGTTGTGAAGAGGGTGATCCTAGGCACATGGGTGCTAGTGATGGCCATTTCCATTCCTTCGTTGGTGTTTCGAGATGTGAAAGAAGAAACTGATGATATGAATCAAACAACATATGTGTGTGCACCCAATCACACACTGCGTAGACATGTAAGTACACTTGTGTTGGTTATTTGTCTGCCACTGATCTGATTAGATTCATAACCATATTTGTTTCCATTATCAAAATGCCTTCTAAAAACCTTCTGCATGTGAGAGCCAGTGAAATAGTGAATGAGGTATTGAACATGATCACGCTTTGAGCAAAAGGGCCAGAATTCTTCATTCATGACTTAATTAATAAAAGAAAAAACGGTTCTTTAAAAGACTGGTTAAATGTTGTTGGGGAAAAAATGCCTTACATTCTCAGATTAAAGGAGGATATTTTGGTTGTTTGTTTATTTCTCCTGAAATGTAGTATATCTCTGTTTAAACTGTAACTATTGATAAAAACTACCGTGTCAAAAAATACTCTTATAATACTCGACATTTTATTAGATATGATTTCATGAACAATTAGACAGCTAAAACATTTGCCTATTTTAACGGGAACACACTATCTGAAACTGAGAGGAAAGAAATATTGCAGATGTGTTTGTTACTGTGTTTAAGGCCTTGGAAGCTGCAGCTTAACTAGTGTTCAAAATGTAGTTAAAATAATTCAAATTACACCAGACTGCACGTTTTTTAAGCCCTTGAGCCCACAACGTAAATACTGATGTGGCACTGCACAAAAGTCTGAAAATCATTTTGCATTGATCCTTCATAAATGTAGTAATGCTCTTCTGTAAAACATTCCTTCTTTACAAGTAAAAGTCCTCCTTAAGTAAGGTGGCAAATTAGAATCAAAATATTCTAAAACTACATAAAGTAAAATGATTTATTTTGCAGAATGCCCCTTTTCAGATCAAAGACCATAACAACATTACTTGATTTTAGGTCTTCAGATGTTTCATTTTGTCCTCTCATTTGACAAAAAACCCCCAGAGAAGTTGATCAGTTTAAACAGTTTCATAATTTTGGCTCTATTTCTTTGTTTTTCATTTAATATCTAAGGAAACAGCTTTTCTTTATATCCTCTCATGTGCAGGTGAGGTTTGAGTACGCCTTTCAGACAGTGGCAGGATTCATTATTCCTTATGCAATCATCATAACCAGCTACGTTCTCATCCTGAAACGCCTGAGGGAGACCAGGTTTCAACGAAATGTCCGCAGCGAGAAACTTATCCTGGCTATCGTCATAATGTTTGGCCTGTTCTGGTTGCCGTACCACGTCATCAACCTGATACAGGTGTGCAAGGGCATCTTCTCTACCAATAACCCAATAACCACATCAAATCTGTTTGTAAATCGATTATCTGAGGATTCGATTGAATACTGAGTGGGTTGGTGTTTTTTTTTCCACCCAAGGTGGCAGCTGCGTGGTACCCAAAAGACTCAGCAACAAGAAAACGGTGAGTAACTGAAGATTTTCATAAACATGGTGCTAAAGTTAGTGAAGTACAATATTGTCATTTTATGCATTATGTCCAGTAATAACAATACTCTGTAATTCAAAGCTGATATATGTAGTCTGTCTCTGTGCATGCAGTGACATACACCTAGATTTAATTTTTACCATCCAGTAAACTGAATATACTATAATTGTAAAGAGTTTGAATGTGCCACCATCTTCAGTATATAATATTATCAAAATATTCCAAAATCTGGAGAAATCTCAATATCCGGGCTTCATGTGACACTGCACTAAAAGCAGGCAGGATTCTGTTGTGGAAAATCACTGCAGGGGTTCAGGACCACTTCCAGAAATCTCTCTGTGAATACCATGTTCACCTTACCATCCAAAAGGTTGAAGCTCTAACAAACAAGAGACAGAGTATCGTATCGTCACTGATTTCTAGACTCGATTCGATTCCAATTCACAAGGTCCCGATTCAATTCGATCCATGATTCGATTCAATTCAATTCAATTTTGACCCAGACAGTCAGAGATATTATAATTCTGATCATTTATCAATACTGGCACTTGTGAGACTTCATCAGAGATGTAAGCAACACAGAAGATGCCTTTGTGTCAAAGTAACTGAGGGTAAAACACAGAAAAAGATTAAGGAGAGTTTCCTGGCCTGGCTTTTTATAGCAGATAACCTAAAATATATATATACAGTGGGGCAAAAAAGTATTTAGTCAGCCACCGATTGTGCAAGTTCCCCCACCTAAAATGATGACAGAGGTCAGTAATTTGCACCAGAGGTACACTTCAACTGTGAGAGACAGAATGTGAAAAAAAAATCCATGAATCCACATGGTAGGATTTGTAAAGAATTTATCCGTAAATCAGGGTGGAAAATAAGTATAACAAAAATACAACTCAATACTTTGTAACATAACCTTTGTTGGCAATAACAGAGGTCAAACGTTTACTATAGGTCTTTACCAGGTTTGCACACACAGTAGCTGGTATTTTGGCCCATTCCTCCATGCAGATCTTCTCGAGAGCAGTGATGTTTTGGGGCTGTCGCCGAGCAACACGGACTTTCAACTCCCGCCACAGATTTTCTATGGGGTTGAGGTCTGGAGACTGGCTAGGCCACTCCAGGACTTTCAAATGCTTCTTACAGAGCCACTCCTTTGTTGCCCGGGCGGTGTGTTTTGGATCATTGTCATGTTGGAAGACCCAGCCTCGTTTCATCTTCAAAGTTCTCACTGATGGAAGGAGGTTTTGACTCAAAATCTCACGATACATGGCCCCATTCATTCTGTCCTTAACACGGATCAGTCGTCCTGTCCCCTTGGCAGAAAAACAGCCCCATAGCATGATGTTTCCACCCCCATGCTTCACAGTAGGTATGGTGTTCTTGGGATGCAACTCAGTATTCTTCGTCCTCCAAACACGACGAGTTGAGTTTATACCAAAAAGTTCTACTTTGGTTTCATCTGACCACATGAC
This sequence comes from Aulonocara stuartgranti, assembly GCF_965226115.1. Taxonomy (NCBI): domain Eukaryota; kingdom Metazoa; phylum Chordata; class Actinopteri; order Cichliformes; family Cichlidae; genus Aulonocara; species Aulonocara stuartgranti. The sequence goes on from NC_138954.1 coordinate 9,679,653, forward strand.
ATTCTCCCAATCCTCTGCTGTATCATCCATGTGCTCTCTGGCAAACTTCAGACGGGCCTGGACATGCACTGGCTTCAGCAGCGGAACACGTCTGGCACTGCGGGATTTGATTCCCTGCCGTTGTAGTGTGTCACTGATGGTGACCTTTGTTACTTTGGTCCCAGCTCTCTGCAGGTCATTCACCAGGTCCCCCCGTGTGGTTCTGGGATCTTTGCTCACCGTTCTCATGATCATTTTGACCCCACGGGATGAGATCTTGCGTGGAGCCCCAGATCGAGGGAGATTATCAGTGGTCTTGTATGTCTTCCATTTTCTGATGATTGCTCCCACAGTTGATTTTTTCACACCAAGCTGCTTGCCTACTGTAGATTCACTCTTCCCAGTCTGGTGCAGGTCTACAATACTTTTCCTGGTGTCCTTCGAAAGCTCTTTGGTCTTGGCCATGGCGGAGTTTGGAGTCTGACTGTTTGAGGCTGTGGACAGGTGTCTTTTATACAGATGATGAGTTCAAACAGGTGCCATTCATACAGGTAACGAGTGGGGGACAGAAAAGCTTCTTACAGACGACGTTACAGGTCTGTGAGAGCCAGAGATTTTCCTTGTTTGAGGTGACCAAATACTTATTTTCCACCCTAATTTACGAATAAATTCTTTACAAATCCTACCATGTGAATTCATGGATTTTTTTTTCACATTCTGTCTCTCACAGTTGAAGTGTACCTCTGGTGCAAATTACTGACCTCTGTCATCATTTTAAGTGGGGGAACTTGCACAATCGGTGGCTGACTAAATACTTTTTTGCCCCACTGTATATATGCAGTAGATCAAAAATGGAAGAAAAGCACAAATCAGTATATGAACATTACTGATGCTGCTGAAGTGAAGCTGTGCATTCAGAGGGTTTATTAGAGACACTTAAAAAAACAAAAACAAACAGCGGCCGACAGTGCTGTTAACAATGGTAGACTGGTGTGTAATGGGAAACTGTTCTTGAAGTACACTGAGAGAGAGCAAGAGAGAGAGAGCTGTGCAGGAATTGTGATTTTATAATAATAATAATGGATACTTTATTGATCCCCATGGGGAAATTACTTGTTTTTCTCTGCATTTGACCCATTCACTCAGTGAAGCAGTGGGCAGCCCACTAAGCAGGCGCCCGGGGAGCAGTGTGTAGGGACGGTACCTTGCTCAGGGGTACCTCAGGGTAGCCGTTAAGTGGATTCGAACCGCCGACCTTCCGATCATGGGGCGACCACTTTACCTACTGAGCTATCCCTGCCCCCTTTATTGTGGTGGAAGCAAAACAGCAAAAGTCAGAGCGAATTAATGGCGATGTTTATGAAATGTGAAGCATAGTTTTGATCTTCTTTTGCTGCCAGTCAATTTAGTTTGAAGAGTGACAAAACCTGCAGCTTCAGAAGGTGTGAGCTCTCAGCTTTCAGCCCCAGTGGGTGAGAAAGCCGACATCTCACAGATTCTGAAGCATCGGCTCTGCGCATTGTGTTTACATCTTTGTGTGGAATCCATTTACCTGCTCTCACTTGCTTTTTTAGCTGTTTGGTGGTTGTTGAAATAGTTTTGTGAGTTTTAACCTGAGATTCTGGCATTTCTGGCAAAATACATGTATATTTAAAAGTTGATTCAGGATTTAATGAATCAATATCACTTTATTCAAGCTAAAATTTTAATTTTCTGATTGTAGCAGTCCCCCGGACCAAGGAAGAAATAGAGAGAGCCTCGACGGGTGCAGTAATTTTTACTTTGAGATTCATTCAGAATCTAACAGTGCGCCAGGTGCGCCAATGCACCGTGAAAACTAAACAGAAACACAAAATACATTTTCTTAGACGCTTATTACAAATATGAACTCAAATAAAGCAGAAAATACAACAAAATATCAATTAAGCAAAGAAATACAACTTAAAACATGTACCTCGCTCCGCATTCCAAGGGCTGCAAATTGTTCGTTTCGCTAGAGTCCGGTATCACGCTGCTTCACGCTTCATTGATATGGAACGCCAGGACTGCCATAATGAATTAATTAAATACACCATTAAATAATTAATTAAATGTGGCAATAATTAATTAAAATTGGAATTAATTAATTAAATAAATAGTTATGATATATGTAATTAATTAATTATTGACACATTTAATTAATTATTTATGTATTTCACGTTTTAATTAATTATTGACACATTTAATTAATTAATTATTGACACATTTAATTAATTATTTATGTATTTCACATTTTAATTAATTATTGACACATTTCATTAATTATTGACACATTTAATTAATTATTTAATGATATATTTATTTATTTCATTTTGGCAGTCCTGGCGCCTGGCTCTCATCATGAAATAATTTTATCTGTCAGCCTCACCCATCAAACTCAGGGGGCGGGGTTAACGCTGATCGAGTCAAAACCATTGCTTTGGCCTGGTGGCCATTGTTTCTAGCACACAACAACCGGCATGTGGAAGCTAACAGAACTGAGCTTTGAAAAACCCTGTTTGTGTGTCACCAAATACCGTTTTAATATTTTTTTAGCCGAGAATGTAGTGGTTTAATCTTCATGTGTCTGGTCGGTTTGTCAAGATACAGCCTCTTTGCAAAAGTGTTTCGATGATTTCGGAGATGTCTGCCCAGTCTCACGGCAAAGCGTGGGATAGACCCGCTCGCCTCGCAAGCAATCCCACCGACAAAGCGCAGGCCCCGGTACACAGCTGTAGTAACCCCCGCTGACTTCTTTTACTGAGGTTATATTTATCGATGTTTTATTTCCTGATGTTCTTATGTGTCCTACGTGTTTCAGTCGCCAATTCTGAATTATAACTAACATTAAAAACATGTTTAAGGAGGAGAGAGAGCAAATAAATCTGTTTAACATCTGATCTTTGGGTTTTTGTTCAGTAATCAGCGTGACCTGTGTATAAACGCATAAAAGAGATAACGTTGGTGTTTCCGTCATGTAGTAACTGCTGGCTTTAACTGTACAAAGGTTGTTCGACACTATGAAACACATACAGACTTCATGATGTTCGGCTAATATTTTTATTGTGAATATTAATCATGCTGACCTCGCTCTGTACACCACGCAGCGAGGTCAGCATATCCACGATATCCTCAGCTCCATGAGTTAACACAAAGTTTCCCAGCTGACTATCTAACTGCCAACTATTCCAGAGACGTGAAAATATACAGCATAAAGAAAAGTGTAAGAGACTCAGCAGCAGATTAGAATAACAGTTATAGATTTAATAAATCACCAAATGAATCCAAGAAACGAGCAAACCTGTTCCGACAATTTGAATTTGTATTCCCTCACCTGCAGACTCGCTGCTGTTTAAATGTTTGAAAAGGAAGATTAGATATAAACAAACGTCAAACATAGACTCAGTCTGCCTTCACATTTGATATGAGGCCAGCACGTATAGTGGCCTCAGCAGGCTATTACTGAAATACACGTGCTATATCATAAACTATGATATAAACAGGGAGGTCCTATTAACATGTTTAGTTTTAAAGGACACCTTCCTGCCTTTAGTCTCATTCATGAGCAGTATTCGTTTTCTTCTAACATCCAGAAGTCTGCACGATGTGTTTCATAGTTTGTAACAAGCCTTTGACAGGTAAACATAACATGACCGAAAAAGCAAAAAAAAAAAAAAAAAAAAGAGAGAGAGAGAGAGAGAGAGAGAGAGAGTGTTGACATAAGAAGAGAAAATGCTCTCAATTATGGAGACAGGCAAATGGTTCATTTATGTTTGATGTGTGTTTATTCCTCCCTAAATATCGTCGGTGAAGTTTGCCATGCACGTCAGATTTTCCTGCGCATTTTTATACCTCTGCCAACAGAGAGAGAAAAAAAATCACATTCTAACAGACAGCTGGTGCTTAGAATACAGTTGAATAACTATTAAAAAACAGATGATATTTAGATGATAGTTCAGTCTAACACATGTGCCAGTGAACCATTAAACGTCTGTGAAACTATGCAGTTATGAAACGTAACTTTAACCTCAGCCAAACCGATTTGCTCAGTTGTAAATAAAACAGCGAAGTAAACGTGACCCGACAGACAGAACCTGAGTGAATGAAGTCCAGCGTTTAACCACTGAGAGCTAAAACTCAGCTGAGGTTTGAAAGCTGTGTGCTGGTGATTGGACATCAGCCGCTGATAAAGCTGGCTCGCCTATAAAGTGCTCTGTAAGGAAACAAGCTCCAGCAGCTCTGCGCTCGGGGAAAACACTATATTTACTTATCTTGTGCAGAAAAATGCGCTGACATTGCGTTATATCGAGCACCGGCTGCCCAGTTAAACTGTGACTATCACCAGGTAACTCGGCGTGTTTCTTGAATTAGCAGCAGGTGTTAAACAGCTGACAGATGAGGAGGAGGATGCATGCAGGTAAACTGAGGGTCTGTTGAGCTGATCGCTGGTTTCGTGAGAAAAATGTCAGCTCGTTCTTTATGTTACAGAAGCACAGAGACACAAGACCAGGCGGAAAGAGACGATCGTTCGGTGAAAATGAGAATCTGCGAATGCAACATGTGGAACACGGAGAGTGGAATATGTAAACAAACCGGTTAATGTACCCCCTCGGTGCGCTCTGCATGCTAACTGTTAGCAGAGCTAGTGAAATCTCTGAAAACATCTGAGCACTTTTGCAAGCATGTTCTATGTTGACAACCTGACCAGACATACGGCGCGACATTCGCGGCTAAAACACTGTTAAAAGTGTAGCTGGTGACAGAAAAACGGGGTATTTTAAAACTACACCACCACCATTGCTGCCTGTGATTTGATCTGCATTCTGGGATAACTGGCTGCCCCAAGTCTACACAAGCAATCGATTATCTAGGATCGACCTGTTTTGACTTACTTTGCACGGCAACCAATCAAATGTTAGAGAAGCTGCATGGGCAGCGTTAACCCCGCCCCCTGAGTTTGATGGGTGAGGCTGACAGATAAAATTATTTCATGACGAGAGCCAGGCGCCAGGACTGCCAAAATGAAATAAATAAATATATCATTAAATAATTAATTAAATGTGTCAATAATTAATTAAATGTGTCAATAATTAATTAAAATGTGAAATACATAAATAATTAATTAAATGTGTCAATAATTAATTAATTAAATGTGTCAATAATTAATTAAAATGTGAAATACATAAATAATTAATTAAATGTGTCAATAATTAATTAATTACATGTGTCATAACTATTTATTTAATTAATTAATTCCAATTTTAATTAATTATTGACACATTTAATTAATTATTTAATGGTGTATTTAATTAATTCATTATGGCAGTCCTGGCGTTCCATACATTGAGAGCTGCCTACTGGGAAATGTGCGCCACAAAACCGGTCTGAGCTGGAAGTGCAGCTTGCCGCTAACTAAACAACAGAGCCCTCTACTGGACACTACGCGTAGCTGTTCAGGCTTAGATCAATAAACAAAACTGGACCTTTACACTGATTTTAATCGGAAATTCAATTATCGAAACCCACCCCTAGTTGAGACTCCTCCTCTGGACATGTGCAGAGGAGGAGGAGTAGGTAAACTGGATTACAGATATGCAATAAGGAGCTGCCAGGAAGGAGAAAAAGACCGCAGAGAAAATTCAGAATGAGAATACTTTAATTATCCCTGGGGATTATGCGGTTGCAGAACCCTGAAGGGAGAAGCCAAAAGAATAATAATAAAAAGACTCAGAAAGCATCTTTTTATGGAAGGTCTCCATATGTCTTGATACTGCAGGTGATGATTAAGGGGTCCTTGAGTCACTCTGTACAAAAACAATCACCATCAATGTGAAAAATGCAACTTTAACTTTCTTCCGTGCAGATTGCAGGATTTTGCCGACTTAACCCGAGCGGTGACCTCAGCTTTGTCCTTCATCAGCAGCTGTGCTAACCCGGTCCTCTACACCTTTGCCGGTAAATCCTATATCAAGAATAATGGCTTTGCCTTTATGGCTAAGCTGTTTGAGGGAACATCATCGGAAACAGGACCCAAAACCACCCGGTTCACAGCAACAGACGATCTGGGAAAGAATAACGTTGATTCTGAAAATCATACACTGGCTTCTACTCAACAAAATCGATGTTGAATTAACTTAATGCACTTAACAGACTGTATATAAATGAGAACATTTAAAATTGTGTAAATCTTTAAACGGAATATGTAGCTTGAGCATTTGAGGCTACAGACGATAAGCACCAGCACAGTATATTTAGAATCTGATAACAGAGTTTAAGTGAAAGTCAGAGGCACAGACACAGCTGGGCTACTTTTGCCTGCATGCACCTGAATATCTGTAAAGTGTATAGGACTGTACATACTTTTTTTTGTGTGTCACATTATGTGTATGTGAGAATGCTACCTAACATAGAAAGCAGACTCAGCTGAGTGTTTTCATGCTTAGTGTGTTCATTTATAGTCAGGTGAATGAATGAAGATGGGACGGTTGGGGAAGTTTGCGAAGTTTGGCCTTACACAGAGACACAGATTGAATGGTTTATATGACACTGTGTGGGATGTGTTCATGTGATGTGTGTGTGTGTGTTTTAAATGCAACGGTTAAGAATTGTAAATGGCTGTACCCAAAAGGCAGACTCACAAAATAAAGCTCAGTAGGTTGATTTATAATGATATAACTATATAAAATGAGCTGACAAAGAGTGATGTAGCCTAGGTGGGCCTAGGACGTAGTCTAAGAGGGTCATGAGAGAGAAAACAAGTGTAAGTGATGACTTGCAGGGAGGAGAAAAAAGTTCAGCTCAGAGGAGACATTGTGAAGTATTCCTCAAGGCAGGCCTAATCAAAATTAGGTTTTTGGGGCCTTCTATTACTGTCAGTAATACTGCTTAGTGATCATTCACACACCTACTATTATCCTATTTCATTTTCTAATGTTCCATTATAAATATGCTTGTGAAACTAGATGTGAGAACTTTTTGTTGTTGTTAGATTGAGCTTTAGCACTGTAGATTACAAAAAATCAAAAAAACAATTTGCACACTTGCAGAAACATAATTCAAATAATATTTAGCAAAGTCAGCATCTCCCCCTAATGGCCACACAGAGAAGCAATATACAAAACCTCAAAGAGCTGCACAGTTGCAGCAGTGTTGTTTGCATCATCTTATTGCCAGCCTGGAAAGTTTAACCCATCTATGACTTTAATCTGAATTGGTAGTAAGTTCAGCTGCAAGTGTGCCTGGGATTGATTTACACTTGATATTCAGTGTGATATAATATTGTAATGATTGTTAAAGGCTATTCTACTGTGACAGGTTGACTACCTGTGTGCACTGTTGTTGTTTCTTTAAGAGACATGTTTGGTTGCGCAGCAGGAAATGTCAGTGAGTGTGTGCAGGAAGAGAAAGGGAGTTCTTGTTGTTCGGAGCTGGAGAGGAGTTATACCGGAGGTCTGTCTTAGGGGTTAACAGCCCGTGTTTCTCTACCTACACAATAAACCGTGGTGAGATCAAAACGTCTGGTTCTTGAGAGCATGTGTGAACATTATAATATTAACTAGGATACTGAATGTCATAGGCCAACTAAAATTAACAAAATAGAACAACAAAATTGTATTTACTATAAATACATCAGCTGCCTTATTATTTTTGGTTTAAAAAAAACTGTAACAGCTTTCTGCAACAATTTGAAGTGCAACAACACAGCACTACAAAAATTAGACTAATGATTAAAAGCAATTCAATGAACCTATGTACTTAAAACATGGAGCTTGCCTGCTCAAGCACTTGCCTTGCTTGTCCAGAGGGAAATGCCTCTGTGGGATCCACAGGCTGACTTTGGGCTTTTGCTAAATGTTGCGTACTAGACTTACTCACCACTCAATGCATTTTACACGTTTAAATAGACAATTCGCTGAAAAATTTGAATCATATGTATTTCTGTTATTTCATTTTATTCTTATTTTAAAATATCTGTGATTTATGCCATCTGTTAATATAATGATGTTTGCCTGATGGTGCTCAATGTGCAAATTTTACATTGATTTGTTTATTAAATGGGGGAGGAGGGAGGGAGGGTAAGGCAGAGGACAGGGGAGATGCTGACAATAAACGCACACCAGGTGCTTAGGGGGAAAGGTATATTGCAGTGGAATCAAAGTTATTGATTACTCTTTCATATGGTTGTTTGTTTGTTTGTTTTTTTGTAATTCATCTAATTCATCAGATTAAAGATAAATCCCAGCCAAAAGTGAAAAAGAGAACACTTCCAGCAGGCTCCTGGTACATATTTTCGAGATTGAAGAAAAAAAGTCTTTAAAAATTCACAAGATTTTATGTAAATGTAAAGTGACATTCCTTTAAGTTTTGATTTACTGTAATGTAAAAGTACAGAAAGTTTCTGTGTTTTAATTATTTAAAAAATCGATATTTTTATACGGCTGTTGGAATATTATTAAATTTGTTTTAACACATTTCTTTGTTTTTTTTGTCTTGTTTCATTTTGTTTTATATTGTGAAGAGTAGCATCTTCGTCAGTGACAGAGCCTTGTATGAACAAGTAGGTTTTGCTGTTGTGTGTGTGATCTCTAAATGCGTGTTTGCGCTTGTGTGCCCAGCATACATGACACAGGAAAGTCTTTTGAATCATCTAACCCCCCGGGTGCTTTTCATTGCACAACACTTAGCTTAGAGTTAAAAGTGCCTACGGACACAGAAAAATGCATTCTGGTACATCACATTGGGACATCCGTTTTTAAAGAATGGATATAAAAATAACAGTTCATATTCTGTTTTAGCACATATACACAGATACAGAAAAATTCTATACGACACTCATACATGGTCATGAATACAAAGCTTTAGAAAGAAAACGGAAAAGCGGGACTTTTAAGGAAGAGCATGCCTCTCGGCATCCCTCCCCTCACTGACAGCATGTTATAGCCTGCGAGGCAGGAAAGGGTTCAGTTTGGTTTTTATGGTCTGAGCTCACAAGAACACCTTCAGACTTCGGGAACACATCACAGAGAGATAACAAACCATAAAAAGGTGAGTAATATCATGAATGAACATTTAGCATATTTTCTTTTGGACCTCCTTTTGATATTTTTGATAATTTCTAAGTTTAAATTAATGCATACCAAATGGTTTACAAACCTGCATGTTATGGAGCCCTTCCATATAAAGTTATTGGCATTCTTTGCAGTTCTTTTATGATTCCCAGTTTTTAACCAACATTTTTGAGAGGTTTTCTACCCAAAGAAATGCTTGAAATTGAATGAGATAAAGACAATCACACCACTTATTTTTTCTTTGCGATCAGTGTACAGACGCTTTTTACTACAGTGTCCAAAAGTGACTCAGACAATGTCTGTGACTTCTGCACTTCAGTTTTCTATGTGAAAAAATGAGGTGAGAAAAAGAAAAAAAATCAAGTTGAATCAAAGACTATGTTGAAACACTGTTCTTTGACGCAGTGCTGCCAATGTGCAACGTGTTTTAGCACGCTGCCTCTGAGGGCTGAATCGTTGGCTAGATACTTGGATACAAATATTTTAGAGGCTGTGTCAGGGTAGCACACGTCCCTCTTTAAAAAAGTATTAGTCATTTTTTAAAATCTTCCGTATCTGGTTATTATGGGGGTTTTTATTGAATGAACCAAATTGTCAAAGAACTCTGTGTTCAGTAATTTCTGTCACTTTTTGCCTCTTACATACCTTTCTATCTTTTCAGGTAATTCCTTTTTTTAATGCAGAGGGTTGATTCAATGGAAATACCACTTTTAATTATAACTTATGTGTCAGTGTGGAGCTCTCGATCATATACCCATTCAAACCACTTGTTCATATTTTTCACCTCATGTTTCATTTTACCGATTACCGAAATTACACATTAGCAGACCTCACAACTAGAAAAAATACAGTCACATAATTATGAGATGTTGTTTTTATATATAACTATATTATAAATTATGTTTTATAATATCTAAGTATATCACTGGTTGGAGATACAATACGTATGTGCATTTGTTTGATAAAAATTTTAGAGTTTCAATATTCATCTACCAGACATATTAAAGTAAACAACTATATCTAATTTGCTTAACACAGAGACAAAAGAGGTTGTGGTTTTAGGAAGTGTCTGAAATCCAACTGTACAGAGCTGATGGTAAATGTCAAAAAACACACTTTACCAAAGTCAAACTTTGTTGTTTTCATTTTTGTATAAATTTGCTCAGATCAATTAAGTAAGATACAATTTAAGCTTTAGCGGTGCAGGTGAGAACGTGTTTTGGATGGTCTCCCATGATAATTTCTGGATTAATGTGCATTAATCCAGAAATTACTTGTTACTGTCTTGACAAGTAATTTCTGTTCCATGTGGAGAGCCAGAAAAAGTACTTCTAAGGTGCTTATCTTAACACTTTCACGCATAGTGGTCACTAGAGTGGACAGCTATTCGAATGCTGTTTTCTTGCATTTGTGCCAGTGTTGATGCGATATTTGCACATAAATTACTACATTGGACACTGATGTGTCACTCCATACCCTGCCACCCACCGGTCGTTCAATGTTACTATAGATGTATGACGCGTTTCATTGTAATTATTGTTATTTAACCCTGTCATGCATGACTTATGACAACCTTAATATGGATTTTTTTTCTTGAATATTTATTAAGTATATAATATTTAAGTATTTATACATTTTTTTCATGCCTACAGATGAATAAAAATACTTTCAAAAATCCACACTGAAGTTGTCATAAGTCATGCATGAAAGGGTAAAAAATATAAATGAATGAAAGAATAAATAAATAATACTGATATTATTGATATTATTGATACTGATATTATATTATAATCTGGTAACCGGACAGTTCCATGCTGAAAACTGTAAACATGAAGTTAGCATTTATCAAAGTGCTACTTTAGTGTTTTGGACATCATTAGTTTTGTTTACTAAACTGTTGACTGAGTTTGTGTTTGAGGTTCTAATGTTTTTTCCCACCTTCAGGGTCAAAAATTCTTCTACAATGAGTAACACGAGTCTCCCACCTCTGACAAATCCAATTCCCACTGAACCAGCAGAAGAGAACGCTGTGAGCAATGACTATTCCACAGCCATTGGTGCCCTCATCCTCAGCTTGGTCTTCCTCCTGGGTGTCCCTGGAAATCTCTTCATTGTCTGGAGCATCCTGGCCCGCTGCCGACAACGCTCAGTCACCACCCTCCTCATCCTCAACTTGGCATGTGCTGATGGGTTCCTCATGGCTCTCACCATCTTTTTCATCATCTACCTGGCCATGCAGTCGTGGGTCTTTGGTAACACCATGTGCAAAATTGTGTTCTACCTGTGCTACTCCAACATGTATGCATCAGTCTTTCTGATAACCCTGATGAGCGTGAACAGGCTGTTGGCCGTGGTCTTTCCACACACACTGTATCACCTGATCACCAGGAAGGTTGTGAAGAGGGTGATCCTAGGCACATGGGTGCTAGTGATGGCCATTTCCATTCCTTCGTTGGTGTTTCGAGATGTGAAAGAAGAAACTGATGATATGAATCAAAAAACATATGTGTGTGCACCCAATCACACACTGCGTAGACATGTAAGTACACTTGTGTTGGTTATTTGTCTGCCACTGATCTGATTAGATTCATAACCATATTTGTTTCCATTATCAAAATGCCTTCTAAAAACCTTCTGCATGTGAGAGCCAGTGAAATAGTGAATGAGGTATTGAACATGATCACGCTTTGAGCAAAAGGGCCAGAATTCTTCATTCATGACTTAATTAATAAAAGAAAAAACGGTTCTTTAAAAGACTGGTTAAATGTTGTTGGGGAAAAAATGCCTTACATTCTCAGATTAAAGGAGGATATTTTGGTTGTTTGTTTATTTCTCCTGAAATGTAGTATATCTCTGTTTAAACTGTAACTATTGATAAAAAACTACCGTGTCAAAAAATACTCTTATAATACTCGACATTTTATTAGATATGATTTCATGAACAATTAGACAGCTAAAACATTTGCCTATTTTAACGGGAACACACTATCTGAAACTGAGAGGAAAGAAATATTGCAGATGTGTTTGTTACTGTGTTTAAGGCCTTGGAAGCTGCAGCTTAACTAGTGTACAAAATGTAGTTAAAATAATTCAAATTACACCAGACTGCACGTTTTTTAAGCCCTTGAGCCCACAACGTAAATACTGATGTGGCACTGCACAAAAGTCTGAAAATCATTTTGCATTGATCCTTCATAAATGTAGTAATGCTCTTCTGTAAAACATTCCTTCTTTACAAGTAAAAGTCCTCCTTAAGTAAGGTGGCAAATTAGAATCAAAATATTCTAAAACTACATAAAGTAAAATGATTTATTTTGCAGAATGCCCCTTTTCAGATCAAAGACCATAACAACATTACTTGATTTTAGGTCTTCAGATGTTTCATTTTGTCCTCTCATTTGACAAAAAACCCCCAGAGAAGTTGATCAGTTTAAACAGTTTCATAATTTTGGCTCTATTTCTTTGTTTTTCATTTAATATCTAAGGAAACAGCTTTTCTTTATATCCTCTCATGTGCAGGTGAGGTTTGAGTACGCCTTTCAGACAGTGGCAGGATTCATTATTCCTTATGCAATCATTATAACCAGCTACGTTCTCATCCTGAAACGCCTGAGGGAGACCAGGTTTCAACGAAATATCCGCAGCGAGAAACTTATCCTGGCTATCGTCATAATGTCTGGCCTGTTCTGGTTGCCGTACCACGTCATCAACCTGATACAGGTGTGCAAGGGCATCTTCTCTACCAATAACCCAATAACCACATCAAATCTGTTTGTAAATCGATTATCTGAGGATTCGATTGAATACTGAGTGGGTTGGTGTTTTTTTTTCCACCCAAGGTGGCAGCTGCGTGGTACCCAAAAGACTCAGCAACAAGAAAACGGTGAGTAACTGAAGATTTTCAGAAACATGGTGCTAAAGTTAGTGAAGTACAATATTGTCATTTTATGCATTATGTCCAGTAATAACAATACTCTGTAATTCAAAGCTGATATATGTAGTCTGTCTCCGTGCATGCAGTGACACACACCTAGATTTAATTTTTACCATCCAGTAAACTGAATATACTATAATTGTAAAGAGTTTGAATGTGCCACCATCTTCAGTATATAATATTATCAAAATATTCCAAAATCTGGAGAAATCTCAATATCCGGGCTTCATGTGACACTGCACTAAAAGCAGGCAGGATTCTGTTGTGGAAAATCACTGCAGGGGTTCAGGACCACTTCCAGAAATCTCTCTGTGAATACCATGTTCACCTTACCATCCAAAAGGTTGAAGCTCTAACAAACAAGAGACAGAGTATCGTATCGTCACTGATTTCTAGACTCGATTCGATTCCAATTCACAAGGTCCCGATTCAATTCGATCCATGATTCGATTCAATTCAATTCAATTTTGACCCAGACAGTCAGAGATATTATAATTCTGATCATTTATCAATACTGGCACTTGTGAGACTTCATCAGAGATGTAAGCAACACAGAAGATGCCTTTGTGTCAAAGTAACTGAGGGTAAAACACAGAAAAAGATTAAGGAGAGTTTCCTGGCCTGGCTTTTTATAGCAGATAACCTAAAATATATATATACAGTGGGGCAAAAAAGTATTTAGTCAGCCACCGATTGTGCAAGTTCCCCCACCTAAAATGATGACAGAGGTCAGTAATTTGCACCAGAGGTACACTTCAACTGTGAGAGACAGAATGTGAAAAAAAAATCCATGAATCCACATGGTAGGATTTGTAAAGAATTTATCCGTAAATCAGGGTGGAAAATAAGTATAACAAAAATACAACTCAATACTTTGTAACATAACCTTTGTTGGCAATAACAGAGGTCAAACGTTTACTATAGGTCTTTACCAGGTTTGCACACACAGTAGCTGGTATTTTGGCCCATTCCTCCATGCAGATCTTCTCGAGAGCAGTGATGTTTTGGGGCTGTCGCCGAGCAACACGGACTTTCAACTCCCGCCACAGATTTTCTATGGGGTTGAGGTCTGGAGACTGGCTAGGCCACTCCAGGACTTTCAAATGCTTCTTACAGAGCCACTCCTTTGTTGCCCGGGCGGTGTGTTTTGGATCATTGTCATGTTGGAAGACCCAGCCTCGTTTCATCTTCAAAGTTCTCACTGATGGAAGGAGGTTTTGGCTCAAAATCTCACGATACATGGCCCCATTCATTCTGTCCTTAACACGGATCAGTCGTCCTGTCCCCTTGGCAGAAAAACAGCCCCATAGCATGATGTTTCCACCCCCATGCTTCACAGTAGGTATGGTGTTCTTGGGATGCAACTCAGTATTCTTCGTCCTCCAAACACGACGAGTTGAGTTTATACCAAAAAGTTCTACTTTGGTTTCATCTGACCACATGACATTCTCCCAATCCTCTGCTGTATCATCCATGTGCTCTCTGGCAAACTTCAGACGGGCCTGGACATGCACTGGCTTCAGCAGCGGTACACGTCTGGCACTGCGGGATTTGATTCCCTGCCGTTGTAGTGTGTCACTGATGGTGACCTTTGTTACTTTGGTCCCAGCTCTCTGCAGGTCATTCACCAGGTCCCCCCGTGTGGTTCTGGGATCTTTGCTCACCGTTCTCATGATCATTTTGACCCCACGGGATGAGATCTTGCGTGGAGCCCCAGATCGAGGGAGATTATCAGTGGTCTTGTATGTCTTCCATTTTCTGATGATTGCTCCCACAGTTGATTTTTTCACACCAAGCTGCTTGCCTATTGTAGATTCACTCTTCCCAGTCTGGTGCAGGTCTACAATACTTTTCCTGGTGTCCTTCGAAAGCTCTTTGGTCTTGGCCATGGCGGAGTTTGGAGTCTGACTGTTTGAGGCTGTGGACAGGTGTCTTTTATACAGATGATGAGTTCAAACAGGTGCCATTCATACAGGTAACGAGTGGGGGACAGAAAAGCTTCTTACAGACGACGTTACAGGTCTGTGAGAGCCAGAGATTTTCCTTGTTTGAGGTGACCAAATACTTATTTTCCACCCTAATTTACGAATAAATTCTTTACAAATCCTACCATGTGAATTCATGGATTTTTTTTTCACATTCTGTCTCTCACAGTTGAAGTGTACCTCTGGTGCAAATTACTGACCTCTGTCATCATTTTAAGTGGGGGAACTTGCACAATCGGTGGCTGACTAAATACTTTTTCGCCCCACTGTATATATGCAGTAGATCAAAAATGGAAGAAAAGCACAAATCAGTATATGAACATTACTGATGCTGCTGAAGTGAAGCTGTGCATTCAGAGGGTTTATTAGAGACACTTAAAAAACAAAAACAAACAGCGGCCGACAGTGCTGTTAACAATGGTAGACTGGTGTGTAATGGGAAACTGTTCTTGAAGTACACTGAGAGAGAGCAAGAGAGAGAGAGCTGTGCAGGAATTGTGATTTTATTGTGGTGGAAGCAAAACAGCAAAAGTCAGAGCGAATTAATGGCGATGTTTATGAAATGTGAAGCATAGTTTTGATCTTCTTTTGCTGCCAGTCAATTTAGTTTGGAGAGTGACAAAACCTGCAGCTTCAGAAGGTGTGAGCTCTCAGCTTTCAGCCCCAGTGGGTGAGAAAGCCGACATCTCACAGATTCTGAAGCATCGGCTCTGCGCATTGTGTTTACATCTTTGTGTGGAATCCATTTACCTGCTCTCACTTGCTTTTTTAGCTGTTTGGTGGTTGTTGAAATAGTTTTGTGAGTTTTAACCTGAGATTCTGGCATTTCTGGCAAAATACATGTATATTTAAAAGTTGATTCAGGATTTAATGAATCAATATCACTTTATTCAAGCTAAAATTTTAATTTTCTGATTGTAGCAGTCCCCCGGACCAAGGAAGAAATAGAGAGAGCCTCGACGGGTGCAGTAATTTTTACTTTGAGATTCATTCAGAATCTAACAGTGCGCCAGGTGCGCCAATGCACCGTGAAAACTAAACAGAAACACAAAATACATTTTCTTAGACGCTTATTACAAATATGAACTCAAATAAAGCAGAAAATACAACAAAATATCAATTAAGCAAAGAAATACAACTTAAAACATGTACCTCGCTCCGCATTCCAAGGGCTGCAAATTGTTCGTTTCGCTAGAGTCCGGTATCACGCTGCTTCACGCTTCATTGAGAGCTGCCTACTGGGAAATGTGCGCCACAAAACCGGTCTGAGCTGGAAGTGCAGCTTGCCGCTAACTAAACAACAGAGCCCTCTACTGGACACTACGCGTAGCTGTTCAGGCTTAGATCAATAAACAAAACTGGACCTTTACACTCCCACCAAATCATGTATAATAAACAACATTCTTTACATGATTTCCAGCTGTAACATATGGACATTACTACAAGAACGAACACAATTTCAAATACATCATCAATAAACTTTCGCAAATACGCCTGATGTGACAGTATTGATTGAAACATCAATTAGTTATTTTCTAATAGAACTACAAGCTTTTGAACAGGTCGCTCAACTACGTGAGGTTTGTGTGCTGTTCCCTGCTTCTTTATTAAGCCTCGATCGCCAACTTGAAGCTTGACTCTGCGGACCAAACCGTCATCTTCTTCTGGTGCTTCAACCACTCGAGCCAGTTGCCACTGATTTCTGGGAAGCATGTCTTCTTTGATAATGACTATGTCATTGACTTTAAGATTTCGACGTGGTAGGTGCCATTTCTGTCTCATAGATATGTTCAGAAGGTACTCTCTTTTCCATCTACTCCAAAACTGCTCAGTGAGATACTGGACTCTGCGCCAACGTTTCCTTGCATATAAGTCCTCTTTCACAAACTTTCCTGGTGGAGGCAGTGCAACCTTTGATTTCATCAATATGAGGTGATTTGGAGTTAGAGGTTCAGGAGATTTAGGATCATTGATTCCATCGACGCTCAGTGGTCGACCATTAACTATAAACATCGCCTCATAGAATAGAGTTCTTAGAGAGCTGTCATCCAGCCTGCCTTGGCATTGAGCAATGGTGGCATTGAGAACATTGCGGATGGTTCGAATCTGTCGTTCCCACACACCTCCGGCATGGCTAGCAGATGGGGCATTGAAGACGAACTCACACTGTTTATTGGCAAGGAATGCTTCTAAGGCATCCATGTCACATTGTTTAAGAGACTCTCTTAGCTCATTTTTGGCTCCAATAAAGTTTGTACCCTGGTCACTGTACAACTTACAAACAGCTCCTCTTAAGCTGATGAAACATCTCAGAGCGTTGATGAAAGAGTCAGTAGAAAGATCCTCAAGCATCTCAATGTGGACTGCACGTGAGGAAAGACATGTAAAGAGGAGTCCGTATCTTTTATGCTCTTTGCGACCTTGTTTTGTGACAAATGGTCCGAAACAGTCCATTCCACAATACATGAAAGGATCTGAGATTTCAACTCGTTCCTTTGGAAGTTCAGACATGCGTTGTTCTTCTGGTGAACGTCTTAGTTTTCGACATTGAACACATTTGCTTATTAGTTTTGCAACTTCCTTGCTCCCACCAATCACCCAAAACCCATTCGATCTGATTTCCATGAGAGTTTGGCTTCTACCTTGATGACAAATCTGTGCATGAAAATGAGCAATGATCAACTTTGTAATGTGATGGTCTTTTGGGAGGATGATGGGGTGCTTAAGTCCCTGACAGAGTGTTGACTTCTTCAGTCTTCCTCCAACACGGAGAAGTCCTTGATCTAGCACTGGATCTACTCTAAAGAGGGGACTTGAACTCGGAAGGTTATCTCCCACCTTCAACACTTCCATCTCTTGAGAAAAGGCCTGCTGCTGAAGGAGCTTTATTATTGTGTCAGCAGCTGTTCTCCGTTCATCTACTGTTACAAAGTTTCCATACTGGGCGGGCTTTGCTGGATCTCAATCCTTTTATCCTTGCAACCACTTTAAGGAGCATTGACCAGCTTGAAAACCTTGACAAACGGCTGAGGATATTGTCTTGTTCACTTGTTTGAGTTGTGAGAGCTTTGACTGCTTTGACTTCTGGATCCCCTACTAACAACACAGCTGAGGGGCTGGGTGCATATGAAATGTCATGTTCCCACAGAAACTTTGGACCAGACAACCAACATGTTGACATGATTTCTGATGCACTGAGCCCTCTAGAGGCGTAATCTGCAGGATTCTGAGCTGTGTCAATGTAGTGCCACTGTCTGGGATCTGTAGTTTGCCTAATTAACTGAACACGGTTGGCAACGAAGACGTGGAACCGTCGTGCCTCATTGTTAATATAGGCTAAGACTACTTGGGAGTCAGTCCAAAAGAACTCTTCATTAACCCTTTAGAGCCGATCGGAGCGGGAACGCTCTGTTATGCGTAACTATTTTTAAATCCCAGTAGCACTGCAACCACGTAAGCTAGCGCAAAAATTTTTTTTGCATATGAAACCGGAGGAGTTGTACTTACATCTGATGCCATCAGCTTGTCCTAGGTCACGGTTTCCTTCCACATAAAGCTTTGCAAAAACTGCATAAAAAGCGCTTGCAGGAACAAAAACATAATATTCCAGAAACACGCTTTACCGATCTGATCAGCTGTTCAAAACACTTCCTACGTTGGAATAGACGTCAGCGCGAACTTTTGCATTTCCGCCATTACTTGCCCGAAACCGGAAGTGACGTCATTTTCGCGGAAATGTAGTCTTTTTTGCGATCAGGGCCTCAGGGCCTATACTGCTCTTTTTAAAAGTTATCTTTGACTTTATGACTTTCTGTGTCGTTTCTGGGATGCTTAGGACTCATATTGCACTGCTGGAAATAGTTTATTTTGATGCATATGCTGCTTTTTTGCAAATTTGCAGTATAATATTTATTTTCGTTTTTCCTGCAGTGTATAAAAATTGGTGTATTTCAAAAATAAAACTATGAAGACACTCAAAATAAATTTCCTGTGGTAGGAAACTATTTTGTGCAACTTTTTTGTATTTACAGTTTTGAGGGATAAGACTCTTAAATTTCTCTAACTACAAATATATGTTAAAAAATCAAAAACGATTTTCAATTTTTTTGTAGTTTATTGCACTTTTTTGCAATTTATGTAATTACTATGCACTTAATGAATACATATTATTAAAATCTGGGCTATAATGGTTGTATTGATGTATAGCAACTTGAAATGCTCCCAAAAATGGCTCCACAGCATGTAAAAATATAATATAAGCTCTGGCGGACTTGGTTCTATGGTAGGTCTTAAAGGGTTAATGCACATCTGAAGCTCTGCTTTTAGCATGCTGCTCATTCTAGCTGATGTGACTGCGGCTGAGAGTTCTAATCGCGGGATACTTGTGACCTTGGTAGGTGCGACTCTTGCCTTAGCCATAACAAGACTACAGTGGACCTTCTCGTTGCTGAGGTACCTAATATAGGAGCATGCACCATATCCTAAATCACTAGCATCACAAAAGTGGTGCAGTTCCACCTTTACAATGTCTGTTAGTTCTGGTGGGTGGTAACATCTAGGCACTGCAACCGATTTTAGTCTTTCCAACCCATCTTTCCAGTCCTCCCACCGTGAGCGTAAGTTGTCAGGAAGGGGGTCATCCCATTCAATGCCTCTGCGACACAGTTCCTGTAGGATACCTTTGCCTCTTAAGGTGAAGGGAGCTACGAACCCTAGTGGGTCGTACAGGGATGAGATCACTGACAGTATGCTCCGGCGAGTAGGAGGTTGGTCCTTAGTGTTTATTTTGAAACTGAAAGTGTCATTTTTGATTGACCACTGGATGCCGAGCACATGGCCTTCAGCTGTTGTGTCAGGTTTGAGATCGAGCGGTTCTGTGGTGTCTGCTCTGTCTGAGGGTTCCAGCTGGGAAAGCGCATCACTTTGGTTTGAGTTGAACTTGTGCAGATGTAGACCGCCAAGTCTACAAAGTGCTTGTGTTTCGGTGATGAGTTCTTGTGCCTCTTTAACTGATGGGACACTAGTTAGACCATCGTCTACATAAAAGTTCTGTTCAACAAACTCTGAGGCCTTAGGATAGTCTGCTCTGTACTGTTGTGCCAAATATTTCAGGCCGAAATTAGCACATCCAGGGGATGAACTGGCACCGAATAGATGTACAGCCATTCTGTATTCTCTGGGTTCTTTGTCTAATTGTCCATCCTGCCACCACAGAAATCTCAGATAGTTGCGCATGTCTGGACAAACAGAGAACTGGTGGAACATTCTCTCGATATCACAGATTATGGCTACATTTTACCCCCACCAATGAGTTGATCATATCTGGACCTGTGAGAAGAGTGTCGTTTAATGAGACACCGAGAAATTTTGCTGAACAGTCAAAGACAACTCTTAGCTTGGCTGGTTTTTTCGGGTGATATACCCCATGGTGTGGGATGTACCATGCAGTCTTGCCTTCAGACAAAGGAGGTGCTAATTCTGCATCACCACTGCTGATAATGTCTCTCATAAAGGAACAGTAATGTTCATGATACTGTTTATCAGCCTTTAGCCTTTTCTTCAGGTGTTGCAGTCGGACTGTGGCTAACTTCTTATTGTTGGGAAGCGCTGGTGGATCATTGCCCTTGAAGGGAAGCGGAATCTCATAGTGCCCATCTGATCTTTGTTTTATTGTATCACTGAGGATTTGTATGAAGCGAACATCATCCTGTGATACATACTTATCCTCATAGTTTCTCTCATTAAAGTCAGTCTCTAGGACTTTGAGTACTTCTGTGGCTGATGGTATGGGCATTTCTTTGACTGTGATCCTGTGCACATAACTCTGGTTACCTTCTCTGTCTAGGTGAGGATTACCAGAACCAATAATACTCCATCCTAGTAGGGTTCTTTGTGCGAAAGGTTCGTTTATTTTGCCTGTGACGATCTCTAGGGGGGCTAGTGCTGATGGGCAGTCATAACCAATCAATAGACCTACTTCACAGTTCTGCAATGGCTGTAACTTGTTAGCTAAGCCTTCAAGGTGTGGCCACTGAAGTGCAGTTTCCTTGGTAGGGATATGAGACTTGTCAACTGGGATAAAGTCACGAGAGTAGACGTGTTCTATTCGGACACGAGTCTCAGAATCAAACCAACGCACCTGTAAGTTGTTGGCAAGTTTACTTGCAACGACTGTGTCGACGGAAGTCATGGTGCTAAGCTTTAACTGCACTGGTTGGGCGTCTACATTTAGTTCTGAGGCCAAATCCTCTAAAATAAAGGATGAGTCACTCTGGGTGTCAAGCAGGGCATATGTAAGTATTTCTTTCTCAGGCTCAGATGCAACTGACACAAATACTGGTACTATGCTGGATGTGGAAGATAGTTTCCTTGTTAGTACATGAGTCATAACATTATGCACTTCCTTGTTTGCACCTTCATCTGGGGATTTAGAATCCTCAGTTTTCTTTTCTTTAGGTTCATTCACTCTTTCTGTGTGTAGACAGGTGGGGTGACGCCGACCACACTTACTACAGGAGTGACGTCCTCTGCATTCTTTGGTTACATGACCCCTCCTCAAACACCCAAAGCAGAGACGATTTTCTTGAATGAAAACTTTCTTGTCATCACTAGTTTTCGCTGCAAAAGCAGGACACTTAGCTATGCCGTGCGATTCTTCTTTGCAAAACAAACATGGGGGTTTAGGTCTAGAAGTAGATACTGGGATTGGTGGAGACTTTGGTTGGATGGTAGTACTGAGTGCCTTCGCTCTTTTAACATGCTGCTCTTCTGATGCCCTTTCGTTTATTAGGAATGGTGAGGCAACAGGATTGCAAACTACTTTAGCTTCATTTTGTATGAACTTTGTAAAGCGAGCGAAGTTGGGGTAGTCTTGGCTTTTGTCTAGCTCCTCCACCACAATGCGGCTCCATCTCTGCACTATCCACTCAGGCAGTTTTCTTAGAAGCTTGTGATTTTCCTCACAATCATTAAGGATCTCTAGGCCTTTGACTTGAGGGATAGCCTCTGCACAGCTTTGGAGAAAATCTGCCAACTCCCTCAGTGCTTTAGGATCATTGGCAGCTATTTTAGGCCATTTTGTGAGTTTAGCCCTAAAGGCTCTTTGGATAACAAATGGGCTGCCATACCTTTCCTCTAAAACGCTCCAAATGCCTGCGTATGCCTGCTCACTGTTGCGGAAGAAATATCCCTCTACTGCCTTTCGTGCTTCACCTGCAAGATAGCTCTTTAGATACAACATTTTCTCACACACAGGTAAAGGTTTGTCACCAATTAGTGCCATAAAGGATACCTTCCAATCCATAAACTTTAGGGGGTCTCCACTAAAGATGGTGGGCTCAGGTACAGGAAGCCTGTTTAGGGTAAGAGAGCTGGCGAGGGCTTGAACTAAGCTAAGTTCTTCACGTTCTGGAGTAGTATTGTGAGGTCTAAATGTTGGTGCTTGTGGATTTAAAGAGATGCACTGTTGGGGAGATTTGCGGAATTTTCTAAGTTGTAGCAGGACACTTGATCATGGCTTTCAATGTCATTTTGAGCGCTAAGGGCTCTTACTCGTGCAGCTGCTACTTTCACTTCGCTGTCTGCCTTTAACTGTTGAAGTTTAGTCTTTTCCTCCTCCAACTTTGCCTTTGTTTCCACTTCCTTTATTTTCCACTCATTTTCCATTTGGCTGATCTTGGTTTCCTGTGCCAATATTTCTTGTGTGGCCTTTGCTTGTTCCACTTTGGCTGCAAGTTCAGCTTCTGCTTCCACCTCACGACTGCCAGTAGAATCTGCCTTTGAGCGTGCAACTGAACCCTCTGGGAACGACGTTTCAGTTTTTGTATCACCAAACACAGAACTATAGTCCCTTTTGTTTAACATCACTCGTACTCTTTCCTTTTCAAGGCGATCGTTAAAGAGCTGATCGATATTTTCCTGTCGTTTAGCAACAACTTCACAAATGTCAGTTGTAAGCACTGCACAAACATCCATTCGCTTAACAATGTCGGGCGTCATGGATTGGCTGCGGCGAATGGGTTCATAATGCTGTTGTACTACAGCGTGCTTGTCTCTTATGTCATGACTGGCATTGTTTAGCTCTTCAGGTGAACAGAAAGTTTTCAGCTTTGTTCTGATTTCTTTAGCTGCCTTCTTCCAAGTGTCATAAGCTTTGTTAAATGCCTTCTCATTTTTCTTTGCCTCATATTCCTGCATTTCTTTACCCTTTTCAGTTAAATGCCTTTCACGATTGCTGGATCTTACTCCTTGTTGCTCTGAGTCGTCGGCTTCTTCAGCAGCGTTCAACATTTTGTTACTGTAATGTGTATGTTGCTCTATGCGATAACGTCTGGACTTAAACTTACGTGAGTGTTACTTTTGGAAACAATGCTCACATCAGACGTTTACATCACATAAATAAACAGATTAGCACCCACATATTAGACAAAATGTAACTGTAAATACCGCTGATATACGTTACTTTCAAGAAGAATAAACCCATACAATTTAAAGATTGTAATTACTCAGTGCAATGCAGTATACCTTTAAGGCTGTAACCACAAAAATATTTAAGGCAAGTAATTCTGAATTAGAGTGCAGAGTCCTGTTATCAGCAAAGTCCTTAATGGGCATAATACCTGCACCTTTGTAAAGTGACCATCAGAGTTCAAAGGGGAGGTAGGCAACGAAGCAAAGATGATCTTGACTGGTGTAGAAATCTCTCACAGCTGACACACGGACCCAGCTCGTGGCACGGGCTGCACTCATCTGGCATGGGAGCTAGCAAGTAGCCTTCACTCAGCGATCAAGTTTTCACTGTAACAGTCCCCCGGACCAAGGAAGAAATAGAGAGAGCCTCGACGGGTGCAGTAATTTTTACTTTGAGATTCATTCAGAATCTAACAGTGCGCCAGGTGCGCCAATGCACCGTGAAAACTAAACAGAAACACAAAATACATTTTCTTAGACGCTTATTACAAATATGAACTCAAATAAAGCAGAAAATACAACAAAATATCAATTAAGCAAAGAAATACAACTTAAAACATGTACCTCGCTCCGCATTCCAAGGGCTGCAAATTGTTCGTTTCGCTAGAGTCCGGTATCACGCTGCTTCACGCTTCATTGAGAGCTGCCTACTGGGAAATGTGCGCCACAAAACCGGTCTGAGCTGGAAGTGCGGCTTGCCGCTAACTAAACAACAGAGCCCTCTACTGGACACTACGCGTAGCTGTTCAGGCTTAGATCAATAAACAAAACTGGACCTTTACACTGATTTTAATCGGAAATTCAATTATCGAAACCCACCCCTAGTTGAGACTCCTCCTCTGGACATGTGCAGAGGAGGAGTAGTAGGTAAACTGGATTACAGATATGCAATAAGGAGCTGCCAGGAAGGAGAAAAAGACCGCAGAGAAAATTCAGAATGAGAATACTTTAATTATCCCTGGGGATTATGCGGTTGCAGAACCCTGAAGGGAGAAGCCAAAAGAATAATAATAAAAAGACTCAGAAAGCATCTTTTTATGGAAGGTCTCCATATGTCTTGATACTGCAGGTGATGATTAAGGGGTCCTTGAGTCACTCTGTACAAAAACAATCACCATCAATGTGAAAAATGCAACTTTAACTTTCTTCCGTGCAGATTGCAGGATTTTGCCGACTTAACCCGAGCGGTGACCTCAGCTTTGTCCTTCATCAGCAGCTGTGCTACCCCGGTCCTCTACACCTTTGCCGGTAAATCCTATATCAAGAATAATGGCTTTGCCTTTATGGCTAAGCTGTTTGAGGGAACATCATCGGAAACAGGACCCAAAACCACCCGGTTCACAGCAACAGACGATCTGGGAAAGAATAACGTTGATTCTGAAAATCATACACTGGCTTCTACTCAACAAAATCGATGTTGAATTAACTTAATGCACTTAACAGACTGTATATAAATGAGAACATTTAAAATTGTGTAAATCTTTAAACGGAATATGTAGCTTGAGCATTTGAGGCTACAGACGATAAGCACCAGCACAGTATATTTAGAATCTGATAACAGAGTTTAAGTGAAAGTCAGAGGCACAGGCACAGCTGGGCTACTTTTGCCTGCATGCACCTGAATATCTGTAAAGTGTATAGGACTGTACATACTTTTTTTTGTGTGTCACATTATGTGTATGTGAGAATGCTACCTAACATAGAAAGCAGACTCAGCTGAGTGTTTTCATGCTTAGTGTGTTCATTTATAGTCAGGTGAATGAATGAAGATGGGACGGTTGGGGAAGTTTGCGAAGTTTGGCCTTACACAGAGACACAGATTGAATGGTTTATATGACACTGTGTGGGATGTGTTCATGTGATGTGTGTGTGTGTGTGTTTTAAATGCAACGGTTAAGAATTGTAAATGGCTGTACCCAAAAGGCAGACTCACAAAATAAAGCTCAGTAGGTTGATTTATAATGATATAACTATATAAAATGAGCTGACAAAGAGTGATGTAGCCTAGGTGGGCCTAGGACGTAGTCTAAGAGGGTCATGAGAGAGAAAACAAGTGTAAGTGATGACTTGCAGGGAGGAGAAAAAAGTTCAGCTCAGAGGAGACATTGTGAAGTATTCCTCAAGGCAGGCCTAATCAAAATTAGGTTTTTGGGGCCTTCTATTACTGTCAGTAATACTGCTCAGTGATCATTCACACACCTACTATTATCCTATTTCATTTTCTAATGTTCCATTATAAATATGCTTGTGAAACTAGATGTGAGAACTTTTTGTTGTTGTTAGATTGAGCTTTAGCACTGTAGATTACAAAAAATCAAAAAAACAATTTGCACACTTGCAGAAACATAATTCAAATAATATTTAGCAAAGTCAGCATCTCCCCCTAATGGCCACACAGAGAAGCAATATACAAAACCTCAAAGAGCTGCACAGTTGCAGCAGTGTTGTTTGCATCATCTTATTGCCAGCCTGGAAAGTTTAACCCATCTATGACTTTAATCTGAATTGGTAGTAAGTTCAGCTGCAAGTGTGCCTGGGATTGATTTACACTTGATATTCAGTGTGATATAATATTGTAATGATTGTTAAAGGCTATTCTACTGTGACAGGTTGACTACCTGTGTGCACTGTTGTTGTTTCTTTAAGAGACATGTTTGGTTGCGCAGCAGGAAATGTCAGTGAGTGTGTGCAGGAAGAGAAAGGGAGTTCTTGTTGTTCGGAGCTGGAGAGGAGTTATACCGGAGGTCTGTCTTAGGGGTTAACAGCCCGTGTTTCTCTACCTACACAATAAACCGTGGTGAGATCAAAACGTCTGGTTCTTGAGAGCATGTGTGAACATTATAATATTAACTAGGATACTGAATGTCATAGGCCAACTAAAATTAACAAAATAGAACAACAAAATTGTATTTACTATAAATACATCAGCTGCCTTATTATTTTTGGTTTAAAAAAAACTGTAACAGCTTTCTGCAACAATTTGAAGTGCAACAACACAGCACTACAAAAATTAGACTAATGATTAAAAGCAATTCAATGAACCTATGTACTTAAAACATGGAGCTTGCCTGCTCAAGCACTTGCCTTGCTTGTCCAGAGGGAAATGCCTCTGTGGGATCCACAGGCTGACTTTGGGCTTTTGCTAAATGTTGCGTACTAGACTTACTCACCACTCAATGCATTTTACACGTTTAAATAGACAATTCGCTGAAAAATTTGAATCATATGTATTTCTGTTATTTCATTTTATTCTTATTTTAAAATATCTGTGATTTATGCCATCTGTTAATATAATGATGTTTGCCTGATGGTGCTCAATGTGCAAATTTTACATTGATTTGTTTATTAAATGGGGGAGGAGGGAGGGAGGGTAAGGCAGAGGACAGGGGAGATGCTGACAATAAACGCACACCAGGTGCTTAGGGGGAAAGGTATATTGCAGTGGAATCAAAGTTATTGATTACTCTTTCATATGGTTGTTTGTTTGTTTGTTTTTTTGTAATTCATCTAATTCATCAGATTAAAGATAAATCCCAGCCAAAAGTGAAAAAGAGAACACTTCCAGCAGGCTCCTGGTACATATTTTCGAGATTGAAGAAAAAAAGTCTTTAAAAATTCACAAGATTTTATGTAAATGTAAAGTGACATTCCTTTAAGTTTTGATTTACTGTAATGTAAAAGTACAGAAAGTTTCTGTGTTTTAATTATTTAAAAAATCGATATTTTTATACGGCTGTTGGAATATTATTAAATTTGTTTTAACACATTTCTTTGTTTTTTTTGTCTTGTTTCATTTTGTTTTATATTGTGAAGAGTAGCATCTTCGTCAGTGACAGAGCCTTGTATGAACAAGTAGGTTTTGCTGTTGTGTGTGTGATCTCTAAATGCGTGTTTGCGCTTGTGTGCCCAGCATACATGACACAGGAAAGTCTTTTGAATCATCTAACCCCCCGGGTGCTTTTCATTGCACAACACTTAGCTTAGAGTTAAAAGTGCCTACGGACACAGAAAAATGCATTCTGGTACATCACATTGGGACATCCGTTTTTAAAGAATGGATATAAAAATAACAGTTCATATTCTGTTTTAGCACATATACACAGATACAGAAAAATTCTATACGACACTCATACATGGTCATGAATACAAAGCTTTAGAAAGAAAACGGAAAAGCGGGACTTTTAAGGAAGAGCATGCCTCTCGGCATCCCTCCCCTCACTGACAGCATGTTATAGCCTGCGAGGCAGGAAAGGGTTCAGTTTGGTTTTTATGGTCTGAGCTCACAAGAACACCTTCAGACTTCGGGAACACATCACAGAGAGATAACAAACCATAAAAAGGTGAGTAATATCATGAATGAACATTTAGCATATTTTCTTTTGGACCTCCTTTTGATATTTTTGATAATTTCTAAGTTTAAATTAATGCATACCAAATGGTTTACAAACCTGCATGTTATGGAGCCCTTCCATATAAAGTTATTGGCATTCTTTGCAGTTCTTTTATGATTCCCAGTTTTTAACCAACATTTTTGAGAGGTTTTCTACCCAAAGAAATGCTTGAAATTGAATGAGATAAAGACAATCACACCACTTATTTTTTCTTTGCGATCAGTGTACAGACGCTTTTTACTACAGTGTCCAAAAGTGACTCAGACAATGTCTGTGACTTCTGCACTTCAGTTTTCTATGTGGAAAAAATGAGGTGAGAAAAAGAAAAAAAATCAAGTTGAATCAAAGACTATGTTGAAACACTGTTCTTTGACGCAGTGCTGCCAATGTGCAACGTGTTTTAGCACGCTGCCTCTGAGGGCTGAATCGTTGGCTAGATACTTGGATACAAATATTTTAGAGGCTGTGTCAGGGTAGCACACGTCCCTCTTTAAAAAAGTATTAGTCATTTTTTTAAATCTTCCGTATCTGGTTATTATGGGGGTTTTTATTGAATGAACCAAATTGTCAAAGAACTCTGTGTTCAGTAATTTCTGTCACTTTTTGCCTCTTACATACCTTTCTATCTTTTCAGGTAATTCCTTTTTTTAATGCAGAGGGTTGATTCAATGGAAATACCACTTTTAATTATAACTTATGTGTCAGTGTGGAGCTCTCGATCATATACCCATTCAAACCACTTGTGCTACTTTAGTGTTTTGGACGTCATTAGTTTTGTTTACTAAACTGTTGACTGAGTTTGTGTTTGAGGTTCTAATGTTTTTTCCCACCTTCAGGGTCAAAAATTCTTCTACAATGAGTAACACGAGTCTCCCACCTCTGACAAATCCAATTCCCACTGAACCAGCAGAAGAGAGCGCTGTGAGCAATAACTATTTTACAGCCATTGGTGCCCTCATCCTCAGCTTGGTCTTCCTCCTGGGTGTCCCTGGAAATCTCTTCATTGTCTGGAGCATCCTGGCCCGCTGCCGACAACGCTCAGTCACCACCCTCCTCATCCTCAACTTGGCATGTGCTGATGGGTTCCTCATGGCTCTCACCATCTTTTTCATCATCTACCTGGTCATGCAGTCGTGGGTCTTTGGTAACACCATGTGCAAAATTGTGTTCTACCTGTGCAACTCCAACATGTATGCGTCAATCTTTCTGATAACCCTGATGAGCGTGCACAGGCTGTTGGCCGTGGTCTTTCCACACACACTGTATCGCCTGATCACCAGGAAGGTTGTGAGGAGGGTGATCCTAGGCACCTGGATGTTCGTGATGGTCATTTCCATTCCCTCGTTGGTGTTTCGAGCTGCTACTGCTCAAAACAAAACGAAAGTTGTGTGTGCACCCAATCACACACTGTCTGAACATGTAAGTACACTTGTGTTGGCTATTTTTCTGCCACTGATCTGATTAGTTTGATTACTATATTTATTGTCATGCATAAAATGCCTTCAAAAATCATCTGTACATTTGAGAGCGCGAGAAATAGTGGGTAAGCAACTGAAAATGATAACATATATTGAGTAAAAGGTCCATAACAACTAACTGAAATTGAGGCTTTTTTGGTTTGTTTTGAAATAAAGATGCATTAATAGCTTAAACATCTGCACAAGCTGATATCAGCTTTCTTAATTCATATCAGTTTATTTCATGATAGAGTGCTGAATCGGTGAAGAAAGAAAGAGAGAGAGAGAGAAAAGCTTTGTTACTGTGTTTAAGGCCTTGGAAGCTGCAGCTTAACTAGTGTTCAAAATGTAGTTAAAATAACTAAGATTACACCAGACTGCATGTTTTTTAAGCTCTTCAGCCCACACCGTAAATACTGATGCATGAGCAGTGGCACTGCACAAAAGTCTGAAAATCATTTTGCATTGATCCTTCATAAATGTAGTAATGCTCTTCTGTAAAACATTCCTTCTTTACAAGTAAAAGTCCTCCAAAGACCACATTGACATGACTTAGGTATTTAATCTCTAAGGAAATGGCTTTATATCCTCTCATGCAGGTGAGGCTTCAGTACACCACTGAGACAGTGGCAGGATTCATTATTCCTTATGCAATCATCATAACCAGCTACGTTCTCATCCTGAAACGCCTGAGGGAGACCAGGTTTCAACGAAATGTCCGCAGCGAGAAACTTATCCTGGCTATCGTCATAATGTTTGGCCTGTTCTGGTTGCCGTACCACGTCATCAACATGATACAGGTGTGCAAGGGCATCTTCTCTACCAATAACCCAATAACCACATCAAATCTGTTTGTAAATCGATTATCTGAGGATTCGATTGAATACTGAGTGGGTTTTTATTTTTCACCCAAGGTGGCAGCTGCGTGGTACCCAAAAGACTCAGCAACAAGAAAACGGTGAGTAACTGAAGATTTTCATAAACATGGTGCTAAAGTTAGTGAAGTACTATATTGTCATTTTATGCATTATGTCCAGTAATAACAATACTCTGTAATTCAAAGCTGATATATGTAGTCTGTCTCTGTGCATGCAGTGACACACACCTAGATTTAATTTTTACCATCCAGTAAACTGAATATACTATAATTGTAAAGAGTTTGAATGTGCCACCATCTTCAGTATATAATATTATCAAAATATTCCAAAATCCGGAGAAATCTCAATATTCGGGCTTCATGTGACACTGCACTAACAGCAGTCAGGATTCTGTTGTGGAAAATCACTGCAGGGGTTTAGGACCACTTACAGAAATCTCTCTGTGAATACCATGTTCACCTTACCATCCAAAATTGCAGGTTTAAGGTCTGACAAATGAGAAGTCATATGTGACTAGGATGTACAAAATTAGAAATGAATACATCAAAGAGTCAGCTCAGGTTAAGCCGGCAGAGGTAATATTAGAGAGGCAATGTTGAGATGGCATGCAGAGGAGGAAAGCATCTTTTCAGAGAAAGTCTTAATAGGTGATACTTAAGGGGTACTGAGTCAGTCTGACAAGGCTATAATGGCACTCTGTATAAAAACAATCACCATCAATGTGAAATATCCAACTTTAACTTTCCTGCAGATTGTATGGTATGGCTGAGTCAACCCGAGCGGTGACCTCAACTTTGGCCTTCATCAGCAGCTGTGCTAACCCGGTCCTCTACACCTTTGCTGGGAAATCCTATATCAAGAATAATGGCTTTGCCTTTATGGCTAAGCTGTTTGAGGGAACATCATCGGAGCAAACAGGAACCAAAAGCACCCAGTTCACAGCAACAGACGATCTGGGAAAGAATAACGTTGATTCTGAAAATCATACACTGGCTTCTCCTCTACAAAATCGATGTTGAATGAACTTAATGCACTTAACAGACTGTATCTAAATGAGAACACTTAAAATTGTGTAAATCTTTGAACGGAACATGTAGACATGTAGCTTGAGCATTTGAGGCTACAGACGATAAGCACCAGCACAGTATATTTAGAATCTGATAACAGAGTTTAAGTGGAAGTAAGAGGCACAGGCACAGCCGGGCTACTTTTGCTTGCATGCACCTGAATATCTGTAAAGTGTATAGGACTGTACATATTTTTTTGGAATAATCAAATAAAATTGTGATAATATTATGTGTATGTGAGAAGCCTCGTAACCTCAGTCTCTGACTGGAAGCGCTAATTCGTCATTCGGCTTTTGTCAGACTAAAGTAACTGTTAAAACTGTTTGAAAAGCTAAGCTATACAACAAGGAGAGATTGAGAATTTCCTTTTAGTTCTCAGTTTATTTGATATTGACAAAAGTTAGTCAGTTTTGTCTGTTCTTCTGTAAAACAAACTAAGATTTATTTTTAGAATTAATATTTTGTTTCTAAGTGGAATTGACAATTTAATCTGTTTCGTTTGTTCTATTTTGAAACTTAAACGCTTTAGCGGCTGCCTTTTGTGTAGTTTGCAATATTTGCCTTTATTTATCTGAAAAAGTCTCATGTTCCTTAAGTACATCTACCCTGTTGAACTTATTATGGGAAATAAATATTTAAATAAAAACAAGCTGCTGATTATTTCACATTTTACTTGTGAGCAACGGCACATTTAAATCTTACAAATATAGTTATTTGGCTTATATCGTGATAGATATCGTTATCGCCTGAAATGAAAAAAACATATCGTGATATGAAAAAATCTCATATCGCCCAGCTCTACTTGGAAGTTTGCAAAGTTTGACCTGGTAGAGACTGGCTTTAAACAGGGCCATCAATTTCCCTCCAATTAGCCCAGCCAGTACCACTCACTCAAACTGAGGGATCTAAAACGCTACACAGATGATTAAAAAGACACAAAACATCTTCACACTTCTAATATGCACATTTACACAACTAAATGGCAGTATTAACAAAAGGAAAAAAATTCAACAAATCCCTTTAAACCTTAACACAAAGAAAAGGAAGCATCTCTATGGAAAAAGAAACCCCTCCACTTGGTTTGACCTGCTGATGTCATGTGTGACATCATGTGTGACTTTAAAATGAGAAAATGCTAGGCAGGCGTTTCCCCACACCTGACCCTCATGAAGACTGAAAAGACAGAACAAAGTATGAACAAATGACTTAATCTGTAACATAATAAAATATAAAGAAACATGTAACTGAGTATTTGCCTTAATTTGCAGAATGTTTGATTTGCCGGCAACAGAACGCTTACACAAACAAAACCTGGGATAGTGAGTGCAACAATGTTACTTAACAAATAGCAAATAAATAGAAACAGAATAATGTGTATAATGTGCAAAAAAAGGTCAACACATATGGGACAATAGGAGAGCATTGCAACTGCTCATCCACTTTGTCACAGACCTTCACAATTTGGGTTGGATTTCTACAAATTCTCTTCACTTTTCATACAAAGTTTAATATATTTCTAAATGTATGAAATTCTAACAAAATCACAAAAAGTCATTTAAAAACTAAACATGATTATAAAAGATTATAGTCAAAACTTCATAAATTGAGTGGAAATGATAAAAAAAACAAGTAGTTTCTGTTATTTTTACATGGATTTGTTAATAACT
Organism: Aulonocara stuartgranti; assembly: GCF_965226115.1. NCBI lineage: Eukaryota > Metazoa > Chordata > Actinopteri > Cichliformes > Cichlidae > Aulonocara > Aulonocara stuartgranti. The sequence continues at coordinate 9,712,566 of NC_138954.1, forward strand.
GATATGTTGTGCAATTAAGGAACTTTTCACAAAAAATCTGGTGAAAGAAATTAGATCTTTCTTTTTCTTGTGCATGACATCTAATTATTAGGGGTGCAACGATACACAAAATTCACGGTTCGGTTCGATCCTTTGGTGTCACGGTTCGATATTTTTTCGATACAAAAAAATGTTCATGCTTTTTTAATTTGTCATTTATTAAAATTATAAATATATATTTTAACTCAAAAGTACAGTTTTTAAATTTAATATTGCTGAAACAACAAAGTAATAAAAAAATAAATCTATCTGATCGAGAAATCACTCATCTTTGGAAAAAAGTTTATTACAGAGAAATGGCTCTTTCCAAAATAAAAGCTATACTATACACTTCTTCTGGGGTATACTCTCAGCAGCATATTAAACATATCAGGTCCCCATAAGGAGAATCATGAGCTAACGGCTGTCTAAATGACTCGGGTAAAGTTTGTAGCATGCGTGCTTGTTGTTTTTGTCTGCTTCCACTTGTCTTTGCACTAGGATGATGTCGGCGTAAATGCACAGTCATATTTGTTGTGTTCCCACTAGTGCTGTCAGCATTAATCTGAAATGACGTTAACGCCACAACACGGCAAATCTCCGTTAACAAGCTACCGCAGATTGCCCCGTGCGTGGGGCTGGACGGTGTCAACACGTTAACGAGCAAACTGCGCTAACGCAGTAGTTCCCACCCATGTAATTGAGCATTGCGTGGCACATCCGACATACTGTTTTACTTTTGTCCATGACGCGCTTACCTTCAGGGTCATACTTCACATGAAGACCAAAATGGTTCCAAAGGCCAGATCTGAATGAGGGTGGGGGAGGTTCAATTTGCTATGTTGCAACGAGCTTAACTTCTGTCTTGCTAGCTTGCCCTGCGCTCAGTGAATCTGCGCTCGACAGTGCAGCCTAGGCGGAGTAGTCGAACGCAGATCCACTGAGCTCTCAACACAGACAGCACCGTCAGAAGAAAAGTTGATAAAATAAATTAAAAATTTTGTATTGTTCGATACATCAATCAATCAATCAATCAATCTTTATTTATAAAGCACTTTTCATACAGAGAAAATGTAGCACAAAGTGCTTTACATAGTTAAAAGCAGCCCACCCCACCCTCCAACTCACTCCCCACACTCTCAATACACATATATCCCCCCACCCACACACACATACACACACGCGCACACTTAAAGAGTAAAAATTGGGCTGGGCTCGCATGAGCCAAGTGAGGAAACACTATAACAGGGAGCCGTCTGCACCGGGAGCCGGTCACAGACCGCAGCCTCCAGGCTGGGCACACAGCAGGAGGGAGGCAAAGGAGCCCCCCAGCCAGGCTGAGAGGACCCCAGAGACCCAGCAGCCACGGTCAATAACAGCCCCGGTGCAGAGAGCGCCCTCCGAGGAAACACTGGAGATATGACGCAATACAATATATATAGGGTAAAATGATAAAATAAATAAGAACAGGATACAATATAAATATAAATAGAATAAGAAGATTAAAAAATGAATAAGAATAAAATCAAACAAATATTAGGTAAATCCTAAATTAATAATAGAATAACAGGATAGAATAAATAAGCATAAAGTAAATAATCGCTAAGTAAAAGCTAAATTAAAAAGGTGGGTCTTGAGCCTGTTCTTGAAAACATGTACGTTCTCTGCGGCCCTGAGCTCCTCCGGCAGGCTGTTCCACAGACGAGGACCATACCACTGAAACGCTGCCTCTCCGTGAGTATGTGTCCTGACTTTAGGGACAATCAAAAGGCCAGTACCAGAGGACCTCAGGGTCCGCGAGGGTTCGTATGGTAAAAGCAGATCTGAGAGATAGGAAGGCCCAAGACCATTAAGACATTTAAAAACCAATAAAAGAACTTTAAAATCGATCCTGAAACACACGGGGAGCCAGTGCAGCGATTCTAAAACCGGTGTAATGTGGGCCCGCCCTCTGGTCTTCGTCAGCACACGAGCTGCCGAGTTTTGCAAGAGTTGTAAAGTTGAAATATTCTTCTTAGGAAGACCAGAGAGCAGGGCATTACAGTAATCAATGCGACTGGTAATAAAAGCATGCATCAGCATCTCCGTGTTGGCCCGAGAGAGAATAGGGCGGACTCTGGCTATATTTTTTAGATGATAAAATCCAATTTTAGTTACATGTTTAATATGTGGGATAAAACCAAGCTCAGAGTCAAAAATAACACCCAGGTTTTTCACTTGTAGCGAAGGACATAGTGAAAATGCCTCTAATTTAGACAAGAGTTTCTCTCTCTGAGCCTCAGGACCGACAATTAAAACTTCAGTTTTGTCCTGGTTAAGTTGTAAAAAGTTTTCTGCCATCCAAGATCTTATATCCAAGATACAGTACATATGCGTACCGAACCGAAAGCACTGTATCAAACGGTTCAATATCGATACGAGTATCGTTGCACCCCTACTAATTATAAGTATTAGTCAATTATGAAAAGGTATAAGGTAATTTCACAGATTTCACAGTTATATTAGTTGTATATCTTTTAAGATTATTCACTGAAATTGGTAAAACTGTAGAAAATTAATAGATAGTGATTTAATGATTTTGAACAATAAATGTTAAATGCATGTAGAAATAAAAGGTATGATATAAAAATATAACAAAATCTAAAAATATCATTGTACATATAATGCATTTTCACACTGAAAAAATGCAACAACAACAAAAAATGAACAACTAATTACATTAGTTTGACAAAAACACTTAATGCTAATAGAAAGCATATGGAAATCCTTTCCATTATATAAGTTGATTTATAGAGGTAGTTTTTGGAATGATAAACAAAGTCTAGAGTCCAGGCACGTGCAGGGGGGGGGGGGGGGATTCTTTTATCATCTAAAAAATATAGCCAGAGTCCGCCCTATTCTCTCTCGGGCCAACACGGAGATGCTGATGCATGCTTTTATTACCAGTCGCATTGATTACTGTAATGCCCTGCTCTCTGGTCTTCCTAAGAAGAATATTTCAACTTTACAACTCTTGCAAAACTCGGCAGCTCGTGTGCTGACGAAGACCAGAGGGCGGGCCCACATTACACCGGTTTTAGAATCGCTGCACTGGCTCCCCGTGTGTTTCAGGATCGATTTTAAAGTTCTTTTATTGGTTTTTAAATGTCTTAATGGTCTTGGGCCTTCCTATCTCTCAGATCTGCTTTTACCATACGAACCCTCGCGGACCCTGAGGTCCTCTGGTACTGGCCTTTTGATTGTCCCTAAAGTCAGGACACATACTCACGGAGAGGCAGCGTTTCAGTGGTATGGTCCTCGTCTGTGGAACAGCCTGCTCCAGCCAGCCAGAGAATCTGGCTGGCTGGAGCAGCACCTAATAACCAGCTCGCAAAATAAAAACAAACCATCAAACTATAGCTGTCAACGTTGGTGCTGTCATCACAATTAACGCGATTTAAAATTTTAATGCTGTGGTGGACCACTAGAGGGCTCCACTCACACCCAGTGTTGAGGAAATGTGTTGCTGAGTTTTGTGGCGATGTATTCAGTTGATGTGAAGAGAGGAATAAAGCTGGAGTGAGAACTAAGAGCTCCCGTGTTGTCTGTGCTTACCTCCACATTGGTGACCCCAGACTCAAACATGTTACAGGTTGAGGATGACGCCGGCTCTGGTCTGGATACATCAACGACTGCAGGTCCTCCGCCTCCTGCTGCAGCTAAGTTTGCTGTGGCGCTGAAGCTGCAGGACTTTTGGCTCCATGATCCCGCATTGTGGTTCGTGCACGTGGAGGCTCAGTTCACCCTTCGTGTCATCTCGACTGACAACACGAAGTATCACCATGTGGTGGCCTCGCTCAACCCGCTAGCCACCTGTCGTGCAATTACCCTCCTCCGGGATCCACCCGCCCAAGGGAAATATGCCGCCCTTAAGGAACTACTTCTTCAGCGCTATGCCCTCTCCGATGCGGAGCGAGCCGAAAAGCTTCTCTCCCTCTCAGACCTGGGTGTTGGCAGACGGTCGGCGGCGGCCATGCAGAGATTTTCACCGTTTAAATAATGCCACGGAGAACGATCGTTACCCCACCTCCACATTCAGGATTTTTCCGCCCATCTCACTGGGACCTCGAATTTTTTCTGACATTGACGTGGTGCCGCGGTATCACCAGGTTCCTGTGCACGCCGAAGACGTTTCTAAAACCGCTGTCATTACCCTCTTTGGCTTATTCGAGTCTTTGTGCATGCTGTTTGGCCTGAAAGGCTGATGGACTCTGTCTTGCGGGGGCTGCCTTTCGTTTTCGTGTACCTGGACGATATATTGGTGGCCAGCTGCTCGGTGAGCGAGCACGAGTCCCATCTGCACCATGTTTTACTCTGCTTCCAACCCTTCCAAGTGCCAGTTTGGGTTGCATGTCCTGGATTTCCTGGAGCACCGCATTTCTGCTGATAGTGTGGTCCCGTTGCCAGATGGGGTCCAGGCCGTTTCGGCTTTTCTGCATCCCACGTCGGTTAAAGTGTTGCAGGAGTTCTTGGGGATGATCAATTTTTACAACCACTTTCTCCCCAGAGCTTCCCACCTGCTACAGCCGCTCTACGCTGCCTTGAAAGGTAAAACAGCCAAAGATCTTGTTGACTGGCTCCCAGAATGCATCCAGGAATAATCCACGGCCAAGTCTGCGCTAGCTAATGCCACCCTGCTGGCCCACCCGTTTCCTTCAGCAGAGATCGCATTAACCACTGACGCATTGGACGTAGCAGAGGGTGCCATGTTGGAACAGCGGGTTTCCGGTGTCTGGCAGCCACTCGCCTTTTTCAGTCATACACTGGATACCGAACGTGTTGTTTTCGTCAGGGAGTAGCTGGCCCTGCACCTCATGACACGAAGTGCATGCATTTTGCTCGAGGGTTGCAACTTTACCACATATGTTGATCCCTTGCAATATCCAAGGTCTCTGACCCATGGAGCGCATGCCAGCAGCGCCAGTTGGCGTCCATTTCGGAGTTTACGATAGACATTCAGCATGTGGCTGGTAAAAGTCCAATCACATCCCTGACTGTCTCTCCTACGTGTTGGTTTCTCCCGTGTATATTGGCGTAGACTACACTGCCATGGCCACTCAGCAATGATCAGAACCCGGACGTCCTTGCCCTTCAGTCAATGAAAACAGGCCTTGTGCTGTGTGGGACGGTTGTCCGCGCCTGCTTCGTAATGTTGTCACTGGCCGCCCAGGCCCGGTAGTTCCCCTTTCATGGCATCATCGTGTTTTTGACCCGGTACATGTTTGTTCCAAGGACACTGGACATTTTGTTTGTTGCCCATAGGCACCCATTGCATCCACTGTATGACAGGCTGTACAGGGTTATTAAACCGGGCCAAAAACATTTCCTTTTGGATTTTGGAGGTCAGCAGGAGATCTACTCTGATGATAGACTTAATCCTGCACATGTTCTGCAAGACAAGAAACACAAAAGCTGAAGACATTATTATATAGACTTATAATTTTCACCGATGTGTTTTCTAAATTCTATCATACACATGAGTGAGCGAAAAGTGTGCGCCAGGGCCCTCGGTGCGCCTGCTTGCTGCTGCTGCTGTGCTGAAGTCTCACACACAACCTGTTGAAAGGGGAGGGGGCGGGCTGCTTCCAAATAGTGCACATTTCTTTCATAATATTGTCAATTCAAGCCCATTATGTAGTAATTATTTCTCCTGGGTTGTGTGAAATCACAACAAGGTGTAGATCTAGTAGTCTATTAGTTTATGTTGTTGGGTTGGGTGTTGATACTGGAGAGCAAAATTACTGATGGAAGATGGACAAAAAAAGGTCAAAGCCACCAGGCTTAAAAAAAAAAAAAGAGAGAGAAAACGATAACAAGCAAAAGATACAGGAAAGCAGATGTGACTTTGGATAATGGCAGGTATTATGTATCTTGAAACAAGATAACATTCATTAGTAGGAATTGGGAAAACTTCTGTTTACCTTTGTTAGCCACTTGGCTATGATAGTAAACAGTAGACTGCTGATGATATGACAAAGACAGCAAATATTAAAAATGACATCTCGCAGGCGCCCAAGAGAAATCCTAGTAAGATGCTCAAACCAACTGGCTCCTTTTGATGTGGCAGCAGATGCCAGTCTTTGGAGGAAGCTTATTTCCACTTATTTCTTTTGGTCACTACCCATAGCTCGTAACTGTAGGTGAAGGTAGGGACATAGACCAAATGGTAAATTGAGAGCTTTGCTTTTATACTCAGCTCTATCGTCACCACGACGAACCAGTACAGTACATCGCTGCAGACACGGCACCAATCCGTCTGTCGATCTCGCACCAAAACCTCGATGCAATTCCAGCACAAATGCTTCAAATGTTTCACTGTCTCACATAGCCTCATTTTGGCCCTCACAACCTTCAGGGAACTTAGAAAGAATGTTCCTTCATGGTTCCCTGAAGGTCACTGATTGCTGGGTTATGTAATTAAAACAGAGAACTTGGATGTATTAGGAGCAGCTGTTTTTCAGGGATCTCTGCTAATGTTAGGTAGACAGAGTGCTGAAGTGTTGCTGCCCTCTGCTGGACTGTGTATTGTATTCAACAGTCTAAAAATAAGATACCCATGTAATCCCTGCATGCTATTAAATGGTGTGAAGATTGAAAACTGCTTCTACTGATTCTGAAAACTTTCCATCGGGATCTTTATTAATCAGTCACCTCAATCATTAACTCACAACCACAAAGTTTCAACCTGGTTACAATAAAATATCTTTTAATTGTGGAGGGAAAGTGTATTTGTCATGGCTTTCATGAATGAAAGATTTTCTGTTTTCCTTGTTTTCACACATTTCCTCAATGGTTATGACATATGTACATTTGGTTCTTTCCTCAAGAGTGACTCTTTTTGCGAACTGATCTTCATCCGCACTGCCCTGGACACCCACATGCAGTGCATGGCAGCCAAACAATAACATAAACCTGACATCTCTGCCTTAAACACTGATATATTGTCAGGAATTCTGCATGCCTTTTTAATTCATGAATTCATCTATCAGTACTTCTCTTTCTGAATCTTTTTTCTTCCTGATTTCCATTGGTAAAAATAATTCAAAATGTGTTTAGCTACTGGCTTCTGGATCTGACAGACAGGAAGAGATTACAGTGAATAACAGATCTGACTTCATTTCGCTCCCAGTTTAGAATTGGTTGTTGTTCTCAATTGTTCTGTATTTTTAAGGCTGTTTAAATATTTTTTTTCTTTTTGTTCTGTTTGGGTTTTTTGTTTGGTTTTGTTTTATATTTTGAAAATTAGCATTTCTGTCAGTGACAGAGACTTATGTGAACAATTACATTTTGCTGATGTGTGTGTGTGTAATCTCTAAATACATGTTTGTGCCTGTGTGCCCAGCAAACATGACATAGGAAAGTTGTGCAAGACGGAAAAAGAAATAGCATGACTTCTAAGGAAGGACATCCCCTCACCGACAGCATGTTACAGCCTGCGAGGCAGGAAAGGATTCAGTTTTTATTCAGCTCACAGGAACACCATCAAATTTTGGGAACAGCGGACATCCTAAGCTCATACACATCACGGAGAAATAACAAACCGTCAAAAGGTGAGCAATATAATATATACTAAATAGCCATTTTAGCATATTTTCTTTTGGACCTCTTTTTGATAACAAACAGCATCTTATTTTTGTTGCAATACTTACTGGTGATGTAAGCCTGGCAGTAATTAATTTTTTTAATTACATGCAAAACTCCAACAGGGGAAAATAAACAGTGTGTTTTAGTGGTACCAGAGAAAAGAAATTAAGACTTGATGTCTTGTTCTCATCATATCATCGTATGTTGACCAGTTTGTGAACCTTTAGACTTCTGTCACTATCACTTATATTTATTTTGTCTTTGCAATCAGTGCACAGATGCGTCATACTTTTTACCACAAGGTGCAAAACTGACGCAGAGGATGACTGTCTGTGACTTCGGCATATCAGTTTTCGACATGAGACAAAGGAGAAAAAAAATCAACTTGAAACAAAGACTGTATACTTTTCTTTGACGCAGTGCAGCTAATGTTCGACAAGTTTGGGCTGAATCGTTGGCTTGGTTGCAAATATTTAAACGCTGTGTCAGGGTAGCACATGTCCTCAGTTATTGTGTATGACTGTCTTCTTAATATTATGGTTTGTTTGAATGTTGTTTGTTGAAAGAATCAAATCGTCCAAAAACTCTGTGTTCAGTAATTTCTGTCTCTTTTAAAAAAAAATAAACTAGTAAAAAACTATATCTAATTTGCTTAACACAGAGAAAAAATAGGTTGTGGTTTTAGGAAGTGTCTAAAATCTATCTGTACAGAGCTGATGGTTAAATGTCGAAAAATAAACACTACCAAAGTCAAACATTTTGGTTTTCATATTTGTAGAAGTTTTTTAGATCTATTAAGTAAAATAGGATTTAGGCTTTGGCAGTGCAGGTTAAACGTGTTTTGGGTGGTCTCCCATGATTTCTGGATTAAGGTATTGAAGCTCTTTCTTGATAAGAAACATCTGTTCAACGTGGAGAGTCCGAAAATGCAGTTCAAAGGTGCTTATCTTAAAAAGATAAATGAATGAATGAATGATAATAAATAATACTGAAGGGGCAATCTGCTAACCTGACAGTCATGCTGAATTATAACCACTGTAAACAGTTTCCATGAAGTTAGCATTTATCAAGGGCTACTCTAGTGTTTTGGACCTCATTAGTTTTGTTTATTTATTGATTTATAGAGTTAAATGTCAATCTCATTTATTTCACCTCTGTAATATTCTTGATATTTAAATTGATCTATAGTTATATATATTTTAGAGCTATTGCTGATGTTTTGTAGACTTTTTAATACATTGTCATATTAAATTAGTTTAGTCTGTTACTGTCATTGTCTTGGAGCAGCTGTAAGCTACATAATTTCCTTTTGGTGTTCTAATGTTTTTTCCCATCTAAAGGATCAAAAATTCTTCTGCCATGAGCTACTCAAGTCTCTCACCTCTGACTGGACCAAACCCCACCCCTGACCCTGATGATGAAAATGCTGTGAAAAATGACTATTCCGCAGCCATTGGTGCCCTCATCCTCAGCTTGGTCTTCCTCCTGGGCGTCCCTGGAAATCTCTTCATTGTCTGGAGCATCCTGGCCCGCTGCCAACAACGCTCAGTCACCACTCTCCTCATCCTCAACTTGGCATGTGCTGATGGGTTCCTCATGCCTCTCACCATCTTTTTCATCATCTACCTGGTCATGCAGACGTGGGTCTTTGGAAACGCCATGTGCAAAATCCTGTTCTACCTGTGCAACTCCAACATGTATGCGTCAATCTTTCTGATAACCCTGATGAGCGTGCACAGGCTGTTGGCCATAGTCTTTCCACACACACTGTATCACCTGATCACCAGGAAGGTTGTGAGGAGGGTGATCCTAGGCACATGGGTGCTAGTGATGGCCATGTCTATCCCCTCATTGGTGTTTCGAGATGTGAAAAAAGAAACTGATGATATGAATCAAACAACATATGTGTGTGCATCCAATCACACACTGCGTAGACATGTAAGTACACTTGTGTTGGTTATTTGTCTGCCACTGATCTGATTAGTTTCATAATCATATTTCCATCCATAAAATGCCTTCAAAAAACCTTCTGCATGTGAGAGCCCGTAAAATAGTGAGTGAGGTATTGAACATGATCACATGCTTTGAGCAAAAGGTCCAGCACACCTATCTGAAATTAGGTTTGTTTTGTTTTTTGTTTTTTAATAAAGATGCATCAACAACTTGAAAATCTTCATTGGATGATATCAGCCTTCTTAATTCACATCAGTTTATAATAGGGTGCTGAAGAGAAAAAAACTGAGAACAGTCTTTTCTTTAAAAATGAATTCTGTTTCAATGTCACAAACCACTGACTTAAAAAATAATAATAAAAGAAATAATGGTAATACTTACATAAAAATAAATTTTATTAGATACAACTTCATGAACAAGTAGACAGTCTATTTTAGCAGGAGGTTGCAGATGTGTTTTTTTACTGTGTTTAAGGCCTTTTATAGCTGCAGCTTAACTAGTATCCATAGTGCTTTGAGCAGATTACTTTTACTAAAAGATTCTTTATACACTAGACTCCATGTGTTTCAAGCTTTTGTGTTGATCCTTCATAAAGGATCAATGCAAAACATTGTTTTTACAGGTAAAAGTCCTCTTTTTAAAATACTAGTTTTGTTGGCATTTTTCCCTTTATTGGATAGCAAAGCAGTTAAGATAATACTTGAAGAGGAGGAGAGAGGGAAGACATGCAGCAAAGTGCTGTAGGTCAGATTCAAACCTAGGTCATAGCTCTCCAGCCATGTGGCAGGTGCTCGCTTGTTCACCCACTAAGCTAAAGTGGCAACAATAAAAGTTGTTGTTAATTAAGGCTTCAAAACTAGTAGCATCCAAATTCCCTTCAGAATGTATATAGTAAAAATACTTATTATGCAGAAGGTGCTTTTTCACACAAAAGACATCATGACGTGGCTTAAAGTCATCAGATGTTTGATTTTGTCCTCTAATTTGACAAAAACAAAGCAAATAAGTTAATTCAACTTAAACAGTTTTACAATTTTAGCTTTTACTTCTTTATTTGTTTTCCATATTTGGAGAAATCAGTTCATGTCTGAAGAAAAGTGCCTTTCTTTATATGCTCTTGTTTTCAGGTGAGGTTTCAGTACGCATTTGAGACAGTGGCAGGATTCATTATTCCTTATGCAATCATTATAACCTGCTATGTTGTCATCCTGAAACGCTTGAGGGAGACCAAGTTCCAACGAAATGCCCGCAGCGAGAAACTCATCCTGGCTATTGTCATCACATTTGGTCTGTTCTGGCTGCCGTACCACGTCATCAACATGGTACAGGTGTGCGAGGGCGTGTTCTTGACAAATATTCGCATCAAATCTGCTCAAAATTTCTGTTAAGAGAGCTGTGCTTTTGAGTGAATACTGAGTGTGTTTTGTTTTCTACCAAAGGTGGCAGCTGCTTGGTACCCAAAGAACTCACCCATAAGAGAAAGGTGAGTAACTTAAGTTTTCTGTAGAGGCTCTTTCTCCACTCTGTTACATATTCTTTACTTGGTTGTACATGTGTGTGCTTTTGTGTGGCATCAATATATGGTTAGTGTGTGGTGACAGTGTGTGTCCGTTTACCTTTATGGTGGGAAGCCTGTCTCGGTAGCTTCCCAGGATTCTGTTGCCCGGATCCCCACAACAAAGTTGTAGCTGCTGTGTCTCTAGCGGCTAGCTGTGGCTAATGTGTTAGCCAGTGAGTGAGACCCTCGGGTCACATCCCTAGCTCAGGACTGATGAGGAAAGTGGACATCTCACAGGCAATGGCAGAGTGTCCAGGCCCTTGGGCGGGATCCACTCCCTCATCAGCTTTGGGATCAGACTACAGCGGGCTAGGCCACCACCCCCTCCCCTGCCTGAGAATAACTTGGGGCACCTACAGCTCTGTGGATCCTTGGGTCACGTCCCCAGCTCGGCCCCCGACTTCCCACCACACCTGAGCAGGCGAGGAAGGTGGAAGTGTCTGGGCCCTCGGGCGGGATCCACTCTGCTGAAACCAAAAAAAAAAAAAAAGCTTTTTTGGGTGTGGGTGTGTGTGGGGGGGGGGGGCATTCTTACAAGAGCAAGTACAAACTTTGAATGTTTAAATGCAAAAAGTGCAGTGGAAGTGCTAGAGGAACAGGTCAGTAAGAGCATCTTAGAGGGGTATAGTTTTTCACAAGTAAAGATGGGTAAAGGGTCACCAATCTGCAAAAACTACATCTAAAATATGTGCAGCAATTTCAGAGTAATGTTCCTCAATGTGAAGTTGTTAAGACATTGACCATCCTACCATCTCAAGTACATAATATTATGAAATTATTCAGAATGTGGAGAAATCTATGTGCAATGAACACAGCTGGAAAAAAAAAAAATATATATATATATATGACTTTTCAAACTTTTCCCCTGCAGATTAGATACCATCTCTCAGTCCAGCCGTGCAGTGACCTCAGCTTTGGCCTTCATCAGCAGTTGTGCTAACCCAGTCCTCTACACCTTTGCAGGGAAATCCTACATCAAGAAAAATGGTTTTGCCTTCATGGCTAAGCTATTTGAGGGAACATTATCAGATCAAACAGGAACCAAAAGCACCCGACTCACAACTGACAATGTCGGAGAGAGTAATGTTGATTGTCAAAATCGTACAGTGGCTTCTACTCCAGAGAACAGGAATGTTGAATGAACTTCATACACTAACAGACTGTATATATAAATGAAAGCACTTAAAATTGTGTAAAGCTTTATGTGGACTTATAGATTTTAGGCTACACACAACAAGCATTAGCACAGCATTTTTTTTTTATTTAAAATGTGATAACACAATTAAAGTGGAAGTCAGGAGTGTAAGCACAAGCAGTTTACCTTCGTCTACGTGCATCTGAATATCTGTAAAGTCTCAGGTCTGTAAATACGTTAAAACTACAGTTTTAACGTATTTACAGTTTTTATTCCTTAATGTAAAGACTGATTTTGTAAAATAAAAATGGTGTGAATGAAAACTGATGCTTGCTACTAAAGTACACTTTAAGAAAACTGCATATTCAATATCAAGAAATTTTTAATGCAGTTTACTTTCAATGAAAAAAAAAAAAAAAATTAAAATCTTCTGCAATTGACAGTGTCATGAGCTTCTGTCAGATTTGTTACATAGAAGCTCAAGTCAAAGGACTCGTGTTTAACCTGCTCTTTGTCCAACATTTCTACATAATCTGTTTTTATTTTGTCATCGTTAAAGCCAGAATGACTTTGAGCCAAGAAAAGGCACCACCAACTTAAACTAATTGTTACAAATGTAGAAGAGCATCTCTAAATTAAAGAAAATTGGCTACAGCTGCAGAAAATGTGCCATTCCCAATGCTACAATTTCCTCACCAAAAATGGTCAAAGTCAGAGTTTTGTGCAACAGTGGATTCTCCAGGCTTGCATCAATGCTGGTGATCAATGTTTGAGCGTTGTTAAACACAAGTACACTTGCATACCATTGTTGCTGCCAAGGCACAAGGCTCAGGTCATCTCAAACTGGTTTCCTCAACTTGAAAACGAGCTCACTGCTCAAATAGCCTCCAGTCAAATACAGCACCTTTGGTTTGTGGAATGAAGGTTGTATCAGATGCCAAACCCAAAGCAACTGATTCCATCACATCCAAATAGACCAAAATCTGAGTAGTCTTTTCAGCATCTTGTCAAATATCTGCTATAGTAGCAGGCTGTAGCCAATGACAGAGCCCAGTGAGTGTATACTGAGGTCAAGACCTCAGTTTTACTGATGCTTTTCATACCTTTCAGTAACGCCTTTTCGCAGATTAGGCAACAGGAATTTTAATTTAGTCATTTTCCCCACTACACTTTAAACATGTTTTGACTGGTCCATTTAGACATGCTCCTAGTCTAATTTTAATATTCATTTACCCATTTTGCCCCAACTTCAAATGTACGGCACATTAACCATAATTAAAAAGAAGTCCTTTGCACAGTCCAAGCCCAACACATCCTGCAAAAACAATTCAAATTACACATTTGAAATAAAAACCTGCAAAAGTTTGATTTACAAAAAAGATGCTTTATTGAACACACAAATGTACCTACTACAAATTGTTATCACTGAAATATAGATCGAGTTGTATTTGTCAGTAAACAAAGATTTAATTAAAATAAATTACATTTAATACTTTAAAATCACAACATTTCCACCTGAGGAAACCCAGCAGCCAGAGCTCATGAAGGATCCATCACCTGTCAAACAAAGAAAATATTAATAGAGCCTCAAAGGCATTAATTCAGCATTACAATCACTTTAGAGTTTAAAATAAATTTAAAAAAAAAGTGGGGGTGCTGTTGAACTATGTTGTACTAAACTCTGGTTACACATTTTTAGTACACCACAATATAAAAACATACTGCACAGACTAAGTAACACTTTAATGTTAACCTAAGTTAATTTAAAGTCATCAACTTAATGGCTTTGCTGACTTCATGCATCACTGACTAGCCAATCAGTGACCACATCTACCGACACATTTTCATATTTCTGCCTCGATTGCTTGGTACCCCGGTTGAGTTGGTACTAAAAAGTACCAGGTACTATCACCTAATGGAAAACCCTAAAAAGTGTCCTGACCCGAATAGGGACTAATGAAAACTGGCTATTAGATCATACGGTTCCTTTGTGATGCAAGCTTATTGGCCATTCAATATCAGATTATGGGCTGGATTTTGATATCCAGAGTGGATTGCATTAACCATTTAATTTCAAAAAGTCAAAAAAGAAATTACCTAGCAGAATTTGACCCTAGTTAAATTTTGACTATAGACCACCTGACTTCAGCATCTTAAATTTCTTAATTTTATCTCCTTTTCTGTCTTCATTTATTTATTTGTACCATTTGTATTTTATCTGCTCTATTTCTATTGTATATCTTAACCAGCATCTGAGGGTGGACAGCAAAGAAACAATTTCATTTGCACAGAGAAATGCCTTTCTTTGGACACATGACATTAAACACCTTGAATCTAAAGCTTGGAATTTCCACACTTTTAAACCAACAGATATTGTGATGCAATTTCAGCGAACAAAACTGAAGAAACCTTACCTTGGACACACCCAGGTTCTGAAATCCTGAAAGAAAAGGAACATAAGATTAGCTTAACTGTGCACTTACACACCAGAGTGCCTGACCTGCGCCCTTACTGTCAAACCCATCAGTGCAGTGAAAGATAATCATGAGGTTTCAGGTGAAACACGGACTCACATGCAACTCATCATCAAGGTTTGACTAAAAGCTGGCAAGTCTGCATCTGCAGCAGGTATAGGATGAGAACTGAAATGGCACAACTCAATTAATGGGCCTAGTGTGATAAAGCTAAGAGTAAAGAAATAATTTCTTATTTTTTATATAATGCACAGTTTAGTTGATGCATTTTAAAATGTGTGAACTGAACATTCAGCTTGTGATTTTGGTAAATATTACAGCAATGTTTAGAACTTACAGAACCTATTTAGCTCATTTAGGAATTTACACTCAGATAGGACAAGACAGGAAACCCTTTGTTTTACAAGCATAAACAAAGGGAACACGCTGACTCCTCAAGTTCTTAATAAAACGGATTATACCCTTTGTAAACAAGGCCTTAGTGCTTGACCTTTATATTAGTTTTAACTTTGTTACTTATGAAGTTCATAGTGGACGTTAGTTGACCCAACATAGTAGCACGGAGGTCTTATGCACGGGTATTGTGTCGTTTGACGCAACTAAAATTAACTTCCAATTTTAATCAGTTTCGTTCAGTTCTCGGTGAAGCAAGCCAGCTTCATTTAGATCGTTTTGTATGTGATGTTTGAAGTACACACCAACCCTGACCCACAGGTCTTCCTCCTATGGGAGTCATTAACCTCAAACACATCAACCTAAACTGTTATAACATTACAGAACACAGCCCCAGCACCTTAAAGTTCACTGAGCTCCCAATCAAAGCCTAAATTGCATCAGTCCCTCGTACGCATCGTTTAATATTCAGCTGCATTTTCCTCATCAGCGGAAACCACGAGGTGCATTTGGCGCTACTGAAGCTGCGAGCTAACAATGTGCGGAAATAACGTCAAGAAACGCGCAAACGCATAAATATAAACACGACACCTGCGACAATAACGAAGAGAATCATCACTAAAGGTGAACATTTAGAGTAAAACAAGGTGTCACCTCGTCAGTTCTCGTCTCTCCAGCACCTCATGTCCGACCTGCATCACCGCAACAAGGAAGAGAGGTCGTTAATGAGCCCGAGCCGCAATTTATCTCTTTATCAAACCACGTGTCTCCTGCTCTCTGCCGTCAAGCAAGCAGCTTCCGGGTTTGCCTGTGCCGCATAAAAATAAAAACATCGTTTAACAGTATACTTTCAAGACATCTTCTCTTTAATACGCATCCTGCATATTATTACTGAAACACATTACTACCGAAATGTAAACATAATGACATAAAGTAGCAGCATAGAGGCACAGCCTGAATATACAAGTAAGGAAAATACATACAGTGGCATACAGTACATTTTCCACATGACTTTATCAATCTCTAACGTCATTTTGGAGGAATTTAGGCCCACACGTCCTTACGGTGTTGCTTCAGCTAATTGACGTTAGCAGGCAAACTTTTATGCACAGCTCTCTGAAGGTCCTGCTACAATATTTTCAGAATCAGAATCAGAATCAGAATACTTTATTGATCCCTGGGGGAAATTATTTTTTGTTACAGTGCTCCATTTTAAACCAACATTAAGACAAGACAGACAATACGCTAACTAAGAATAGTACAATATATACATATATATACATACATACATACATAAGTCACTTATAAATAAATATTTGGAAAAGAAACATGTGTAGCTGTAGCAGCAAACAGTGTGTTAAGTGGATGCGTTGTACAGGGAGATGGCCACAGGCAGGAATGATTTCCTGTGTCGTTCAGTGGTGCTTTTCGGTAATCTCAGTCTCTCACTGAACGAGCTCCTGTGACTGACCAACATGTCATGGAGTGGGTGGGAGGTGTTATCCAACATTGTCTTTATCTTGGACAGCATCCGCCTCTCCGACACCACCTTGAGGGAGTCCAGCTCCATCCCCACAACATTGCTGGCCTTACGGATCAGTTTATTAAGTCTGTTGGCATCTGCGACCCTCAGCCTGCTCCCCCAGCATGCAACAGCATAGAGGATCGCACTGGCCACCACAGACTCATAGAAAATCCTCAGCATTTTCTGGCAGATGTTGAAGGACCTCAGTCGCCTCAAAAAATAGAGACGACTCTGGCCCTTCCTGTAAAGTGCTGTGGTGTTTTTAGCCCAGTCCAGTTTATTGTCAATGTGTACTCCAAGGTATTTATAGTCCTCCACAATGTCAACACTGACCCCCTGGATTGAAACAGGGGTCAAGTGTTTCCTGGTCTTCCTGAAGTCCACGATCAGTTCCTTGGTCTTTGCCACGTTGAGCTGCAGATGATTCTGCTCACACCACGTGACAAAGGAGTCGACCACAGCCCGGTACTCTGTCTCATCATCCCTGCTGATGCATCCAACCACCGCAGAGTCATCAGAAAACTTCTGAAGATGGCAGGTCTCTGTGCAGTGGCTGAAGTCTGTGGTGTAGAGGGTGAAGAGGAAGGGGGAGAGGACAGTCCCCTGTGGTGCCCCTGTGTTGCTAATCACCTTGTCAGACACACACTGTGGGAGACGTACATATTGTGGTCTTCCTGTCAGGTAATCAACAATCCAGGACACCAGAGAAGCATCCACCTGCATCGCTGCTAACTTATCACCCAGGAGGGTCGGCCTGATGGTGTTGAAAGCACTGGAAAAGTCAAAAAACATGACCCTCACAGTGCTCGCCGGCTGGTCCAGATGGGTGTAGACACGATTGAGCAGGTAGATGATGGCGTCCTCTGTTCCGAGACGAGGCTGATAAGCGAACTGAAGGGGATCCAGATGTGGTCTTACTATGGGTCGCAGCTGGTCCAGGATGAGCCTTTCCAGGGTCTTCATGATGTGGGAGGTCAGTGCCACGGGCCTGTAATCCTGGGGGCCACTGGGACGAGGCGTCTTTGGTACAGGGACGAGGCATGATGTCTTCCACATCACCGGGACCCTCTGCAGACTCAGACTCAGCATAAACAGTTTATGAAAGATTTTAATAAGGTTGCAGCCTGGACTTTGACTGAGCCAATGCAACATCTTTTTTAGCCATTCTGTTGCAGATTTGCTGCCAAGCTGTAGCTATGGGACCGATTACTTCTTATTTGACCCTAAAATACTTTTGATTAGCACAGTGAATGCAAGGTGCACAGGCCCTGTGGCCGCAAAACAGTCCTCAAATTGTTACCCCCCTCTACCACCAACAGCTGGTATGAGATGTTTGTGTTGATATGCTGTGTTTGGTTTTTTGGCAAACATGGCGGTGTGCATTATGACCAACCATCTCAACTTTGGTTTCATCTTTCCAAAGCAGCACATTGTTACACACACATATGTGTGTGTGTGTGTGTGTGTGTGTGTGTGTGTGTGTGTGTGTGTGTGTGTGTGTGTGTGTGTGTGTGTGTGTGTGTGTGGCTAACATAAATAACAACATTAAATTATTATTGTTGTTACTGTTGTTAAGATTTTTGTTTAGCTTTTGTTGATGTTGGACTGTGGCCCATGGCGCTATTGTAATATTTACGTTTTGTATTACCCTTTAATTAGCAGAAAATGATACCATAAATGGCATTTTTATTTCACTCGTATTCCTGTGCATCTGTGCTAATCCTGCAATGATAAATGTCTGTTACAAGATATTCGCTTTAAACTTAAAAAAAACAAACAACTTTTGTTTGTTTTAACTATGATCTTCTACATTAATAATTTATTGCCTAATATTACCTAATTTCTTACCTAATCAAGGGTAAACATTTCTCATTCGGATGCTGTAGTTACGTCAGAGGCGGTGTGAGTTAAACTTTTAGTACTTAAAGCTAAAAAAGTTTGGGGTTATATCTCATATTATTCCTTTAAATTTGAAAAGGAACGACATCACATCACTAAAACCAGCAGGTGTCAGCTGTTACTAAAGAATTCCGACTTCGGTCAAGCCAACTGTGAACTACAAAATGACGTGTTTGCGTGGCTAAAGTACGGAACGCCGATTGGACCAAACTCGCTGAAATTACAGTTTGATAACAGAGCAGCTGGAGAAGGAGAGGAGGGAGGTGGAGATGGGGGAGATGCCTCTAGGACTGAGAAGAACACAACTTGTACTTAATTATTGGGCAAATCTTCAAGGCCATGGACAGGATCACCCACCACAAGCAGTTCTTAACCCTTGCTGGGAGAAAGGAAGGTGGAAATCAAAGAGCTTTGGGTGGATTGTGGGTGGAAGAGCAAGTGAATTTAAACTGGATCAGTTGGACGAGTTTCGTTACCAGCAATATCTCCCTGGATACTTCCTGAAGCCATAGTTGATTTCACTCTACTGGATAAGAAGACTAAGGATGGGGCATTTATTTTAAACTCCTATACTGTGCAGGCTTACATTGACCAGTTTTATGGTTGTGTTCAATTATATACGGATGCATCTAAGGATTCAGCCAGTCAAATTGGTGTAGCAGTTGTGGTCCCAGAGTTCATGGTTAAAATAGAAAAAAGGATCACTGATAGACTGTCAGTATTCACTGGAGAACTGCTTGCAATTCTGTTGGCGGTTCAGTGGGTGGAAGATATGAGGCCATTAAAAGCTATTGTTTGTTCAGAATCAAGAGCATCATTGCTTAGTTTACAAGGTAGTCACTCAGATGTGAGAGCAGATATTCTAGCAGAAATTCAGCAAACACTGTTCAGGATAAACATGATGGGTCTTACAGTTGTGTTTCTATGGATTCCAGCCCATTATGGAATAATGGGGAATGAAATGGCAGACAGAGCGGCGAAGCAAGCCACAAAACATGGGACAGTTGACCTGGCTGTTAGTTTTGGTCAAGCTGAAGTGAAGAGTATCATACGGCAAGAAATGAGGGGTAGATGGCAAAAGCAGTGGGAGGAGGAAAGGAGAGGATGGTGGTTGTGTACAATACAAAGGGGGGTAGGAGAAATGAGGACCACTGGAAGGAGCAGGAGAGAGGAGATGGTCATATCGAGATTGAGATTTGGACATACTGGGTTAAATGCTACATTATTCTTGATTGGGAAACATAATCAGAATCAGAATCAGAATACTTTATTAATCCCGAAGGAAAATAGGGAAATGTGCCTTCTGTGGAGACACAGAAACTATAGAGTTTGTGATATTGCACTGTCCGAAATATCAGGTGGAGAGGAGACAATTATCCCAAAACCTTATTAATATGAAAATGAAATTGGATCTGGTTGACCTATTGCAAAAGGATTCTGGAAGTAAGAGTTACCAGGCTTTATTTCAGTTTTTTAAAGCGGGAAGAGTGTTTGAAAGGCTTTGAGGTGTTTTTTTCTTTGGGGGGGGGGGGGGGCGTCATTCCAGTTCACACTCCATACTAGTGGTGGCGGTAATGCACCAATCAGTTGTTTGCCAACCGCCAATAACATTTAAGAAGAGGAAGAAGAAGGGGAGGCGGGACTCGTGTACGGTGGCGTTTTGAGATTTAACTCAAGGTTAAAGGGCAAGCTTCTGGCCATGAGAATTTTAATAGGTATGTACAATTTTTAAAAAGTTACACGTTTTTTAAAGTTGCTCGGAAAGGTCAGAGTGACATTACGCTTTCAGATAGCTTACAGCTAATGTTTACGTTGCGGCCAATAATGAAGTGCCTTATATCCATTAGTGAGTTTGTACTTGTGCATTATGTTGGGCTGTAGCACTATTGTGAACAGAGCCTGGGAGCTTTGAGAAAGCGTGCTAAAACTGTGTGCTTATGGTGTGTTTCATAGTTGAGTTTGCTCAGGTAATGCACAAAGCAATGTTTTGTAAGCATGTACAATACGCATGCGCACCACGCATGCCTGACTCACCTAATTTTGAGGGTTTTTTTTTTTAATAATTTTGAAGCGTTTCTATGTATTTATTTAGTTGTTTGGTTAAATAATAGAAATATTTCTCTTTAAGTTAAACTGCAAAAACGAGAATAAAGTTGACCCAAAGCCACCTTAACGTCATGAGCAAAAAGGGTTTTTTGAAAGTTGCGACTTTCCTTTGTTACAGCAGTTAAAACTGAGTGTAATTTTAAATTTAACGTAAAACGTTAAAAAAAATTAAAGCACGATATGATAAAATAAATCCGATTTTAAATCTTTATACAGTACTTTCTTTACACACTTGTACGAATCACAGTTTCTAAGTTGAAGGAAGTGTGCGGCTTTTGTTTTTCAGTTTGTTCCTTTTGATGATTTCTCTGTCTGTTGTGTTTCTTGTAGGAGGGGGATCTGGCTTCGTTGGCCGTGAGCTTACCCGCCTACTTAGGGACAAAGGTCATGAGGTGACACTGATATCCCGCCAGCCTGGTCCAGGGAAGATAACATGGGTATGACCTAAAGTTAATACAAAGTAAAAGGGCAAACCTAAAGCTCATTTTAGGACCTGTTGATTCATCACTGTTAACGAAACATCATACTGGAGCTGATGCCTGATGGTTTGAAGGACTGAAATTAGAGAGGGAGAAGAAATTTATTAATCCCTCGTGTTGGTTCCTCCGGGAAATTCAGTATGTACAAACTGTACAGACAGAGACGTACAAACTGATAAATGTGGAAGGGGGATAGTTTACAGATCCAGTGACATTTCTAAACATCTTTATGTTTCTTCCTCTCTGCTCCTGCAGGGTGAGCTGGAGTCTCAGGGTCTCCCACCGTGTGAGGGTGCCGTCAACTTGGCTGGAGAGAATCTCATAAACCCACTGCGATGGTGAGAAATAAATAATCAAAGAGTCCATCCTAATATCTGCAGCATTTTAATGCATTTACAGGGATTGTCACTGTTTCTTCCCTTGGGTTCTGTTTTGAAGGTGGAATGAAAGCTACAAAAAAGACTTGTTCTCCAGTCGCGTTGACACAACTAAAGCTCTTTCTCAAGCCATTGCTGCTTCCTCCAGTCCTCCTCACTCTTGGGTGCTGGTGTCAGGTGTAGGTAAGCATTTAATAAGTGAGATTCTACTCAGCACAGCAGATCAGATGAACTCATTGATAATATAGATAGTAATTCTATTATTGCTTTTCCATTGTTTGTTTTCATGACACAGCTTGCTATAAACCCAGTCTAACAGCTCAATACACAGAAGACAGTGAATGGACTCCGTTTGACCTTCTCTCAAGACTTGTCAAAGAGTGGGAAGCAGCAGCACTACTTCCTGAAAATGTGGCAAAAACCACCAAACAAGTCATCATCCGGCCTGGTTTGTATACGGCACATGCTTATGTTTATTGTCCATCCTGAATCTGTCTAAATCAGGGGTGGGCAACTCCAGGCCTCGAGGGCCGGTGTCTCTGCAGGTTTTAGATGTGTCCTGGAACCAACACAGCTGATTTAAATGGCTAAATTAGCTCCTCAACATGTCCTGAAGTTCTCCAGAGGCCTGGTAACAAACTAATCATGTGATTCAGGTGTGTTGTGTTACCCAAGGTAAGATCTAAAACCTGCAGGACACCGGCCCTCGAGGCCTGGAATTGCCTACCCGTGGTCTAAATGGATCAGATGAAGGGCCACATGCATCTCTCTGGTCCTATGTAAGGTCTTTGCTGGATTTTTTTTCCTATTTCTTAAGAACATGGCTTTCAGATCCTGTTCGTCTGCTGTAGATGGTTTCTTTAGGCCTGCCACTTCTCCTTTTGTCCTCACGTCTAGTTTCTTCATAAATTGTAAGTGTAACCTGTAGTTCACACTGCAGGTGTTAATGCTCAATTGCAATTTTTTGATCAAATCCGATTTCTGGTTGTTCACACTACAAATAAAATGTGACAGCAAATGCGCTCTAGTTTGAACGGTTCATGGCCCTCAAAGTGGTCCACATGCACAAAAGAAGATGTCACACACAACGCGCTCTGTTTGCGGAAGTAAAAATGGCGGCTACAGAGCTAGTAGGTGTTGTTGCAGCAGTCTATCAATTTCTGCACAGTCGTAACCGACAGAATTTTGACAAATTAAATAGAGAAAGAAGGAAACAGAGAAAAAAGAGAGCCCGTGCTTTAACAACGGCCGCCATGCTTTCTCGTTTGTCTTCTCTAGCGCTGATAATTGGCGTCCGTCTTGTGTCAGTGATGTAAAAGACAGATTAAATGCAAAATGACCATTCAAACAGCAGTCGCTTTCTAAAACATCAGATACGTAATGGATTCAGTACCACATACGAAAGTGACCTAGGTCGGATTTGAAAATATTGGGTTTGTGCCGTTCAAGCTGTCATACCATGATCGGATATGAGTCGGATAGGATCAAAAAAAGTCGGATTTGATGCGCGTTCGCCTGCAGTGTGAACATAGCCTAAGTGTTCTGCTCATAGTTATTTTGGAATCACCAAAAATATAATTTTTATGCCTGTCAAAATATGTTATCCTTGGCATTTTTCAGAGATTGACTAAATCGACTTAAAGAAATGTGGAAAAAAAATTTGTTTTTATGACTGGCTTCTAATAACAAAGTGCCTAAGGATACATTTTTAAAAACAGTGGTTCATTTCTTGAATTGGGTGCCTTTTTCATGCTTGAATGATTCACAGGTCAGTGTTAACTGGTTTAACAAACTAAAGAAAGTAATTGGGGCAAAAACCTTTCCTTTGAAGACGATCGGGTACAAGAACTAGAATAAAAAGAATGAAAAGGCTACCACCATCCAAAGAAAAACTTTAAAAGACCATCAGTCTGTTAAACTTTTGCATTTTGTACATGCATACACAACATGTGAAGATTTAAAGTATCTTATCTCTGTATTACTTTTTATCTTTTTCAGTTTTTATAGCATGAATTAAAATTTTATCTCGTGGGCCATTTCACGGCAGATAATCTGACTAGATTGACTGAATGGACAGCATAAGCTTGAACTAATGGTTTTTCAGTTATAAAGAGTGTCCCAGTAAATCATCATTAAACAAGTTAAAATGGCTGCAGTGAAAAACATGTGCTTTCTTATTTTCCATGCATTCCCCAGGGGCAGTGCTGGGTCGTGATGGTGGGGCCATGAAGCAGATGCTGCTGCCGTTCTGGCTCGGCCTCGGGGGTACCCTGGGATCTGGAAGACAACCATTTCCCTGGATCCACGTTTCAGACCTGGCAGGAATCATTGTCCGCGCACTGGAGCCCCCTGCTGACACTCCACCCTCCTCATCACCACAAGTGTTCAACGGAGTCGCGCCGGCTCTCAACACAAACTATGAATTCACTAAAGAACTGGGTCGGGTCTTGAGGCGGCCCACCATCCTTCCTGTACCTGGCTTTGTCATGAACGCCCTGCTGGGTTCGGAGAGGGCCGTGATCCTTACTCAAGGCCAGAAAGTCATACCTAAGAGGACTTTGGAGTCTGGATTTCAGTACAACTACCCTGACTTGACCTCCGCTTTGAAGGAGATTGTTAATTAACAAGAGAGTACGGCGGTTCATTTTTACTGTAATACAAGAATAAACAAATATGAGGCTAAACGAGTCATTGAAAATGAATCCCAGGATCATGACTCAGTAAAAGACTGTTGTAAATTACTTATTCATCAGATCTGTGTACTGATGAACTGTTGTTTCTCATATTGCTAAGGAGCAGTTATGGGATCATGTTTGAAAAACTGTTTTAAATAAAATGTCATGCTTTGCTTTAAAGTGTTTCTCCGCATTCGGGACAATAACAAGCGGCTTTAAGCCTTTGCTTACATTTAGAAAGCACTGGGACATGATTGTTGATACTGAAGTGTTTCTGTAAAATAAATCTGACAGAGTTGAGTCTTGATAACAGATGTGTCTAAACTTTCTCCTTTAGCAGCTTTTGCTCCTTTCGTTCAAACTCATGAACAGAGCTACAGAAGATAATCTTGGATGGTTGTACATCTAGCCATTAATGCTGCAACTAGTGACCGTGTTTGTTATTAACTCCTAATTAATGCAAAAAAAAAAATTGTCAGTGACACAGTGGTTAGTAATATAAATAACCACATGACCACATTACAGATGGTGAAGCACCGAAACAATTATTGGAGCTACAGGTCATAGCCTGGAGTCTTTTTTTTGTTTTGTTTTGTTTTTTTAAATAGTCGTTTACATAAGTCAATCAAGTTTACTGGATCTTTTTTGTGGCCTGCAGTAAATTAAAAATGTTGCTGAAATCTCACTTTGAGTCTCACAGTGTCACTGAATTAACCTGCAACACGGAAACGTGCAAAAAGAAATTTTACCCTTTTTATTTTAAGGCTGTGAAATGTTATGTTACCAAAAAAAAATACATAAAGCTCATGTTATGTATTGTTCTGCTGAATAAACAACTTTAAGGTTTGTTTGGACCGCATTGAAAATGAAATGCTTCAAGGTAAATTCAATTTCAAAATACTTTTTAAAAGACATTTCAGTCCAAAGAGCATCACACTTAAAAATATAATGGTTTATTGGAGGTGGTACACAATAAAGAAAACTGCAGAGAGGAAATGTATATGTAATTTGCAGCTCCTTTGTCTATAAATCAAAGTATTATCAGTTTCACGATGTATCGTATGTTTCCACAGTCTGTCTTTACGGCTGAATCGTCACTCTGAATCACTGTTGACGTCTTCCTCTACACCCCGAATGATCGGCATTTGATCTCCCCAGTCACTGCTCCGAGCGCAGCGGTACATATCTCTGATTAAAATGACATTGAAATAGAACAATTAAACAGAAAAAATCCAATACAAAACAAAACAGTCAAATAAGTCCATCAGTGACAATAAAACAAACAACAAAAAGCAATAAGAATATCCAGCAACCAAAGGCTGCCTGTAGCACAGAGTATCGATTATTATGACATACAGAAGGTTTACAATGAATTTCTGCTCCATTTGGTCTAGTTCTGACACATTTTCGGATCACATAATTCAGAATTATAGCCAAATTTGATCAGCAATTCCCCAGTTTGAAGTCCAGGCAAGCCAGATCTTTTGCTGCATTTCCTTCCCTCATTCTCTCTTTCTGTATTTCCCGCATCTTTCCTGCGTGCCTACCTGTGTCTAGGAAATCTTTAAACACCCGAGGAGTTTTGTTAATTTTAGAAAACGTTGTTGATGAACTGCGTGGCCCCACACTGAATCAAATTCAAACAGTACGCAGCCCTAATAAGCATTTTAATGACATATTTCTTCTTAGTTTATTTTAATGCACCTGGTCCCTAACATCATATCCTAAAAACCCTATGGTATCCGATCTGACCTAGAGTCTTAATATCTCTGGATTCAGGACTGATATCCTCTCGATTATAAAATTAGACTTCAAACGTTTCTTTTTGATGAAACCTGAGCAGAATTTGATGACCCTGAAGAATCCTTTTGTCAGACTGCTGGGGGACTTCCCATGATGCACTGAGCAGTTCTTCTTCACTCTCTTCTTTTCCCTCCCAATGCACTCACCTGTCACTACTGAATGTCAGTACCTTTTGTCTTCTCTCTCCCACAGAGTGCATTTTGTCTTCATCTCTCTATGCCAGAGATGGGCAACTCCAGGCCTCAAGGGCCAATGTGCTGCAGGTTTTAGATGTATCCTTGAGCCCACACAGCTGATTTAAATGGCTAAATGGGTCAACATGTCTTGAAGTTCTCCAGAGGGCTGGTAATGAACTAATCATTTGGTTCAGGTGTGTTGACCCAGGGTGATATCTAAAACCTGCAGGACACCAGCCCTTGAGGCCTGGAGTTGCCCACCCCTGCTCTATGCTAGCATTTAAGGAAAAGGACTAAACCTATTCTGCAGCTGATGAATTTGTGTGACACTGATTTTTCTTTTTACCTGCTGTGTTTACGGGCTGTCACCACCATGTGCTGTAGCTGTCCGTCTGGGCAACACATGCGACAGTGGACATGCCTCGTTCTGCGCAGCACTGGTGCAATCAGCCTGGCCCACTCCACACCCTTTGTGCCTTCCTCCACTGCTTCTGTCCGCCTCAAAATTAGGTAGCTGAACTTCTCGATCTGACGGTCATTGTGCTGGAAAAGAAAAAAAAAGGGTTGATATGGAATTCATTCAGCATTTATCTGAAAAAACACAAAACAAAACATGTTTGCATATATAGCACCTTCTGTCAGCAACAAATATAAGACAAGTGTAAATTAATAATACTTAAAAGGCAACAAGAATAAAAAGTTATGAAGTTAAAAATAACGAATTCAATCCAAGATAAAATCTTGGCGCAAGACTTTGTGTCTTTTATGTTTTACATGCTATTAAATAAATATGAGTTTCCTGATAATATACAATAATACGAAACTTCAGCTGCGTTCACAGAAGGGAATGAAGTGCAGCTGATTTTAATAGCAGAGCCTGGTACAGAAGACTATATGTTGTTTTTGCAGATTACACTAAAATGTTTTAGTCTTATTTGGTCTGTTGCTTGGTTTGCAGGACCAGCATTCTAAGAAGAAAAGCCTCAGAACTTCCTCTCCTCCCGTCACCCTTCCAGCTCATCCGAGGTGTTCCCAAAGCAGCTGAGGCATAATCTCGTGGGTCTGTCCCAGAGATTCTCTAAGTAGAATATGCTCAAAATGCCTCACCAAGGAGATGTCCAGGTCATATCCTAGTCAGATCCTCAAAAACCCTCAGCTGGCTCCTTTTGAGTTGCGGATGTACTCTGAAGCCCTCAGAAAGGACTCCCAAATGACAACAGTGAGCCACCCTGCGGAGGTAGTTGATTTCTACTGCTTCTATCTGTGATCTTTTTGTCACTACTTAGAGCTTGTGACCATAACTGTATACCCACCACTGCTTGCCATCTTTCTCTGAGGGCAACTCTAGACTGAGAGTCCAGCCCCTCTCCAGGAGACCTGTTGCAGAGCACCAGCTGTGCGTTGAGGTGAGCCTGACTATATTAGCTGGTACTACTCAAGCACTAATTCACCAGTGTTGTCTTAGGACAATAAGGATAATTTAAAATTCATGCAATGCTGCTCCGGTGGAGTCCAAGAATAAAAAGAAAGAGACCTGGTAATTAACAGATTAGATCCCATTTAAAGTGAAAAGCTGTAAACAGACATAGACAGTTGAGTCTTACCCTGGGTAGAGACAGAGGTTGGTAATGCTGCTGGAAGTTGCAGGGTGTGACGGGCTCATGGGCCAGTTTGGGACACACCAGTTCATGTGAACACTAAAATAAATAAATAAATGAATGAATAGACGCGCAATAAGACTGAGACACTAATGGCTCTAAGTATGACTTTAATTAAATCTACTGGGTGTTAAACTTACTGGAGCAAACACTGATGCTGGCCTGGAGTCATAAACGGTCTTCTCTTGTTTCTGGAGTCAGAAAACCAACAATTTAGTTTGATCAATAACAACTATTGTGAACTGCTGTCTTATCCAGTGTGTTTAAATACCTTCAATAAAGTATCTCTGGCTTCCATGAGTATCTGATGGCCCTCTTTGGTCCCATTTTCCACCAGCACCTAGAACATAAAATGCAACGATTAATAGTTTTTTTTTTCTGTTTCCTTTTAAACACCAGAGGCTCACCAATCATTTTCTTAAGTTGTATCTTTCTTTGATCTCACCAGATATGAGCTTGTCTTTCTCCAAAGAGTGAATGCTGCCTCCTCTCGGTCTTTCACATTTGGCAGCTCTGAGAGGGTAAAAGCTGCAGTGACTAAATCAAACTGCACCTGAAAGGAGAAAAAGGATGGTCAGGATTTCCAGTTGTTGAGATTATCTGGAACATTAATGACAGCAAATCAAAAATATTGGGATTTTCTTTATTTTTTGATTTTGTCTGTTTGTGTTCTTTTCTAGAACAACAACTAAAAATATTTTAAAAATCCATGTATAACCCAGAATTGAAGTCTAGAATATTGCATATACATTTTTAATAACACACTGATTTTTTAAAATTCTTGACAGTGAACACATTGTGACTTAAATAAAAGCTGAGGGAGTTTTACCTTAGGAGAGACAGGGAGAAACTGCCTGAAATACACTTGTTTGATGCAGGGTTCAGCTCTTTCGTCATCACCTGCTCAATTCAAAAAAAAAAAAAAAATAATAATAATAATACAATCCAGTCAGTTCTTATTAACATCTGTATTTCACATAAAGAAACAAAAATAAATTGTCTACATGTGTGTCTACCTTTCAGAAGTTGTTCTGCCAAAATGTTCATTGGCCCTGAGCTGTCCACACACACCATCTCCTTCAAAGAGTCACCCCAGCATGCGTGAGATGCCCTGAGGAAACGGCCAGATTATAAACTTAGTTTAGCTATTCAGACTAAAGCATTTACATGTTTTACTAGTGTTACACACTAACCAGACAACTGTTCCTAACCCAGAACCAAAATCCAGGAGAGTGTGAGGAGCAAAGGAGGGATCCCTCTTCTTTATCTAAATGATGAGGGGAAAAAACTGCAGGTATAACTGAGTTTAACCACAAAAAACAACTTGTGCTTGGATTCAAGCGATTCTTAAAAAGGAAGCTCCCTGTATCACCACGTAAGCCGATCGCCTCCACAGCACTTTGCTACCTCATTCAGAGCTCTCCTCACTGCAGCGTAACCGCCAGCAAGTCGAGCTGCCATGTAGACCACGCCGAGCTCTTCATCGTACCTGAAACACAGTGAGATGCTTGTAAATCTACTGCACGTCAAATTTAAGGACCAAAACTACAACTTCAGGATGGATCATGGTGGAGCGCAACCATTCGCTGGGTTTATCTAAAGAAAGCATCTTAAGTCTGTTAAAGGTATAAAATGTTCAGCATTTGTCATAAATCGTAGTTTTAGCTTCTCCTATTATGGGTAAAAGAGGCTTTTTCTCCTTTAGGAATCAGTAAATATAACAAAGAGGCATTCAGAACAGACTGAAACGTGAAAAACTGATAATGGATAACACTGTAGTTAAATGACATGTTACTTCGTGGGTGCCCAGTGATATGTCGTTCTTCGGAGCTCTGAGAGAACTTTCCTCCTAATGCGGTCTTCCATTGCTTGCTCGTCTATATCTGCAGAATGAATGTATATTTATTTTTTCTAGCTGCTGCATGATATGATCTTGTTGCATGTGTATTATTACTTTTAAAAAAATTATACATATGTCACCCACCTCCTCCCTTTTGCATGGCTTTCTCCCACAATTCTTTCTCCAGGCTCACAGCTTTCTGCCTCAGAGTTAAATCCTCGACCGCTCGTTTCCTGCTCCACAGGAAGTTCGTGAGCTTGTGAATGCGCTCAGGAAGCTGATTCACCTGAGCTCCTACAGATGCAGAGATGGATGAGAGGCAAAGGGTTTCAACCAATGAAGCTGGTCAGAAAGATCTGTTATATTAACTGATTTACCAACACTAAGCTTACTGTGAATAATCGACTGTGCAGCCACGTGGAGTTCCTCAGGTAGCCGTAGAGTTTTCAAGTTGGTCACACCTGGGTGTTTTCTGTGTGGTTCACCCTTTAGGAAATCTACCTGTGGCTGTGGGTGTGTAGCTGCACTTATTGCCTGAAATAACAGGTTTAAATGATGCTGTTTTACTGACCTTTGAATTAAACTAAAATATGATTATATGAGGAAAATAAAAAACAGGAAATCCAATTACAGCCAGATTTTAGAAAAAAACAAACAAACAAAGAAACCAAACAAAATCTGTGTTTCATTTTTTTCAAAAGATCCAGTGGCCACTACATTAGGCACATGTACTGTTTGAGTGCTTGTTAACGTAGGTATTTCATCAGCTAATCACATAGCAGCGACTTAACGCATTTAGGCATGCAAACATGGACAAGAAGACCTATGGAAATTCAAACCAAGCATCAAAATTTGGATGAAAAGTAATTTATGTTACGTGACGTGGTTGTTTGTGTAACAATATACTCGAGTATTGTTGCTGACCATGTCCACCTACTTATGATCACAGTATTCTGAAGGCAAAAGGAGGGCCTATCCAGTGCTAGCAAGGTGTAAATAATGAAGTGGCCAGTAAGTGCAGTTTTAGTTTATTTAATGAAATGTTTGAGTCCAAGGTAACTGGGAACCAGACAGCAGCCTTACTGGCTCCAGTTATAATGTCAGAAAGACATAGCCAAGAGATTTTTTATGCTGAGCTGATAATAACCCCAGAAAATCCCCTCAGTGTAGTATTCAGAGATGTGTTTGGGCAGTGTTTGAATGAACGTAGAAATCATGTTTTACACCAGTGAGAGTTGGCAGCCCTGACATCTGGGGGACAGGTAGAGTAGATTCACGACTAAATGGTGTATATTATGCCAAAAATAAAAAATAAAATGTAAATGTACAGACTGAAACTATTTTGTTCTCTATAGCTTATGTGTCTGACCTCTGCGATTAAAAAGCTGCATTCAGTGGTAATATCAATCCGTACTCACCCGGCACACCAGCATCGCCAAAGGTTTTCTCTGACAGAGAACACAGGCGCTAAATCTACGCGGTACCATAACATCTGCTTCTAACCGTTACGTTTAAATGGCTTAAAATTCAACTTTCATCCAGCCTTCCTAAAGTGTCACGTTAGAATCCCACTAATCCTTCAACAAAATAATTCCGACCACTACCTAAGGCGGAACACTTTCGCCCCTAATCTCTGTTCCCACCTCAGGAGAACAACGAAGAGTGCTACTCCGCCTACTGTCTGTCCAGCATCTGCGACATCAAGTTTACCTCTCGGCCACGGAATAGACAAAGTTGGGACTAAATGAAAACAAATATAAACCTAAATGTATTTTAAACTTTGAACTGCGTTTAATATAAATCGCTGGCATATTAACCGTCTTCGCACCGGAAACAACAATGGCTTCACTTTTCGCGGCGGAGTGATTCATCTTCACATGAAACAATCGTTTGTAGTGCGGCTGCCGGTCAGGAAACAGTAGTACGGTGGGGAAAAGTTTCCCGCCGTGTTTTAGTGTTATCGCTGAGGTTCCCCTTTAACAGCAGCCAGATAATTATTTTTAATAACCCACCATGAGGCGAGCGAGAAGTTCCAGAAATAAATGTGAGAGTGCACCAGAAAATGGAGAAGCCCAGTCAAAAACAGGTCTGTGTGTCGTATTAGCATAATATTGTAGCTGCTGCAGGGTAACTACGCCATTGAACTGTGGACATGTTCGGACAGGAGACAGCATGAAGATCAATATTATGAAGCTTCACTCATAATTCAGACACCGGTACTGTCTGTGTGAAATAATAATAAAAAATTGTCAGCTTAAAAAACAAACGAAACAATTTTTGTAGCTCGGTTTGCTGATAAATCCGGTTGCGTTTCTAAAATTTCAAATAAAATAAGTTCCTAAGTGAGCAGTTAAAACGACCAATAAAAAAAGTATTTATTTGTTGTGAGCTACATTTATTGCATACCAAAAGCGAAGGGGCCTTTTCTAATGTGACCTGCTTACTGTCTAACATATACTGCTAACATTCTGGAATGTTTATGTTAAATATGACCACTTTAATTGTAAAATAATGATGCCAATGTGTGTAGAAATGATTATGCTTTAAATTACTGTAAACATTTAATTTTTGACATTTTCCCTCAAATTTTTGTTCCAGATGATGTCAGTGAGAGGGTTAACTCAAACATGATCATGCTACTTTTTAAACCTGTTTGTCCAGAGCAGCCAATCAGAACAAACTTGGAATAAAGGAAGTTTGCACTGAAATGAAGGCGAGAAAAAACAGTTTGTTCTGATGCATTTGTTGAACTAAGGGGAGAATTCGAGTGTAATGAGCTCCCTTTAAAAGTAAGGCTGATTTTCTTTGCAGCCACTCTTTGCTTTGCTTCTGTTAAAATTAAAATGTTTCACAGCTATTTGCACCTTCCAGGAAAAAAAGAAGAAGCATGTATTGGTTTTATTTTTCTTTTTACTATTTTGCAGTTTATCCAGACGTTTTTTCATTTTTTTTAAACAACAGCAGCATTAATACTTTTTTTATTTTAATATAATTGGTATTTGTCAGGTGACAAAAATTAAGGAAGAGGTATTACAGACACAGAGTTTTAATAACTTAAAGACTTGTTTCTGATCTCTAAAAGGCCACTGTGTAAGAGTTAGATTTTCTTCTGTGTGTATTTCTAATCAGTGTGGCAGTGGATGGGGGATAAAAGACAGTGGGAACCATACTCTCCATCAGCCTGTGCCGTCTTGGACTCGGCCGTCTCTTCTGGGAAAACATCTGTCACTCTCTCTCTGGGCTCGGGGACAGCCTACGAAGTTGATCTGAAGAAGATGGTTCAGATCAATCCTGTCACAAAGTACAAACGGAAAGTTCGCTGTCAGAATGTAAAAGCAGGTGTGTTTTTCGCTGTGAATTTTCTGTCATCCTCCCTGCTCCCTGTATTCTGTTTTCATAAATCCTCATTTTTAAATTGTGTTGCTTGATATTTTCTTAACTGCAGTTTAGTTCATTTTTAAATAAATGTCTTTTGTAGAAATGGTATCTAAAACATAATTTCATGAAATTTATATAGTTTATTTCAGTTTAAATTTAATTGAAAAATCTGAATTCTTGGAGGTACTCACAGTCTTTCCTCTTTTCTCCTGTTTTATTAAGAAAGTCAGAATGAAGCTGGTGACGTTGCTACTCATAATGAGAAACCAGCTCAAGTTAAAGAGGAAGAGGAGGACACAGAAGAGCAGCCTGCAGCTAAGAAGAGAAGAGGACAAAGCAAGAGCCAGACAAAAACTGAAGAAATGCCCAAAAAAGCCAAAGAAGAAGTAAAAAGTGAAGGTAACATGGATCTAATTTCTTTATATACTTACAAAATTTTACAGCCATGACAACATTAGTCATTATCAAAGCACAGTAACTTTTAAAGCTTTTAAGGATCAGGTGAGCATGGAATTGCATCTGAACTGTAGATGTTTCTTCACCTCACTACTCTTTTGTGTTTGATCTGTTCTGAACAGAAGTTGTGAAGACAGTGGTCATGAAGGGAAAAGCACCAGTAGACTCTGAATGTAAAGCCAAACTGGGAAAGGTACAGTGTTGGCATCCACACGATATATAAATCTCACGATTCATGTCAGTCATGCTTGTGGTTTGACACCTGGCTGCTATAAGGCAAAGCTTTCCCCCAGTTACAGTTCCTCTTGTGACAAACTATTCTGATCAGTGTCTGCTTAAACACAAATAAATCTTTCAGTGAAGCTTAAATTTTCTAAATGGTTGTTTTCAACTGAATACCATATATATGATTGTGTTTTTCCACACACTAAACAGATAAGCAATAAATCTGAGAAGTATTGTTACAATTAGAAGATAATTGAATTCATCTTACCTAATTGTCAGTAGATTTACATATGACTGTTACATGAAAATATAAGACGTGGTAATTGGTTCTGTTTAAATTATTTTTTAACATAATTGCAAATCTGTTCTTTTTAAACACAAAAAAGTAAATATTTTATATACAAATATTTATATTTCCTGAATGCAGACATGGTGGGATTCTTTTGATTTGTATAACTCATTTTTATATTTCTATTTCAGGCTCATGTTTACAATGAAGGAAATGTTGTTTACGATGTGATGCTCAATCAGGTAACACAATTAAAAGGAAATAAATTATGCTCAGTTCCATCTTTATAGTTTTTTTTAGGGCTGTGTGACTTAGATCAGCCGTCCCCAACCCCCGGGCCTCGGACCGGTACCGGTCCGTGAGTTGTTTGGTACTGGGCCGCGAGAGTTGAGGCTCAGGTGTGAAATGTATGGTTTTCAGGGTTTTTATCGGTTTTCAGCGTTATTTTGTTATCGTCAACTCGGTTTTCCTGGGTCTTTTCACGTGTGTTATGAATAAATCTTCTTTTTTTCGGTACCGGTACTAGTTTTATTTTGTTGTATTTTTCCGCGACACCTTAAAGGCCGGTCTGTGAAAATATTGTCAGGCATAAACCGGTCCGTGGCGCAAAAAAGGTTGGGGACCGCTGCCTTAGATGGTCATACTAGGACTATCCCTGTCTACAACATCATCTAAAGTCAAAAGCTGAAAAACCTGCCAGAAACTGACTGTTTGGAGCAGACCAGAGGTTTTGGCTCACAGGGATTATTTGTGCACACGCTGACCTCATTGTTCAGTAAATATGCGATAGCATGATAGATCCATTTTAATAACATTTATTATTATTTCATCCTGGAGCAGTATAGGTAGTACTTTATAGGTAATAATGAAAAAGTGAAAACTTTAAATCTCACAAATTCAGTTTTTTAGCTTCAGTTTCCAATTTGTAGCCTGCAGTAAACATCATTTGTTTCAATTTGCAGACAAATCTTCAGTTTAACAACAACAAATATTACCTGATCCAGCTGCTGGAGGACGACAGCTCCAAGGTTTACAGTGTGTGGATGAGATGGGGCAGGGGTATGTTCAATGTCAACTGACAGTTTTTGTTTGAAAATATTTGTCATTTTGCAGAAATTGCACCACCTTTGTGCATTTTGTTGATTTTTATCATTTGTTTCTGCAGTGGGTAAAGTAGGTCAAAACAGCCTTACAGTCTGTGGTGGAGACCTGCTGAAGGCCAAAGATGTCTTCAAGAAAAAGTGAGTTTTTCTGACGTTTTTAATTTGGTTCTGCCTGCTTCTAATGATGTTGATTTATTAACAAATCGTTTTAATAATTACTGTCTTTCTATTATCGATAATATTTGCCCTATTAAAACTAGACTAGCCCCTGTTACAAAACCCTCGCCCTGGATAAACGACAGCATTCGCTGTTTAAAGCGTGTCTGTCGTAAAGCTGAGCGTTTGTGGAGAAAGACTCGTTTACAGGTTCATCTCTTTCATTTAAAAGACCTTTTAGTTTCCTTTAACGCTTCAATTCGTGATGCAAGGGCTGCTTATTTTTCAAACCTAGTCTCTAGGAGCAGAGGTAACCCTAAGGTTTTATTTGACACTATTAGGGATATAGTTGCTCCGGCTTCTGCTGCTGTCCCAATTTCTTCGAACGAAGACTGGGAAAATTTTCTTTCCTTCTTTGTTGAAAAGGTTAGCAATGTAAGGAGCAACATCTCTCCCTCCATGTACCATTTGCCTGTTCCGATTTTACTTAAGCCTGTCATATTTGAAAGATTTTCACCAGTGTCTTTACCTGAGTTGTTGACGCTGGTTACTTCAATTAGATCATCCTCTTGCCCCCTTGATATTTTATCTGGGTCTTTGTTTAAAAATGTTTTTGAGTCTATTGGTCCTAGTGTTCTTAAAATTATTAATGCATCTCTACTCTCTGGTCAGGTCCCTGGTTACTGTAAAAGTGCTGTCATTCACCCACTTTTAAAAAAGCCTAAACTTGATCCTTCTTTGCTTTCCAGTTACAGACCTATCTAAAAATTGCCTTTTATTGCCAAGATTTTAGAAAAGGTTGTGGCCAAGCAACTCACAGTTGTTCTAGATGAACATAAAATTCTCGATAAATTTCAATCTGGCTTTTGTAAGGCTCACTCTACCGAAACTGCACTTCTTAGAGTGTCTAATGATATTTTGATGAATTATGATGCTGGAGAGTGCACTGTTTTGATGTTGCTGGATCTGACCTCTGCTTTTGACACTGTTGATCATCTTATTTTGTTAGATAGATTAAACCACTGGGTGGGTGTATCGGGTACCGCATTGGAATGGTTTAAATCCTATTTGTCAAATCGATCTTTCTCTGTGGCTGCCTCTAAGTTCAGATCCTCCGTCAGCTCTCTTGCCTGTGGGGTGCCTCAGGGCTCTGTCTTGGGACCGTTATTGTTTTTGTTGTATTTACTCCCTCTTCTGCAACTTCTTAGCTCTTTCTCTGATATTTCATATCATTGTTATGCAGATGATATTCAGCTATATATCTCTTTTAAGCCACCTGATGTTTCTAAACTCCAAATCTTGTAGTCCTGCTTAGATTCCGTTAGAGATCGGCTGGCTGGTAATTACCTTCAACTAAATGCTGATAAAACAGAAGTCATTGTCTTTGCTCCTGAGAAATTTGTTCCCCTCGTGGTTAAAAATCTAGGCCCTCTTGCTTCTTATATTAAATCCTCCATTAGGAACCTTGGTGTTACACTTGATCCAGCTCTGACGCTGGACACACACGTTAAATCTTTGGTTCGCTCTTGTTTTTTCCATTTAACAAATATCGCTAAGCTGAGTCCCATTGTGTCACGTTCCGAATTGGAAATGATTATTCATGTTTTTGTTTAATTGCGCTTAGACTATTGTAATTCCTTGTTTACTTGCTTAAGTAATGCCTCCCTGGAACGACTGCAGGGTGTTCAAAATGCTGCTGCTAAGCTTCTGATAAAGCATCACAAATACTCAGATGCTGCTCCCCTGCTGATTCAACTGCATTGGCTCCCTGTCAAGTTCAGGGTCCATTTTAAGATCATAATCATGACTTATAGGGACCTGCACGGTGTAGCTCCAACTTACATAAGTGCTCTTCTTCTTCCTTATCACCCCAGCAGGTCCCTGAGGTCTTGTGACCAGGGGTTGCTGGTTGTCCAGCATACAGGGTTAAAAACAAAAGGTGACAGAGCGTTTGTATCAGTGGCTCCCAGACTCTGGAACTCGCTCCCTTTGAGTTTGAGATCTGTGGACTCAGTCATGTCTTTTAAAAAGCAGTTAAAAACGCATCTGTTTAAACTTGCTTTTGGTTGATTTTGTTTTGTTTGAGATTTTAATGTCTGTTTTCTGCCTCTGTAAAGCACTTTGTGATTTTATCTTGAAAGGTGCTATATAAATAAAATTTTACTTTACTTTACATTATGTGACTGACAGTGGAAAAAGAAAGGTTTTCCAGGTGCCTTCATGGATGTGTGTTTGGTGAAATTCCAACTTGTTTGTTTTGCTGCAGGTTCTTTGAAAAGACCAAGAACGAATGGGAGCATCGAGATAGTTTTGAGAAAGTAGCTGGAAAATATGACATGGTGTTTATGGACTACAGCACGAATGAAAAGGTAAGTTTAGGAAAAGTCTTACTAAAAGTCATTCTTGGCATTTAGCAGCCATGTTGGCAAAGCCTCTGGGCGTTCTTACTTTGAAATTCCTATATAAGTGAATAGAAAAAAGCCATACTACTAGCGGCAAAATTACTGCTTCATAAACACCTCAGTCCAGAGGCCTGAGCTGATTAGCATCTCTGGGTCCTAATTAGCTCTTTGGGGGTTGGATAACTGTCATCTCTGTTGTTTAAGAATTGTACCATAGATTTCTATTAAGGAGTCTTTGAGTGTTATAATGCCGAAACTTCTGTCAGCAGAAGTTGCACTGGAGAAATATGTTCAGAAATATGTTACATTCAATAAAAGATCACAGTAGATAGCCGCCCCTCCCCGAGCCTTGTTAAAAGGGATTTTTTTCTTCCCACTGTCACCAATTGTTTCCTTATATGGGGGCTGTCTGATTGTTTGGATTTTTTTCTGTATCTTTTTAGGGTTTCACCTTATAATATAAAGCACCTTGAGCTGACTGTTCTTGTCATTTGGCACTATATAAATAAAACTGAACTGAATTAAAAGGTTGGATGTGTCAGATTGTATTCTTGGATGTTTTTCACCATTCCAGGAGGAGAATCAGACCACAGTGGATACTGTACCAAAAAAGAAAACCTCCGAGCTGGATTCAAGGATTCAGTCTCTCCTAGAGCTCATCTGTGATCTGAAAGCCATGGAGGAGTGTGTGCTGGAGATGAAGTTTGACACCAAGAAAGCTCCTCTTGGTCAGTCTGACTCAAATTCATTATTACAGGTTGATTTGACTAAATGAGAAGATGAAGTTGGTGACAGAGTGACCAGTATTTCCATGCACGGTGTCAGACTTGACATTTTTCTTCCTTTCTACCTTTAGGCAAGCTGACCCCAGAGCAGATCCGAGCAGGTTACTCAGCACTGAAGAAGATCGAGGATTGCTTGAAGAAGAAGAAAGGGAGCAGTCGTGACCTTTTAGAAGCATGCAATCAATTTTACACCCGCATCCCACATGACTTTGGGTAAAAGGATGAAACTTTAGACAAAACCAGAGTGTGGATAGTTACCACCGATTCCTGTCTTGCTGTAACTAAAAGGTGTAACCCTTATAGGTTGAAAACTCCCCCACTTATCCAAACAGAAGAAGAGCTGAAAGCCAAAATTGCCCTTTTGGAGGTAAAATGTTTTGATTTTATTCGGTTTGCTTAAAAAACCTTTCTTAACTGAACAATGTCTCCCATCCCTGTTTTAAAGGCACTGAGTGACATCCAGATAGCAGTAAAAATGGTCAAGTCCAGTGAAGACAGCGATGAACATCCTCTGGACAGACAGTATCACTCCCTCCGGTGCAAACTGCAGCCTCTGGACTCCAGCAACAATGAGTACAAGGTCAGTGTGATTTAAATAATTAACTAACCAGTTTTACCAAACCGTGTCACATTATTGATGTTACTTGTTCTTAGCCTCAAAACAATTTGATAGGCTGATGTAGTTGCGTAAGACTTTTCTGCATCTAAATCATTATGCACAGAGAATAATTTATTCATTTGTAGTCATTTCACTTGAAGTGCTGCAACCTCAGCGTTGACTAGTCGATAGTTTGTGGTGAATCTTCTCATCTGATCATATTCTCCTTGGTAGGGCAATTGCTGGTGTTACTTTATTAATGCCAAACCTGTCAGGGCTCATATATTATTTTTGACAGCAGGATGAACAGACTACTTGTGACCTTCTGACTGCTAGTTAATTTATGTTTACACTAACTAAACTAACTAACACTATGTCAGGAACATAGTGTTCCAAAGGTCTGTCTGCAAACACAGATAGTTAGTCTGTCAGCAGAAGCTGCTGTTGAGTTTGTGAAACCTCCTATCATGTCCAAATGTGAAAACAGCACAGGCTCTGTTGTTCAGCTGAAATAAAAAAAATATTTGATATGCTGGAAATACTAGCTTTTTAATGTGTGATTTTTAAAATCATTATTATTATTATTATTTTTATTTAGACTAAAATATCTGGTGGGGCACTGCTCTGTAAACAGTGTCAAATCTTGTTTAATTTAATCCAGAGATAACGTGCATATATCTCACAGTGAACTGACTGATACTGAGTAGGTACCATGGAGATTTCCTTTGGCTGACTACATTTCCATTCACACTAAAACTTGTGTAGTTGTTAGTCTTCAGTATTATCTTGGATTCCTTTCAGCATTTTGCATTGAGCTAACGTTCCTCCTCTTTGTGTGAAGGTGATAGAGCAGTATCTGCACACCACTCACGCCCCCACCCACTGTGACTACACCATGACCGTGCTTGACATTGTCTCAGTGGACAGAGACGGGGAGAGCAAAAATTTCCTGTCACAGTTAAGTAACAGGTAGGAAGAAATACTGTTACTGCTTTATGACTTCAAGCTGACTTCAAAATCAGATTTATTATGCTGCATGTTTGCATTGATAAAAATCCAACATTGATGTCAATGAAAATTATGGGGTTTTTTTTCACAATGAGCCAAGCTAACCATCTACCTGTCTGCCAGGACTCTGCTGTGGCACGGTTCACGTCTGTCTAACTGGGTCGGCATCCTCAGTCAGGGACTTCGAGTGGCCCCCCCTGAAGCTCCTGTTACTGGTTACATGGTAGGATGGAATATCAAAATTCAAAAAGACCAGTCCTTAAGACCAGTCTTAGGTCCAACACGGGTTGCAGTACACTAGCGGAAAGCCTGGATATTAAATATTCAATATTTATTGAATATTGAATATTTACAGTACTTATTGTTGTCATCATTGTTCTTCATTGGTATCTTAAAATGTCTTGATCTTAATTTTTTAAAACGGTGTAGGAACCTCGGTGAGAGAATGAAAGACAAATAAAATATGCAGTTTGACTTTGTCTCAGCTTGTATGTAACAGAAGTTAAACACATTTTTAAGAAAAAATCAATAAAATTGATCTAAATAATTACATTTTAAGGAGTCTCTAAAATGTGATCAATTTTCAACATGAAATTATCTCAGGCATTGAAATTGAACTCACATCGGTATATTACATTTTCTCATTTCTCTTTCACTCAGTTTGGTAAAGGTATCTACTTTGCTGACATGTCATCAAAAAGTGCCAACTACTGTTTTTCCAACCAGAACAACAACGTTGGACTGCTGCTACTGTGTGAAGTAAGGGTGGTTTTTTGTTTGTTTGTTTGTTTGCCATTAATAATTTTCATTATTGAAGTTTTGTTGCAGCTGCTCTGGCCTGCAAATGTCTTAAATTTGCTGCCAAGGAAATGTCTTGTCTGTAATCTGCAATGAAGTTTTGTTTTTGCAGGTTGAACAGTTATATTTATAATTTGTATCCAGATACTTTTTTGATCCTGCAATGAGGATGTTTACTGCTGAGGTCTCAGGTAGAGACCCGTAGGAAGCCAAAAAAGCTGAATTTGATACCCAGAAAAATTCCTCTGCAAAGTGTAGTGGCCTAAATATAATGCAGCACTGGTAACTATTCATATATTCATGCCCACAGGTCGCTCTGGGAGAATCTAATGAGCTGCTGGATGCAGACTATGAAGCAAACAATCTGCCTGCTGGAAAACACAGCACCAAGGGTCTGGGACAGACTGGACCTGACCACAAAAACTCTGTCACACTGTAAGTCTCTCTAATTATAATGATATATTTAACACAGGCCAGTTACTGCTCAGTTATTTGGTCCATTGCTTTAAAACGAGGCCTTCATAAGTTTTAGCTCACTCAAAACACAGCTGCCTATCTTGTTTAGCACTGCTCATTCAAGGACAGTATAGACGGGATGCATGCAACCTCTAAGTTCAGTGAAGCAGTTCTCCAGCTGCTGCTTACAGCAGGTTTCCAGAGTCGTCTAAGAACTGTCATTACCAGCTGCTGTTGTAGTCTGTACGACTCCAGGATAACAGACTCTCTGGAGAGCAGCTGAATGACACCAAAGAGCACAACAATACCCCACTGGTGGGAAAACGAATGCGAATAGTTTCTAAATGTAATTGGTAACCTGTCCAGGGTGCATCTTGCTCTATGACAGCTGGGATAGGCTCCTGCCTTCGTCTGATAAGTGGGAGAAAATGAATGCATGCATCAATAGATTGACCCACTTTGTGAAGAATAAGCAGTATAAATGTCTAACTGTGATCCCATGGTTGGATTTCAAACTCACTGGAGATGTAGCTGGATGAGAAACAGACCAGCAGGAAAGGGCCAGGGGTAGGTGGTTAGCAACATCCGAATTGTTTCAGATGGATTAAAAAACCAAGTTTGGATAAATTACCAAAGATTGAAGAGGTGTTCACATAACTGTGCCCCATATAAAATCGATGTGTTTGAAACACTGGGTTGAAGTCACTGTGAGTAGTCAGTGAGACTAGAACGATGCTCCCTAAATGCACTCCATTTACCAGTGAACAAATTCATAGTCACAATCTACAAAAACGATAGAGAAGATTCAACAGTGTGAACATTTTAGAGCCATATTTATTTGTTGTTGTTGAGTTGTCTAAAAACAAGAATGCTACAGAAAGTAATTTCAAGATATTAACGCACGGTTTACAGTCCTACATTAAGGCCTGTTAATTACTGAATCCTGTTTCCACTATAACGACTCTGTCATTATATATAGTGACAAGTCTCACCTTAGGCCTATATTTAACCTACATGCCATGAGCAGTAATTACATTCTTTTAGACTGGTATTAACAAACTGCACCTGTCCTGTTAGTAAGTTACCTGAAGCTGAAGAAATTAGTTTACGACTTTTCACTGCAGTTTTTTTAATGCCTTAAAATACTCTTTAATCTTCACATGGTGTACCTAATTCTGTTAAAATTAGCAGGAGGTTTGGAATATATCTTTATCACTTGCATAACAACAGCAGCCCTGCATTTGTCCAATACAAGCCCAAGGTTTGATAACGGAGCGTATTCTATTTGTAAATTAATTGTAGTATACTGCTGCACACTGTTTCACTACAGTTTAAGTGATTTGCAAAACATCCCCAGAGATGGATGGCATAGTGGTGCAGTGGTTAGCACTGTTGTCTCACAGCGAGAAGGTCCTGGGTGTGAATCTCCTGGCCAGCTGGAGTCTGCATGCTCTCCCTATGTGTGCTTCCTCGGCTTGTTAGGTTAATTGGTAATTCTAAATTAACGATAAATAAGAATGTGAGTGGTTGTCTGTCTTGTGTTGGCCTTTTAATAGATTGGAAGTGCCCTGCCTCTCGCTCCAAGATATCTGGGATGCG
The DNA here is from genome assembly GCF_965226115.1 of Aulonocara stuartgranti. Lineage (NCBI taxonomy): Eukaryota > Metazoa > Chordata > Actinopteri > Cichliformes > Cichlidae > Aulonocara > Aulonocara stuartgranti. Next base: position 9,755,511 of record NC_138954.1, read on the forward strand.
ATTGAGCTTTCCCATGATTCTGAACTGGAGAAGGAGTTAAGAGGATGGATCAAAGATCCTAAAAAATAGCCGAAGGAAAAAAAAAAAGAAATTGAAGCCAAAGAGTGCAGAATATTTTCCTTTTTTGGGAAAAAAATTGTTACAATCACCTAAAAGAAATTTTAAACAAAGGTAATTTGTGTTAATCCCACGGATTTATTTTATTGTTTCTCGATTTCTTTCTCAGGGACGGTATGACGGTGCCGATGGGGCCTGGCGTGAAAACGGGAGTGGGTAAATCTAACGCTTACTCCCTCCTCTACAACGAGTTCATTGTTTACAATCCTGCACAGACTCGCATGAGGTACCTGCTGCGTGTAAAGTTTAACTACTCATCACTGTGGTGAAGCCTTGGGAACTGTGTGCCTTTGTGAAATATGGATGAATGTTTAGGCGTTTTTAGTCATTCTTCATGTAGCGTTAACTTCTATGTTTCGGGGCATGGGTGGGGGTTGGATGTTACACCTGAAAACACTCGTTCATATAAGGCTGCAGCAATTGCTCAACTGAGAAAAATCATTTACAGCTGTTTTGATAATATAATGAATTGTTTTAGGGTTTTTTCCAAGACAAAAACTGTAGATGCGTCATCAAAGGCATGACTAGTGGATGTTTCATTATACAATAAATTATATTAAAAAGGAAAATCTTGCATATGAATTGATTTTTTTCCCCCATCTTGGGATTAGTGCCAGCATTTTCACTTCTTTGACATCTTATATCGAATTGACTGCTGGGTTGAAATAACTCAAAATAATCACTGATGCTGGCAGCAGGATTTGCTGAAGGTTCTGCATCACCATATATAAATGAGTGTCTGAGGAAACCATGAGGGACCAACTGAGGGAAAACATCAACTTTGAGTTCAACTTTTTCTTGGATTTTCTACAGTTTCTCTTATATCCTGGTATCATGTATGAGAAAAAAGCTGTTGTTCGACAGAGGTTTGTTATACTAGATACTAGATACTTTAACATGGAGAGGATACACAAAACCTTTTGCACTACTTTTTGTCCCTGTATATGTATATTACTAAACGTCCTTGGATCAGTAGAAGGTCTCATTATCATTATTAAGGGTAGAATGGTTTTAGTGTAGGTGTTTGTTGTAACACAAATATTCTTCTGGATCTGTTACGAGGATGAAGGTTTTTAAATTTTGAAGAGTGGGAATAAAAATAAATGACTCAACATAAAGTGTGGTGGTTTTTTTTGTTTGATTTTTAATGGATTTAAATCTGAGACAAAGACAAGATTCTATGCAAACAGATTTTTTTTTTTTTGTGTGTGACATGATGCGAGGAGATTATATACAGCACATAATGATAGAGGACATTTTAATCCACAGTCTGAAGTGTCCGTTTGTTTTGTATATGCAGTTTCACCTCCTCCCCAGGATGTAGAGGAAAATTAGGACTACATCTAGGTAGATTCTGAGAGCAGCGTTGATGTAATCTTCTGGATCTGCACTGTAGGCCATCCTCCCCATCACCAGCTGACAGTCGATCACCAGGTACTAAGAGAGGCAGAGGAGGAGATTTAAACCAGTGTGAGAAAAATGCGATCAAATTATATTAAAATACACTGTATTTTAAATTAAACAAAATACAGCTAATGCAGATTTATTTAAACTCCTTGAATTAAAGCTGAAACTCTTTGTTGTTGTATTTTAAAAGTGTCCTCATTCGAAAACCTGTGGACCTTACTGGATCTTGTTCCTTCTCTCACCAATGAAAACAACAGAGCTCCCAGACATCCATAGATAACTTCAGCAATGTAGCTGTAGTAGAATGTGCAAAATATCCCAAACATGGCGACGTCCACGACCAGAATCAACAAAGCACTGTTGCAATAAGTAAAATCATAGCGAGTCTGCAAATAACAGAAAGACATAAAGACATGAATGTCATTATTAAATAATCTATCAGTGTCTAATCTTATTTAGATTTTTTTTCTGTAGTGCACAGTAACCATGTGACATATGAAATGAACATGTGAAATATTAATCTTTTGAAACTTGAAGCATATGAGTCTCATAAAATAAGGCATTTCAGATCTTTCAAATGCAAGGAAAAAGTGTTTGCATACTCTCCAAGGGACTATGTTGATGTATTTAAATGTCTTGAATGAGAAATAATCTACAATATGAGCAATATTAAATTTACTGTGATATAAAAAAACCCCTGCAAAATTAGCAAATGTTTGCACTGAAGGAGCCGGGACCAGTGATTTATAATTTTCTTTAAAATGAAAGATTGCTTAATCATTAAAAAATAGAGGGGAGATTAAAAAAACTATTGGTTGGGCTGATCAGTATCGGTATTTATAAATGAATATTAAAAAAAATATATAATAATGGAATCCTTCAACCATGGTATGAGTGGTGAAGTTTCATAGTTTGTCCACCAGAGGGCAACCTGCAACTTCCCTGCTGGCAACACATGTTGGAAACGCCACAAACAAAACAACCCTCTAATCCAAGCAGAGTCGGGCAGAACGTAAAGCAGTGAATAAATAAATACAGATAATGAATGTTAGGGGAATCTATTTATGTTTCGTGTGTCTGAAAGAAAAAAAAATCAAATATCAGAATATTCGATATCAGTCTTACAAATATCAGTCAATTAAAATCATCTATGACCAAATAGTTAATCAGCTTCCCTTTCACGTTACATTTTTCACTGCATGCATTTTGTGTTATTCTGATGTGCTGTGGATTTTCTTTACAGAAACTTTTCAGAGTTCTGACTTCAAAGTCAGCTGAGAAATCTGCACTCTGCTTTGGTGAAGAAGAAGAAGAAAGCTTTTCAAATGTAGCGCTTCTGCACAGCCTGACGGTCTCACCTGCGCTGAAAAAGCGATGATTGAGATAGAAATGGCCAGCGTTACTCCCATAGCCAGGATCACAGCAGTGGTGTTGTGAAAGGAGGCGATGGTCCCCGTCATGTATGACATGCTCACAGTGACAACAAACTGGAGGTAGAAAATTAAGTGCATTAAACATCTCCAGAACACGTGAAACACATTTTCCACTTATTTTCACTCAAAACAAAAAATAAGAACATATCAAATAATGAAAACAGAACAGAACATGTACAAGAAGCAAGGCCAGAAAGAAATTGTGTGAATGTGGTCTTCAGGTATGGATGCTTGTTTCCGACACTGAAAAAACAAACTTTTATATTCGGGCAATGTGGCCTTTTGGCCTCTGCTTTTCTAGTTTGTTGTGTTTGCCAGTCTCTTCCAGGAATTGCCGGGTTGAGGTGACCTAGATAAGAAAGCAGAACACATGAGCAGGTTTGGTTTAAGGCTTTTTCTTTTTCTCTTATACACACACTCATTCATACACTTGCCATGCATTCAGACATGAATGCACTTAATGAGTGCTTTTAAAAGAAAAGGTGCAGCAGTGAGCTTCTGCTTGCGTTTTGCTCTGCTGTACGTGCAGTATTTAACAACAACAGGAACAGGAAGAGCCTGTCCTAAATTAACATGCCAACCAAACCTGAAATCACTCAGTGAATCTGCTGCCCTTTAGAGAAAACTTTAGAGGTTTTGTTTTGGAAAATGTAAAAAGCAAACTTTTCACAAGTCATTTAGAGCTTTGAGTTCTCAGTTAGAATAGAAAAGTGCTACATAAGTGCCAGAACATTTACTATCTGTTTGTGGAAGTCTAAATCTTTGACAAAAGTCATCAGTGGTTTTTTTTGTTGCTGTTGTTCTTATTCTGACCTTTATTTCCTTTTTTTTAACAAAGTTATTGCTGAGCACTTAGCACTTATACTTTAACTTCTAGTTTTTAGTTAAGTGGTTCACAAGCTGAGGTGCCATCCTGACTGCATGACCAAAGTATTTCACTTCTCTTTCCAAAAATGTGACTGTGCCGTGTTTCATATCCATTTGATACATGGTTTTGTTATTTGTGACCCACCAGTGCCACAATGTTCCACGGGTGATGCTGGCTGAAGGACTTGCAGCAACTGAGGGCGATGGCGACCACAACGAAGACGATGAAGGAACTGAGATATACCCAAATGTTTGATTGCACTGCCTCTTTGACCACGCTGGAGAAGGTGAACACGCACACTACAGTGAAGGTGAACAGCAGCTGGAGCGTCACGATGCTAAAAACCTGTCCCGGAAAAGAGAAAAGGCTGAGTTTTGTTTTTTAAATTACCGGTACAACTTTATTACTAAGTAACTACACTGTAAAAGAAAACTGCAAATGTTTTTCCTTAAATTTAACTCACATTAACAAAGAAGAACTAGTCCAACAATGTCAACTGTTTCCTTAGTCAGAGGCTGCTTTGAAATATTATAAACGTGGTGTCAAACATGCAGTTCTGGAGCCAGAGTTGGCTCACCAAAGACCCCAGACCAGCCCCCAGGATGGCCCAAAGAAATCTTTGATTTTTCAGTAAAATGCATACAGTACCTGGTGAGGTAACACCAACTTCATCACACTGGAGTCAAAGAATATTAAAAGTTGAGTATTTTTTAGATCTTGAGACATTATTTCAATCACAGAGTAAAATACTATCAATGTTTAGTGCGTGAAACCTGTAAATGTGAAGAGTTTGTGCTTTTCAACAGTCGCTGTGAATTATAATAGCAATAAACTTAAGCAATACACTTTTTTAAGGTGTATCATCTGCAGAAGCAGGGTTCATTAAGTGTTATTGTTTTTAAAACATACTTTTAGTTCTCTATATTAAAATAAAGATGGGTTGTTATACAATGTCTTTACTGGCTAGTCCCACTCAAATTGGGTTGTATGTAGATCATCTATTCATTTTCCTCAATTTATCCAGTTCAGGGTCACTTAGCAGCTGGAGCCTATCCCAGCTGTCATAGGGTGAGAGGCAGGATACAACCTGGAGAGGTTGTTAATCTGTGGCCATCCTAACAGAGTGGCAGCCGATCACATTTGGCCTGTTCAATATCAACAGTTAACCAAAGTGTGGGTCTCTGGACTGTGGAGAAAGCTGGAGTACCCGTTAAGGACCCTTGCAGGCTCAGGGAGGGCGTGGAAATTCAAGGATGCTTGTGTGGTCCTTGAAAATAAGTTTGACTTCTCTCTTTTCTCAAATCTACTTATTTGTGCTCAGGAAGAAAGTGAGAGAAACAGCCTCCTTAATCTTCCGCATACAGGCACAAAATAGTTCCTGATTTTGCCAACTGTAACATGTGATTACCACGTGCTGCAATTACCAGTTCATAAAATAAACAGCTCCCTAAAAGTAAACAGGATTTGAAACACCCAACTTCTCCCACTCCAAGTGGCTGTTGTGTGAAAGTAGACCCGACCAAAACATCTGGCTGCTATGTTGACGTGCCATTACGGCTTCCTGTAACTGGCTGTGAAATTCAGGGTTACTTAAGTTTTGTATGTTTTAATTCCTTTTTGATTCTTTTCCTCTTTTATTGTTTCAGTCTAGTTTTTAGTTTTAAAAATTGCTTTATTTTTATGAGCTTTTGTGTTATTTTCAGTTTCAGAATATAGAATAATATGTCATTTTTCAGGGGCAAGAAAGTTGACTTACTCATTTAATTTAGTCTGATTTTTTTAAGGTGCATAATATTACTTATTTTATAGCTAAATGGAGTTAAAATTACTGATCATAACAACAACAAAAGAAAACAGTTTTGTGTTGTTGTGTTGCAGCAAATACAAAGAGTACTTGGCGCACATGTCTCAGAAAGATTTTCAATATTTATGGTGGATTCTTAGAGTTATCGTCCAAAACGTAGCGTACAAACCTTTCTAATAAACCCTTTCCTCACTATCTCGTCATCAAAGGAAGATGAGGACACCAGCGGAGTCGTTTCTGATGATATCTGTGGGTTTATGTCATGGAAAGACTCATAACGAGAGATTTGAGGTGGTTTGTACACTGGTGGGGCTTCAGAGTAGGCTGGAGGCTGCTCTTCTTGGTAGGAATGCATCGATGCTGAGGGGACATCAGAGCCGGGATCGTGCTGTGTCTCCTTGGAAGTGATGGAGTCTGCTGACATTCTGGTAAAAACTGAAAGTCAGTGACAAAAGAGGAACCAAATGTAAAAGTTAAATTCAAGTAAACATCAGCTGTGGCATGTATATCAGCACAAGTGGAAAGTGCAAGGTTTAAAAAAATACAATAAAACACGAGGACGTCATTAAAATCAGTAACCGAGCTACTAAAATAATATTTCTACTCATATATTTGGTTTCAAATAGCTGCAATAATTCTGAATGTGGACAGAAGGGTCATGCACAGCATTGCAAGTCAGATGCAGATTGTTTTTTAAAAAAATCCAGGCTTGCTGCTGACTTGTTACACAAGAATGATGTGGGCACTGAGAAGTAAAATGTTTGATTTCAGCATTTACCGTGGGAAAGTTGGTGTTGTGTCAGCTGATGTTGGCTAAAAGATTTATGATACCCAATTAAACTGAACTTATTTTGCAAACTATATTGCAGTTTTCACACTAAAATTAGACATGCTGTCTTTACTTAAAAATTAAACACTTGAACACAAATGACCTTACTTTACTTCATTTAAGTTTAATGCACATTACACAATATTATTTTAGCTCATTTTGTTACAAATGAACTGTTGCTGGGAATATCCTTGATCTTTTTTAAGTTAAGACTACTTGTAGACAATGAAGTGTTTAATGGACAGAGCTCAGTTTTTGCTGCATCTTACATGAAATCTGTTTTTATGGACACTTGAATTAGAAGTCTATAAAGGGAACTGACCCAGAGTCATGGTGGCCTTTTAAACCTTTCAGGTTTTTGGCCACACTACAAGTGGAAATCATATCAGACATCCACAAGAATCTGAACGTCTAAACACAGCAAAACTTAAATAATGATCACAACATCAGTAAAGTAAGAGTCTGAAATTAGACATGATCAGATCCATGAATGAAATAATGCTGCCTTATTTAGAAAAAGCAGTCCAGATAATTAAATGAAACAAGAACAGTGCAAATTAAGTAAACTATAAAACTTGCAAACAGTTGTTTTTACCAGTAGGAGAAGCACTGGTGTCAGGTACACAGGACGTTACCTTTTACATACTGTAGTATAGGTCTATAATAGAGAGTAAATTATTGTTCTTCCTACCTCTGTTGCTTGATAATCCCACAGTACTTAATGTGATGAAGGCTACACGTTAAACCTGGACAGGCTGACGATGGCAGCTGTATATTTTACTTACGTGATATTGAGTTTCACTTCCTTCCACTTTAAAGTGGCGAAACCTTCTGATGACTGACAGGGTTTAAAAACTCCTTTGTTTCTTAACAGATCGTTGGCCATTAAAGTGTCCAAGGACTTCCCAGGGTCCTCCTCAGTCTGAACTTCCAGAATTGAGTGCTGTAAAAATGTAAAAATGATTGATTTTTACATATTCCCCTGTGTCATTGTCCTGATTGTCTGTACCTGTGTATCATTCCTCCAGCTGTTCCTGCTTCCCTGATTACCTTATATGTATAAATAGTCCTCTCCTTTCCCTTAGATTTTGACAGTGGCTGCATCATTCATTAGTTGCTCAGTTGTGTGCCTTCTCTCTGCATTGATTTGGCTTCTGTTTGCCCCTATTTTTGGACTTGTTTCCTGGACTGCTTGCAACCTGAATAAAGGTTTGCCATTTGTTGCCGTCATCCTGCCGTATCCTTTTTCTCACAGTCTACCTAAACTGCAGTTTGTGACAATATGGCCAGGCTTCTCCTTCTGCAGCAAATTTGCTGAGTCCTTACTCCAGCAGTCAGCCTCTCGAATCATGTGATCAGAAGCTACTGACTGTTCTGCTTTCATTTTGAATCTGTTAAACTTTCATTCACTTTAACCTCCTAAGACCCGAACTCTTTCATGGCATGCATTTTTAATTTCTCTTTGCTATTTGGGCTAATTGGGACCTGATGAATGTAAAAACAAAGAATTACGTGATTTTTTTTTTTTACCTGTCTGTCTGTGGTTCAAAGTATTGCTTATGTGTGCAAATGTAGAAACAGGTGCTTGAACATGAGTACATTCATAATTGTCTGGTTTTATTCAAATTATGAGGAAGTACTTAAAGTATAACACAAATAGTTCTTTTTTAAAATAGTATTTATAAATGCTAACTAAATACAATATTCATAGAAATCTGGGGTAATATTTTGTCTTTGGAAAGCTGTCCTGAAAATATTCACATATTCAGTTTGTCTGCTGCTGTCAGGCATAGACTGTAATTGCAATAATAAGTGTGCAACCTATTTCCAGACAGCTCATTCAGTGCTCACATTTCCCTCAAGAAAATAAAAGTACTAGGATAAATATTCATCTTTTGGGACAACACAAAATATTTTGTGTTTACTTCAGTTATTTTTAATGTCTGCTGTCCTTAATTAAAAACAGTATATATACACACACAACCATAATGAACAAACAGACACTAAGAGGAGTTGTTATTTAAGTGATAGCTTTTATTTCACAGGTTTATTATTTTTAAATTATGACATAGCTTATAGTTTTGAAGACGGTTGTGGTATATTTTCAGGTCTGTTTACATCACTGCCTCTTTTCAGTTTCATTTTCATTGTGTTTATACAAAACAACTATAGTGTGTGTTGATATTTAGGAAAATCCATTCTTTCCCCAACAAATGCTGTGATTCTTGTAACACTGGCTGCCGGACACTTCCTAAAAATTTAAAGTTACTTTACTTTCTTCAGGTCAATTTCTGGAGCAGTTCAAGCTTAGAGTTCAATGGTGACGTCGAGTGCAGAAGAGGAAATAGCTGAGGGGCATCATGTGGTAGAGCTGGGAGCTTCAGTTCACAGATACTGAGGGGATGTTGTGGTTTCAACTGTAAAAAGAACTAAGGCACAAAACATGCTTTTAAATGCAACAGTAACATGTTGTGCCCTCCCTGATTTTTAGATTTAATGCAGAATAAAGTCAGAAATTCGGAACTTGGAAATGACCACATCACAAACTTAAAGCTCAGATTTCATAAATGGGAAGTGTGTGATGTTTGTCTTCATTGCACAATGACCCATACCATTGCATAATGGTTGGGCTGTGCTGGGACTTGCAGGTACCAGCTGCAGGAGCTACAGTAGAGCTAGTTTAGATACTTGGACATTTATTTTAAAGCATTATTTCAATTAACTGTAATGTTGGTGGTCACAGGACACAAAAATTGCATGTATGGAATCTCCAGGCAAATCTGATCAAAACTGCTTAAAACGTTTGGTGACTTTCATCTGAAATAAGGATTGGAAGGATTTGATTTTTATTACTGCTGCTGAATTACTCATGCATTTAAATTCAGGATTGTTTGAGTGCCACGTCTCGCTCTTATAATGTCTCTGACCTGAACACAGTGTACTGTGCTTTATAAAAGCTCCTCATTGTGCTGTCTGGTTCTCACAAACCTCTTCTATGCTCAGCAGTGTGCACTTTGCTGTCTGCCACATATGCATATAAGCCTGAAATAACTGATATGCTGGCTTGTTACTGATGATTTTTGTAAAATAAGTGCATTACTTAGTGGCAGTCTTTAAGTCAGCCTACGACAGTAATACAAATCCAATTATTGTTTCTTTTAGGACTTTAAATATAAATGTGATAAAGCCATACAGCTGAGTAGACACTCTGGTTCATAGGTTGCCTTAAATTGCCTTAAATTTCATTTAACTTATTATAGTTTTGTATTTTCTAATTGGTTTTTAATTTTATTTTCACTTTGTTTTTAATTCAGTTTAAGTTCCAGCGTAGTTTTCCTGTTTCAAATTAGTTTTTATTGTCACAAAATGTTTAGTTTTATTCGTGTAAGTTTTTCTTTTTAATTATATTACGGAGGGTAAATGTCAGAAGTAAGATTTCGGAGCATCAGTACAAGTATTAAAGTAAGAACACAGAACCTTTTGAAAGCTGATGACTCACAGTCTTGGAGACATCTAGAAACTCAATAAACGCGTGCCTCAGCAGGCTTGTTGTAATACAGTTTTTGCCAAAGTAACAGATCCTAAAACTACAGATGTGTCCTATAAAATGTTTTTTCACATCTAATTATTTTTAGTTAACTACATTAACCTTGCTCTGGGGAACCCTTCCAAACAAGAACCACACTTGTTCAGCTTTTTCTGATCGGACCATAATGATCTGTAACATTTAACATGCTAACTGAGGCCTCTAGTCTCTTAGATTTCAAGTTTCTCAGAGCATTGCAGAGTCAGTCCTTGGGCAGGACCTCGTTGGGACATTTCACTACTGGGAAGATTGGGAAATGTCTTGACCGTATTCCCACTTGTGAATAATCTCTCGCTGTAAAATGACAGACTTTTTTGGGGACATTGCCTTTATGTATTTTCCCTGCTAGCTCAAATCACATAAATATCTTCTGTGTTTACCTGGTTTCAGTCATGAGAGTTGGACCATGAAGCGTATCTGAAATCGTGCTACTTTTATGCATTTTGTTTGCTGAAATGTGATGTCGTTTACAAATCTGCTTCAGTAGCTCAGATGCATTTTAGCAGCAATTTTCAAAATGTTCAAAATGCATTTTTCTGCACCTTAAGGACATCACCATTGTGGATGTTTTTCATCATTTTTAGGAATTATTTGTTATTGGGGGATGAAAAAAAACAAGAACAGCCAACGATGGCTTAAGAGTTACCAAACACCTTCCTCTGCTTACTTTACATTAATTATTAAAGAACAAGTAATGCCTCTCCTTCTGTTTATAAGATTGAGGAAACCTGCAGTCAGCTGAGACTGAAGAAGTCACTTGGATGAGTGACGAAGTGTTTCTCCCACTGAAAACGCTACGTCCACATGAACAGTATCAACTTTTGGAGATTCCTCTCCTTCTGTTCACATGGAGATGACATGTCCAATGTAACTCCTGAAATCTACACATATGCTTAAGCAGGCGCCGCAGTCAAGCTCCACAAACAAGGAGACATTTTTGACAACTTAACCAAAACAAAAATATATATACACAAAACAGACACGGACAAAACATCTGTCACACATATTTATTGTAAAAAATACATATAAAAACAATTTGAGACATACAAAAGATCGGAGCTTAGAAACAGTATATTGAACAGACAAGGACCAAGCAATTTTCTTGAATTGTATTACATATTTACAATTTAATAAATAAAACTCAATTTGTTTGTTTTATACCAGAGTAAAGGCAGATTGTCCATATCTTGGGGATGCAGATACCGCTGTGGTGACATTTTAAACATCGGTCTGTAATCACAGGGCAGGCAGGGAAATGGCGCCCTGTGATTCGAAACCAAAGACTTGAGAATATTTATACAAAATACATCCTTGGTTGGAGAGGGGCTAGTTTGCACACAGAGCATTTAGCTAGCATTGGTAAAAATTTGAGGTATTGCACCGCACAGCTTAGAGGGGGTTAAGGAAGTAAATCAAGAGTAACTTGGCGGTTTTGGATTGTCTGTAATCTTTATTGACAACCCAACTGCCACCAACACCCCTCTGAACACACACACACACACACACACTCACACAAACACCCCCCCTTAAAACCCTCCCAGCCAAAGTATACAATATCATAACTTATCACCACGACAAATGTAATCTGAACATCTAAATGATCAATGCGCCTCCTCTTCTGCCCTGTCCCCCACAACAACACAGACCTAAATGCACAAACAAACTATTTTTGGCTTTATTTTTCTTTTCTCCAATACAAAATAAGAGAAACATGCACAAGGCTGCCCTCTAATGACGGGACAGGTTATAGCACCGCAGACTGCAGAACATTGGGGTGGGGGGAGACAGAAAAGACCAACAGAGGCTGGGGTGAACAAACCTGTGAGCATGGCTCACCTCTTGGCCAACCTCTAAACCGCCCCACACCACTGCAGCGCTGAAAGGTAAACACCTTTAGAGCAGGCAGCAAAAGCAATCAGTTACAATATATTTTTTGTTCTTACTGCTAGAGTTTCCACTGGCCTACGTACGACCTGTATCAGGCAGCATCTGTTGAGCAGCCTTACTGTTTCGGCTTCCACTTCAGCTCAGCCCCCAAAAACGACACCACAAATACCTCTTTGCACAAGAACCCCTTCACCAGGCAAAAGGCAATCAACACACACACACACACACAAAAAGAAAGGCCAAGGATAGCCATTTAACACATTTAGCAACAAACATGAGCATTGTGATAATAAAATAGCCTAAATAAAAAAAAAAAAAACAAAAAAAAAACAAGGGGAATTGGGGGGGGGGCTGCTTATGTAATAATTAACCATCAGCTGTCCGTAGCCTCCAGTGTTATGGATCGAGGCAGATACCACATGGTGTACACTTGCTCCAAAAATACATCTGTCCCTTTATCTCCCCTCGATCTGGCATTTGTGTAACCAGATGGCAAAACTGTTGCGTGGTCCAAAAGCAGAGAGAAAGAATCCAAATTACACCCCAGAGGACAGAGGAGGCAGGGGACAAAAACTCAAAACAGCTTTCAAAGTAGAAGTTTCGACCATGTGAGCCGCCATGTTGCGTACCAAATACAACATTAAACAGGAAGGATGTTGAATGCAGTTAAGCCGGTTCACCAAGCAGACTTCTGGGCAATTTACAGTACACACACACACACACACACACACACACACACACACACACACACACACACACTTACAGTCGTGCTCAGGACATAGTCTGTCCCTGGTTGTTATCTAAACGTGCACACGCATACAAACACACAAACAATCTTATCCTGGATCTTATGGTTTAAACTAAAACAAGCCTGAGGGACAAAAGTGCACAAGTTGGTGCAAACACCAGCGCTACTATGGCCCTATAAAATACCTACAAACCCTCCTCAACGCTCACCAAGTAGCAGCACATTAAACCCACCGCTATTCAACCACCTACAAGTCTGACCTACCAAAAAAAAAAAAGAAAAAAAAAAGACTTATTTTTCCACTCCCCAAACAGTTAGGCCCCCAAACATCCCCTGAAATGTTTACATGTAACAGGAGAGGAAAAACAAAAAACAAAAAAACCCAACACCTAATGACGGCAGCCCCCACTCACCAAATACAAGTCCTCAACCTCCAGCTCAATCAAAATAAAGCAATGTTTACATAGTAACAGTTTGCGCTTTCAGTGTGAGGTTGGTTCATTTATGGGGTGAGCCGAGAAAAGAAAACATTCATCCGATGTATGACATGGAACGATAATCGTTCTGTTTTGGATTTTGTCTTTTTTTTTGCAAAACACTTGATAAAATAAACAATCCCGTTGGGAGGGAGAGAAAATACACAGGAGAGGATCCAGAGTCACAGTTAAGACCATTTTTTCTTTTCTTTTTTAGCCCCCCCCCCTTCCCCCGCAGCCAGGTTTAAGTTCGTTCTAGGATGATAATATTTATACGTTCTGCAGTTTAAAGCCAAGTGCGCAGGATAGACGGATAAACGCTGTCGCTTCTGTTCCAACCGGGGGGGGGATGTCTCGACCACGGATTTTTGAACTGTCGGGAGGAGTTTGGCTTGAAATGGTCAAGCTCAAAAGGGAGCGATCCCAGCAGAGAGCATCAGGTGTCTTCACGTGCAGCTTCCTCTTAGGATCGTCTGTTCTCCGCTCATGTATTTGTAGTCTGTGTCCAAGAGTGACAGTGGGCTTTCGTTTGTTCAATTACACATTTTTTATTGGGGATTTTTCGGATTCAGTGTAGTCTCCTGTGAGGGCAGAAAAAGACACGAAAGAAGAAGAAGAAGGAGAAGAAGAAAAAAAAAAAAAAGATTCATTAATACAGGCTGTGGGGACTGTGCTGAAAAACAGACTGCAGCAAAGACAGAAAAAATGTGAAAATTTATATCAATTCTATATCTTTTTTGTTGTTGTTTTTGGTGTTTTACAGAAACGATGTGGCCACAGGCAGAAGTTCTTTGTGCTGCCAGCATTTATTTTCTATTCAAACACTATTAAGTTCAGCACTGACGCAAAAAACTTTGAGGGTGCAGTTTCTCCCAACCCCACGCACCCACTCACACACACAGTGTTTTGTGAACACTGAGAAATCCAGAAACATCCATGTAGATGCTAAAAATGACAGCCTCAACATGGCATTTAATCTGTTAGACTCAATTGGCTTCTCTCAAACTGTAAAAGAACCCACCCACCACTTTAATCACACTCTAGATCTTGTGTTAACATGTGGTATAGAAACTGAATATTTAACAATGTTTCCTGAAAACCCTCTCCTGTCTGATCATTTCCTGATAACATTTAAATTTACAATAATTGATTACACAGCAGTGGAGAGTAGACTTTATCACAGTAGATGTCTTTCAAAAAGTGCTGTAACTAAGTTTAAGAATATAATCCACCCACTGCTATCATCTTCAATGCCCTGTACCAACATAGAGCAGAGCAGCTATCTGAACGCTGCTCCAACAGAGGTCGATTATCTTGTTAATAATTTTACCTCCTCACTACGTACGACTCTGGATACTGTAGCTCCTGTGAAAACTAAGGTCTCTAATCAGAAGTACCTGACTCCGTGGTATAATTCTCAAACACGTAGCCTAAAGCAGATGACTCGTAAGCTGGAGAGGAAATGGCGTGTCACAAATTTAGAGGATCATCATTTAGCCTGGAGAAATAGTTTGCTGCTTTATAAGAAAGCCCTCCGCAAAGCCAGAACATCTTACTATTCATCACTGATTGAAGAAAATAAGAACAACCCCAGGTTTCTCTTCAGCACTGTAGCCAGGCTGACAAACAGTCAGAGCTCTGTTGAGCCAACAATCCCTTTAACGTTAACTAGTAATGACTTCATGAACTTCACAAATAAAATTTTAATCATTAGAGAAAAAATTACCAATAACCATCCCACAGATGTAATATTATCTACAGCTACTCTTAGTACCATTGATGTTAAGTTAGTCTCTTTTTCTCCAATTGATCTTTCTGAGTTAACTTCAATAATTACTTCCTCCAAACCATCAACGTGTCTTTTAGACCCCATTCCTACAAAACTGCTCAAAGAAGTCCTGCCATTAATTAATTCTTTGATCTTAAATATGATCAACCTATCTCTAATGATCAGCTATGTACCACAGGCCTTCAAGGTGGCTGTAGTTAAACCTTTACTCAAAAAGCCATCTCTAGACCCAGCAGTCTTAGCTAATTATAGGCCAATCTCCAACCTTCCTTTCATATCAAAAATCCTTGAAAGAGTAGTTGTCAAACAGCTAACAGATCATCTGCAGAGGAATGGCTTATTTGAAGAGTTTCAGTCAGGTTTCAGAGCTCATCACAGCACAGAAACAGCTTTAGTGAAGGTTACAAATGATCTTCTTATGGCCTCTGACAGTGGACTCATCTCTGTGCTTGTCCTGCTAGACCTTAGTGCAGCGTTCGATACCGTTGACCATAATATTCTTTTAGCACGATTAGAGCACGCTTTAGGTATTACAGGTACTGCGCTGCAGTGGTTTGTATCGTATCTATCTAATAGACTCCAATTTGTTCATGTAAATGGAGAGTCCTCTTCACACACTGAGGTTAATTATGGAGTTCCACAGGGTTCAGTGCTAGGACCAATTCTGTTTACATTATACATGCTTCCCCTAGGCAGCATCATTAGAAGACATAGCATACATTTTCACTGCTATGCAGATGACACCCAGCTCTATCTATCTATGAAGCCAGATAACACACACCAATTAGTTAAACTGCAGGAATGTCTTAAAGACATAAAGACCTGGATGGCCGCTAACTTTCTGCTTCTTAATTCAGATAAAACTGAGGTTATTGTACTCGGCCCTGAAAAGCCTAGAAATATGGTATCCAACCAGATTCTTACTCTGGATGGCATTACCTTGGCCTCCAGTAATGCTGTGAGGAACCTTGGAGTTATTTTTGACCAAGACATGTCCTTCAATGCGCATATTTAACAAATATGTAAGATTGCTTTCTTCCATTTGCGCAACATCTCCAAAATTTGAAATATCCTGTCTCAGAGTGACGCTGAAAAGCTAGTTCATGCATTTATTACTTCCAGACTGGACTACTGTAATTCATTATTATCAGGATGTCCAAAAAACTCACTGAAAAGCCTTCAGCTAATCCAAAATGCTGCAGCAAGAGTCCTGACAAGGACTAGAAAGAGAGAGCATATTTCTCCTGTTTTGGCTTCCCTTCATTGGCTTCCTGTTAAATCCAGAATTGAATTCAAAATCCTGCTCCTCACATACAAGGTCTTAAATAATCAGGCCCCATCTTAGCTTAATGACCTTGTAGTACCATATCACCCCATTAGAGCACTTCGCTCTCGCACTGCAGGCCTATTGTTGTTCCTAGAGTATTTAAATGTTGAATGGGAGGGAGAGCCTTCAGTTTTCAGGCTCCTCTTCTGTGGAACCAGCTTCCAGCTTGGATTTGGGAGACAGACACTATCTCTACTTTCAAGATTAGGCTTAAAACTTTCCTTTTTGCTAAAGCATATAGTTAGGGCTGGACCAGGTGACCCTGAATCCTCCCTTAGTTATGCTGCAATAGATGTAGGCTGCTGGGGGATTCCCATGATGCATTGAGTTTTTCCTTTCCAGTCACCTTTCTCACTCACTATGTGTTAATAGACCTCTCTGCATTGAATCATATCTGTTATTAATCTCTGTCTCTTAGAAATATGGTATCTAAGCAGCATGCGTTTCATCATCACCCCAACTGGTCACAGCAGATGGCCCCGCCCCTCCCTGAGCCTGGTTCTGCCGGAGGTTTCTTCCTGTTAAAAGGGAGTTTTTCCTTCCCAAAGTGCTTGCTCATAGGGGGTCATATGATTGTTGGGTTTTTCCTCTGTATCTACTGTACAATATAAAGCGGCTTGAGGAGACTGCTGTTGTGATTTGGCGCTATATAAATAAAATTGAATTGAATAAAACAAACTGTTTCTTTCAATCTGATTATTCTGTTTTAGAAAGCAGGATTAACCAGGGTATGCTGGGCATTGTCTGATGACTTATTGAGCTCATCTTGAGGTCTCAAAATAGAACCCATAAAAAAAATGTTTAAAAAAAAAAAATTGTTCCTTTCATCTTTTATATTCTCTATGGCTCAGACGCTAACGCTAAACTAAAAGATTCACATTGCATTTCTTTACTTTTCTGAAAAGTACAACTAATAAATCCATCTTGAAAAACACATTTTGATGAACAGTAAATAAATCTATAACACATCCACTGGGAAATTAATGTGCATACCAGACTAGCATTTTACAGACATTGTTGGCATTTATCACACACAATAGCTAATCAAGAAAGCAATCACTGGATCCGTCAATAATGGCATAATTAACAGTCGCAGCTCTTTGTCTTGCATCAATTTCACACTCAAGGTGGGGGCCTGTTTCCCTCCAGAAAACAAATCTAACCACACATTTTATTTTTTTAAACAACTTGCCAACAACTCGTGGATACTGGCACTCTTATTTGGTGCTGGCTTTGTTGTGGCAATGTCTCACTTCCTGTTCCCGTTGCAACGCACCGCGGTGCTTATCTGTAGTTTAATCTGTAGCTTGGTTAATTACAAGCATGCACAAAGCGACTTATTTCATTGTGTAACCTACACGTGGGTTATCGGAGCACACTTTCTGCAAATTAAATTTACAGCTTAATGTGTCGTCAGGGGTTTGAAGGGCTTGTAGTTCTCCGTCTCACCAGCACTTTCCTGCTCAGTGTAGCCAATGTTTAGTTACACCTAAGCCTCCTTTAGTGCTAATAGGACTCATAATAAATGTCGTTCTTTCATAGCTTTGAAGGTCTGGTTCTTCAAAAACACAATTGCTGATGCAAAAAAATCCACCAGCTCGGCTGTAGTACTGGCAACATTTTAAATGACTGTGTGACCTAAATACATTACACTTAATAATTGTAGTTATGCGTAATTTAGTGTACCACAATTGTGTCAATTTGCGTATGCATCCCCTAGGGGGGTGCAAACATTCTCCACTGCAGTCCTCCAAAATCCCAAATGCATGCTGCTGGACACGGATGACGCCGTGCATCGGTAGAAAGCTGAGTGGTTGGTAAGAGGGCCAGAACAGGGAAGGGAGCAACAGCAGAGTTAACCACGAAAGTGAGAGGCATTGTCTTCAAATTCAAAGAGCTGAAGTGAAACAGTCTGTTATAAATTTGCTTTTCTCCACAGCTCGCTGATGGACCAACGGTAGCACAAACAGGGGAAATCCACAGACTGGTTGTGCCACATACATCACATGCTGCCCCTATTGAAACCAGGCACTCTGTGCAAGTAGGCACTCCGGATTGCACACACGCTACCACTGCTGAACCATAATGTCACCATTACTCTTCACTGCAGGCAGTACTAGCTACACGTTTTGGTCATTTATCAGGTCAGCAGTGCACGTACCTGAGTCAGGTTGGTCACGGCGTGGGATACATGTGACCCCATGAGTCAATCAAAGGGATGTTCAGGGCAGCAAGGCTTCACCTTTGACCAGGAATCAATGCAGCTGCAGGGAGACAGAGCACACTGAGAATGTGGAGACACCAAGACGATATACTTGAATCAACTCATGTGAATGTGGGAGAAGCTCGAAGGTCTGCCTGTGGTTGTAGCGTCTCCCACAAGGCCTAATCCACTCACAGGAGGTGTGAAACCAAAATAAAAGGGTAAACATTCAGCAGTTAATCCTTTAAGGCCTCGTTGACTCCCTGAATACAAATGGAGCAGAGATAAGACGCCTGAAGACCTCGGGGCCTCTTTTGGCTGTTTGCCTTTGTCTTTTTGTTTTGAGTTGCAAAAGTCTGTTAGGAGTTTTTTCCCCCCTTAAGTTAATGGCCTCTTTACTTTTAACTCGTGCCCTCACCTCATGTTTTTCAGATGGTAATGACTTTTATTTTTATTGGCTTTAAGTCACTAATCTGGAGCTGAGACAAGCAGTCGATACTTAATGAGCCTGGATGGGAGAAAAAAAAAAAAAGAAAAAAAATGGTGTGGGGGGGAAAGCATTTACCAGCAGGAGATTTTAGGTTGTGCTCCTTTCTCTCTCCTTTTTTTGGATAATTAAACTGAATGTTTTGGGTGATGCTACTACTAAAACAAAATTAAGTAATTGCATTGAGCGTTGGGTAAACACATTGAATAATGAAAACCGGTGTAAGATTAATCAACAGTAAAAAATAAAATACTTGTATAGTCTTGTATAAACTGTTTAAAATGATTGATAAGAAACTCAATCAATACAAGTAGTTTTATATAAGACACACACGATGTATTCACATAAGTAACCGACTGACTTTCTTTATTCAGTAGAAATAGTCAATGATTTTGGGTCTGTTAGCAGTGTAGCTAGTAAAGCACAAAACAACATTATGGCAGATTGTCCTCATATACCTCAGACCCGATTAGTGATCCTATTCGTCTCCCGGCTTGTGACCGGCTCTAGCAGTGCGTTCCGTTTGAAGTTAGAAATTTTCAAACGTAGAAAGCCGGAGCAGCCTCACCGACCCAGACTTAACAATCCGAGATGGCAGCAGCAGTGCATGTAAACATTCATAAAACTGCAAAACTTGCAATCTGTACAACTAATGTACATTTGTTATTCACCAAATGAGCCACACGCAAAGCACTGACCAGACTCCATCCATGACTGTGCTTACAGTGTTTTTAGTCCTGCGCTCTACTTTTAGTGATGCATAAAGGCCTGCCTTACTAAGGAGCAAAACAAATCCCACTCAAAACGCTACGTCCAGATGAACAGAATCAACTTTTGGAGAACTAATTATGTTATCTGTA
This sequence comes from Aulonocara stuartgranti, assembly GCF_965226115.1. Lineage (NCBI taxonomy): Eukaryota > Metazoa > Chordata > Actinopteri > Cichliformes > Cichlidae > Aulonocara > Aulonocara stuartgranti. The sequence continues at coordinate 9,775,332 of NC_138954.1, forward strand.
ATTTTTTTAAAAGTTATAAAAAATACAGCAGGCTGGATCTTGAGTGATCGATTACCTAATCTTGGTAAATCGGCTGTACTGAGATTAAGGGGAAATCAGTGGCTTCTTGGAAGCTGGGCAAAAATCAAGTGATGAACATTACAGTTTGTTTTAAACTGTCAATGTGGGGTTTTTTTTGTTTTTTAAATAAATTGGCTGAAACATACAAAATACAGGATCACAGTAAAAAAAAAAAAAAATCTCCTAGAAATGTCATTAATTCCTTGGAAGTTACAAAAAAATAAAGCGTTGAACATTACAGCACGTTTTAAAAATGTCAAATGGGATGAAACACATTATGAAAGTTGATAGTCATTTAGTTTTTTCCTAGAAATGTCATTGCCACTTAGAAAACACTGTGCTCACATCTGTCAAATTAAAATGCAATAATCCTGCATGTGTTTTCACAGTTGTTAAAGCTCTTACTGAAAAAATATTTAAAGTCTTCCCTTTTTTTCTGTCACATATTTATAATGGAGGATGCTCTTATTAAACGTGGCCAAAGTTTAAATGAATTAAATACATACAGCAGGAAATGAGCATAATAATAAGTCAAAATAATGTGAACACATGTTTGGCTTTAATCCATTTTATCTCAAATTTCAAAACAAGGCTTCCCAATTCCATCACTTTAGCAAAGATTACAGAGTTGAGTCTGGCACATCCTATCTGGGACATGAGCAACCGATCTGTAATTCTCAGAAAAGTGTAGCTCTATATACGATACACACTAGTACAGAACAACTTTTGCATCCTTGTTTCAGATAGATGTCAGCTCTGGAAACCACCACATTTGCCCAGTGAGTTTACTTTTAATGTCACGTTTTGTCCCAAGCGAAGAAACAAGCTTATCTGCCCTACATTTTATTTTAATTTCATTCATACCTCTTGTGGTAGACGCAGAGGCAGGCCAGTCTGGCGATGGTCTCTCCCTGTACCAAATCCTCCAAACAGATGGAACACTCTCCACTGTCTTTACTGAGCACATCCGCTGTAAATGCACAAACACACAAATCAACAATCAGGGTTTTTCCAGGCTAAAAATGGCCCTCTGGGGAATGGCAATGCATGTAACCAGTCCATATATAGCAAAGGCAATGAGTCTACAGAAGTCTGAATGTTCCTCTTATTATGTTCAGTTTGATGAAAAAAAGTTTTTTGACTTGATTATATTAAAGCCTACTTAAAAATAAAGTGTTGCTCATATTTTTGTCAGAGACTTTGTGATCTTCTCTTCTGGAAAGTTCAAAGGGCACTTTGATGAGTGCCAGAATGTGTTTTTTTTATGCATAGGGAAAAACCCTGACATTAAGTCACCAGCCTTTTAATAAACACAGCTGTAGGAGTATTTTAGTGGCACGATACTTACTGTTGTAAGGTAGAGGAGGAGATGTGAGGCAACTCAACAGGTGATCCTCAATCCGACCCCCCGGGAAAGGCTTTGAGCAGAAAGGACAGCGGATATCTGTAGAGGGCACAGACACAACAGACCCAAGATTAACACTGTGTGTCACAGCACGATATAAATGATAGATGATGCGCGCTGAGCACAAGTGCTGTGTTTGGACATCTAGGTTGCACAAGCTGAAACCGCAAACCAAAGAGCAGCCTGAAACACACATGCTAAATGAGGCGTTCCCATGCCTGAGATGGTGAGAAAGACCTGAGTGTAACTGACCTGAAATAACGTTATTTGACTGTACTCACTGCTCAAAACACTGACTCAGTCTTGAGGGATGGCCACTGCTCGAGCCATTCGTAGATAGGAGAGCCAGGCAGAAACAGTGCCTCGCTGCCCTACATTTGCCTCCTCCATCTATGATTCGCTGCCAGCAGTGAGCAGGCATGTGCAGTTGTGACCCATTTCCCTACACTTGCTAGAGGGCTGGCCTGGGAAATCCACCACACTGCTCTGTGTTGGCTCAAAATGTCACGCTTGCCGTCACATCTCCACCATCTCTATTCATCTGATTATCTAATGCAGGCCGAGACAAGTGCAAAATTTTTTTTGGCTTCCTCTGCACACTAATGTTCCAATTTTAATGCAAGTTCTTTTTAAAAAAAAAAAAAAAAAAAGGCAGTTTGTTGCTTAAGACTTTCATGCTGCAGGATTTACCACGGACAGCCACTGTCAGCAGGCCTTGTGAACTGAATGGACTTGTATATCATCACTTCCAGTTTTATGCCACAGGTCTGCTTCATACAATAGGTCCTCTGATTATTTTAGTCAGCATGCGAGCAGGAAAAAAAAAAGATTATCTGTCCAAGAATGTAAATTCCTCAGCAAATCCATTTAATTCCAGACTGGCTTGATTGAGGGTTGCACTGTGGCATTTATGATGTCGTTATATCCAAAAAACATGTCTTTTACTTAAGGATGCAACAGTTGCATTTTTCTCTTAGTCAAGGTTTTAATAGCCCTGTGTTATTATTTTGTCTGACTTCAGATTAACATCAGCTGTCTAATGAAAGCACAGTCAACCCCCACATTTTCCCCCCTTCTCCTCAGGTATTGCGCAATCTTTTCCCGTCATCTTCAAGCTCCAACACATCCATGGATTTTATGTAGCTTCTGTGGAAAAACGCCTAGCTGTATGCAAGCCAAACCACAATTACTGGTGCAGACCAGCCCCGTTACTAAGGAAATGTCATTTATGTGGCGCAAATGCTAAAGATTGTATTTTTAAAAATATATATACATATCTATCTGGTGCTGTTTAGATGTTAACTTACTGCCGTGGCGATTGTTCAAACGGTAAAGGCCGATCCAAGCCTCTGACACCGGCCGCTGGTGTGTGCTTCGAACACGGGCGGACCTTGCGCCAACACGGGTGGCAGAGTGCCGATTCCCGGGCAGCCGCTCGGAAAAGGTGCGGTGTGGTGTGCGGCCTGTCTCCTCAACCTGCTGGTGTTCTGCGTCGACGGGAGCCTCTGGGCTAACATTGCCGTCTTCCTCGGGTTTCCCCTCGCTGCTGTCGTCGTCCCCGGGTGACGCCTGGCCAATGCTAGAGGGGATGCTGTGGTGGTCAGCAGGGCTGCCGTCCGCGCTCGCTCCGAGCTGCCCCGGGTCCGAGTCACTACCCTCCTCCGATCGGCTTCGGTTAGCCTCAGTGTCATCGAAGCTCACCGAAAAGTCGACAACGAGGCTGGTGGGCCTCGTGCAGCGAGGTCGCCGACAGGAATCCCGCTTTGTCCCATCTTTCCCGAAAGCTGAGGAAACCGTGTCTTCGTGTAGGCGACTCGTTCTCGTCCCCATCTCTGGTAGGCTAATTGAGCTGGCTAGCCGCGCTGCTTCCTCAAAACAAACTACCACAGAACGAGGTGGACGGATTAACTTCGAAACGACCCGTAATATGGTAAAATACTCGGATGGACAGTTTAAATAATCCCAACTGCCCAGTAACGTGGCCTTGTGAAAGGAGTAGTTGAAGTTCGACGTGTCTCCTCCGGCCTCAGTTCGTCCTCACTATCCACATTTTCCTTTCTTTTTTGATGTACCCGTTCTGGCTGCTGCAGCGGAAATAGAGCGTTTGCGTTTCCTCTTTGTGCCTCAGTCCGGCATTTACGGTAACTTCATCATCCATAATGACTTTATTATTTGAACATTAAACAGCTTAGATATGTTTTATGGTGTTATATGTTTATCTAAGATTATTATCTTTTTCAAATAAATATATCTGAATTTATTGCGCGTGACAGTTGTTCTTTTCTGGTCGACACCCATATGTCCGGTATTACGGTAAAAAAAAAAATCGTATTACGAACACAGTATTCTGACCAATCACTGGTCTTTTGATAGCCGGCTGACAGGACAGGTGTTTGTATGACAGCCGTTTACAGGAAATCAGTGGTTACTCTTGACTTGAAGGGGCTTCGAAACAGAAAATAACGTCTGACGGAAACGTTGTATATCAAACTCTCTACCCACGGAGTTGAAATTGTGGGTTTTGCGGTGAGTTTCCTGTGTCTAGCAATCGTCCTTGTAGCTAACCACGCCTATGAAAACTTGAGTCACTGCAAAGAACGAAACATTTGCTCCCATATTGAATTCAGCTGCAAATGTTGTGCTGTGTTTGCATTTGGCAGTTCATTCATTGCAGCTAATGTTCTTTCCGTATAACTTATATCAGTGTTTGTTTTATTTCTGACTTTGGTGGCTGATTTTACTGCCCTTATTCTTGTTGTTTACACATGGATAATTGTCAAATCGATGACATAACATGAGTTGTTGTTTTTGTTTTGTTTGTTTTTTTTATCCAAAACAAACTCTGGAGATCACCGCACCAAGTTTAAACGTCGTAGTCCCAATTATGTGTCAGTTTAGCAAGTTTTACTTTAGTTTCGAGCTGCGTTTGCGGTCTGCTTCAAGGCCCATTTATATTTGTATTTATATTTGACAGATTTATATTTGTTCACATTTCTGTATGTTATTCATGCATTATTCTGTATGTTTCCCAATGACACTATCTACAGTCTGTTGGGCATCATGTTTTCAGACTTTGTTCCTGTAATATGGTTCACGCCCTTAGATACAATAAAACAGTGCTTGTTCAAACAGTAGAAGGAATCCTGCCACTCAATACTCTGTGCTCTCTAGGATTATATGGCTTGTGACTGAGAGGAGAGGAGTGGCTTTTGACATTCTGATCTCTTTTTCTGCAGATGAGTGCTCTGACTTTGCAGTCAGCAAGCCTGGCCCCAGGAGTGCAGAAGCAGCAGCAGGCAACATGTGGGAGAAGTTTGACTTCAAATTATTCTCCCCCAAGTCTGGAGAATAAGTTCTTAGCTCAAACCTCCACAATAATGCCCCAGCTTTCCTCCCCACTCATAGATTTTGCAGCACAGCCTTCCTCTTGCTCCTCTCTCCAACCCTCCAAACTATCTTCCACCTCATCCTCCCTTCTCTCCACTTCTTCCTTTGCAGCCTCCTTCACTTCTCCCCTCCTAAGCACCCAGAACAAGCTCCTAGACAGTAACTTATCTCATCATTCTTTTTCCTTGACCTCCTCAGTCCCTAATGACTCTTTGCTCCCCACATCCCTGGCCAGTGGTGCTCTACTCACTAACTTTGCTCAAACTCCTTCATTCTTCCACCATGATCTCATGAGTAAAGAAGAGAAAAGGGATGATGGAGGGGATCCAGATGAAAGATATGAGATATCTGAAGTGATGCCTTTCAGTTTTGAAGAAACAAGTGTGGTACATGAGATATTCCTCATTCCTCTTTAAACATAAAATCATAACACATCAAATTTTATTAAAACTTTTGTTGCATGTCATTTGTAATTTAATTTGTTCTGCACAAGCAGATTTCTGAGGATGAAGATAATGAGGCTGAAGAAATTGATGCTGAGAAAACTATGGACTTGCCTGTACTGGAAACAGAGTTGATGGAACAAGAATTTGAACAAACCGAGGTTGTCAGACAGGAGGAATTTGGAGAGGTCGAAAGAGGAAACGAGAAGGCCGAAGAGGAGCTGAAAGACAAAAAGGTTATAGAGAATAATTTATTTGTGTTGAACTCCTGGGTGCTGATTAAAGTGACTCCTTGTCTTTGTCTGTCCTTCAGTATTTCCTCTTGAACATTGTATGTTGCTCTCTGGTCAATGAGAGCACAGCTCCAGGCCAGAAGGACTGGGACTCAGAGGACAGTGTTTGGACCAGAATCACAAACCTGGCAAAGGATATTTCTGCCTATGACCCACAGTTTCTTCTGAAGGTATGCATGGGAACTAAATTTTTAATATTTTAACTCCACCAGGACTCCATTATCATGTCAATGTGGTAGAAAAGCAAATTAAAAAAAACAAAACAGATAAACACTCAACACCATGTGACAACGGGATAAATCTACTATGACTGCATATATCACAGGCAATATTAAATTGTTGCTCTGTTTCAGGAAAATATTGCCTGCACAAATGTGTTGTTATAAATGAGTGCATTAGTAGCTACATGCAAATTAGCTAACTCTTTTACAGTCTCCTCATGTAGGTCATGAGGAGATCTGCAAAGACTTTCCAGACCAATTAATTCCCACAAGCCTGTATTGTTGGTTGAATTTACGAATGTCTTTAGTTCAACCCAAGATAAAAAAAAATAACATGGTTTATCACAAGGTCACACAGCTTCCAACATGCAAATTGTCAGTTTGCATTAAGGTGTGCCCAACATGTAACAAGAGCTTTACTTTCTTGGATGTTCAGAATATTTTCATAGACTATTTCACTGTACTCATGCTAACTATTTAGAGCCAGAAATGATCCCATTTGGACAACAGGATAGAGCATTGAAATACCAACTAAAGGTAACAACCTGGTTTGCAAACTGCATCGAAAAACTGTACAGATAAGACTATACTGTTAGCATTCAGATGCTAAAATCAGACTGATCAAAACTGAAAAAGAAATATCCTCCTCCTACACCAGATCATCTGCCTCCATCTCACCCTGTCTCTAGCATCCCCCTCAGTCACACCAGCCCATGTCCTGCTTCACGTCATTCACAAATCTTACGGCAGCTGCTTATTGCACATCCTTGGTACACTGTATCTGCTATCCTTCTTCTTCACGTCCAGACTATCTCAGCTTTGCTTCTCTAACTTTGTCTCCAAATTGCTCAGCTCAGCTGATATACTCATCTCTAATCCTGTCCATCCCGGGCACTCCTCCTGTCTTTTTGTCAGTGGCACAGACTCCAAACCATACATCATAGTGGGTCTCACTGCCATCTTATAAATCTTGCTATCCTATTGACACAAACGACTCCTAACACTCATCTCTCCACCTACTGCACACGGCCTGCACTCTCTTCTTCACCTCTCTTGTGCACTGTACATTGCTTTGGATGGTTAAAGTCAGGTATTTAAACTCATCTACCTTGACCACTTCTTCTCCTTTCAGCTTCGCTGAACAAGCTGTGTTATTAGTGAGATAATGTGATTAACAATGCTCAAAGTTCCAGCAGCAAAACATGGTAGAGCAGTCCAGTTCAGTGGCTTAAGTTAGCAGAGATAAGACTTAGAAGATGGCAGTCAGCTATAGCTGTCTATGTTTGCATACCTAACTGTAAGTCTTACCAATATATCTTCAAGATGAACTATGAACCCACTGAACACATGTTGTGTTTTAATCAGATAAGCCATAAAAAATTTCCCAAAGGGTCCAACAGGGTAAAAACAGTAGAAAATCCAGTTTAATCACTCATATCAGAGGTCAGGGATAGCACAATCAGTTTTAGCTGCCTGTCGATTAAATTAGCCACGTCCCTAACTCTATCAAAACGAGCGAGTTATAAAACAACAGCAACAAAAATATCACCCCTCTTAGAGTTGTTATGAAGAAGGAAATTACTCATAGAGACCAGAACCTACTTTTTAATGCTAATAGTTGAGCTTTTTTAGTGAGAGTGAATTGCTTCTGGAGCCAGGCTGAAGGGCTCATTGAGGGAACTGCAGTTTTGGGGGGGTTTTCCACTTTGGTGTTTGCTTAATTTTTCAGCCCTGATGCACACACATCAGGTATTCTCAAATAACCAATTTAAAGTGGTGCGTCATGAGAGTAAGCACAGCTAATGAATGGTACACATAATCATGTATGTCATATATTATATGGTCTGTCTGCTCCAATCTAGGTGGCACTTTACACTCGACAGAAGTTAAATATTCGGATCACTGCGAACTTCTTATTGGCTCTGGCTGCCAACCTGCCGCCCACCAAGCCACATGTCCGCAGATACTTCTGTGCTGCTGTACAGCTGCCGTCTGATTGGCTGGAAATAGTCAGAATCTACAGTACAGTAAGTCATAATGATTATCTGTTGTACGGTCTGGACGATCTGGATGTACCAAGTCTGTCTTCACACTACAATCTGATGTTTCCAGTGCTTCAGCCGCTCTCTGCCGATGTGCCTGAAGAAGGCGATGGCTGACAAGTTCAAGCAGTTCAGCGAGTATCAGCTGGCCAAATACAACACACGCAAGCACCGCTGTAAGCACAACCGCAACAAGCGCAAAGCAAAGGTACACATTCAGTGATTATGTTCTCTCCTAAACTTTTAAGGTCTCAATGTGGAAATTAAGGCCTAACCAAGTAATACTAATTTCACCACCTCTTTAGTGGGGAAAAAACTTTAGTACTAGAGATGAACACTTTGCTTTTATTGTTTTGTTTTTGTTCTGCCTCACTGACTCAACCAGAAAAAACTGCTTGTGGTTTCTGTGTTTGTGTAGCTGACTCTAAATTCACTTCTTATACATACATGCTTTAAATATCTGTATCTGACCACACATATTATGGCATCTGTGACTTCCAGAAGCCAACCGATAAACAGATCAAGGAGTGGGCGGACTTGGTCAGATCAAATGCATCAATTCTGAAGAACTTTGTAAGTCAATACACTTTACTGTTGTGTCACTAAATAAGGCGCTTCCTTTCAGTTCCTTTCTGTCTTTCTATTTTTTTTAGTTACTGTTTAATGAAGTGCTTTCTTAAAACAGACCTATTATGCTCGTTCTTATTTCCTGTCATATATACAAGGATATAACCAGGCTTTACTAATTAGTGAGGCCCAGAACTTTATTTTTTCTTAATGTTTTATATTTAAGTCATAGTGCTTGTGCTCCAGTGACTAGCAGAAAAGGCTACACTTTTGAGGAGACAACATCCTGCTTTTTCAAGAGTAACTGTATATATAGAAATATGTATATGGAGTTTTGTGTGTATAAAACAATTAATTAAAACAAAATACAGATTCATTCATTCACTGGAAAATAAACTAGCACAAGGGAAAAGTTACTTAATCCATATTTCTGTCTCTCCTGTGCCGGTGGCTCACTCTTCCTTCCTAAACCAACCAATTATCCATTCTTATGAGTCATGCTTCAACCAAACCCCCCAAACACAATCCAGTGAGAGGAACACTACGGTGGGCTGTAACTCTTTAGAATTTCCATGGAGTTATTTTAAAGTGAAAATCATCTTGAGCATCACACAATGATTCATGTTACCAACTACTGTAATAGGCATATTACTTGCTTGCTAGCACGCAGTTGTACCGCCTTTTGCCTTCAGCACAGAAGCTCCACACACCTGCTGTTCAAACCAGTTTTTGACAAACGACCAATCAGGAAAAAGTTGACTTAAAATGAGAAGAGCTAAAACAACTTGTTTCAGAGAGAGTATGAGTTGTTCTTATCATGAAAATCTGCTAACTACTAAGAAATTGCAGCTTCTAGCCTTCCAGTAGTGTGCACCTTTATGATTTTATGAGTGAAAACTAAACTAAAATGTGTGTTTCGTTTTGTCGTGTAAATAATTATATTTTGCTGTTTATGTCAATTTTCTACACGTCTTTGCTGAGCACGGTTGGATGTGCACCTGCTGCTGCAAGCTTCTGTGCAATGGGCTTAATCATAAACGTAATGGATCTCATAGATTAAGCAAAGTCTTTTCTGACCTAAAGGGAAAAGTGCTAAAATATAAAAAGAAAGGACAAGATTGTGAGATCATTTAGTGCAGATTGAGTTGAAAAAGTTCCTGCTAAACAACTGAAAAAATGAATGACTCATTCATCATTTTAATATTGCTTTTGTTCTCTTGAAGAGCCGTTTTTCTACTCTTGTTTAAACGTCGGCTATGGCTGCTTTATTTGTGTCTGTGATTGGATGCAGTTGCAGTTAAAGGTGGTGGATAAGAAGCAGAGCGAGTTCAGCATAAAGAAGATGATCAAGAGGCTTCACATCAAAGAACCGGCTGAACACGTTATGGCCATTCTGGGGAAAAAGTAAGACCTGCAGAATTGTGCTTCAGAGTTTGTTTCCTTTCACGTTGCATAAGCACATAAAAAAAACATGTAATTCTCATGCTGTTTAATTATGCTTCGTCCACAAGTCCTAATTTTTTTCTGGTGATTGACACCTTGTATCTGTTTAGTTGTATGTTTACAGATGCTTGTCATCATATCTGTTCGAGAACCATTTATTAAAATCTTTCTGTACTGGCTATAAATGCTGGAGATAGGAAGTTAAAGTCTCGCTAAAAATATAAATGTATGCAGTGTTTTCATTTTTTTGCACTAGAGGTGCATTATCCTTTCTAATTTATAAGATAGCTGGTATGTCTCAGAGAAATGAATTTGTACTCAATTCTTTGTAAAATGCAGCACATTTTTGTTGGAGTTCCTGTTTTGACCCTCTTTGATATTTATTCTTTAGAGAAATGAAGGTAGAAATCAGGTGCATATAAAAATGCAGTGTTTTTTGTTGTCATCAGGTATCCAGCTGATGTGAAGGCATTCACACACAGTGGAATGAAAGGCGTGTGGGACAGGGAGAGAGCTGGGCAGCGAATGAAACTTAAGGAGCCGCAGACGTGGGAACGGCTGCTCAGTATGGAGGGCAACAAGGCCGCCACCTGGGAGAAGCTCATAGGTCTGAAAAACAAAAAGCTTAGGCTTTCTATTGAACTGAACAACGTGCACGGGCTTGTTGACCACAGCAGTGCAACCACTGAATCACTTTACCAAGCACATGATGATAGGAAAAAAAAATGCATCATCTTTCCCTCTGTGTGTTCAGTGTGTTTCAGAGGTTCATTCCTTCAAGTTAAAAGCCCTCAATCACTCTTTACAACACATCAATGAATTTTATGTTTAAATTAGTTATTTAATATTTAGTACAGCAGACTTTAAAGTAGACAGAGCATGCGTGTATACATAACCTGCAAATACTCAAAGATAAACATGATTACACACACACAGACAGATAATGTCTCCCCTTCGCAGACACCAAGTCTCTTCCATTCATGGCCATGCTGAGAAATCTGAGGAACATGATTACTAAGGGCATCAGTGAGGCTCATCACAACAAGATCCTCAGCAGACTGACCAATGAGGTGAAACACACTATAAATCTTTATTTTAAAGCATATAAAAAGCGAGTAAAAGATGAGTGAAATTGTTTTGCTGTTGAAATTAGCTCATCAGGTTCTCTGTAACTGTTTGTAATTTGTTTACAGAAAGCAGTTGTTCAGAGCCGACAGTTTCCTTTTAGATTCCTTGCTGCCTACAAAGTCATCATGGAGCTCTACGCTATGGGTGAGATGCACTATAGTGCAAAAAACGTTCCATATTCATTATTAAATCAGTATTAGTCTATATTACATCAAATAGGCTAAAATTTAGATGATTCATTGGAATGTATAATTTGGATCAAATATTGGGTGTAATGTGAGGGGAGGCGGGGTGACCCTACAGTCACAGCTGGAATATTTGGGATTTTTTTTTTTTTTTTTTTTTTTTTGGCCAATTGACTGCTATTGACTCTGCCAAGATAAGATAAGATGACCTTTATTAGTCCCACAGGTGGGAAATTTGTTTTGAAATTTGTTCAATCAGGTGATTAATTGGCACCTTATATTAGGGATGGGAAACAAGAACCAGCTCTTGTAAAGAACCGGTTCCTAGTAGTCCAATTTCTTGGAACTGTTAGTCTGCTTGCCTATCAATTCCCCTGCTATCAGCTGATTTCAGTTCATGTGTCTAAGAAGGAAAAGATTGGCGCAGTCTGCAGCGTAGATATGGACCTTGCTTTTATTTTTATTGCACAAAAGGATGAGAGCACGATGGTAAAGTGGAAACTGCATTATGCTGCTAATAGAACCTCAACTTATTTCAAGCACTTGCGCTGAGAGCATGCTTACACTAAGCTATTCAAAAACCCACAGTGATGTTAAAGCTGAGTGAATGTCAACACAGGCCCAGCAGCCTGACCCTGAACTTCAACAAGTTCACTGATAAGCCGTAAGGCTTCAGCCTCCTTTTCTATTGGTTTTTGTTTCTACAGTAGAATTACTGTGGTCATCTCTGCTGGTTTTCATCATTGCTTTGTGTTCATATTTAAATACTAAGAGAAAATCATATGTGTGTCATTATTAGGATAGGGATTTGTGTTTGTATGTGGGGCTCTAGGCTAAGGTTTATGCTATTAACTGGTTATTATGTGACAGTGCGTTTCAGCATGAAAGTTGCACGAAAGTAACGGAACGAGTAGTATAATGAATTACTTAATTGCTCACAGGAGAAGGTAACACACTGCATTACTTTTAAGAAAAGTGTTCTGTGTGATATGTGTAATACATTACATTTTTAAATAATGATCACAACACCATTTACAACGAAGACAGCAAATACCTCCAACATTCACAAACATTTGACCGCAGAGCATGCAATTTATTTGCAAAAATGCAATGTCTTTGACATGCTGCTTAGAGATGGTGGTGGCTCTCAAAGCAGAGCCAATGAAAATCACTAAGAAATCAAATTGATAATTGATATTGACAATGGAATTGCAATTGCTGAATTCATATCAGTTCTGATCTGGTTAGGGCCTGTGCTATAGGGCAACTTCAAGCTTTTACTCCCCAAAACCAAATTGCAGCATTATTTGAAGTGAGCCCTAGGACCATCTCCAAATTGAAGGCTAAGTTTCAACGGTGGATGTCAGAGATGGGCCATGAAGAGGGCATCCCAAGAAGACAACAACACAGGAAGACAGTTTCCTCATCCTGGCAGCACTAGGAACTGTAGGCAGTCTTCTACAGTCTTGGGGGCCAATTGGGAACAGCCAGTCTCTAGTCTGAGAGGGCTGCCATGTCTGCCCTTTACTGTTAGGCCCAATTGTACTGATGTCTGCAACATGTGGACTGTAAGTAATGAGTTTACAATCTGAATCAACTTCAGGCATCCAATCCAATAAACTACACCAAGCAAGAGTCAATAGCAGAATAAGCTGTTTGTGATTAGCAGAGAAATTTTGGGAGGTTACTCAACTCTGCTGCTCAACCCACAAATACGTTTTCCTTACAAAAATAGGACCATTTAAAGTGAAATAAACCGGCTTTCCGACAGTTTAAGATTTATTGCCAAGAGCATTGTTACAACTAAGAATTAATCGGCCACACAAATTTTCATACTTTTTCTGCTAAGTTTATGTGACCAGTTTTAAACTAAAATATGTCAGCAAAATGACACAAAACGTAACCCTCCATAGATGAGGTGTAAACATCTGTGAAAAACAAAAAAACACACATAGCACTTCTCCTTTCAATCTTTTTTTCTTTTAGCCTCTGCAGTACAGCAACAACTACCCTCTGCCAACAAGATCCTGATGGACATCCTGAAGAAGATTCCCAAAAGCCAGCGCTTAAATCGGCTGACGTGGGAAACGACTAAAAAGAGCAGGATCAGGCTGACACTCAGGGTGCCGTTTATCTCTCGAATGTATAGAATGAAGAAGGCCCAGCTCATAAAAGCCAAGTATGTGAATGTTATTTTTGAGTTGGTGATAATTACTTTTCCTTTTAGCTTTAGTTAATTTTGGAAAAAAACAAAAACATTCCTGGTTTGCTAATCTTTACACTGCATTGTTTGGATGTTTTCTATATATAATTTGCTTTTGCAGTGATGCACAGGTTACAAAAGCATCACATGAAGAAAATGTAAATATATACTGCCACAAAACTGCTTATAATGACATCGAAAATGTTTTTATGTTGCAGATCGGTTCAGATTAAAATGTATTTGGTAGTGAGAAAAAGAATCAATCTGCACAGAGTGTAAGACTAAAGTTTTCTGTATGTGTGCAGTCAGAGGAACTACACTGTTGCACTGTTGGACCGTTACCGTAAAGCTCTGGAAACTGCCGTTCAGATCTCCTGTCGTCACAACGTGCCTCCGCTCCCTGGACGGACACTTATCCTGCTCTCTCCGGGCATCTATTACGATCAGTCTGCGATCAAGAAACTGGACTTCTGCCTGCCTCCTGACCCAGAGGAACAAGAAAATGAAGAAAAAGAGGCAGAAAACCCAAAACCGAAACGCAGGAAGACGAATATCGAGGATCATGACAAACTCACTCCAAGTGTAACTCCCTATATTTTTATTTATTTATTTTTTTGTGTCTGGAAAAAGTTTGGCATATTAAAATGACGGAGCCTGTTAACCTCTCCACCCATTTATTTATCATGTATCTTGACAGAAGATAGAGGTTGCAGTTTTGCTCGCTCTGATGATCTCCAGCAGTACAGAGGATTGTGAGTTGTGCATAACTTATTCCAATCAGTGGGAAGAAGCAAAGCTGAAGTCTGATGTCCTGTTGGAAAATGTCAGAAGTGTGCTCAAGCAAATAAAGGTCCATATTCTGTTATAGCATCTTAATCTTTATTTGTTTTTGATTTGAGAAATGAAGATTATTGCTATTAGTATTGTTCTTAAACCAAGCATGGTAAACTATACTTATAGTTGTTGATAGAGGACAACTGTGCAAACTGCTATAAAGTTTGCTTTCTTTTGCAGAACATTTATGAAGACAACTCTGAAGAATGTGACACAGCTTACTTTGACAGAATATTAAAGAGCAAAAAGGTTAGTTTTTTTTATGTGTAATTTGTGATGATGCGTTTGCCTGCAGAGGTGTAACACAGGAGTTGTTTTCACCTACACTTTCAGTTTTCTGTTTCACGCTTTCACTAACATCTCTCTGAACTGTATTTTCTTACTCTCTGCCATATCGTTTTGAGCTATTTTTATAACAAAAATATTTAATATGATTAGTTTTTAAATAATCCTGCTGTATCCCTACTGTTAACTTCACTCCTTTCACTCGCAAACAGCAGCTTTAATAATAGACTTAAGTTACTGTTTTCATTGCCTGGATGGGTCATGAGCTTTACAGTTGCAGAATTTTTCGTGCCTGTACATGGCACAGATGAGTATCTACAGCTCCTGTAAGAAGGTGGCACAGTACTGTTTTTCTGCCTGCTTTTCAGGTTCACTCACATAAGTTTCTTTCTTAAATTCACTTAAATACTTTTGAAACCTCAGGTGAGCAACATCATCGTGCTGTCTGAGTCCTGGCTAAGTACAGAAGTCAGCTTTGTCATCAGGAACTACAGGACGGAAATAAACAGCAGTTCCCTTGTAGTGCACATTTGTTCAGATAGGTAATGGTGGTTTTTTTGTTTGTTTGTTTGTTTTTATTTATTTTTGCTGTTCTGTCAGGAACAGCAAAAACGGTCATCACTGGGATGATAAAACTCAAATATGCAATAATTTGCAATGTTTGGTTTTAGTGATGGAAACTCAGAAACCCTCGACAGGAACCACATAGTGCTGACAGGCTTCAGTGAGCAGGTGCTGAGGTAAAATGCATAATTTTTTATTATTCATATAAACGATATAAATGTTGCATCCATTGGCACAGTAAGGTGTTATAATAATATTGATAACAACAAGCGTTTATTTCACTTGATGTTTAGTCATCGTTCATCTTTTAGCCAATATGATTATTTACTTTCTTGCCACAATGAAACCATTGATGCCACTTCTATATTTTTTTGGTTGAGTGTGAAACTGGAATCAACAGCTGGTTAGCTTAGCTTAACACGAAGCTGGAGAAAAAGAGCCTCTTGAGTAAAATGTAATATCACATTTGTTTAATGTCCTGAAAAACTAATAATAATAGCAGCAGGTTACTCTGTTAAGCCATTATCTCAACACTATTATTAGAGTTACAGTGGAAAGATGCAAAATATATGGGAAGAAACATCATAAAACTCCAGCTAGGACCTGTACTGAGCACTCACTGTTGAAGATAAGAGATAAGATAAGATAAAACTTTATTAATCCCTCGGGTGGGTTCCTCTGGGAAATTCGGTTTCCAAAAGCACAGCACCGACAGAAGTTACAGTTACAGAATATTATATATATATATACACACACACATATATAAATACAGAGACGTATATAAATAAAATATACGAAGGGGATAAATAGAATAAATAGGAATAAAAATACAAGTGAATTGCACATTTCATGTATTGAGGTCTATTGCACCATTGACTATTAACAAAAGTATTGCACAAAAGGTATTGCACAGTGAGGTGAAGAGGCACTACAGCTTAGTTGTTCCCCCCTCCTTTGTCCTCCTGTTTCCCCTCCCTCTCCCCTCCAGAGAGGAGTTAAACAGTTTGATGGCGTGTGGGACAAAGGTTTTTAAGTCTGTTAGTTCTTGTCTTGGGGAGAAGCAACCTGTCACTGAACAGACTCTTCTGGTTGTTAATGGCCGTGTGCAGAGGATGCCCAGCATTGTTCATAATGTCCAGCAGTTGTTTTTAGTGTCCTTTTCTCTGCCACTGTCACCAGAGTGTCCAGCTTCATGCCGACCACAGAGCTAGCCTTGTTTGTCAATGAGGTTTGTCAATGTGCTTCTGGAAGCAGGTTTTGCCACATCACAGGCATCTGGAAACACCTCGAGGAAGCATAAGTTAAATGAACTTTTATTTTCATCCTGATGTGAAAATTGCACGTTTTCAGCAGTTAAACCAATTTAAAAGGATCCTTATAAGTTTTGGATGAGATTAACAAAGCTTATAAGGATTTTTATTGTATGTAATGACAGAATATAAGGTTTAAAAAAGGTTTTTCCACTGGAACGTCCAGTGATGAAGTGGAAGGGGCAGCTGGTCACACCGAAAGTGTGCCCCTCCCATAGACAGAACCTGCCTTTAGTGTTCCTTTGTTTCTAGTTGTCGCTAAACTAAGATGACCAGCTGCATATTATTGTATGGATACAACAAAAGTTTATAGTTATCAAGAAAGTCAATAAATATTTCCCCCCCCAATCCTTTTTTTCACTATTTGACCAGGTTTGTGGCAGAGAGAGGATCTTCCAGGCTGCTCGATCACGTGGAGCATTTGGACAAATTATATAACATTCCTCCACCAGAGGGGGGTCAACACTCTCAGACCACGAGCAATCTGGTCTCAATACCAACAAGCCCAAAATTAAGGTATGTTTTACATTTTAAGATGTTTTTTTTCCTCCCTATTTCTCCTCATTAGTTTAACTGTAGTTCCTCCCTCCATCCTCAGATGGCAAGGTGTGCGGGTGTTCATCTCCTCCACATTCAGAGACATGCACTCTGAACGCGACATCTTGGTGCGGAGCGTCTTCCCAGAGCTACGCCGGCGCGCTGCACCACACTGCCTCTACTTGCAAGAGGTAGAACTGCGTTGGGGTGTGACAGAGGAGGAGTCTGAGCGGGCCTCAGAGTTATGCCTGTCAGAGGTGTGTCGCAGCCAGATGCTGGTGGGAATCCTCGGGGAGAGATACGGTCAGGTGCCCCCCAAACCTGACCTACCAGACCTCCCACAGTACAGCTGGGTAAGACTTATGGAACAGACGTAACAGGACAAGCTCTGTAAATGTGACCGGGAAAATACTGGAAAGTACAGAACAAACAGAAAAATATTCTGACCAAACCTGTCACACCGACACTAAACTTAAATGGATTAAGTTATGATCTTTTACAAGAAATCTTTGTAATAATTAAGGAAATGACAGTTGAGTCTAACAATACAAGAATAAATTATAATCCTATATTCCAGACATTAAACAACCAGACTTCTGCCTACATGAATTATAACATTTGTAGAAAATGGTACCAACTATCTTACTAACAACTTACTTTATGCCATATTTATATACATATAAAATTAGATGTTAAATTTTAGATAACAAGAGCAACATATTATAAAGGCAGTCTCTGTGAGAACCAGTTTGCCTCAAAGTGCTTTATATTGTAAAGTAAAGGCCCTAAAATATTACAAAGAAACACCAACAAGCACGGTGGCACGGGGGTTAGCACTGTTGCCTCACAGCAAGAAGGTCCTGAGTTCAATTCTACCATCAGTCAATGGTAGAGTCTGTGTGGAGTTTGCATGTTCTCCCCGTGTTTGCGTGGGTTCTCCCTGGGTACTCCGGCTTCCTCCCACTGTCCAAAGACATGCACTTAGTGGGGTTAGGTTAATTGAGGTCTTTGTCTATGTGTTAGCCCTGTGACAGACTGTACCCTGCCTCTTGCCCTAAGATAAGCTCCAGCTGACCCTGAAAGGGATAAGCGGAAGCAAATGGATGGATGGACCAACAAGCACCTGATCCTCTACAAGGACGAACTTAGTGACTGTGGGAGGGAAAAACTCCCTTTTAACAGGGAAAAAATCTCAAGCAGAACCAGGCTCAAGGAGATAAATTAGCACAGTAATTAACTTCATTGATGATAGATACTTCGATAGGTGTTTAATAACTTTATATAACTATTGTGAAACGCGTGAACATTCATATTAGTGATTACATGAAGGTTAAGAAACCTAAAGTGCTGTAGTAGTGCATAACATATAACATTAGAGACAAAAACATCAAGCATAACAATAAATGTGTCACATACCTGACATGTTAAGATGTACAAACTAAATTTAATGATGACTTTTGTTTTAAGTTATAAATCTGAGTTGAAATGAAAGATGAATAATGTATTCTTTGCAGCTGGCCTCAGCCCCAGCAGGTCTGTCCATCACAGAGATGGAAATCCGTCAGTTTCAGGCTCTTTATCCCGACGTAGCACACCAGCGAATGCTTTGCTACTTTAGAGATCCGAACATCATCAAGTATGTATTTTAATATTTTAATTTGATGTTTTTATACATTTTATACATGTTGGGTTTTTGTTTTTTGGGAGTTGATTTAAGTATAGCAGTCCAACAGCAGTATAGCAGAAATGCATCACATTACTTTATCCAGTATTTCTATTGGTGTTCAGTTCAGTTCCTGTGGCTTGGAGATCACATTTTGCTCCTGAATCAACGGACGCTGCACATAAAATGGCCTCTCTGAAGGGAAGACTCTTGTCCGGTGATGTCAAGGTCACAGAAAAGTGAGTCGTCTCAATCATGCTTATAGCACTAAAGCCATAATCTAAGTAGTTTAAAAGTATGCTCTTTCACTGTATGCTCTCTGCTTTTGTTTTTTGGTCTTAAATGTTATGTTTGTACCAAAGTTAAAAGCCTTAAAAGATGAGCAGGTAGGGAAAAGGTCTGCAAATTGCACCAGTTGTATTTTACTTATTTATGTGTCTCACCCCACAGACCATAATAAATAACTAATAAGTTTGATGTGTTGATGTTAATTATTGTCAAATTAGAGTCATAAAGGACATCTTTTATATGAACAGAGTCGCCTGGAAATGTCCAGGTTTCTGTTCGGATCTCTATTGGATAAATTAAATATTTAAATTAAATTTAATAAGAAAATTAACTTGTTTTGTTCCTGCTTTTCAGTCCTGAAAAAGTCACATTTCACTAAATTTCTCTGTGGTATAGTTATTCGTGTGAGTGGGGAGGCGTTGTGGATGGGAAACCATATCTGAAAAACCTGGAGGACTTTGGCAACGCTGTGCTGGAGGACCTTTGGATGGCTGTCAAAAAGCTGTTTGTCGACGTGAGTCTGATAAGCTCTGATTTTGCTTGTAGAGGTAGAATCTTCTGATATGATCCACTTCAGTATCTTTATTCTTAGATTTTCTTCAATGCTGCACCTTACTAATCGACTCAATAAACACTTCATAATTATACATCTCACAGGAGGCTGAGGAGGCTGAGGCTGCATCAGAGGTGTTGGAGCAGGAGGTCCACCAGGAGGCGATGCAGAGGCAGTTTTTTGGCAGGTCGAAGCTTCTGTCTAACGCTGTGGATTTGGTGGAGCAGGCCCAGACCAAAGGAGGGATGATTGTGGTGGAGGGAGGACCTGGAGAAGGAAAAACTGTCTTCATGGTAAATTTCTGAAAGACTTCTAACCTGCTGCATGTGTAGGAAGTGGACATAATGAAAGAAACACCACATGAAGGCATCAAAATTGATTATGGCGTCTGAACTTTTTGAATGTTTTAGAACGAGGTAGATTTTCTGGCATTTTTGCTTGTAACTAATTGATTAATTGATTGGGAGTTTCCTCTCCAAGTTGCATAACAAGCCAACAGTCATTTATTATCTTGTGCACTTCTCAAAGACTCAAGCTCAAAATCTCTAAAAACACATAGTTAGATTTTTAACCTGTAACCTTTTAGGTAAGGAAAGGTTTCATTCTCTCTACCAGGCAATCCCAATTATCATAAGAGGCCAAACATCTTCAGATTTTCAGATGAACGGAAATGAAAAGAAATGCGTTTGAGTTCACGTACTTACTTAGTCTTTACTTTCCAGCTAATTTTCCAAGCGGGCTTTTTAGAGCAGCGGTCCCCAACCCTTTTTGTGCCAAGAACCGGTTTATGTCCGACAATATTTTCACGGACCGGCCTTTAAGGTGTTGCAGATAAATTCAACAAAATAAAACCAGTACCGGTATCAAAAAAGGAAGATTTATTCATAACACACGGGAAAAGACCCAAGGAAACCGAGTTAACGATAAAAACGATTAAAAAAATAACCATAAAAACCCCGAAAACCATAGAGTTCACACCCGACCCTCAACTCGAACTTTGTTTCTTGATATTTTTATTTTGTTTCATTATCTTTTGAGCTGGTATTCAGAGCTCATATGGTCAAATATATTCTGGCCTAAATGTAAATTTATTGTTTCCACACACAGGCTGCTCTAGCTGAGGCCCTCAGGACTGGAGTTAAGTCCAGGAAAAACCTCGTCTGCGATGTAATCTCTTACTCTACAGCCGCCAGCCAATCAGCACACTCTGTGGAAAAACTCCTTCGGTGTCTTGTTAAGTGGCTGAGAAAGATAAAGGGCACAGAGGAGGAATCGCCTTTTCCTCACTCGTATAAGTAAGTAACTTTTTGGTCATGTAATCTGTTCCCTTACAGTGGTTTCCAGCTGTCTGTTTCATGACCGATTTTTTTTTTTCCTTTTCTCAGAGATTTGCTGTCAGAGTTTCACTCCACATTAAGTAATATAAAGAGGAACAAACCTCTGGTGCTGCTAGTTGATGGGGCAGATCTTGTCCAGGATGGCAGAGGTCAGGTCAGCTCTGATTGGATCCCACAGCAGCTTCCACGGGTCACCTGGGGAGAAAAGGTGCTTCATCACACATAAAAAAAATAGCAAAGATTTGCAACTCGGATACATTTATTTCAAGGGACCTGCTGCAATTTTACTTATTATAAGTTCAGATACAGCCCATGTTAATCAAATAGATCCTTTTATCCTCTGGTGTGCACAACTTTTATTTTGCATTAAAATATTTGAAAGTTGATGACCTGCAAAAACGAAATCTTATGTGCAGGCGATAAACTCTCCATAATTTTTTCATCCCTGTCTTCATAAACTCTTTTTTATATGTGTAATGTGCAGGGCTGCTCATCCATTTATTTACTTTCGTTACGGTATGTTTCAGTTTTAACTGCACTTAATCTCAAATAATCCTGGTCTTAACAGGGTGTCTGTTTGGTGGTGAGCATCACGTCTAAAGCAGCTCTGTTACAAACACTAACCAAGAAAAAAGGGACGCTCCTGTTTACGCTGGGACAGCTTACCTTGCCAGACCGAAAGGAGATCGTTCAGAAGGAACTGGATGCATTTGGCAAGAAACTCAGCGACTGTGCTTTCAACAACCAGGTTCTTCTTATGATATCTTTGAATTCAAAACATTCTCTGGATGGTTAAATTTGTCTTTTATATCCATCTTTACACTATGTCATGCTTGTGTGTGTTTGTCCAGCTCCAGACACTAATATCCAAGAAGGGAGCAGTCAGTCCTCTTTACTTGCACCTGGCTTGTGAAGACCTGAGGAATTTTGCTTCTTTTGACAAGGTTCAAACTCACTGCTTTAGCCCCCTTCTCTCTGGTATTTTAATTTATGTGACAATTTTAATCTAACACGTAACTACAATAAAGGTAATAAAGAAATGCTGAAATATTAATACAGTGTTTGGTGGAAGATTACTAAAATACTTGAATATTTATTTAATTTTACATATAGGAACATGGAGGTGGGTAGAAAAGTAATTTAACCAGTAAATCGACACATTCACACTCAGCTCTCTCTTCCACAATAAACCAGTGCAGGATCTGCTTGACTGCAAATGAACTGTTGTGCAAATTATTTTGCTTGGTATACATTTCCTCTAAACTTTAGACTTCATTGTCAGCCTCCATATCTGTTCCCACATTAAACGGTCTTCAACTTGCCGGCTCCTTATACCATGTGATGTCCAGTAGTCCATTAGAGTAACCAACTGCCAGGAGAATTTGTTGTTTACCTGTTTGCCCTTTATCCTGCCACCTCCTGTGTGCAGAGGTAGCTTCTTATGTACACACTAGTTGCATCCTATATTTAAGAAAAGGCATCTTTGTACATCATTGTCTGGAGTTCATGTGTGAAAGCGGCTTCTGTGTTTGCGTCCTAGCTGAAGGAGAGCCTGCAGGACTTGCCGCAGTCTCTGAGACAGCTGGTGCAGTACAGCCTGCAGAGACTCTGCTCACAGTACAGAGGCATGCTGGGACTCCGCTGGGCCCTGGCTACACTCACTGTCAGCACCACAGGTATGATTGATGTCCCAATATCATATGTTAACTGCACATTTATTCTTGAATAAGAATAGATAGTAGGGGTGCAACAATACACAAAATTCACGGTTCGGTTTGGTTCGATACTTTGGTGTCACGGTTCGATATTTTTTCGATTAAAAAAAAACGTTCATGCCTTTTTAATTTGTCATTTATTAAATTTTCACGGCACATTCCGCACCACATCTCTGTGCGTTCATCATTTGTTTGAAGCCAGCTCACCTCCTGCAACTACTTTTCCGAGAATACGTGCTTCTTTTGTGGTTCGGACTCCTTCTGACATTTCTTTGGAGGTAGAGGAACATCACAGTAATTGCTTAAAGGAGCTTGCTTCTTCGACATCTTTAAGAGTTCTAAACAAATGTCTGTCCTCCTCCTGAAAATCTTATGTATGCAAACACGCGTTGCAACTTCTTATCTTGTGCCCGTTTTTTATTTTGACAGCGAATGCGCACCTGCGGACCACTTATGTGCAGCCCTGGTTATTTCGCTTGTCATATTGCAGCCACAGAAATTATTTTGTCCATGAAACCATAAAGCTGCACTTTCTTTTTGCCTTACAGTCTGATTTGTCATAACTTTTCCGTTTTGTGGCAAGCTTTTCTTTGGCTGTCACTTCTTCACCCTGACCTGTCTTACTTGGCTCAGCAGAACTAAAATATTGTGGTGAGCTCAGACAACGAGGAGACGGAGGTATCGTTTGGTCTTGCTTCCCGTGAGCTAGCCAGGGAGCACAGCCGTTTATTGACATCTGCAGAAGAACACTGCCGCTAGCTAACTGCTCAGCGCGGCAACAGCACAGCAACAACAACACACAGGGCGCCCTCTGACCCCGGAAGAACACACCGTCGCAGCGAGAGGGCGTCACCCGTCACTATGGCAACATAAACAAAACATAACTGCACAAACAGAACCCCGAACAGCCCTGACCCGCTCCATAGCCCCCACCTAAGGGGTCAGTCGTCCCCGACGACCCCATTACCCCACACAAAGTCCTGCAAATGTCCAGGTGCCTTCTTTTGGCACACCGGCCGGTCACGACCGGCGGGGGAAAAGTCACTCGGGTCAGAACATGGGGTGCCACCATCATCCCACTTCTGACACCAATGTGGCGAGCTCAGACAACGAGGAGACGGAGGTATCGTTTGGTCTTGCTTCCCGTGAGCTAGCCAGGGATCACAGCCGTTTATTGACATCTGCAGAAGAACACTGCCGCTAGCTAACTGCTCAGTGCGGCAACAGCACAGCAACAACAACAACAACACACAGGGCGCCCTCTGACCCCGGAAGGACACACCGTTGCAGCGAGAGGGCGTCACCCGTCACTATGGCAACATAAACAAAACATAACTGTACAAACAGAACCCCGAACAGCCCTGACCCGCTACAATATGTATCCTGCTGCTTTTACACACGCACTCACATAAGGCTCAGCGATTCTCTGCGCGATCAACCTCTCACATGTTTAAGCTTGCTGCGGGAGATTTCACTTGTCATGTTTGCATAGTAAGCTAACAATTGATAAGACTATGTCAGAGGAATTGGTGCGCAAATTATCATCACTCACCAATCAGTGCTGTCGCTCTCTATACACAGTTCGCAGGATTGCAAAGTGAAAGCAAAAAACAAGCGCAAATTCAAACGCGATTTCAATATGTCACATATTGACAGTGGCTCACCAACGCCAATGACATAATTACCCAGCTACATTTCCGAAAGAATGCAAAACCATTGACATATATTTTTCCTTCCTACGATAGCCTGACGGGCAGGGCAGAGATAGATTTTGGTAGCCCGACTGGAAAAATCGGGATGTCGGCGATTTTGCGAACCCTGTATCTGATTGAGGAATCACTCATCTTTGGAAAAGAGTTTATTACAGAGAAATGGCTCTTTCCAAAATAAAAGCTATACTATACGCTTCTTCTGGGCTATATTCTCAGCAGCATATTAAACATATCAGGTCCCCATAAGAAGAATCATGTGCTAACGGCTGTCTAAATGACTCGGGTAAAGTTTGTAGCATGCGTGCTTGTTGTTTTTGTCTGCTTCCACTTGTCTTTGCACTAGGATGATGTCGGTGTAAATGTGCAGTCATATTTGTTGTGTTCCCACTAGTGCTGTCAGCGTAAATCTGGTTGAAATGACGTTAACGCCACAACACCTCCGTTAACGAGCTACCGCGGATCGCCCATGCATGGGGCTGGACGGCCAACACCTTAACAAGCTAACTGCGCTAACACACTAGCTCCCACCCATGTAATTGAGCATTGCGTGGCACATCCAACATACTGTTTTACTTTAGTCCATGACACGCTTACCTTCAGGGTCATACCTCACATGAAAACCAAAATAGTTCCAAACGCCAAATCTGAATGAGGGTGGGGGAGGTTCAATTTGCCATGTTGCAAGGAGAGCTTAACTTCTGTCTCGCTAGCTTGCCCTGCGCTCAGTGAATCTGCTTTCGACTACTCCGCCTAGGCTGCACTGTGGAGCGCAGATCCACTGAGCGCTCAACACAGACAGCATCGTCAGAAGGAAAGTTGATAAAATAAATATAAAATTTATTTTGTATTGTTCGATACATATGGGTACCGAACCGAAAGCACTGTATCGAACGGTTCAATATCGATACGAGTATTGTTGCACCCCTACAGAGTACATACACGGTGTAAAATACAAATTACTATCGTATCATCATGTTTTTACAACACCATAACTTTTACCTCCACTCATCAAAGTTAAATACCTCCACCTTTGGAAATTTAATTGTAAACTAAATATGAAGTAGTAACTTAGTAAACAGAGACATTCATTGAAATTCACCATTTTCCTCTTTCTATCTTATTAGTCGCCTAATAACCTCTTTTTTTGAGGTCATTTATGTTTGGATACAGCGTCAACTCCACACTTAAACTGTTTCACAGGCTCTGTCCACACACAGAAACACAAATCTTTTCCTGGCTGTATACACATTGAATGCAGTGTACCTTTTATAGTTGTTGCCTCAGACTTTTGGAAAACACTTCAAATAAGATGAAACCTTATTTAAAAACTTGTTGCTGTTGTTGTTGTTTTTAATAATAATAACTTTAATAAATCTCATCTTATATGTATAATAGCTCAATCAATGTTCATACACTCCTTCTAACCAGAAGTCTGATTTGAGGAGTGAGCGTAAACTAAAGTGACCTACTCTGCCTCAACATTTCCTCCTTTTCATCCACAGGCCTGAAGGAGAGAGATTTATACTCTGTGTTGAACACATGCAATGATTTGTCTTTACGGGATGGACAAGTCACATGGCAGGAAGTGCTGCAGTTGTCCAGAGAGCCCAAAGGACGCATTCCTATGGCAACCTTCACCCGCATAGTGCAGAGTTTACAAAGGTATAAGCCCAGAGCATATAAGCATATTATTTAAGTTTTATGACATATTACGTTGTGTTCATGGAAAAAGAGGCAGTGGTCTGTGTGGTTTCTTGAGATTCCTTTAATAATTCATAATACTGTATTGTTATTATGTAATTATTTGCATTCTCTTTCTTTACAACTCAGATATTAATAAGAATAAATAATATCCTTTATTTTCCCTTTTCTTCCCTTTAAGTTTTTGTCTCAGGTTTCGATCAGAGTGTGTTTAGAGTTTTAAGCCATATTACAAAGTTTTAAATAAGCATTACACTTGAATCTTTTCCTGCAGTCTGATTGGTCCATCTCATTGCCACAATACTGACGACCTGCTGGCTTTAACCAATCCGGAGGTGAAGCAAGCCTTTGAGGACTTTTTTCTCCCCACAGAAAGTGACAAAACCAGAGCTCACCTCACACTGGCAGGTAAAGTACTCATAATTAGCTTTTAGTACACTGAGTGTAAACCGCTGTAAATGTATTGGTGAGTTTTTTGGGTTTTTTTCCCACAGCTCATCTGTGGACACAAGCTGACCCTCGGGGCCAAAATACCTTCCTTCATTGTGAAGCCAACTCTATCACGCACCTGCCTTCTAGCCTGGTTAGGAATCTTCCATCATTAATTCATGCTGCGCAACATGAATATTAATAAAATTCAGCAAAAAAACCAATACAGTAATTTATTATAATTACCGCAGATAAAGCACAATATATTGTATTGTATAAGTCCTAATCTTGTGGGAATCATAGCTACAGTTGATATTTCTTGAAGATTTTAACTTCTCACTGCTTTTGTTTGGCTTTGTTTAGATTCAAAGTGGACAACTGGGGGAACTTTCTTTCCTGCTTTCCAGCTATTATTTCCTTTACGCTAATGTGCGCCACGGCTTCCTGCACCACCTCCTGGAGACATACAGCTGGTATGGTGAGTAACTTTCTGAAGCCTGTTAGGTGGGTTTCCTTTTAAACTTTTACATCTCTTCTGTGTGCAGCTGTGTATATTTTAAAATGTGTTTTTTTGAGATTACACTCCTCAAAAATTCCTGATATTTATATCCTGTAATTTCTGCAGATAAGAACCAAGAGTCTGCACCATCATGTAAGTGCTTAAAAGTACTTTACCCACAAATCCTTGCCAGGTGTTTGTTTTATTCATTCCAGTTTCTTTTTGTCCTCTCAGCTTCCATCCAGGACGATTTAAAGGATTGCCGTAATTTCTTGCGGCGTCACGCCTCCACACTCTCCTCCTGGCCAGCTCTTTTCATTCAGCAGGCCCTCAATGAACCTCAAGAGACCTCTGCTCACACCTGGGGAAAAGGCATGGTGGGCAAAGGAGGAGTGCGGGTAATTGAGTGTCTGAACATTGATGGGAACAGTGATGGTGAAGAAAAAAGGTAAGGGGTTCTCCTTCAAGGTGATTTTTTTTTTTTTTATTGTCAGTAGAAGAGTTCTTGATGTCTCTTACTGTAATAAAAGTGGTCATGCAGCACTTTAAAAATATATTAAGACAAAGGTTTTAGCACCAACATGAACTTAAAAGTATAACAATAAGTTTCACCCGGAGAAGTCATACTTTAAAGCAGGGATGGGGAACTCCAGGCCTTGAGGGCCAGTGTCGTGCAGGATTTAGATCTCACCCTGGGTCAACACACCTGAATCAAATCATTAGTTCATTACCAGGCCTCTGAAGAACTTCAAGACATGTTGAGGAGGTAATTTAGCCATTTAAATCAGCTGTGTTGGATACAGGACACATCTAAAACCTGTAGGACACCGGCCCTTGAGGCCTGAAGTTCCCCTTCCCCTGCTTTAAAGGGATGTGCTATTTTCAGATATATTTTATACAGAAAATGAAGATAAGGTTCATAATTCTGTGTTAACTGGGGTCTAATCCTCTAAAAAGAACGGAAAGTCCATTGTGTTGTACCGCCATGTTTCTGCAGTAGCTTTGCAGAACTTGATGGTATCTCCTGACCACTAGAGGTCACCAACTGAAGTTTTTTTTTTTTTTCCTGAAGGCTTTTTGCCTGTTGTCCAAGAGTACATATTTTTGGGGCTAAAAATAAAATAATCTTTCTGCATCTTTTCTGCAATGTATACTGTAAATTGTATATGCTTATATTATAGGAAATGGTAAATGTACTTGTGGGATCAGTAATACCAGCAGAAGTACAAAACAAATAAGATATATGTGTATGTTGGATAATATAGTCCATATTGTTTTATTGTGTTGATATTCTTGTGCGTTTGAACTCCTGAACTCAGCGAGCTGCTGTCAACCTTCCCCTCGGAGCCCACCTCTCTGGTTGTGAGCCAGGATGACCAGATGATGGTGGTTGGTACTGGCGAGGGAACTCTACATTTCATCCACACGCAGACTGGACAGGTACAAATGTGTTTGTTTTAAACACATTTTATAACGTTGTGGATCAACTCAGCAGCTTGTATTCATGCTTTGAATTTGTGAGATCAGTAGCAGACTGGATTCATTGACCATGTTTGTGTGTAGTTAATTTCCAGTTGGTATTTATTGTCATTAATGTGAACTTTATGCGTTTGCTGTTTTTATTTCTAGCTGAGACATTTTCTACCCTGATTAAACAAAAATAAATTCATACATAAATAATGTGCTGTCACACTTGCTGAGAATAAGAAGCCTTTAAAATGTCTAATATGCACTTTCTCCTGGCTGTGAGCAGGAGGTGAAGTCTCTGATCAGCAGCTGTGACGGCATCTCGAGCTGTGTCTTCCTGAAGGACTTACGACTTGCTACCACCTCCTTTGATGGGCGAATAGAAGTGTGGGACATTGAAAATGGATGCAGGTGTGAGAAGGGTTAAAAGATTGGTTTAGATTTAATTTTTTACAAATATAGCACCGAATCTTTAAAGTCATTTTACTTGTGTTTCTGTAGGACTGACGTTATTGATGGCCACACTAATATGATAACAGGAAGTGATGTCACTGCAGACAAGAAGCACCTCGCCACGGTTTCCCTCGACTGCATGATTAAAGTAACACTAAAAAGATGTTTGTGTTTTTCTGCCTCGACTTCTGTCTTGATTCAGTATCATGTGAAATAGGACCTCAGGAATGCCAGCGCATGTGGATCAAAAACAAACAGTGTTATGTAATTTAGTTTTGTAGAGTGTTCATTGAACGAAATAATCTTCAATATCAGCTAGATTGTAATTAAGGTTCACAGAAAGGTAGAATATGTCCACTATTTTTCCAGCGTCTGTGTATAATAATGTTCAACACTTATGATTATGAGTTTAGCCAAAGTTGAGCAGCCCTTATGTAGCTACAGTTGCATAAAAAAGTAACTTTGCTTTCTTTTTTTCATAATCATTGGAAGTTGAAATTGTTCTCTAGCTCTAGTCTGTCCCCCTGAGGGTGAAAGTGATGATTAAGTGATGATGTGTTGTTAGTCATTTGTGCAGCTGCTTTGTTATGGTTTACAGCCTGACGCTGCACTGCCAGGTTTGACATCGTTCCTCGACTGTATTAATCAAACCTGTTTCTTCTCTTCAGGTGTGGTCTTCTGATAAAGGTACTGAAGTGTCCTCCGTGCTCAGCAGAAGCCCTATGAACTGTGTGACCTTTGACCCTAAGGGTCACCTTCTGGCTGCTGGCTGCTGGAATGGAAATGTGATCATGTGGAACTGGCTCAAGAATAAAAAACTAACAGTGAGCTCAATGCTGTGAATGTTGCAATGTTATTTCATTTTCACCATGAATGTATGTTAAAAATACATAATCAGTTCTACTAAAGATCTACAGGAGAAAAAAAATTGGACCATAAATATAACTGAAGTATGGAATATCGGAACCAATGAAAACATGTGTCTACAAAAGGGGGTGTGGTCTATTGAAACTGAGATATTTATTTTTAATTTCAGTTCTTTAGCAGAATAGGGCTTTTTTGAAAGTATTATTATTATTATTATTATTATTATTATTATTATTATTATTATTAGAGAACAGCTGAAAGAAGAACTACTTCAGATAATGCACTCACTGTTTTTCTCTCTCTCCATCAGTCCCTGTGCGGCCACACACGATCAGTGCGCAGCCTCTCTTTTTCTCCCTACTCCTCCATGCTCTGCTCTGGCTCTGTGTCTGGGGAGGTGAGGGTGTGGTCAGTGCCCACCTCCACCTGTGTGGGATGTTTCCAGGCTCACTGTGAAGCCACAGAGTCCCTCACCTTCCTGGAGGAAGGATCCATGCTTCTGAGCGCTGGCTCTGATCACATGGTGAGACATCAGTCAGCACATAATAAAGCTTCTGCTTTTCCCTTCAAATGTTGCTTATTTTAATAACCATTTGGTTTTGTATAAAATAACTTTTGGTTTAAAACGTCTTGATGCATTCTCAATCATCCAGGTAAGTAAATCTCCGAACGTTGATTCTGTTCATCTGGATGTAGAGTTTTCAGAAAACTCTACGTCCAGATGAACAGAATCAACGTTCGGAGATAGCCTTTTGTTGTTTTCTGATTTATCTGAGATGACTGATATGACACTGCTGTTTATTTTCTCAAAAACGACCTCAAAAAGCACCACCTCTGAAGCAGTCATAGTGCAGTTATCAGGAGAAAGTCAGTGCAGGAACAGGCACCAGTATCTTCTCACAAACAAAGATTTCAGTGATTATAAAGCTAATCATCACCACCTCCCATTTCTGTTTTTTCTGTTCAAACAGCTCAACCTCTGGTCTGGAGGACTTGGACGTTCTGTCACTGAATTAAAATGTGATGATGTAAGTTCTAATATTTTGCTGGACCCCTTTTAACTTTAATGATGCTGCACATTTACAAGGATCTTGTACTGATGATGTTAAGTGTTAAGGTGGGGCTCTATTGATGGAAAAACCTGTTCATTCATATATTCATGAATTTCAGCATCTTCATGTTCATGTTTTTTTTTTTTTTTTTTTCTTCTTCTTCTTCGTCAGTGGATGCAGGAACCACCTCTGAAAAAGCTAAAGGCTGTAACGTCTCAGCCTGCTGCTCTGTGTGTGGCTGTGAATGGAGACTATGTTGCTGTGGGATACCACGCTGATGGCATCAAACTTTTCAGCCTCAGATCAGGTGTGTTGTGAGCTACGAATGTTTCAAAAATGTTTACCAGATGGAATCACTACAAGAAAGTGTGTGTGTGTGTGTGTGTGTGTATGAAGTGGGGCCAGTGGCTCAAAAAAGACATCTCTGGCATTAAAATTCAAAGCATCTCCTCTAGGTTTTTTCCTTTCTTGCTCTTTTTAAGTGTGTGCACTATAAAAGAAACAAACTGTACCAAAATTAATTTTTCAGGTGAGAAGATTTGGGCCTCCGTGGACCTGGACGTGTCTGTACCGTGCATGCTGTGGGTCATTTTAGAAGCAGAGCAGACCGACACCGATCTGCTGGTGTCTGGAGGAAGTGACAAATTTCTGCGGGTGTGGAAGAGAAAACAAGAAGAGGAGGGAATGACGGAAGTCCTGGAAATGGTGGGAGTGTTTGGTGTGCAATCGGGCACCATCCAGGCACTCGCACAAAACTCCACGTACCTGGCGACAGCTTCAGGTAGGTGTGATTGGTGGTAGTGATTATGCTTTCTTCTCAGGGTATTATCAAAAGTTTCTCAAGTTCCAGTCAGTTTGACTTATGTCTAAAAATGTTTTACAATGTTGCTCTTTGAATTAGATGACTTCACCATTGGGCTGTGGTTATTGTCTGATCTGACCTGTGACCCTCCGATCCAGCCAAATTCAATACTGAGGGGCCACAGTGGCGGAGTCACGTGTCTGGCTTTCAGTCCAGATGGTGCACAGCTGCTGTCTGGGGGAAAAGATCAGGTACCTGTAACTCTTCCCCCCCTTATGAACCTTATGAGAGTACCTCAATAAAAGGTTACAACTGTGAAATCAGTATGAGAGGGGGAGAACGTTGTCTCATTTGAGAGGGTGAAATCATGAATTCTGGGTTATTCTTACTTAAAAAAATAAAATAATAATAATATTAATAATGATATCATGTAGTTGCAGTGCTTCATAGATTCAGATTAGGGATACTGCCTACTGAACATGTAAGATTTTTTGGTACACTTAAATTACCTTATAAGGTAACTAAAACTCCATCCATCCATCCATCCATCTTCTTCCGCTTTATCCGGGGCCGGGGATAAAGAGCTGGTCCAGTGTTTCGCGACCAGGACAAAAACTGCATTGTTCCTCCTGTATCTGAGGTTCGACTAGTGGACAAACTCTCCTTTCCAGCACCCTGGCATAGACTTTCCCAGGGAGGCTGAGGAGTCTGATCCCCCTGTAGTTGGAACACACCCTCCGGTCCCCCTTCTTAAAGATGGGGACCACCACCCCGTTCTGCCAGTCCAGAGGTACTGCCCCTGATCTCCACGCAACATTGCAGAGGCTTGTCAGCCAGGACAGCCCTACAATGTCCAGAGCCTTCAGGAACTCGGGGCGGACCTAATCCACACCAGGGGCTCTGCCACCAAGGAGTTGTTTAACTGCCTAAGTGACCTCTCCCCTGGAAATTGGCGGGTCATCCCCAGACTCTGCTTCCTCCTCGTAAGACATGTCAGTGGGATTAAGGAGGTCCTCGACGTATTCCTTCCACCGCCCGACAATTTTCTCAGTCGAAGTGAGCAGCGCTCCACCAGCACTATACACAGTGCAGGTAGAGCACCACTTTCGCCTCCTGAGTTGCCTGACTGTTTGACAGAATCTCTTCGAGGCAGTCCGAAAGTCTTTTTCCATGGCCTCTCCGAACTCCTCCCCCACCCGAGTTTTTGCTTCAGCCACTGCCCGAGCCGCATTCCGCTTGGCCTGTCGGTACCTGTCAGCTGCCTCCAAAGTCCCACAGGCTAGCCAAGCCCGATAGGACTCCTTCTTCAGCCTGGTGTCCACCATTTGGTTCGGGGGTTACCACCACGGCAGGCACCAACCACTTTGCGGCCGCAGCTCAATGCAGCGGCTTCGGCAATGGAGATGCTGAACATGGTCCATTCGGACTCAATGTCCCCACTCTCCCTCGGAATGCTGTTGAAGCTCTGCCAGAGGTGTGTGTTGAAGATCTCACAGACTGGGGCCTCCGTGAATCGCTACCTTATCGTGGTGGAGGGGTTCCCATGGGCTATGTTGTCCGGGGGCTTTTGCCCCCGATAGGGTCTCCCATGGCAAATTGGTCCTGGGTGAGGGACCAGACAAAGAGCGATTCAGAAGACCCTTATGAGGAGAACATTGAAGGAACAGTTTAGCCTGACGGGATAGGGTTATCGGGCCCCGCCCTGGAGACAGGCCTGGGGAGGGTGCCCGAGGGCGAGTGTGCCCGAGGGCGAGCGTGTGGTGGCCAGGCCTTAGTCCATGGGGCCCGGCCGGGCACAGCCCGAAAAGGGGACATGGGCCCATCCTCCCGCAGGCCCACCACCCGCAGGTGGTGCCGTAGGGGTTGGGTGCATTGTGTGCTGGGTAACAGCCAGGAGCGGAGGCCCTGGCGGACTGATCCCCGGCTACCAAGACTGGCAATTGGGAACTAAAACTCATGTAGTGTAATTAAAAGTGTAGTGTTTCAGTGTGGAATGCAGAAAAATAAAGCACATAAAACATAAACACTAACAGTAGCTGATTAAATGCACTTGTTATATTCTACCTCTGGAGAGAGCTACATTGGTTTTCTCTTCATCTGTTATCATAAACATTTGATTGTTTCAGGCTCTGATGGTGTGGGATGTGACTGCTCCTGCTGTTCGTTCTAAGACTCTGCCTCATGCTCACCGAGACTGGGTCACAGGCTGCGTTTGGACTCCAGATTGTGTGGTTGGTCTTCTTTTTCTTTTTTTCTTTTCATATTTTGTTTGTGTCATAAAGCAGTGGTTCTGAAAGTGGGATCTGTGGTCCACAGCCAAGAGATCAAATTAATTATATATACAAAGCTGTGATGTTATATTAAAATGGGGATGGAGGCATGTCGAGACCAACCAAACAAGCGTCCTTTGTCCTTTACTACAATCACAGTTATTGTAGGACAGTGGAAAGAAAAATACAAATAGTGGCCTTTGCCTGATCCTTGTCGGGGTTATGAGTGGTGCTTTGAAAATTTTCTCCCCTGTTTAGTGTCATTGGTGCTAAAATGTCTCACACCTGACTCCATATTGCACTGTTACCTCACAGTACAACAAGATCAAATTCAACAGGGCAACTAAGGAAAAGCAACAGGTGGCATCACAAGATTTCATGTAAAAATTCTTTAGTCGTATGTACTGTATTCATGATAGTTAAACTGTTTATGGTCAAGTCTTTCAATTTAAAAATAAAAAATAAAGAAACTTAGTCAAGAATTGCTGTACAGCTATATTGTAGAAAGGTTTTGTGGAAAAATTTGGCTCATTTAGTTAATAAACAGTGTATCGAAGAGGGTTGCTGTACATGTTTGGGTTGTTTTTGTTGTTGTTGTTTTTTGGGTGGGTGGGGTCTATGTGTTTGTTTGTTTGTTTGTTTTTAAACTAATTTTCTGTTTTTCCTTTTTTTTTTTTTTTTTTTGGAGCCTAAAGTGTCCACATTTGGCTAAGAAGATGGAGTGTTAATTTATCAGCTAAGGCTAGCAAGCTTGGAAGCAATGCACAGACACGCATATCTGATAATTACATCTAAGTAACATACAAGTGCTTTCAAAAATGTGTTTTTTGTTTTTGTTCCAGTTAAGCTCTTCAAATGACGGCAGACTTTGTTCGTGGGACCTTCAGGTTGGGCAGTGTCTGAGGGAAATCTCCTGGACAAGTCCACTTACCTCTGTCTGCTGTCTGGTGAGTCACTTATGCAGCTTTAAGTAAATAAGCTCTCTATATTGTGTACAATGTAAAGAACTGTTTAACTATAGCATGAAATTGTCTTTTTCTTTGGTTTGATAAATTATTTTCTTTGTTGACCTGCTCTGTCGTGCTTTCTGTGGGCAGGGACAATATGTGATAGCCAGCTGTGCAGAGGGGGCACTGCATGTCTGGAAGTGGGAAACAAACACTGAAATCTGCCATATTTCTGCTCACATGAGACGCATACACCACTGCTCTCTCCTCCCAAATACAGGTACCTGAGAAAACATGCTGGGAAGTGATTACACACATAGTCTCCTCCTCTTTCCATCATTCAGTACGCTGTATTGAGTTAATACTGCATATTCTGAAATTAATATTTGATATTTCTAAGCCCACTCTTTGTTTTTAAGACAAAGGGAAGGAAGTGAAGTCAGAAGAAATGTCCGTTTTCACAGCGTCTGATGATGGCACAGTGAAATTTTGGAAACCCTTACAGGTCTCTCAAACAAATAAAAAAAAATCCTCTGAATTTTTAAAGTGCCCTGCTGCTTCTTCAGATGTATTTTCTCACTGACTAGATATGTCGGTTTATTTCCAGGTGGAGCACTTTAGCACCTTTCGCGGTCACAGCGGTGCGATTCATGGAGTCGTTTGCAAGGAAAGGGTCCCACAATTCTTCACTGTTTCTGAAGACCGCTCGCTGCGATGCTGGACATGGGCAAGAGGTAAAAAAAAAAATTGGTTTAAATTGAGACTTTTATTTTTTTACCATTTATATAAATGATACAAATCATAATTATCAACTCACAAGTGTCTACAAATCTGCTGGGAAGGCACCTAAAGAAAGCTCAGCAAAAACCCGTAGTGATCCCGTATGTGTCAGGAGTATTGGAACAGTTAAACACAGTGTCTCTGTGGCTTTTAAACCCCAACTCTCTGTGAATGGTACTCATGGCTATTGATCAGTGGTCTTTGATCAGTGGTTGTTGACCAATCGTCATGACAATTTGCATGATCAAGGAACCAATCTCCCAACCCATTGTTCCTTCAGTGGTGCTAGTTTCAGTCACTGTGCAAATGTACTGTGTATAAGATTTGGGAAACCTGCAGTCAGCTGAGACTGAAGAAGTCACTTGGATGAGTGACGAAACGTTTCTCTCACTGAAAACGCTACGTCCAGATGAATAAAATCAACTTTTAGGGAGCTACAAATCTCTCATTTTTCTTATTTTAGTACCTGTTTGGCTTCAGCTTATGTTCCATAAATTGGCACAGTAAGCCAGTAGAAACATCTCAAATTTGAAAATGGATTTAACTCTCGTTATTTTATTTTTTTACTGTATTAAAAAGTCAATATTTATCATCTGCAATTAGGTAATGAACATTTGAAAATTGGTTAACGACGCATTATTATGTGGCCTTTTGCAGCTGTAAGTGCTTATGAGTAATGATGTTTAAAATGCTCCCCTTTTGTGCACTGATAAGGAGGACGTTATATAGAGAGATGCAAAAAGAGAGGTATTATGTTAAATATTAATGTCTTTAATTATTTTTCCATGTTCCCATTAAATTTCTCACCAATATTGTGCAAAATTAGCTACTTAAAATGTCTTTAAAACTCCTTATAATTTTCATTTCCTTTCAAGAAAAACCCTTTTTATGTTTATGCACGTCTTCTTGTGTTAGAGCCCAGACTTCATTTCAGGAAATCTTGAACCAATTAGCTGCGATGTCCATCTCAGTCATTGTGTTCAAAATGGTGTGCCCACAATCCAGCACACAAATCTATGTACTTATAATGACTGCATTTAAAGTTTACGAGAGTGCATCATTTTGGTTTCAGATGCAATTGTCAATGTCAACAAATCAATGTGTCTTTATGACTACAATATTCTTTTTTTATATTTAACAAAAAGCCTCAAAAAAACTTATTGTACCTTTTAAAACATAAATGAATGATGGTGAAAAAGATTGGGAGATATGAGTATCAATTAGAATTTCTTCAGTGTTGAATTAATCAAAGAAGATTTGTTTTAAATCTAAAAATAAAATAAGTACTACTGAACACGTGCTGGGAGCTAAACTGGTGCCCTATGTAGCCTTATCTTTAAAGTAATTACAGTGTTATTAAGGGTCCTTATACACATTTTGTTATGAAAACTGTGTTTCTTCTTTTTTCCACAGCAAGTCCTCCAAACCTGAAAGGCTCGGTCACAGCTCTGTGCTTCTGTCAAAATGATGACCTGCTCCTCGCTGGGTATGAATCTGGTTTGCTCGAGTTGTGGCAAAACAACTCAGTGGTTGGCCACAAGCAGGTGAAGAAGTGTACAAAGAAAAATAGTTTTTTTTAAACTCTTTTTAAATCTGTTTTTTTTTTTTTGTTTGTTTTTTGACCATGCCATCCATCTTGTGTGTGTGTGTGTGTGTGTGTGTGTGTGTGTGTGTGTGTGTGTGTGTGTGTGTGTGTGTGTGTGTGTGTGTGTGTGTGTGTCAGGTATTTGATGACCCCATTACAGCGGTCTGCTCCATGCCTGATAGTCAGATCGCTGTGGCGAGTGTGAAACTTATTGGTGTTTGGAAGCTGGTGTGGAATAAAAAACATGACACAGCAAGGTAAACACCAACAGCTAATACATAAGATGCCCAAGCACTCTCATCTGCATTAGTCCTATAAAGTTAAAGACAATAACTAATTTTGCCTAGTTTGCTTAATAAAAAAACAATCATATGACTGTCTAAGCGCTGTGGTAAACTGGCACGTGAAAGCTGTTTTGTGTTGATTAAGATTGTGAAGTTTAACTGATTCTGAGCTTCAGTGCATCAGCAGTGGAGGGAGACATCACATGAGGTATTATGAGTTTCAGTCTTCACACTAACTAATTCTTTAATTTTTGTCTCTTGCTTCCAGCTTGGTGAAGGTAACCACCTACACAGTCAGTGAACCAGTGGTGCGCCTCTTCTACTGCACTGCTTTATTTGGGGTGAACAAAACTGGAGAA
This sequence comes from Aulonocara stuartgranti, assembly GCF_965226115.1. Classification (NCBI taxonomy): domain Eukaryota; kingdom Metazoa; phylum Chordata; class Actinopteri; order Cichliformes; family Cichlidae; genus Aulonocara; species Aulonocara stuartgranti. The sequence continues at coordinate 9,813,002 of NC_138954.1, forward strand.
GTATTTGATGTGGCACCCAAGAACAATGAGGGCAGCTGGCACAATAAAGTCAACAAGTAATGTATTTTTCATGCTTTTTTTTATTTTTTAAATCAGCCATTCAGCATAATAATCCTCTCATACTGGACTACATTCTAAAACAAGCTGTTTTAGCTTCTTTCCTCAAACTATAGCAGACCTTGGATCAAAATGCTTATTTGATATTTGCATGACCAAAATCCAGTTCAACAGCTCTTTGATGGATTCCTTGTTGCTTGTTTTTGGTAACTCTAAATGTGGGTTGTCTCTTGTTATCAGTTGGCACTATGAAGTTGAATTTCACTGCGTGATCCACAATGATAAGAAAAGCGTGTGGCTGGTGGGTGAATCAAAGGGAGAGATTTACATCGGCTTCCTTGTGAGTATACGAACCAGCATTACTCCACATTAAGCGTTAATTCACCATCAAAACCATTCTGAAGATGAAAAGAATTGGTATTTTAGGAAATAATCCCCTCCCTTGAACTGTGGACACTCATCATCTCTTGTGAACAGATTTAGTACATGTCTATAGGCAGAGATGGGCAGTAACGCGTTACTGTAATCCGATTACTTTTTTAAAGTACTGAGTAATGTAAGGGATTACTATTGCAAAAAAATGTAATTAGATTACTGTTACTTTCCCGTAGGCACACTGTGTTACTAAACCCTGATTTTTGTTTGTGAGAGTGTCTCATGACAACGACGTAAGCGCGTGCAACACCCGTGGCAGCAACAGACGTGTGTATATCAACAATGGAGAGAGTACGACCATGCAGCGTTTAAAGCATGGAAGTACTGACATTGGTAAATGGCCTGTATTTGTATAGCGCTTTACTAGTCCCTAAGGACCCCAAAGCGCTTTACACATCCAGTCATCCACCCATTCATGCACACATTCACACACTTGTCATTAGGGCTGCTCAATTAATCGAATTTTAATCACGATTACGATCTGGGCTTTCAACGATCATTAAAAATGACTGAGCCGATTATTAGCCCCTCCCTCATTTATCCGCGACACCTTAAAGGCCGGTCCGTGAAAATATTGTCGGGCATAAACCGTCCGTGGCGCAAAAAAGGTTGGAGACCGCTGATTAAGAGGACCCGAGGGAAGCTCGGAAAGCTAAGCAGAAGTTATTTGGAGAGTGACTGCCGTTGGTTGAAAAGAGTTAAAAAAAAAAAAAAAAAAAAAAACTTCAGTGGTGTTGCACACTATTTTATATTATTTTTTTAAAGTCATTGTTAACCCTTTAAAGCCGGTCAGAGCAGCACGCTCCGTTTTGCGTAACTATTGTTAAATCCCTGTAGAACCTGAACCGTGTAAGCTAGCGCAATAATTTGTTTTGCATATGAAACCGGAGGAGTTGTACTTACATCTGATGCCATCAGCTTGTCCTCGGTCACGGTTTCGTTCCACATATAGCTTTGCAAAAATTGCATAAAAAGCGCTTGCAGGAACAAAAGCATAATATTCCAGAAACACGCTTTGCCATTCCTATCAGCTGTTCGTAACACTTCCCACAGTGAAATGATGCACATGCTGTTTTCTTTGCAAATTTGCATCATAGGATTGTTTTTTGTTTTTCCTGCAGTATATAAAAATTGCTGTATCTCCAAAATAAAACTATGAAGACACTCAAAATAAATTTCCTGTGGTGGGAAACTATTTTTTGCAACTTTATTGTATTTAAAGTTTTGAGGGATAAACCTCTTAAACTTCTCCAAGTAGAAATATATGTAAACAAAACAAAAGCGATTTTCAATTTTTTTTGTAGTTTATTGCACTTTTTTGCAATTTATGTAATTACTATGCACTTAATGCATACATATTATTAAAATATGGGCTATAACAGTTGTATTGATGTATAGCAACTTGAAATGCTCCCACAAATGGCACTACAACATGTAAAAAAAATAATATAAGCTCTGGTGGACTTGGTTCTATAGTAGGTCTTAAAGGGTTAAATAAATATCGTCAAATAATCGTGATCTCAATTTCAGTGAAAATAATCGTGATTATCATTTTTGCCATAATCGAGCAGCCCTACTTGTCATGGCAAGCTACATGTAGCCACAGCCACCCTGGGGCGCACTGACAGAGGCATTACTTTGAGTTTGATTCCATAAAAAGTGACAAAAACATTAGCATCCATTGTGCACTCTTCGTGGGAAGAAAACTTCTTTCTACAGCAAAAATTTTAACTTCAAATCTGAACAACCACCTAGCACACTGCCACAGGAATGTGAAAATCACAGAGAAAACCCCGGATCCCCCCACTGACATGACCGTTGAGGCACCGGTGATAACACTGAGTAATAAGACACCGATGAAAAGACAGCTGACAATCATATCCTCTTAATTTTCAGTTTCCCATGAGTCGGGAAACATCCCTTGGAAGAGCTTTCAGTGAACTGAACATGAAATGTGACGAGGAGGAGGGGAAGAAGAAGAGGACCCTGATAACAGCTGTGATAATGGATAACGGTAAACATCAGACCTGGAAGTAAAAGATGTTTACTTCAGTTGATTTTTCATGCTAATTTGGTCTCAGAAAAATAGTCAAGATATTCACTTTTCTGCAGCATATGACTAAAACATTGTATTCCTATGCATCACTGCCTAGATTTTGCACCCTTGCTTTAAAATAATGGTCAAGATGATGCAGGGTATTCAAATATTGTAAATAAGAAGACTGTTAAGTAGAATTCCACCACACTGTTTTGCTTCCTGTTGGTTAAATTCATAAGGTAACTAAGCAAATAAGGTAACTAGGCAACACCTCTGCTCTCCCATACCATATATACACATATAGAAAATGTCCCAATGATCCCAACAGCCAATCAGAGGACTACTGAGGTTAATCTGATTAATGAGTATCTTGGACACGTGCATTAGGAGTCAGACATCATTAGAAAATCCATATAACTTCCAAACTCTGAAAAGTTCAGAGCACAAAACGAAACTTGTTTACACATGAAAACATTGCAATATCAAGCATGTTCTATGTGTATATGGAGATTCTGTCACACCTGAAATGTTTGTCTGTTTTAGATTTTGTGGTGTGTGGAGATGCGGAGGGCAACATGTGGTTCAATCGCCCACCAGAGCTGTCCTCATGGAGCAAAAGAAAGCCTGTAAGAGTTCAAGAGTGAGAGAAGAGAGTGACTGACATGAACATGTAAAACTGAACATTTCAAGCAGTATGAAACCTGAGTTTTTGGCTCACATTGATTATTTGGGCAAATGGTGACCATACACTTAATATCAAGCTTCACTATTGTAAAAACGTTTTCTTACTTTCTTCCTGTCTGACAGAGAAAAAAAAAGAAAAAAGCTTAATAAGTTCCCAGTAACGTCTGAGGTCTTTTAACAAAGCAGAAAGAGAGAAAACTGCCAAAAAAAAAGCTGAAAATTCTCATATTTCAGCAGGTAAAATTACAAATCTGGCAATTTTTCCTCTGAATTTTTAAAATTTATTTATAGACAAATCAAATTTGGTCATCTTGATTTAAATGTACAGAGAAAAGAAAGCAGACAGCAGACATGATATACAACTTTCCTCCTTGTAATTGTGATGCTTTATCTGCAGGCTCACAGTGACAGGATCAGTGTGCTGAGACTCACTGACAGCACCATCATCTCAGCCTCCTATGACCGGACAGTGAAGCTGTGGGACAGAGACACCAAGAATCAGGTACTCTACAAACTCCACAAAACAATCTGGTCATAGATTATGTTTGTCTCCTTATCACATTCTTGCTAACTTACTGTGTTTACAGTGTTTTTGCAGCTGAAAACAGTACCCAGCAAATACATTTTACAGTTATCTCTACTAGTAAATTACAGTCTCTACTTGTGAGGTGTGTTAAATCTTTTAACTTAATTTCCTGAATAGGAATAAATTGTTTTATGCCTCAGCTTTCCCCTATAAATACAACATTTGATATTTTCCCCTATACCAATGATGCGTTTTGACATTTGATTATATATATGAATTAAGACCTGGTTTGACAACCATTAGAATAGTTTCTGGGTTTTTCCAAGAGTAGCAGCAAAGTTGTAAGATTCCTGGCTTTATATTGTAAAAATTGTGAGATTAATTGTCAAATTATTTTAACTTCTCTTAAAGCAAGGATGATTTTCTTCACCCTGTCTCCTTTTCTTTCTGCAGGTGGGCTTGTTTGTGTGTGGAGGTCCTGTTCTGATCTTGGAGGTGAATCCACAAAGACCCACTGAGCTGGTCTGCAGTGACGGAGAAAGAAAGCTCTACTTCCTCTCTTGGAGAGAGTAATTCTCTCTGCGTTACACTCTAAGCTTTAGGAATTCAGGATAGTGTTGTGACTTGTTACAAACTAAGCAAAGACCAATAGGAATGCTTTCATTTTGGTGTCGTATGTACAATAAATTCATGTGAAGAAAAAAGAAAGTGAAATGTTTACCTAGCCACATTTGACCTACCTTTAATTTAGATGGAGAAACTTGCAAACATGACAAGCAAGGTTAATAAAAAAAAAAAAAAAGCTTCAAATGTTAGAAAGATCTCTTTAATTAAAAATTCAAGCAGAAGAAGAGAAAAATGTGTTTGTGTCTTTTTTAAATTCTTCCCATTGTGTTATTTTGGGTGTATTTTATTAAATATTTTTACATATTTTTCAAGTGTTTACATGATTTCCCCTTGACAGTTCTTCAAGCGTTAGATGACAGCAGATATTGGTTGTTTGTTTTGATTTTAATTACTCGTTATTTCAGTTGTTTTACCTATTTAAAAAAACACATTTTATTTACTCACGTTTTAATGAAAGTTCTAGCAGAGACCCCCGGATATTTTTAATTAATGTTTGTACAGTGACTTCTTTTGACCTCCTTAAAGAGTCAGTATATAGAGGGATCAAAAGTGGTGTCGGTATTAATGATTTTCAACACAGACTATTCTTTTTGAAGGGATTTTCTCTAAATGTATCTAAGTTTTAAGTTTGGAAAAAACGCACCGTATTTAATGAGCTATATTTTGTGTAAATTTACACAAATTCTAAAACGCCAAACATTGTTTGAAGTAGCTTTAAATGTCACATATTGATTAAGAAAAAGGTTAAAAGGTACAGTAAGCGTGCTTGCCACAGCTGATGATAGTATAATAGGTGCTTTTATTTTTAGTACACAGACAATTTTTTACAATTATTTGAGAGACATTAACTTAAGTACTTAACCTGCTGATATCCTTCTAGTTGTATTTTTATACCCTAAGGCTGTAAAGGGAATTTCCGAACTGCTCCCGAATGCAGCAGAATCGGGTTGACCGCTCCCAGATGAGACGATCACTCACCTGGACCACGGGGTGAAGCGGACAACCTCCGCCAGTTTCAAGCGATAACCCAGATCTGGGGGAAGTATTCCCAGCCAGTTTCTTTTTCCTTCTGTTTTGTAATTTTTTTTCCTACAAAGGAGGGAGAGTCCTGAACTGCGCAGCTCGCTGAGTGAAAACAACCGACAGTATCAACAAGCAGAGGACACAAAGTCCTTCTGAGGAGCGGGACTTTTATATTTATATCCGTTAACCTCTGACAACAAACGGGACAAGTTCACCTAAGGGAGACAGCAGTTCCCTGTAATTGTACGTTAATGGTACGGTGGCCGTTACACGTCTCGCCCTTTATGGTGAACGCCTTTATAAAAAATAGCGTTGATACAGTAAATATGTAACCTGTCTGTTACAGGAGCGGTACGGTAACCTTGATTTGGACCTGGAGTGTGACGGAGGAGCTGTCTCTGTGAGTACAACTTTAGTTTGTTGACGTTTGTTTTGTTTCTTCCTGAAGTCAGCTCGGTAAGCATGTTCAACACTTTACTGACCTTTACCACAAACTGCGACCACAAACAGACGCATAAGTGTGCGGAGAGTTCACGTTGGCTCTTCATCGCAAAGTAACGCCTGCGAGGTTACTTTAAGGGTTTATTTTTAAGGGACTGTAACTTACTCGGGTTGATCGAAGGCGAAAATAACCCTCCGGGTCCCTCGTTAACTCTGCCTTTCACTGTTAAACTTCCATACTTTTAAGGTTTGTCCGTTAGGACAAACTCATAAAACTCATTAAAAATAGTGAGTAATGGTAAAAGAAAATCTGCTTAGGTTGCTCAAAGCTCATGATTTTTTTTTAATTCAAAAGTTTTCTCACTTTTTTACATGAGAGATTGTTAAGCACACCAACACCAAGACGCAGTAGTCTGCTATCAGTCTGCAACTGAACAGGGTCAAGTTGGCAATTGCATACAATCTGTTTCTGATAATTTAGATATAAACTATTTGTTGAAAATCATATCTTGCTACGTGGACATAAATTTGCATTTAACAGAAATTCACGTGAATTGTCGTATTTGTACACAGCAACCTTTCTGTTCTATGGGAATATGACCATAATACAACCAGTTGTCTGTCAGCCAAAATGAGCCCTCTTGTTCGTAGTATCCACAGAGTACTATTTTAATATATTTAATAAAATATTGATGTTTGGTCTCCCTGCGTCAATACCATATCTCCATGCAAGATATCGTGATACTGTTCTAAATCAATTCTTTGCCCTGATCCTACAATTATGAGACGTTGGTTTAAATGTCCTCTAACATTACCCCAGTGAGTATGTACCATTCACTAAACTAGTGATGTTTAACTGAAAGAATAGCAGTCCAAATCTATGGTGACTATCACAAAAGGTGGCACTTGTATGATACATGATCCTGCGTCATGCCCAATAAAGCGAGTTTCTTACAACAGCTGACCTTGGAATAATATCCTCCCTCTGGAATAAATAACTGCCTGAATGTGTCACCAAGACGGCATGACTTGCCCAGAAGGACCTTGCCCCAACTAATCTACAAAGAGCACATTCACAATAATGAACAAACATGTTTTTTCTTTTTTCCTGTGACGCAGAAGAATATTTCCAGGCCTGCTGTTTTCTTCAGCCAGAACATTCGAGTAGATCCACTGGGCTCATATCCAGCACTATATTTGTTTTCGGACTCTAGCGTTTTATTGTGTAAAATAATGCCCATTTTCCTTATCGGACTTTTTCAAAACTCCAAGTTGGGGCAGTGACTGTGCATGTTCCCACGATTGGTTGAGATATAGTTGTAGTACATTCACATTCTAGTCTTTAATATACTAGCACATGTGTGTCCATAATATTTGATATAGATACATACAAATTACTTAATAAAGATTTTAAGTTAAAATAAATTAAACTTATAACAAAAACTGTTAGTAATTATTCATTCTTTTGTTTATTATTACTTTTTTCTTTCAAATCAAAGCCTTCTTTATAGTATATTTGATTTTTGACGCTTTTATGGTTTTATGTGCTACTAGTGTAATGCACAACTTGGACAGTAGGAAGTTCTGTACTAAACAAAGTAGTTCAAAACACGGAAAATGAATAACTTTTCTCTGACATGTCACCTGTAATATACTGGAATAAATATTAAACAATCTGATTATGTCTGAGCTGCTCGGCAAATTTACCATGAGGCCCAAAGGAAGACTTTGCTTCACTTAAGTGGTCGGAAGCCAGAAGCATTGTGGTCCACTTTTAACTTGTACGTACACATGCTGTAAATACAAAAATCACTCATGATGTTTTCCAAGTCCAGACATGAAATCAGCTTCAATTCCAGATTTTAAATTCAAACATGAGATTGGAGTGAGATCTTTAAAATGTGTAAGTGCATTAGTAACAATTGCATTAGTTAAAATCTTTTCAGTTTTGAGTCCTGAGAGCAGAGCTGTAATCAGCGAGGCATTTTTTTAACTGCAGATTTACATCTTTTAATGGCAATGTTTCTTTGAGATGGATTTCAGTAAATAAATGTCTCTCTTTTTAATTTTCAATCAGCAAAAAGCCTCATTATTCAGTGGGATATTCAAAAAATCCTCCAAGTCTAAAGAACTGCTTCCATCTGCACAGGTAATGTTGCGGCTTTAATTATCCTTATTATGCTTTTTTGTTTATTGTGTGGATGCTTTAAGCATCCACACTATTGAGTTCCTGTTTCTCTTTATTCTTTATTATTCTTAGGACTTCCGTACACTTTTCGCCGTGGAACTACTTCCACAATTTTTGTGCTATTTTCACCGTTCAAACTTTAAACTATTCAGCTATTTTTGCTAATGCCGGCTATGACTTTTGCTATTTTTAACTATTATACTTTTTAAAATATTCCACTTTTTTCCTTTAATTTGTCCCATTGAAATGAATGGGAAACTTCTGCAATTCTGCTAAAATTTGCTTGTTTTTGAAACTTAACTACTTCCTCATATTTTCACCTAGAACAACCATTCAAACTTTAAAATGTTCACAAATTATTGGGCTATTCAGGTATGATTCAGCTTTTTCAAATCTTTTACACTTTTACTTTTATGCCTCTTAAAGTTTTGAGTTGCAAAATTGTGATTTTTCACAAAATACATGCGTTGTTATGGTTGCTATGCTCTTGGCTTCCAGTGTGACACTGAAGCTTTTGCAGTCTTCTCTTCATGTCCGAACAACTGTTTGCTACTTGCTCAATTTTCACTCAACTTCCACAAATTATACATCAAAACGTAGGTATTTTTGCTGGCTTTCAGAAAATGCCAGTATCATTGTTGTGGTATTCATAGAACTTTCGCAAATCTCCTCAGACCAACACAATGTCAGAAAACTCTCCATAGAAAGTCAATGGAGAGTTTGTTCAAAATCACCGCTTGATTTCTGTAATGAGAGGCATATTCGAATCGTCATATCTCCTTAACGAAGCAAAGTTAAGACATGAGGCTTGTCCCCGAATATCTTCAGACACCCCTGACGCTCACAATTCAAGAATTTCTTTCTCACCTATTACCGTTCTGAAATGAGTTGGACTTGTTTGAGGGTAGGAAATTCGTCCTTCGCTCAGATTTCTTCAGATTTCAAACTGTGGAAATGAACCACTTTTTTCTCTCGTCATAACTTTTTGTTGGATTTCCACAGAGACCTGAAAATTTCCATGATTGTTCACCAAAGCCTGCTGTCTCTTACGGTGAAAGAATGATATCGATACTCCAAATAGATTTCGAGTTAGAAAGCGTTGTTTGAGGGCAAGTCAAGGCAGTTTTTGCTTCGCTCTACTCAGTTATGGTGCATTACAAGTCAAATATCTTTAATAATTCATATTTTAATGATAAATTGTAAACACTGGAAGATTCCCCCATCTCTTCTGAACAAAACGGTGTAAGAATGACCGCTCTAGCCCCTACGGTTTGGAAATTATGGTCATTTGTTTGAGGGGAGTCCTCACTATGAGAAATAGGCTGCAATAATCCTGTGCCTCTCTGTGCTGCGTGTGTAAAAAGAGGCACATGTTTTGGCGGGAAAAAGTACACAGGCTCTCTGATTGGTGGATTCAAATTCAGCAGCTCCCAGGCTGACCTAGAAACTTACTTCTCTCTCCCTGTGCATTTTTTTGCTGATTTTTTCATTTAACAAGTATATTTGAGGGACCCTCAGCATGTTCAGCATTTTTTCAGCTGTCCATTTTGCTTTTCCAATTTTTCTGTTTAACTTATTACTATTGTGCTAAATAATACTATTTCTGCTATTTTATAAGATTTGTGCCTAATATAGTATTTCTGCTAAATTACAATATTTCTGCTTTTTATACTATTTGTGCTAAAACATAGTATTTCTACTAAATGTAGTATTTATGCTTAATCATACTATTTCTGCTTTTTATGGGATTTGTGCCTAATATAGTATTTCTGCTTTTTATAGGATTTTTGCTCAAACATAGTATTTCTACTAAATGTAGTGTTTATGCTTAATCATCCTATTTCTGCTTTTTATAGGATTTGTGCTTAATATAGTATTTCTGCTAAATTATAGTATTTCTGCTTTTTATAGTATTTGTGCTAAAACATAGTATTTCTACTAAATGTAGTATTTATGCTTAATCATAGTATTTCTATATATTTCTGCCAGGTCCCCAGGCAGCCAATCCTCTGTGAGGACTGAGAAATTCAAATTTTCAAATCAGGGCCTGCACGGCTTCCCAGCCAATCATATATGTGTCCTGAGGCATTCAAATTTGCATATTGGGGCCTTCATGGCTTCTAAGCCAGCCAATCATATCTGAGGGCTGAGGAATTCAAATCCACAAATCAGGGCCTGCACGGCTTCCCAGCCAGCCAATCATATATGTGGTCTCAGGCATTCATATTTGCATATTGGGGAATTCGTGGCTTCTAAGTCAACAAGTCATCCATGTCATATATCTCTAAAAATTCACATTTTAATGATAAATTGTTAACACTGGAAGATTCCCCCATCTCTTCTGAACAAAACAGTGTAAGAATGACCGCTCTAGCCCCTACGGTTAGGAAATTATGGTCATTTGTTTGAGGGGAGTCCTCACTATGAGAAATAGACTGCAATAATCCTGTGCCTCTCTGTGCTGCTGCGTGTGTAAAAAGATGCACCTGTTTTGGCGGGAAAACGTAAACAGCCACTCTGATTGGTGGATTTAAATTCGGCAGCTCTCTCCCTCTGTGTGTGTGTGTGTGTGTGTGTGTGTGTGTGTGTGTGTGTGTGTGTGTTTAGTGGGAGAGAGAGGACCCTGCCCTTATTTGGCAGCATGTCATTGTAGGATTTAAATTGAACATAGTTAGACTGGTTGACTGGATTAGAGCCTGTGTTTGTGTGTCCCTCTGTGCATTTGTGTTTCAATATGCCTCCATATTTGTAATTTTGTAAGTTATTACTATTCTGCTAAATCATAGTATTTCTGGTACTTTTCGGTACTTGTGCTAAATACAGTATTTCTGCTAAATCATACTATTTCTGCTTTTCATAAGATTTGTGCCTAATATAGTATTTCTGCTAAATTATAGTATTTATTATTTTTATAGGATTTGTGCCAAACATAGTATTTCTGCTAAATTATAGTATTTCTGCTTTTTATACTATTTGTGCCTAATATAGTATTTCTGCTTTTTATAGGATTTGTGCCTAATATAGTATTTCTGCTAAATTATAGTATTTATTATTTTTATAGGATTTGTGCCAAACATAGTATTTCAGCTAAATTATAGTATTTCTGCTTTTTATACTATTTGTGCCTAATATAGTATTTCTGCTTTTTATAGGATTTGTGCCTAATATAGTATTTCTGCTTTTTATAGGATTTGTACCTAATATAGTATTTCTGCTAAATTATAGTATTTATTATTTTTATAGGATTTGTGCCAAACATAGTATTTCTGCTAAATTATAGTATTTCTGCTTTTTATACTATTTGTGCCTAATATAGTATTTCTGCTTTTTATAGGATTTGTGCCTAATATAGTATTTCTGCTTTTTATAGGATTTGTACCTAATATAGTATTTCTGCTAAATTATAGTATTTATTATTTTTATAGGATTTGTGCCAAACATAGTATTTCTGCTAAATTATAGTATTTCTGCTTTTTATACTATTTGTGCCTAATATAGTATTTCTGCTTTTTATAGGATTTGTGCTTAATATAGTATTTCTGCTAAATTATAGTATTTCTGCTTTTTATACTATTTGTGCCTAATATAGTATTTCTGCTTTTTATAGGATTTGTGCCTAATATAGTATTTCTGCTAAATTATAGTATTTATTATTTTTATAGGATTTGTGCCAAACATAATATTTCTGCTAAATTATAGTATTTCTGCTTTTTATACTATTTGTGCCTAATATAGTATTTCTGCTTTTTATAGGATTTGTGCCTAATATAGTATTTCTGCTTTTTATAGGATTTGTACCTAATATAGTATTTCTGCTAAATTATAGTATTTATTATTTTTATAGGATTTGTGCCAAACATAGTATTTCTGCTAAATTATAGTATTTCTGCTTTTTATACTATTTGTGCCTAATATAGTATTTCTGCTTTTTATAGGATTTGTGCTTAATATAGTATTTCTGCTAAATTATAGTATTTCTGCTTTTTATACTATTTGTGCCTAATATAGTATTTCTGCTTTTTATAGGATTTGTGCCTAATATAGTATTTCTGCTAAATTATAGTATTTATTATTTTTATAGGATTTGTGCCAAACATAGTATTTCTGCTAAATTATAGTATTTCTGCTTTTTATACTATTTGTGCCTAATATAGTATTTCTGCTTTTTATAGGATTTGTGCCTAATATAGTATTTCTGCTTTTTATAGGATTTGTACCTAATATAGTATTTCTGCTAAATTATAGTATTTATTATTTTTATAGGATTTGTGCCAAACATAGTATTTCTGCTAAATTATAGTATTTCTGCTTTTTATACTATTTGTGCCTAATATAGTATTTCTGCTTTTTATAGGATTTGTGCCTAATATAGTATTTCTGCTTTTTATAGGATTTGTACCTAATATAGTATTTCTGCTAAATTATAGTATTTATTATTTTTATAGGATTTGTGCCAAACATAGTATTTCTGCTAAATTATAGTATTTCTGCTTTTTATACTATTTGTGCCTAATATAGTATTTCTGCTTTTTATAGGATTTGTGCTTAATATAGTATTTCTGCTAAATTATAGTATTTCTGCCAAATTATAATATTTGTGCTAAAACATAGTCTCAATTTAAAATTACAATATTCATAGTTCATCACAGTGTCTCTGGTAAATCACAATATTTCTGCTCTGTTGTACTATTTTTCTAAATCATAGTGTTTCTGTAATGTTTAAGTATTTTTGGCTAAATATATTCTTTCTGTTATCTTATACTATTTCTCCTAAATTCTTGTATTTTTGAGAAGTTATCATGTTTCTGGTAAGTTACAATATTTCTGCTAAATTCTGCTATGCTATTGTATTTCTGCCAAGTATTATGTTTCCTCTAAGATATTGCAGTTCTGCTAAGTTATTCCATTTTAGCAAAGTTCTTTTGCTTCTGCAAAGTTTTTACAATTTCTGCAACTTTTCAGCTTTTTCAGCTACTTTTTGCATACAGCTTCAGCTTTAAGCATCCACACTGCATTTTCGCAGGAAATGCAAATTTTTCTAGTTTTATTAAATTTTGTTGTCTTTTCAAAAGCTTGGATCGAGGACTGACTTCCAACAGATTGCAGCAATTAGCTGTAACTAATTTTAATTAATTAACTTGAAACAGTCAAATTTATGTATTTGTAATCAAATTTAAAGCAACTTTTTTTTTTTTATAATTTACATACTTGTATCTCCAATTAATGATATATTTGTGGTTGTAATTATGCTGGAATGCTTAAAGGAATGCCTAAAATCTGCCAAAGAGGATCAGACATGACATTATACTACAAATGCAAATCCTGTCAAGTCAAAACCTTATGTTATGAATGTCCCAAACAAGTAATGAAAATTATCCCACAGGAATTTTCTCTAAACCAAAAGTAGTTCTTAAGTTTGTATACAGATGAAAAAAAAAAGATTAAGCCCTAACAGTAAGTTTGGATAATCAGTACCACATGCATTGATAAAAGTAATATTTTCCTGTTTGTTTCCTCTTTTGCTTCAGGTTTTGTTTTGTTTTGTTGGTCATGTTTTTAAATATTTATAAGATAACAGGGAATAACAGTTTTCTGCCTTTGTGGCTTTAATTTCCTTAGTTTCCTATAACCAAAAACACCTTTTTTTTGTTTTTGCAGGCTGCCTTGACATTACAAAATCCTGAACTGTCTGCCAGCAATGACAGTTTAACCAGCAAGTCAAAGGTAAATTTGCTCTCTTTCTGTGATATACATATTTTTTAATTCAAATTTTGCTTGTATTTTAACATAAGCATAGAAATGATGATGTGCAGAATTTATAGCAATTGCTAGTTTTCAATCCTGTCCCTATTTAACTATCTGCAGATCTTATATATGTATAAACTATAACTACAAAACTCCACTAAATGCTTGTAACTGGGGAAAATCTTCAAAGCTACAATGCAACAGAGTAAAAAAAAATACATTATTTAAAAATAATTGCAATGTGGTTCATTAAAATAGCTGCTGCTATGATTTGCTTTTAGCCAATCATTAAGCTGGACTGTTAAATATTTAATACCTATAAATGATTTGGTTTTAGTTGGACTTCACAGAGAAAAACAAAATTCATGTAATCGCTGTGGATTTCCTACCTAGTGTTATGTTTTGAAATTCTTTTCTGTACATTTCTCTTCAGGATAAATCAGGTGAGCTGGGTGGATTACGGAAACTATCTCCCAAACCAAGACATGTGCGGAGGCCTTCGCAGGTTAAACACAATCTTTTATTACATGTCCTCCACTCACTGGAGGTTCATGCAGGAAATGCTACTAATGACTAACTGGCTAAACTGTGTATTATTATGTTATTTGTTATTTACTGTGCATTCTTGTGTGCTTCAGGATCTAAAGGCCATCTCAGCCAGTAATGACAATCTGTCTGAGGACACCAATGCAAAGGTAGGTCTAATCAGCAAACAGCAATTTGAGATTCTCTTTTAAAGTTACCATTTATGTCTTAACAAAACTACATAACATCGACAAGAGGTCCATGCTAACATCAAAAGGCATTAGTCAAAATCTCTACAACATAAGAAATGCAACAAAGAAATACATCTTAATAAAAATGGTAATATTATCATTTAAATAACAGTATAGGGAATGACAATGCCTCCTTCTACTGACTACTTCTCCAGTTAACTAACCGCCTCTGTCGCTTGTTATTAAAAGTGCATTTACCACTTCATAATACAAAAAAGTACCCAAACTGAATGAATGAATTTATTTGATTGAATCTTAATGGTAACTTCAAACACCAAAGGAAAAAAGGGGACCTGATAAATGTCACTTCAAGCACAGATAAATATACTGGGCAAAAGCATGTTTTTCAGAGATTTATGAAATGGTTATCTGTTAAAACCTTTATGTGTGATTTTTCTAGTATCATCCCCTGGAAAATCCAAATGTGCTTTATTAGTGACTTACAATACGTTGGTGATTTTGAGCTACAGTAGCAATGTGCCTAAGTGGACAGGTTTTTGTTGTGTGTGTTTGTACGAGAGGGAAAAACCTGCATCAGCTATCTGGAAAAAGTGCTGGCAAATGTTTGGGGCACTGAACCCTCCCTGTCCATGTGACTGATGCGCCAGTTTAAACAAAGGAACTGCTACTTTATTCATTTAAAACTAAAAAAGGTGTTTTTATACATCTCTTTATGTATCTTTGCACATCTCTTTTTGTTACTTTTAGGAGTCAGGTGGATGACAAGTAGAATTTTAATTTTTTTTAAAAAAAAGGACTCCAAAATGGGTCTGACTCCTCTTAGTTTCACCCGTGTTGAAATACATATTAAGTGGTCAAAAGGTTTTGTTTCTCTTGTTAGGAGGATTTGTCCACAACCGTTAAGATCTTAGGCAGCAACGACAATCTGCCAGTGAACAGCAACACTAAGGTGAGTTTTTTAAAAGCTGCTTCCTCCATCTGCAGCAACTAGTTTTAAAGTTCGCTTTCACCCTATAAGCAGCTAGAAATAAAAATAGTGATGGTAAATGGACTGATTCTTATATAGAGCTTTTCTACTCTCCCAGAGTACCACATTCACCCAATCACACAATTCTCACAAGCACTTTCTGTATACATAGTGCTTTCTAAGTACATTCACACTCCGATGGATGCATCAGAGAGGAACTTGGGGTTAGTATCTTGCCCAAGGATACTTGACATGCAAACTGGAGGAGCTAGGGATCGAACCACCAACCTTCCGATCAGTAGATGACCTACTCCACCTCCTGAGCTACAGCCACCCCAAAGCTCACAGCACCTGGTATTCCCAGGCGGTCTCCCATTCAAGTACTAACCAAGCCCAACCCTGCTTAGCTTCCGAGATCAGACGAGATCGGGCGTGCTCAGGGTGGTATGGCCGTAAGCCATACCACGCCGTGATCCTTCCGAGTGATTCTTGTTAAGGTAGCGCACAGCGTCAAATCCTTGCCAAACACCAATTTTAATGTGATTTGATTTTTTTCTTTAGGAGACAGGTGGGATGTTTAGCAGTATGTTTAAAAAATCCCCACACCCTCAGGTAAGAGATTAATAACAATGTTACAGTCCATTTTCTGGACTATTATGAGTATTGTAGTTGATGTTTTTTCTGACCTTCAGGAGGATTCTGCTGCACCAGATGATCTCTCTGGCAGCAATGACAAGAACCACGCAAAGGTAAGTTGTTTTTTTCCCCTGTTTGAAAAAACCAAAACCAAACAAAAGTCAGCTATCAAAAGTAAATAAGGTAACACAAGTGTCACTAATTGTCACTAAAGTCATGTTTAAGACTATATATAGTCGACCCCCAAATGCTCTTTTTTTATGCCAGACACAAAGTATGGCATAAAAAAAAAAGATTGATCGCTTTTGTTTTATTTTCAAAAGTGATTTGGTGATTTGTTGCAGGGCTCAAATGTAAGGACATTGCTTGTATGACTTTAACAATGAATCTTTTTGATACTGGGTTGTTTTGGAGTTAACACTGCTGTTTTTGTCTGACTGACTTTTTTGTTTGATTACCCTTTTGTTAAGGATGATTTGTCTGTCGATGATGAACTCCTTGCTGGTAATGACAGTGCCGTGGAGAAGTCTTCAAAAGTAAGTGATAAGGTTACTGTTACAATATACAGGAAATACGATCAGTTTCTAACCTTAACTGCTCTGAATTCTGTCAGGGTGGCGTTGCAAAGGTCTTGAGGAGTCCCTTCACCTCCTCCTCTCAGGTTATTTCCTTTTTCAGTAATATCACGTCATATCACGTCCTCTACCTGCCTGTGCGATGCACATGTGATTATGCTTTCTGGTTTGTGATATACGGTACATACTTTGTATGTTACCAGGATAAGGAAAAGACTGACCACTCAGGAGACTCACAGGAGAACAGTTCTGCCACAGGGAAGCCCAAAACCAAGGAGGTTGGTTGTTTCACCAAGCTGAATTTCAGCTCTCTTTAAAGGAGATTTTGCCTCACAGTGATTGATGATATTGATGACCCGTGCTTAATCAGAGGATGCACGAATATAACAGTGTTTTAATTCTTTTGAAGAAAGAAAAACAACAGTTTGGCTTGATGATTTACTCTAAATGGTAGCTGTTTTTGTTTTACCTCATAATGGTTTCAGTCAAATGATGAAGAGCACGCTCTGCAGTGATAAACAAGTGAGAGGTCGCTTAAAATATATGAGGGACGGAGAGAGCGAATGCCTCAAAAGCATTTTAAAAATGATTATTGAAGACATCCAAGGACACTTAACAATAGAATAAAACGCATAATAGAGATGACAAAATGAAGAACAATAAAAACAAAAGAACAAGATCAAATTAACAAACAGTGGGTTCACAGTGAACAGATGGGTTTTGAGTTGAGATTTAAACTGGGAGAGAGAACCAATGTTTCTTACATCTGAGGGTAGAGAGTTCCACAGCTTGGGAGCAGAGCAGCCAAAAGTTCTGCTTCCCATGGTGCTGACGTGGAAAGAAGCCACAGCAAATTGGATAGCAGAAGAAGATCGAAGTGAGCGGGGTATTGTGACATTAACTCAATCAAAATTGGCATCATCCACAGGAGAAAAGCTCCAACAACGATGACGAGAAGAAAGTGGACCATGGAGATAACCAGCCCACTCAAAAACAGGTTTGTGTTAATGTTTGGGTCTTCTTCTTCTTCTAAACCCAACTTTTGACTGAATGAACAGGAAGCAGGATCTTCTTCTTCTTCTTCATTTAAAATTCTGTTTTACCTCATATTCAGAATAAACTGGCTGGGGGAATGACAAAGCTGAATCCATTTCGATATGCAAACAAAGTAAGGATGCTCTTGATTATCCCTTGGGGGAAAAAAATCTGAGGATTGTACAGCCACATTCATCCGTTGATTTCTGTCTGTTCTGTACAGAATGAAAAGGAGGCAGGCTCAATAGAAGAAGATTTAACTGTCAGCAACAAGAAGTCATCAGGCCATAAGCAGGTACGGCTATAGATATTTTTCCCTGTTTAAAGTACATTTGTTTGACATTTCTCAGTTTATTTAATTCAAGTTACGTTTGACAGACACTGAGGGGAAGTCTTATTTAGTAGGAAGCTTGCTGCTTCCTGTTCATTCAGTTAAAAGTTGGGTTTAGTTTCACCACCATTGAAAGTCTTTAAGATGCATCCCTGAGGCCATTTACTACATGTCTTTCCCCTGCCCTCTCTCTACTTATTCCCTGTCTTCTCTCCACTGTCCTGTCTCAACAAAGGCTTAAAAGTCCCCCTCAAAAAATCATTTTAAAAAAGGACTAAGACAAAACAAAACCAGGAATGCCACCCCGCTGTGGCCATAAGGCTTCCACAGAATTTAAATCTGGAGATCTACAGTGGCTTGCAAAAGTATTCGTATTTGAACTTTCCCACATTTTGTCACATTACAGCCACAAACATGAATCAATTTTATTGGAATTCCACGTGAAAGACCAACACAAAGTGGTGTACACGTGAGAAGTGGAACGAAAATCATACATGATTACAAACATTTTATACAAATAAAAAACTGCAAAGTGGGGTGTGTGGAATTATTCAGCCCCCTTTGGTCTGAGTGCAGTCAGTTGCCCATAGACATGCTTCATGAGTGCTAATGACTAAATAGAGTGCACCTGTGTGTAATCTAATGTCAGTACAAATACAGCTGCTATGTGTCGGCCTCAGAGGTTGTCCAAGAGAATATTGGGAGCAACAACACCATGAAGTCCAAAGAACACACCAGACAGGTCAGAGATAAAGTTATTGAGAAATTTAAAGCAGGCTTAGGCTACAAAAAGATTTCCCAAGCCTTGAACATCCCACGGAGCACTGTTCAAGTGAACATTCAGAAATGGAAGGAGTATGGCACAACTGTAAACCTACCAAGACAAGGGCGTCCACCTAAACTCACAGGCTGAACAAGGAGAGCGCTGATCAGAAATGCAGCCAAGAGGCCCATGGTGACTCTGGACGAGCTGCAGAGATCTACAGCTCAGGTGGGGGAATCTGTCCATAGGACAACTATTAGTGGTGTGCTGCACAAAGTTGGCCTTTATGGAAGAGTGGCAAGAAGAAAGCCATTGTTAACAGAAAACCATAAGAAGTCCCGTTTGCAGTTTGCCACAAGCCATGTGGGGGACACAGCAAACGTGAAGAAGGTGCTCTGGTCAGATGAGACCAAAATGGAACTTTTTGGCCAAAATGCAAAACACTATGTGTGGCAGAAAACTAACACTGCACATGACTCTGAACACACCAACCCCACTGTCAAATATGGTGGTGGCAGCATCATGCTCTGGGGCTGCTTCTCTTCAGCAGGGAAGCTGGTCAGAGTTGATGGGAAGATGGATGGAGCCAAATACAGGGCAATCTTGGAAGAAAACCTCTTGGAGTCTGCAAAAGACTTGAGACTGGGGCGGAGGTTCATGTTTGTGGCTGTAATGTGACAAAATGTGGGAAAGTTCAAGGGGGCCGAATACTTTTGCAAGCCACTGTAAATATAGACTCGGACACCACACGAATAAAAGCTTTATTAACTTTAAGCTTCAATATTCTCCTGATGTTTTCTCCCTCCCAGAATGCCGTGGTTGGAGCCATGTCCAAACTGATATCTTTCCGCCAAAAAGTAACTACACTGCTAAATATGTTTGATGTTGGTCAAGGTGTTACTGAGGCACTTGTAATCGTGGCTGTTTTTTGGTGATGGTGGTGATTGTTCATTTTTTAGCAGTAACGATGTTTTGCACACATTAGGGATGGTGGCAGTGGTGTAGATGGTACTATTTATCCCACAGATTTTGCAGACTACATAAAGTGCTGGTGTGGGGTGTATTTTTTCCGTTTGGTTCCCTAATTTCATGAAAGTGCCACCTCATTTTTATATTCACAAGCCCAATATTTATTTTCCTTTTGTTCAGAAAGACACAGAAGATGCAGAAACACTCAAGGAGAATGAAAAAGAAGTGGGAGAAAAATCAAAACCAGTAAGTCTATTTAATGCGTCACTGTGAGTCTTCAAATTACCCACCCACATACATGCAGTCAAAAATACTCACACTTCTTATTCCATACCTTTCACCACTTCCTCCTTCTCCTCTCTGCATGACTTCCTCTTATCAAACCTCCCTGTCGTCATGCGCTAGTGCCTTCAGTTACACTGCGTTTGTTTTTGGGTTTGTGTGTGTATGTGCGCCCTTGTGAGGTCAAAAGTAACATGAACCAGTACGAAAGAAGGGAAAGGAGTGCAGCTATCTTGGTCCCATCCAGACCAACTCAGGAGGTTCACATGCAGTCAAACACCGCTGCCTCTTTTTGTGACGTGTGGTCTTTGTTGGAATATTCTAACTTCTGCTCTCTTTGTTGATGTGATTTCGTTGAGCAGGAGGTGAAGGGGACGTCGTCACATGACAAAGTAAAACCAAGAAGTGAGGATAACAACGTATGGTTTGCATTTCTCAGGTTTTGCTTTAATTGCCCAGAGTTTTATTATATTTGAGGGAAGCTGTTAGAATACAGATTAGATCATTTGAGTGGCTTTAAAAGAATCAAAATGTTTAAAATGCACTGCTTTGTATAAATAGAAAGCCAGTACTTGGCATTAACTGACTGTTTCACATTCAGTTTCAGCTTTGGAACAAGTATTTTATTTTTGTCCTGTACAGGAAGGCAAAGACATGACCTCTAGAGAGAAGAAAGAAAAACCTGCTAAGCCTCCTGCAGTTCCTGCCCGACCATCAGAAGAGGTGAGCTCCCTGAGTTTAGGGAATAGTTTGTCTGTGATGATGTGTATTAAAGCACTACTTTAAACCCTTATCGTTTAGAAAACTGTTGTGGTTTAATTTCAGGAGCTGAACAGAATAATTGGACACAGTCGACAAGAACAGAACAACCAACAGGTATTAACATTTTCATACAGTACAACGATTAGACTCTAAAAAAGGGTTTAATGTTATTTTAGACAAGTATTGATTATCAGAAGTTGACTATGACGGCTGGTTCTTTCTGACCGCCGCTACAAAAAAATATGAAAAACTTAGATGAAATTAGTCAGAAATGTCTTTATTCTTCTCTCCTGGATAAGCGGAAGAAAATGGATGGATGGATGGACGGACGTCTTTATTCTTGTGAAGAATTGAAGTTTCTCCTTACATTTCATTTTAGCATGTGAGCAAACCTGTGGGATCAGATATAACTGATCAAATGTTTGCCTAACCTGATTCATAATATCATTATCTGCTACTTCAGTACGTTCCTGCACAATACAAAAAAACCATTGCAATTAACTGATTAGTTTAATTTGCGGCAGAGACCATCAGGTAAAGAAGGTGTAAAAGGAGATGAATCTGCTGTAGCCAAAGATGGCGATGATGAGAAGAACCCTCCGAAGGGCAAAATGTTACGTTTGTCTTGTCATCATTGTGGGTCAGACTAGACCCTCTGCATATGCCAGTTTTTTGGGTTTTCAAAATAATACATATCTATATAGATGGACCGATCTCAATAGAATGACTTCCGTGAGCCTGTGGTTGTTGTTGTTTTTTGTTTTTATACTGTGTGGTATAAAAGAGCCGATGAAAACAAACCTGAATTATTTGTGGTGGCTAATCCTAACTTTTCAAGTTCTTGCTTCCTTCTTATCGAGTGTTTCATGTCTTCATGTTTTAACCCCTTCACTACCTTGTCGTATGCTCATACTAATACTGTTTCATTGCCTGCTCATGTTATACCAGATGTGTCATGTCAATCATTTATCAAATTTAATAAAAGCAACTTAATTACTTTTTCACCTTTCCACCTAAAACAAAGTCGCCTGTGGCAGAATTTACAACAGTAGCAATATTGAAACATTTGAAAATACATGAAATGAGTAAGAAAAACAACAGCATGCGCAGACGCGTTGCTATGACAACAAGCAGGCAAACAAGAACTGTGTCCCAATTCCTAGGCCGCATCCTTCGAAGGACCCGACATTTGCGGTCTACGTGGGCTGGAGTAGAGTAATATTAAAACAAAGTAGCTGCTGCCATTGTTGGAAACTGGAATTGGCTGGGCCGCGCTATGAATTCTGGGATAGGTTGGGCCACGAAGGATACTACAGACCCATCCTTCAAATCCGGGGAAATGAAGGACACAGCCGCATTTGGAGCAGCCTTTGAATTGGGACAGCCTTCATTACGTCGCTGTAACATAAATGGCCTTCAGTTGCAGCCTCTGATGGATGCGGCCTAGTAATTGAGACACAGCTAAGGCGCTACTGGGTTGTAATGGAAAACCAGTCAGAGTCGAACCCAGTAGGTACTAATGGAAAAGGGGCTATAGTGTTGGGACAAAAAAACCCTGGAGGCACCTCTCAGCCCCTCCTTTATTTTAAGCCTTGGTGGGGGGGACCTCTAAAAAGATGCACTTTAAGTTTCCAACTCAGGAGTCATGACTTTATTCAGATATTATACTTTATTTGCATATATCCAAACTGCTTGATAGTTTGGATAGATTATTTTTTTATAGGATAAAATGATTTGACCTTTTTATTTGTGTTTTCTTTTTAGACTAAAGACAAGAAAACAAAGAAACACATGGCACATATCTATTTTTATATCTATACTCATCAGTGGAGAAATAGAAAGGTCTGGGGTTGTGACTAACAAAAACCAGGACGTGTTGATTATTATTTCATGCTCATGTTGACCTTTTTATTGTTTTGTTTTTCTTATTTACTTCAGGCTGCATCGGATGATGTGGGGCTGAATGCAGATGAGGAATCTGCATCCAAGGAGGAAAAGAATAAAGAAGAGGTTAAGGAAAAAATGGAGGTCGTTAAGCTACATTCCTTCTGTTCATGAACAACTTTTTTTTTAAGTTGGCACAAACATTTATTCATTTTACTGCAGGAGTATTTCAGTGTTTGACCTTTACAATAATTCTGAGATCTTTTTATGTTTTTATTTTATTTTTTTCTTTTAGACCAACGTCAAGAAAAAAAAGAGGCACAACCCGTTCATGCCTGATGTAAAGGTAACATTCAAACATGCAACATGTACAAACCGTTCTCTTCCATTTTGGTTTACACAACACAACCGAAGCTTTCCCCGACATTCTCATAAAAATAATCAGTCAGTTTTTGTTGGATTTTCTTTTTTTGGGGGGGCGGGGTCATCACGAGAATGGCTCTGTACCTTTTGTGGAGCTGACACTGAGCTGGAGAAACCAAAATTTGAGCAGACAGATCCAACCTGACATCATGCTACATGCCACTTTTACGAAACGCGTATCCACCCATTTATTCTGTGCTAATTATCATTAGAGAAGTCTAATGATCAGAATGGCAATCCTCCTGGCACTTAACAGCGAATACTATATTTCTCTGTGTTGAGGGACGCAATCTTTGGGGTGGATCACTTTTTGGCGCAGCATGTTTTGGTGTTTAACCCTGTCATGCATGAAGTATGACAACCTCAATCAGGATTTTTTTCTTAAGTATTTTTATTCATCTTTAGGCATGAGAAAAGATTTTCGAACTTCATTTTTTTTAAACATGTACTTTTCCTATCGTCCACTTAGGTGGACGATAGGAATAGTAATTAGTTAGATTACTCGTTACTGAAAAAAGTAACGCCATTACTTGTAACGCCGTTATTCCCATCACTGGTCCTGTCACATTAACACCTTGGTTAAGAAAGCCCGCCAGCGTCTCTTCTTCCTCACAAGACTTAGAGACTTCCATCTGCCACTGAGGGTGCTTAAAACCTATTAATCCTGCACCATTGAGAGCGTCCTGACGGGAAACATCTGCACCTGGTTTAGGAACAGCACCAAGCAGGACAGACGAGATCTGCAATGAATGGTGCATTCGGCCAAACGCATCATTCGATCAGAGCTTCCTGACCTGCTGTCCATCTACACCAAGCCGTGCAAGACCAAAGCCAGGAAGATTTTTATGGACCTCTCCCATCCCAACAATGGACTCTGCTCACTGTTGAGTTCTGGGAAGCGCTTCCACTCCTTTAAGGCCAAAACAGAGAGAATGAGCAGGAGCTTCTTCTCCCAGGCTATTCGGGTACCGAACCAGGTGTAGGACTGAACTCTTTCACACACATCTCTTCTCCACACGCACTCTGGTTTTTCCTTTTGCACACTTCTTACAATTTATAATTTCCTTTTATTTTATGACACCAAGTTTGTGCTCCAGTGGTTGCTGTGATTGCAGCCATTCCCCAACTCTCTGTGAATGATACTCATGGCCATTGCTCAATGGTCTTTGATCAATGATCAATGGTCTTTGATTGGTGGTTGTTGATCAATGGTCATGACAATTTGCATATTAATGATCAAGGAACTGTCCTCACAGCCCATTGTTCATTCAGTGGGCTAGTTGCAGTCATTGTGCAAATGTACTGTTTATAAGGTTGGGGAAACCTGCAGTCAGTTGAGACTGAAGAAGTCACTTGGATGAGTAACGAAACGTTTCTCCCACTGAAAGAGCTACCTTTTGAGATTTACTTAAATAGATAATTGAGCATGCATCAAGATGGCTGAAAATATGCTTGACTTTGTGCCAGGGACTGACTGTTCTTAGCTCTCCCAAAGATCTAAATGGCTGTAACAACAGACCTGAAACCATATACTGCCAAGAATTCCACAGGTTCCCGAGACGAACCCAGCCATAAACTTTCTCCAGGTCTACAAAGCACATATAGACTCTAAGTCAAACTCCCACAATCCCTCTAGAAGTTGTCCGATAGTAAAGATCTGGTCTACTGTTCCATGTCCAGGACAGAATAAGCATTCCTCCTCCTAAATCCAAGGTTTGGCAGTTAGCCTGTGTAGCATTCTGACATCAACTGTCCTATGGTGGATGAACAGTGTGATACCCCAATAAATAGACCATACCCTCCAAACCCCTTTTTGAAAACCACAACAGCACTGTGACACAAAATTAAAGAAGCATGTCAACCAAGACAGCCCTACATTGTCCAGAGCAGGGGTCTCCAACTCCAGTCCTGGAGAGCTACTGTCCTGCAGCTTTTAGATGCATCCTTGTTCCAATAAACCTGAATCAAATGAATGGCTTGTTACCAGGCTATTGCCAAACTTGATGGCATGCTGAAGAGGTAATGCGACCATTTTCAACCGTGTTGGAGTAGGGATACATCTGAAAGCTGCAGGACAATAGCTGGGCTACTCCAGTAGGATTGGAGTTGGAGATGCCTGGTCCAGAGCCTGTATCTGGTGGCCGATCAGGGAGCTTTTCAACTACCCCAGTGACCTCTGCTATTAACAAATGGTGAAGCTTCCCCCAAGCTTTCAATCTTGCATGAGCTTTGAATGGCATAAAAATTACCCAAAGACCGAAATAGAACAGTGTAACTTGGCTCTAACTACGATGTCTCCAAAATTGCTTCTCCCTTAAAATCTTGAGCACTGAACTCTGTTTGAGCTCATAAAGAATTTTGATTAAGGTGGTAAAAAGACCTTCTGATATACTGTTACACAAACAGAATTTGTTTATTTATTTATTTGAGAAATGAATAAACAAACTAGCTCCAAATTTCTCTGTGGTTCTTAAGCAAAGCAGTATTTCTGTGTTGTTTTGGCAGGTAAGCTTACATAAATGAATTACATGGCCTGCCTTTTTGAGCAATTCACTGACCCAGTCTTAAACCTGAATACCAAAGAAAGTGAAAAGGAAGAAATTGTATGTTTTTTCCTTCTTCAGCTATTTTTTTCCTTGAAGAAAAATTACTTATTTAAATTATTTATTTATTTTATGTCTAAGATCATAAAACATTCAGATAAGTCCTGTGTTGGTATTACAAACGATTGAACTGTGTGTCTGTGTTTGTTTATTTCAGGCCAAAGTGATACAGAGACGTGCACAAGAAACAGCCCAAGCAGAGGTAGACAATATAATCAAAATAATATATCAAGAAACTTTCTTTCTTTTCTTTCCTTCTCCCTCTCACCCCTCGCACATCAAACTTTAAAACCAAAAGTAACTTTTTAACCTCTTTTGTTTTTTTATCTCAGAGTCTCACTGTATTTGCCCACATTTTGCTGGTTTAACCACTGTTGTTCAGGACTTACAAATTACCATTACAAAAAGCCTGTTTTTGTCACCTAATGCCTCCTTCCACTCTGAAAACAAAGACTTACAGTCTTTGCAGAACTTGTCTCTAGAGTGTTTGCTCACCTTCCAACAGACTCAGTTGTGGTCTACATGTTTTTCCCCTTTCCAGTGCTGACATGAAACCCACACACAACAGCCGCACAGTGTTTGTGCATGTCTATGCCATGGATGATGAGACGAGATTAGGCTACAATATGCCCAGACGTCTTTCTCTGCTTCCTTTTTCCCCTGTTGAGTCCTTTAACTTCTGCAAAAACAGCAGAAATAAGTCACTATTCCCAGAATCCCTTTCACCAAAACTTCCTCCTCTTTAGATGCGCAACAGCCATGTAAAAAATGAAACTGACCAAATGTGTTGCATGATAATGTCATTCATGCTCAAGTACTGTGTATTTTTTTTTTCAGTTTCACTGCAGACACAATCTTTTGTTGAAGTAATTATGATTAAAATGGTGGTTTTGATATGTAATTTTATTATTTACTATTTCTTTCATCTCAGAGTGAAGGTGCGAACAGGTCTGTGTTTGACCAGCTAGAGGACTACCGTATTGGCACTGCCTCAGCTGAACATAGTAATGTAGGTTTTTGACATTTTAATGCAGTCTTCAGTCATTATTTGGAAAGCAAAAATAACAAACATGGAACCTAATGATGTCTTTCAGGATGTGGATCTTATGGAATGGTGGGAAACTGTGGAGCGTAAGTTGAAAATGAAATGGGGTTTTTTTTTTTTGTGGTTTTTTTTTAAAGTAATTCTTATCCCTCAGCATTAGAAACTAACTTCACTCATGTTCTTGTGGTGAAATGGAACCAAATTCTTTCAGCCAGATGTTAAAATCAGGTAGAAGGCCTTTTTTTTGTTTTTTTTTAAGAGTTGATGCTGTTATCGCAGCAGATTAATATCATGCATGAGTGTAATAGTTTTGCATTTACATACTTTTGGGCTGCTAAGATGCACAAAACGATGATAAATCATTCTTTTGTCATTTTTTTTTTCAGAATGGAAAGACCCACCTCAACATAAAGACATGACAGAAAAAGAAGAGGCCAAGTAAGCTTTAATATGCTTTAATATAGGTGTTTATGTTTCATTAAATGCTGTTTTTGGTCTTTCAGGGGTCCGTTCTGCTATACTTATTTTTACAATATAATATAATAAATGCATCAATTTAGGGAGGCAGCACATTAAAATGTCTTTGCTGTGTCTCTTAAGAAGATGGTAGCATTTTATGTTGATTTCCTTATTAACCATTAAATCGAGGCTGCTAATTCCTTGTCGCCTGCTATCTTTGCCAGAAGGTTTAGTCTGCTCTGATGGCTAAGATTCAAGAATTGAATATAAAATATTGCTTTGGTATCTTCCTTTGTTGCCATATTGTTATCATATTGTGATGTGAATAAAATGTAAAAGGTTATTCTGGAGCTGCTCAAATATTGCTATGCCCACCATTGGACAACACAAAATTTATAATATATCTGCATCATAAACATCCACCATGGAGAACTGAAGAAGCTCATTCCCCGAAACAACAACACTTAACTTTTCTCCTGAGGAAGGATAATCAATAATCAATTCCAATGAAAACAGTGGTGTGAATAATCTTTAAAAAAAGGTTTGTTTTGTCATGCTTTGAGAAACAAGATATTCTGCTTTCCTCAAAATCACTAGTTAAATAAATATCAAATATATATTTTGGTTAATTAACACTTATTCTGTTGGTGTAAATGAGACAAAATGGCCTTTTTGATGGAGTTACTTATAAAATGTATAATAGGACTCAAATTTCTTTTCTCAGGGCCTTTGCTTTGACCGCTGAGAAGCTGCAGAAGGGCATCAGAGTCTTCAACAAACTGTTCACGGACCGGGCAGAGAGCCTCTGGCAGCATGTCATCGACCTCAACGGCATCGCTGATGGGCTCGACAAGTTCAGCAAGAACACAAAGATCGCTCAAATCACAGGCGGCTCCACCAGCGCCGTTGGGGGCGTCGCCACTGTTGCTGGCCTCGCCCTGGCTCCCTTCACCATGGGAACTTCCTTGATTGTGACTGCAGTGGGACTGGGCATTGCTGCGGCAGGCGGTCTGACATCAGCAGGTGCTGGCATCTCCAACCAGGTCAACAACACCATGGACCGCAAGAAGGTGGAGAAGATCGTGCAGGACTACCAGGAGAAGATGGAAGACATCAACAAGTGCCTGACGTTCATCAAACAGGGTATTGAGAACCTGCGCAGGTTCGATCTGATCAAGATGAAGAATAGCGCATACAATCAGGACTTTCCTTCACTTACTAGCAAATTCTATGAAGATGGCGCCATGGCAGGAAAGGCGATCCTCGTCAATGCCAATGAGATCATGCGTTTTGTCCAGTTTGCCCATGTAGCAGGTAGCACCGCAGCCAGAGCAGTCCAGATTGCTAGTATGGCAACCGGTGTGCTTACTGGACTCTTTGTAGTTATGGATATCTACTTTGTGTCCAAAGACTCAAAAGAACTCAAGAAAGGGGCAAAATCAGAGTTTGCTGCCAAAATCAGGGAGGTGGCGCAACAGCTGCACGATGGTCTGGTGGAGCTGAACTCAATACATCAAGAGCTGCAGTTCAACTCACCAGAAAAAGACTCTGAGAAGACCACCAAAGATCTGGACAGTGAAAAAAAAGAGAAAGACAACAAAGAAAAGAAGGAGAAGGATGGAAAAGATTTGAACAGTGAAAAGAAGGACAATGACAGCTCAGACGAAGATGAAATCGACCGCATTAAAAAAGCCATCAAAAAGGACCTTGAGAACAGAGAATATGTTTGACACATAACTAGGAAGTTCTTTCAGCTTTGCTTCCTAGTTAAGGGTTAAAGGAAAACTCAGTCCGATTCCCAAAAGACAAGCAAATGTTTTGTATTTTACTATCTATGAGGTGGTTGGTGCCAGATTTTTTTTTAAGTAAAATTGCAATCAGGCGTATTTTAATTGTCCAAAAGGAGCCCTTAAAGGTTAAAATATTAAGTTAAATATCTAAACCTGAAATAAAGGATCCGACTTCTTTAAAGATGCATTTGCCTTGATGATATTGGTGTGTTTCAGATAACATCAAGAATGGCTGATTAGTTTTGTATATTTTAATGAAAAGAGCAAATTTAAAAAAAGGTAACTGGATTTTGTACTGCTGCAGCAGCTGTTTGGAAACCCTAGTTTGGACTTTGCTTAAGTTTATAGCTTGTTTCCATCTAGTGGGTCATTCCATAAAAAATGGCTGCCCCATTTACCTTCAGGAATGACTTAGCTGCTCGCAGTGTTTTAAAACAGTCGAACCTCTGTAGAGCTAGAAGCTACTGAGCGTGTACACAGGGACTTACAATCTATAACATGACTTCCAAAGAGAACAATTTTAGAGGTTGTGGTGTTATGTTAACTGCCTTTTGTAAATGTGTTGCAGTTACCGTATTTTTCGGACTATAAGGCGCACTTAAAATCCTTTAATTTTCTCAAAAATGCGCCTTATAATCTGGTGTGCCTTATGTATGAATTCTGGTTGATCTTACTGATCTCGAACCGAATTTATGTGGTACACGACGCTCAAAAATGTGTCAAATGTTTTGGTACGACTTTGCTAAGCTACAAAGCCCCACCGCTTGATGGATTGTCGGAGCATTATGGCTACCGTAGTCAGGAGCCTCGCGGAGTGATACGTACTGTGCTTCAACATAATATTGCCGTATTGTGTGTGTGTATAAGGATTTCAAACTCAAGGCTACCAGTCACGCAGTACAACATGGGAATAGAGCAGCTGCAAGAGAATTCAACATTAATGAATCAATAGTAGGGAAGTGGAGGAAGCAAGAAGAATGAGTTGAGTAAAGTTTGACTTATCTGACTGTTTTGTTTGCTTAATGCGCCTTATAATCCGCTCTGCCTTATGGTTCAAAAAATACGGTATACATATATTAAGAAATGCATTTCCTTCAGTTGGTATTATGGAGTTTAGCACTGATGGAAAACTTTTATTTTAATTTTCTATTTAGCTTTTTGTTGTTGTTGTATTTTGTTTTCCTTCCCAGTATACATAATTGGTAAATAATATATTTCAAATCATGTTTTCATGCAAAACTATATTAACATTAACATAGTTTAGATAGTTAATTAGCAGGTAATTTTATTTGGTTGTCAGTAAACTTCAAGGTTTTAACCAAGCTAAGTTTGAACTTATTAACAGTTGTCCACTTAAACAGTATCAGAAAAGGACTAATCTGAATTAAACTAATTGGTTTGTAGTCATGTTTCCTCTCAGATGATTTCATTTTGTCCAGGAGTAAAACAAACATGAGGGTAAAAACCAAAGTCTGAGTTGCTTTTTCCTGAGAAGATTCGTTTTTATTATCTTTATTATTTCAGGGTTGAGGGTTAATTAGCTGTCTGCACTGGAAGCTCTGATGGTAAAAGCTCTGTGGGCTGTTTTATAACCGTTAAATAAATGTATATTTTCTGTGCTGGGTGAAGTTGATCGTTTAGTGATGCCTTCTTTGTGCAATATTCTGTTCAATATATGTCCATCCATCCATTTGCTTCCGCTTATCCTTTCTAGGGTCGTGGGGGCACTGGAGCCTATCCCAGCTGTCTTGGGCGAGAGGCAGGGTACACTCTGGACAGGTCGCCAGTCTGTCAACAATGGCAATGATTATTCTGTTACCTTCAAATAAATTGTTACTTGATGTTTATGCTTTTTGTAATTAATCACAGATTTGTCATGGCTGCAACACACACACACACACACACACACACACACACACACACACACACACAGAGAGAGCAGATAAATCCATCCCTTAGGTCCTGTGTCAAGTCTTTACTGGATTTTTTAAAAACTAATTATTGACTTTTAATTACTTCCAAAACATATTTTCTGGTGGCTGTTTTAAATCTAGAAAGTTACCTTTAATTTAATTAAATGATCTAAAAGGACAAAGGCTGCAGCCAGTGAATTTCCACTGTTTATTGTTATTATTGTCTCTCTTAATGTATCAGTGTTTGTTTTTCCACGAACAATGATTTTTACTATTTTCTAATTTGCATCTCGTTTAGGATTTCAAATACTTACATGACTTCAGTGACGTCATATGAAACTGACCAAGGCTCCCACAGAGGTAGGTAACCCTCTAACTGAACACGCCCCTTTCCAGGTGACTTTACATCACTGAAACCAGAAAGGAGACAAAGAAATTGCATCATCTACAACAGGGAAAACCAGGTGAAATACAGGAACAGTTACTTCATAAATATTTACTGACTGCAAGAACTCCCCAGATTGAATAACGTTTTATTTTCCTGTGAGGATTTAAAGCACAGAAGCTGCTTTTGGTTTGTCCATCCATTCTCTTCCGCTTATCCTTGTCAGGGTCACGGGAGGGATGGAGCCTATCCCAGCTACCATCGGGTGAGAGCCAGGGTACACCCTGGACAGGTCACCAGTCTATTGTATGGATGTATGGATGGATGGATGGATGGCCTGGCTGGCTCCAGCAGATCCCGGGAACAACATCGGAGATCTCTGTCCAGAAGAGCGCAGTCCTGGGAACAGCTAAGATACTGCGCAGGACCCTCAAGCTCCCAGGCCTCTGGTAGAGGACCCGAGCTTGAAGGATAAAACCGCCCGCAGGGGCGTGCTGGGTGTTTTTTATATATATATATATATATATATATATATATATAAATTTTTCTCAATCAGCGAACAATCTTATCTTTGGGTGGTGTCGAAATACTTGGGCTTACTGAATGAGACAGGCAGATAGCATGCATGAGCACATACTCAGCACAAGCTGAGGCTAGATCCACCGCACCAGGCAAGACCCAAGGTGCAGGCTGTGTAAAGATGTCTGTCAGACTATCCAGCACATAACAGCAGGGTGCAAGATGCCCGCAGGCAGGACATAGATGGAACGCCATAACCAGGTACAGAATACAGAAAAATGTGTGCTGAGTATGACCTGAAAGTCCCGAGGTCAAAATGGGAGATGCCCGAGCAAGATCCTGTGGGACTTCCAGATATAGACGGACAAAATGGTGATGGCTAACCAACTGCACATAGTAAGTGGTGGACAAGCAGGGGAAGACTGCAGTAGTGATAGACCTAGCGATACTGAATGACAGCAACATCAGGAAGAAGGAACACGAAAAGCTTGAGAAATACCAAGGGCTCAGAGAAGAGCTCAAGAAGATGTGGCGGGTGAAGGTAACAGTGGTCCCAGTGGTAATCAGAGCACTAGGTGGTGACTCTCAAGCTAGGCGGAGTGGCTCCAGCAGATCCCGGGAACAACATCTGAGATCTCTGTCCAGAATAGCGCAGTCTTAGGAACAGCTAACATACTGCACAGGACCCTCAAACTCACAGGCCTCTGGTAGGGGACCTGAGCTTGAAGGATAAAGACTGCCCGCAGGGGTGAGCGGGGAATTTTTATATTTAATTTATATATCAAATACAATATATATGTAACACACACACATATATATATATAGTGCTTAACAAATTTATTAGAATAACACCTAGTGTAAGGTTTACCTGCACTACATTAACAGCATTGGCAATTACCAAAATATTTTTTATGCTTAATCAGTTCCTTACTTGGATGATTCTGAAAATTCCACGTGCAGATGAGCAGAATCAGCTTTCTGGTGTTTTTGCAATAGTTAACGAACCACTATGGACAAGCTCTCAAATCCAAATTTCATTTTAATGCTAAAACATAATTATTATTATTTTTGACCATGAGTTTTCAAATGTACAGTTTTACAAAAAAACAGCATGTTATCTTTTGAACAAGTTTCCAAATTACAGATGTTTATTTGAATTCATTAACAAAA
The DNA here is from genome assembly GCF_965226115.1 of Aulonocara stuartgranti. Taxonomy (NCBI): domain Eukaryota; kingdom Metazoa; phylum Chordata; class Actinopteri; order Cichliformes; family Cichlidae; genus Aulonocara; species Aulonocara stuartgranti. Next base: position 9,846,014 of record NC_138954.1, read on the forward strand.
ATGTAGTTTTAGTGAAAGAGTGTTATGCTTGAGTCATAAAGCATTATATTACAAAGATTGTTGAAATCAAGGAGAGTTTTGTAACACTTTTTATGTTATAACACACATAGACAGTAAAGTAAAATAGACAAACATGGCAAAATAAATGTTAAAGTAGCTGTAAAATACAGTAACCTGTTTAATGAATAAAGTAAACAAGACAAAGAATTAGATTTTTTTTGCTTTGTTCTGTTTTGTGCTCAGCAGTAGGCATATATGTTTTTACATGATATCAGTTTTATTCTTTTTTGATAAACAAAAGAATAATAATCTAAAAATTATAAAAAAAAAAGTTCTTTACATAAAATAAAATGAAATAAAGTAAATGGGGCTTCTACAGTGGGGCAATCTAGAAAAAGTTTGCTCTACAAGGTGTCTTATTTGTCTAATCCACTGTATTAGTCTGTCAGTAGTTGCCTGTACGTGCTACATCTCACTGGAAAATGAAGCAGCTAGATCTTTTTCATGTTGTTTTTCATTCTGGTAAGGATAAGTAAAGTTCATTTCAGTTCAGAATTGTACTTAAAATGACAAAAACAAAATAAAACCGCTGCGTTCCACTCGAAGATGTGATTTCGCAGCTTTTCGCGGAACTCCTGAACGCACCAGTGTGCAGATGTGCGGATTTGGAGAAGTTTTAAAAACTCCTGAGAATGCCCTGACCGTGAAGGAGTCGTCGGTTTGCTCCGCACTGATTTTGTTTATTACAAATTAGATGTCCACGAGTGTCTGCGGCGTCTTCAAACCTCCGGTAGGTGAAACTGCTCAGTGAGACATCGACGGGACTTTCTGTCTGTGTACAAGCTTCTTGTTTATCATTTACAGTTAAATATACGCACAGTGGAAGCTAACCTGTGTTATTTTTGGTTTCCAGTGTTGACACTGTAGTTGGTCAGGTCCTGTAAGCTTACGGTTTATTATTGACTCAAATACATTTCTTCAGTTTTGAGAAGCACTGTGAGTATAAATTGCATGGTTGTATTTGTAATCGGTAGCGTGAAAACAATTCAGTCAGAATATTTGTGATTAATTCCTTAATCGCAACGCCTGGAGCAACTAAAAACTAAACAGTAAGAGCAAATGTTTGTGAGTCAACCCTCGAAAAGTTAAACTTAAAAGCTGCAAAAGGAAATGGGGAGCGGGCGTTCAATGAACCGTTAATTTTTTTTTTAGTTTGAACCCTTTTAGAGTAGCTTTGCGTGATTCACAGTTTAGCCTTACTTTACTTTAGCCCTCGGTTCATCCTGTATCTGAAACGTAGCTCTTTCAGCTCCTCTCCTTTTGAGCTTTCTTTCTTCTGATTGGCTGCCCTTCATGGTCACAAGGTTTGAACAGCAGGTGGGTGGCTTCTGTTCACACAGCCAGAGCTAACACGGCCATATTATTTTTTTAAAAACACTATCTAATATTGAGCACTGAGAACAGTCTTAAGCCTGAGCTTTTGATTCAGAGGATTCTACATATGCTGACCTCATCATTTGAAATAAATATGTTTAATAGAAGCATGCACCACTGTAACAGTATGTACATATGGCTGAAAATATTACTTTTCGTGTTTATTTAAAATTTATATATAGCTGAAATCAAATGCTCTGGAAGAGAGTCAGAGATTAATAACAGATATGATTCAATGCAGAGAGGTCTATTAACACATAGTGAGTGAGAAGGTGACTGGAAAGGAAAAACTCAATGCATCATGGGAATCCCCCGGCAGCCTACATCTATTGCAGCATAACTAAGGGAGGATTCAGGATCACCTGGTCCAGCCCTAACTATATGCTTTAGCAAAAAGGAAAGTTTTAAGCCTAATCTTGAATGTAGAGATAGTGTCTGTCTCCCAAATCCAAGCTGGAAGCTGGTTCCACAGAAGAGGGGCCTGAAAACTGAAGGCTCTCCCTCCCATTCAACTTTTAAATACTCTAGGAACAACAAGGAAGGCACCAGTGTGAGAGCGAAGTGTTCTGATAGGGTGATATGGTACTACAAGGTCATTAAGATAAGATGGGGCCTGATTATTTAAGACCTTGTATGTGAGGAGCAGGATTTTGAATTCAATTCTGGATTTAACAGGAAGCCAATGAAGGGAAGCCAAAACAGGAGAAATATGCTCTCTCTTTCTAGTCCCTGTCAGGACTCTTGCTGCAGCATTTTGGATTAGCTGAAGGCTTTTCAGGGAGTTTTTAGGACATCCTGATAATAATGAATTACAGTAGTCCAGTCTGGAAGTAATAAATGCATGAACTAGTGAATGCAATAAACTGTGGACAAGTCGATATTTGCTGTGCTGAATGGTGGAAGGTGGTCTCTTACTGCTGCTGCTGCTGCTCCCGTTGGCATACAAATGGTGATGCTGCCATCACAAAGAAGTTAAACCCTTTATCTCTCTCTGCAGGCAGGATGGAGGTGTGTATGATGAAACCAGAAGTCAAGAAGAAACCAAAGTCGGTGAGAACATTTACAGTTAACACAGAACAAACACAAGCAATGCACAACCCCAACACATCACCCATACGGTGCTGTAAATGTATATACAGCCTGCAGTGCAGATGTTTTAAGTGTTGAAGTAAATTGAGAGTACTTGCACAAATTAGTCAGTGTACAAGCTGCATTTTACACTGAACAAGTTTTTCTGTAGAATCTTTCAAGCACTTTGCAGGAACGATGCTGGAGGAGTTATTTTGTCTGTGTTTTCAGGTCATCTTAGTGTTTACTGTGTCTTCTAATCCTGGACTGACTTCATCACAAAAAGCTGCACAATATCTTGTTCTTGTTATGGCTGCAAATTGTTATTTATGTATGCTGTATGTCTGAGCTGCTGCAGAGAATATTAGAGACTAATCGCACATCTTGTTAATATTTGCCTAATAGATTACAAGCTAAACCTTTAAACGCCCAAAGCCCAAACAGTACTTAGCATAGCTAACAGCTTCTCTTTTTTTCTCTCTCTTCTCCATTTATAGCCCAAACCTCCTCCGAAGCCCACAGAGGTAGAGTGATAAACACATAAATAAATAATTAAGCTGGTGTTTAAAATAATCACATGCTGTAAATATATTATAAACATATTTTCAGATAAAAAGAAATGAACCACAGAGACCTGAGAAACCCCCTCCTGCTGTTCCTCAGAGACCGAAAGATTCTGTAAGTCCTACGTGTGCACAGAAAATAAAAGATTTCAAATGTATTGACATCAAATGGTTAATGATAATAATACATGCTGACTTATTTGATTTTTCATTGAAATGATGAAGCTAACAGGAGCTGAACTGTTCAAAAACGGCTTCTTCCCGTATGGACGTTAGGTGTGAGATTGTTTTTGAATGGGATGACCTCTGAGTACAAAAGAAATATCTGCTTTATAATTTTGGTCATTTATTAAAAGCCAATAAAGCTTCTTCTGTAATACAGGTGACAAATTTTTCTTTTATTACAGAAGAAGCTTTATTGGCTTTAATCAATTAGACTTTTACTAACTGATCATTTGATCACATCTGATTTGTTTTAGTCATTTTTAAGATCTTAAATTTTATTATATTTTTTCCTTTGTGTTAATTTTTTTTTTGTGTACATTGTTAATTTTTACCTTATATCGTTTTACTTTATGGGCCATTCTTATTTATTTAAACTATTATGTTATTTTTTTGTTTTTTGGGAAATCTTATCTTATTCAGCCTAAACATTTTTCTTAAGCTGTTTTCACACATGCCTGCCAGCCTTGAACACTGACACAAGTGATGTGAGAACGCAGTCAGATCGTTCATCAGCCGGTCTGTAACCTGCCAGCGCTCGAGCAGAGTCTTTGTGATGTCAGCGATTTGTACCAGTGTGAGATTAGAACAAATAAGTGTCAGGTGAATTCACAGGTAGTGAGTGTCTGCCTGTGAAAAGCACGCAGAGCATTTCCAGTAATCAAAGTTACTCCTGCTTTGCCCTGAATGTGAGAAAGATGAACTTTGAATAATGTTCTGACAGGATTCTCTACAGTTTTGTGTGAAAGTGGCTCTTCAGTCTAAAAAACTGTGTGGTTTCTAAAAATCTGTTTTAAATTGTTCTACTGTACTCATTTATTTCAAACCAGATTTGTATTTTCTCCACAGGAACTGAGTCACACACAATACAGACTGAAAAAAGTCACAGCAGCATACAATGGGGTGTGTACACATTGTGTTGCTTCTCCACTACTGCTGTTTACCACTTACATCATTACAGCTTTCCTTCATTTTCCTACTTCAGATATCTCGCTCATTTGTGTGACCTTTAAAAACAAGTTTACAACTTTTTTTTTCTTTATCAGAACGATGGAAATGTGAAGCAACAACAGACAAAAGATAAACCACCTGAGACGTCTGTGGTCCCACCCAGACCCACAGAGAAGGTACAGCACATTTTCTCAGGGTCAATGTAAAACTATTGTTTTACTGTTTTCTGTTTTCATGTTGAAATGAACATGAGTTTGGAGCTTCTCAGGGTTTCATGTTTCTTTCCTGTTCCATATGTCTTTTGTTATTGTTCCATGTGGGGCATTTTGTGTTTGCAGGAACTGAACGCCCCAACCAGATACAGCCAACGCAGGCCGAGCGCACAGACCAAGGTCACAGAGGTACAAACGCAGCAAAGTACCATCTTCCTCCTCGCTTCTTTTCATAAACTCCCAGATCAAAACCTTCCTCTTTCTTTCCAGAGTGCCAAAGAAACTGAGCAACTTGAAGCTGCTGCGGTTCCCAAAGATGATGCAGACTTCAAACAGGTATTTGAACTGCACCCAATAATGCTCAGCTCAGGCTTAGTTCATGCACAGTACATACAATGTCTTGCTCTTTCTCTACACGTGTGCTTTGTTGTAGGGTAATAACTCAATGCTGACTGGAATATTTCAGTGGAGCCAAAAAGGGAGAGCGCCCACTTTCACTATTAGCAAAGCACCTCCAGCTGTTCAGTGTAAATGCACAGCAGGGCTTTAGACAAGCTTTAACATTTTGTGTTAGCATATCAGGGTGTGTGTGTGTGTGTGTACTTTTGCACTGTTTCAGGCTAATGTATCTACTTGTTGTTTATACTGTTCTGTAAGCAGTGATGCACAACAAGTTGTTTCAAAATTAGTTAATGATGGATGTGGAAGTGGCGAAATCCTATTTTTCATTATATAAATGAATATTTCTTTTAAATTATGATGCCTGTTCCTCCCTAGAAACAATTTCCCCTCCATTCCCCTCCCGACAGCAAACCGGTATGTGTCATGCGTGTTACCAAGCGCTCCACTGTCAGTGATCTCAGCTGTTTTTGTGACATGTGACTGTGGTTGGCAGGGCGTTCTGAAAGCAGTAATGAAAGGGTTGCAATTCAAGTCATCGCCAAAGGTACGAAGCCCAGCCTGAGCTTTCTGTTAGTGGTGGCTGCTGCGCGTTACTGTCTCTCAAACACTTTGACTGATGGTCGCGGTGGTGTTAACTGCACTGTGTGGGTTTTCTTCACTTTGCCTTGATGTTGCTTTACTTTCAAAAATGATCGAATATTTAATAAGACGATAACACAAAATATATCTTTGGCTGCACAAATTGAAAACAACTTGTTGGTTTAATTTAGCTCTGGTGTTTATAAACACTTTCCTATTTTAACAATCCACCAAGATGTGCAAGCACGTGAAAGTTGGTGCATGAACAGTGTTGGCAAGGTTACTTTTAAAATGTATTCCACTACAGATTACAGAATACATGCCCCAAAATGTATTTAGTAACGTATTCCGTTACGTAGGTATTCTGAATACTTTGGATTACTTAATATATTATCGTGCTTTTTACAACTACATGAATGTACTATTGCTGTGTGATTTATTACTTTTACTGAAGGTTGCTCGCCATACCAATACTAACTAGATTTTTAAATCTTAATATAAAATGAGTAACAGTAGGGTGGACATTAGGTAAGGCTGCACTTTTAGCAGCGATCTCGTATAGAAAACTATTCCCCGCGTATATAAAACAGGTCTGCGGCTCCGAACCGTAGTAAAGGGACCTCTGGCTAATACGTCGGGTTCCGTGTTGGGCTCGTAGCCGAAAACTAGCTTTACTTTGTTGTCTGGGTCAAGTTTGCTAGCGAGAGACAAAGAGCGGCGTTGAAAGGCTGCTCCAACGGAACCTTCGAGTCTTAATAGCTTACTTACAACTGGGCTCGTCAGGCACTCTTTTTGGCTGCAGTGGTTATTATTATATTTACATGCTCCCATCTCCCGTTTCTGGTCGGTCACAACTCTTACTGTTCGACTCTCCTTTTTCTCCCTCCTCGCGCTCACAGACACATAATGGGTATGGCAGTCCATTCTCCCTGCAGCACTACACTGCCCATGAGGCTACATTCTTTAGGGCTATGCCTGTAAAACTCTGCCTATTGCCTTCATATTAAATCATTTTTTAAATAATAATTTGGGCCCTGAGATTGAGACACAGGCATTAGAGCCTCTTAATGCGTGTTTTGTTCGGGTTTCCACCGGCGTGGAATTACCAAAAAGGGCACAGCCTAACATATGAAACAGGAAAATAATCCATTTATTTCAACAAAGTAACTGTATTCTGAATACTACCTTTTTAAACGGTAACTGTAACGGAATACAGTCACTCATATTTTGTATTTTAAATACGTAACAGTTGTACATGTATACTCCCCAACACTGTGCATAAAATCACACTTCCTGTCTTTAACATGTTTTTTGGGGTCTACTTTGTTTACTGCCTACTAAGTTTTCACATGACGTCACTTCATTTGTAACTTTGTTGAGAGCCGCATTTGCCTGTTACAATACTTTGTTTTGGTTAATGACCAACTTGTTTCATATGTAAAGAAATTGTAGATGTTGGCGCCCGTGCTTTAGGGTATAGCCACATTTGTTTTTGTGGGGGGGGGGGTTTTTGCGTCTTGTTTTTTGTTTATCAATCACATTGTTGACTCTTTTTTCAGGCCAGCAGAAAGCAGAGTCCAGATTCTAGCACAGAAGAAGTGGCCTCAGAAAACCAACAATCTGTAGAGAAAATCAAGCAAGAAAAAACCGCAGAACCCAAACAGGTACAAACTGATAAAAGAATATTAAAAGTAAAGTTCTGCTTTTCCATTTAAAATGCACACATTATATGATTAGTGTGTAGACTTAATGTTGGATAATTTTTTTTGACTCTTTTTTTCTTGTTTGCTCTCAGGTCAGTAAAGCCGTCAGTGATGCTGAAGAAGGAGAAGAAGAGGCGAAAACATCAGAAACGTCCCATGTAAGTTTTGTTGCAGTGGCATTAGCATTGGGGAGAAACTCCACAGGAGGAAAGAGGCAAAGATGCCATCATTTAAACACAAAGCTCTAATTCTGTGTATGTATTTAGATCCTGTTCATAAGCCGTACAGCAGCAGTCTGGAGTAACTTTGAATTAATTTTGCTGCTGTGTTTATGCCAAAAGAAAACAAACAAACATTCCTTTCCAGGGAAAGAGAGGTTTCTTCTCTGGTATCCTTAAAAACAAACAAAAAAAATCACCAAATGAGATGTCAGCACAAGTGAGTGTGCGCTATTTCTTAAATAATAAAATGATGTAAAATGTAGAAATAAAAATGTTCTTCTGCTTCCCTGGCCACTGTGTCTGTGGGGATGGTGTTTGCTCTGTGTTCTAGCATCCTGATGATACCAGGTTTGTGCTCCAGTGGATGATGAGAGTCAAACCTTAAATACTGATCCATATGTGTAGGTTTACGGTATACGTCAACTTTTAAATGTCCCCCATTACTGATAGAAATCTCACAGTCTAAGAGGCTAACCTGCCACTTTTCATATCCTCCCTGGTGAATTTGATGTGTTGGTCCACCGAGTCAATGTGATCCGTGAATTGTGGTACATCCTGAGATTTGATTTTCACCCAGACAATCAAATCTCAGGATCAGGAGGGGTATAGGACTCACACAAATGCACTCTTTATTAAGACGCAAGCTATAAAATTCCAGGATCTGGTAAAGTTTAAAACAGTGCAAATAATATATAAAGCAAGGAAAGGGATGCTCCCAGTCGAAATAAGTAAATGGTTCTTAGAGAGAGAAGGGAGGTATAATTTTAGAGGGAAGTGGAATTTAAAAATACAAAGAGTAAGAACAACTTTTAAAAGGATGTCTATTTCAATAGCGGGAGTTAAATTCTGGAATGAGTTAAAAGAAGAAATGAAGGTCAGTAGTAGAGATGGCACGATACCACTTTTTAATGTCCGATACCGATTCCGATATCATAAATTTGGATATCTGCCGATACCGATATGAATCCGATATAGCGTATTTTGTAATCAATAAAACTGTTTTTTTTGAAAAAATATATTGCTGCATTTTGTATAAGTTCATACTCAAGTTTTAAAAAACAAGAGATTGAAGCTATTCTGTTATACCTGTATGCAAAAAATGCACTCCATTTTATAGTTCAGCAACACTGATCAATCTAATAAATTTAAACCTACACCATCCTCCCTATTCTGGTATTTTAAAGAGTACTTAGTGGATATATTAAGCAACCTAACTAATAGGGTTGCCAACTCCCAGCAAAAATATTAGGGAACCACCCCCCGCCCTTAATCGATGTAATCAACTTTAATTTAATGCAAGTGTAAAACAAATGCACAGAAATCAATTATTTTTCTTCAATATTTAAATAGATTCAACATCTTGCTTCAACAGAATTGCAGACTGCACAGATGGTACCTTTCCAAAGGAAAAAGTACTATAGCTTACTAGGGTGTATATTAGACTTATTAGTTACTATATACAATAATGGATTTCTATACATTTAATCAGATGACCACTTTTGTTGTAAGATTCAGATAATTATTTATTCAAAGTTTTTAAATGACATAACAAAGAAAAGTATTTCTTTGTGCCCCCCTCTCCCTGTTAGTGCCCTACCTGGCCCCTGACAAAGCTTTGCTAGACCCGCCCCTGCACAGTTACCAGCCGTCAGCTACTTAGAAAAGGATCTTGGTGTTATTTGTCTCTCAGAAACAGTTCATAACTTCCCTTCAACTCATTCATGTCACCTAAAAGGTAAACCTGTTTCTCCATCACCTGCTCAGCTCTGATGATTCAGTAAGGACATCTCCTGGATTCATCTTCATGTTTCCCTCTCACCACATATCCAAACAGATATCATGACCAGCAGCTTTTACAGCTGTGGCCCCAGCAAACCTCAGCTGATACTAGAAAGTAATGTTAAATACATTCTAACAACAGCTTTTCACGCTTAAACGTGCCGCTGGTCTCCTCTTTCTAGCGCAAAGTGGGCGATAAACAAACAAGAAAGACGGGACTTGCGGCAGAAAAGCCGATCAGCTGATGATTGATCAGTTTCATGTTTGAAGTAATAACAGGAGAGGAAGGGGGAGGGAATGAGAGAAGTAGATGCAACTGCGCAGCAAAGACAGAATAACTCCAGCTTTGTGTCTATTTTTTAATTCTAGCTGAAGTATGGGACAAATCGCTTCCTTTTCACCTCAATATGGAACTCCGATGGCCAGTCCAGCTGTGGCTCAATATATCAGTTGTTAAGCTTAACGTGGAAATACTATGCAAACATTCAGGGATGAACTTACACACTTGCTTTACTTCTCTGGGATAGTTTTCGCCGAGATGAAATGCCGCAGTTAGGAAGCACGTACGAGGCTCCAAATGCTCCAACAGACCGCCAAACAGCCGCTCTATCACGTGACACATACTGCTCCGATGCGCCGATCTGGGTTACGCCAAGTAGCGCGTTTTGTGAGGTGATTTTGTGATACTTCGGATCGGATTACATTTTTTATTTCTCTCCGATATCCGATCCAGTAATTTAGGTCCGTATCGGACCGATACCGATACGTAATATCGGATCGGTCCATCTCTAGTCAGTAGTGATATAAACCAGTTTAAAATAAAACTCAAAAAATAAATTTTAAATAAGTAAAAGAATGAAGAAAATGCAATTAACCCAAGACAGCAGTCAAAGTGATGTTTATTTTCCTTTGCAAAATAGTAAATCTAAACATAGTTTTAGTCGAATGTGAGAAAAGTTGAAACCATTGTATGCGTTTTTCTTGTTTAAATTTAGATGACGAGGAAATGATTAAGATGTAAACCTGAGGGGGTCGGGCTAAATAAATACATACTTCTGCCAACTCCTTTTCAAACAACTGCATGGAATGATATTATGAAATGTTGGTGAATGTATATGTTTGAAATAAAAATGAACTGAACTGAACAGGTGTCATCCACATACCTAAACTAATGACTTGGTGATGTTCCAGGGTAGGATAACAAAGCCCTCTTTTCCATTTTTTCCATGTACAAGTTGGCCACAATGGGTGAAACTGGGGAACCCATGGCACACCCATTTTTCTGTCTGTAGTACTGACCCTTGCATGTGAAATAGGTGGAATGAAGACACAAACACATTTGGTCGGTCCTGAGAGTGGTCCTGTTGCTGAGGTTGGGGTCCTGTAATCTCCTATGAACCACCTCCAACGTTTTAGTGACTGTTTCCCCAGATGAAACAATCAGACCATTGTTTCATCTGGGGAAACAGGCAGTTAGCCGAGACTGAAGAAGTCATTTGGATGAGTGGCGAAATGTTTCTCCCACTGAAAATGCTGAGTCCAGAATCAACTTTTTGGATAATATTAGTGTTATTATCTTTTTTAAAATCTGAAATCATTTTGGTGTTTCAGGAGAATCTGAGTTCTCACAGTGACCTTTCTGCCAGCAGCGACAGCCTGTCTGAAAACAAGGTGAGGCCCTGTAGCTGCTGTAGTGGCAGCAGAGATAATGTTATCTGGAATTACAGTGTACACATACAGCTCAGTGGTATATTTACCTGCAAAATTAGTTGTCTGACTTTGGGTAGAATAACCGAGCATGAGCATGCTGTTCGTGTCTGTTTCAGGAAAAAAACCAATGGTACAGTGGGATGTTAAAGAAGAGGTGGAAACCAACAGAAAGTCTTCAAACTGATCAGGTAGAATCATCAAAAATACACATAAAACATACCAGATTATATGCACATGTATTGCGTAACTAGTCACACAAAAGACATAAGCTCGCATGATTAGGTTACTGCTTCCATCACCTGATAATCAAATTGCACGCTCTTATTTTTTGGGCAGGACAATAAAGCAGACAGTAATTCTGAAGACCTAGAAGAAGAGGAGAAAACATCAGAGATGTCTCATGTAAGTTTTCTTATCTTTAGCAAATGAGGAAATTCTCTTGCACAAGAGGATAGAGGCCGAGGGAGGGAGTTAGACAAGCTGCCATGGAGTTGTTTTTGTTCGGAAGCTCTAATTTTGTACATGCGTTTAGATCATCAATATCAATTCTCTTGTGTTTGTGGAAAGATGGAGATGTGTGGTCATCATCATGTTTTATCTAATCTATCTTAGGAAAAGGGAAGCTACTTGTTTGGTTTCCTTAAAAAGCCAAAAAAACCAGCCGCTGAGACGCCAACGCAGGTGAGCTTGCAACAGAACTGTTCAAAATAACAATTTAAATTGTTAAAATAATGGTTTAACTTTTAGGAGAACTTATTTGCCTTAGAAATACGTGGACAGAAACATTAATTTTAGTTTATCGGTATATTTTTTTTCCCTCTCAAATGACTTTGGTGTTTCAGGAGAATCTGAGTGCCCACAGTGAGCTTTCTGCCAGCAGCGACAGCCTGTCTAAAAACAAGGTGAGGTCCAGCAGCTGCTGTAGTGGCAGCAGAGATAACGTCACGTGGAATTTTAATGTACACACAGAGATCTGTGATAAATGAGCACGAGCATACTGTTCCTGTTTGTCTCAGGGAAAAAAAACTACGATACGCTGGGATGTTAAAGAAGTTGCCGAAACAAGCCAAAGCTGAAAGTGATCAGTTAGAAAATCTGATAAAACATTCCCTGACTCCCATGATGTTTTTCATAACTACTCAAACAAAAATTTTTGTTTCAGGACCAGCAGTCCCTGCATGGTGACTTACCCAACTCCAATGATGATCTGACTGTAGCCCAGTCAAAGGTGAGGATCATTTAATATTATCTTGATGTAATTCCAATTAATTGTTCTGATGTCACCAAGAAAAGATAATTTTTTTTCCCAAAACTCCTGGAGAAGGGATGCCCGGCAGGGGTTGTGTAAACCGCTGAAATTATTAAATGACAGGCTCTCAATAACTAGTGTGCATTTGGGGAGGCCACCCAGATACATTTGCGGACTTATTTTTATCTATTTCTAGTCTGTATTAGAAAATAAAAAGTGCGGAACAGTCGTCCATCTCTAATTTTAAAAGTTCAGTCACTACTTACTTTTCCAACCTACCCCCATCTCTTATGTTCCAGACTAGTTTTTACTGTGGCAGTGCAAATATCATTCAGCTTCTTCTCCATAGAGGACCTCATTCCACCATTAAATAGACTCCAGTTCGACCATCTTGGACACGCGGCATGTCCTCATACTGCTCTAGATGTTCGCTGAGAGCTGCAGCACCCATGCAGTCCAAGTTCACCCACGTGACATGAGACTCGCAGGCGAGGCAGCTGAATTACATCATTCTGCTACATCATGAAATACACAACAGTTAAAATGTTTGCAGAGGAGAAACTTAAAAGTGGCTTTTTAAAAATGTATTTCAGAGTCAGTCTTTTGCAGCACTCAAATCCATTCATATGCACATGCAGAAATACTTTTTTTGCACCTTTGGTACATGCACACGCACAAACATCTTAAATCTTACGTCTGTAGGAAAAACATGAACTACTGCAAATATTGGTTTAAGCTGAAGGAAACTCAGGTAGGGTTCATGTGGTGGTCAGTAAAATACTAAAAGGTGTAAAGTGGAGAACATGGGGGGAAATGGAGTTTATAGTGTATGTGTTAAGATAAGTTAAAAGAGTAAACAGCTCAGTGAAGATAATGGAGGCAAAAGTGTCAACAAAAAAGAGTTTTTAACAAACGTTGGAGGACTTTGTGTTATTATAATATTCATATCTGAAGCCAGAAATCTGAGGGTGATTGAACCAGACACTGCTAACTGACTGATGAAAACGCCAGTTGGTGGTGAAAACCTTTTTCTACTGTGTATAGGAGAAAGGAGGTGGAGCCTAACAGACAGCTACAAGCTACATCTGCCAAGGTTGGCACCAACCTTTAATCAAAGCAGACACACACCCAATAATGCAAACTAGAAGGATTATAAAAGATTTCACACCAGGACTGCTGAGGAGCTCATCCTGTGGTCACACTCAACCATCTCGGACAACAGCAGTCTTTTTTTCTGCTCTGGACAACCGCTGCAAGGTGGAGGGCCACTCTAATCAGACCAGCACCAGCTGTGATCCAAGATGATGGAGCTGGGGTTTGTTAGGATGATAAGAGATTCACAGGCCAGCAGGAGGTTATATTCAGGGGTGCACATAAGTGGTCCGCAGGTGCGCATTCGCTGGCAAAATAAAAGACGCGCATCAGATAAGAAGTTGCAACGCGCGTTTGCGTACATAAGATTTTCTGGAGGAGGACAGACATTTGTTTAGAACTCTTAAAGATGTCGAAGAAGCTCCTTTAAGCAATTACTTTGGTGTTCCTCCAACTCCAAAGAAATGTCAGAAGGAGTCCGAACCGCAAAAGAAGCGCGTATTCTCAGAAAAGTGGTTGCAGGAGGTGAGCTGGCTTCAAACAAATGATGAACGCACAGAGATGTGGTGCAAAATATGCCGTGAAAATCCCACTCTAGCGGACAAAAACAGTGCCTTTTATATGTACGCAAACGCGCCTTACAACTTCTTATCTGGTGCGCGTCTTTTATTTTGACAGCGAATGCGCACCTGCAGACCACTTATGTGCACCCCTGGTTATATTGGAGTAGAAAATAAAGGTTTTACAGAAGAAAGGTTTATGAATGTTAGTGATTATTTAAAGATGCTCCCCACATTTAGAATATAAACTGGTTGAAAACAATGTAAATTAAAGTGAAGTTTATATTTATTACTAAAGAATATAAATTCAGGTACTAGTGTTGCTCACTGGTTGAGCAGGTGCCTATATGCCTGATGGCTGAAATGCAGTGACCTGGGCTCGAGTCCCCTTCCCCGGCTCTCTCTCACCCTGTCAAAAAAGGCAAAAAGCCCCCAAATAAATATTTACAAAAGAGTATAAATGCAGTGCACAGGAATAAAAAATTGGATCGTGAGAGTGTGCTTCAAGGTAAATTAAAGGATTAGAGAGCAGGCAAAGTGAAGGTAATGGTGGGAAGGTGATAAATGAGAACAATCACTATCTAAACGTCAACACTTTGAAAGGGAGGTGTTTTCTTAAGTTGCAGTGCATTTGACCTCTCAGGTCTACTATAGATAGGCCTTACAGTTTAAGAATTGGTGCCCTGCATTACAGATATGCTGTTGGCTAAACGTACCAGAGAAAGCAAAACAGAAATGACAAAGACGTGTTTATTATATTCAGGGACAAGCAGAACTTGACATAGGCAGACTAAAAAAAGCTAAATGTACAGGAAACAATTTTTCTCTTATTTTTCATATTCAGTCATAGTGATACTTTACTGGTTATAGTTACTGGTTATACGTATGCATATTTTGGAAGATTTTCTTTTTTGTTTTGTCACTGTGGTGGTATTGCCTAAATACTCTACAACTTCCAGAAGTGCTTTGCTTTGGTCTTTCTGATGAATGCACACATTGGTTAAGCATCACCATGTCAGACACTCCCTTCTGTCTGTCCTCTTCTGCTCATCTAATTTACAGTCGTAGGGGGCTGAAGCCTACCCTGGTTGTCACAGGGTGAAAGGAAGGGTGCCATAGACAAATCAAGTCTGTCACCAAGCCAACACACAGAGTTCATGATTTCATGATGAGCTGTTGGCTCAAACAAAAACAAACAAACAAAAAAACCCAACTTCTATGGCAAATCTCTTCATCCGCAACTTTTACTGAAACCGCTAACGAACCAGGTCTTATAATCAAACACCAAGCTACAGAGGAGACGTTGGTTTTTATTGTTCTTTGCTTTTAATTCAGGAGTTGGTGGTAAATACTGAGGCTCAGTTATCTGCCAGCTGTGAGAATGTGAATGACACAACCGTCACAAAGGTACTCGATTTAAAAAACAAAAAAAACCTTCTTCTCCTTTAAAAACAAAACAAAAATCAACTGTAGCTGCGTTAGTCATGTGAACATGAACTGAAACCTGGCCACACACATTAGATCTGATGCAGTGAGTGCAATGAGTCATTTACTGCTTTCAAATATGTGTCATGAAATATTGATACTTATATAATAATCTACATAATTAAAACCTCTGCAGATGTGTCAAAATCTTTATTACAAGTAAAATCTTACAAAGAAAAGACTCTAAAGTACTTACAGTTGAAGTAGTAATTAAGCAGAGAAGGTCCCTTTTTATTTTATTGTGTTTTTTAAATATTAAAGTAAGTCCTAAATACTGTATTTACATATAATTCTTTGGTTTGTTTTACACTTTTTGCAAGAATTCTTTGGACACATCACATCTTATCTTGACAACTGCACATTGAATTGAAATAAAAATCGATTTGACATGTTGACGTCCTCGTGGATCCATATTAGTCCACTTCTAAGCAGCCAGTTTCTCAAACTCTCCACCTACCTGCTTGTAGTATACGCTTATGTGAAACTTAACTCAAGGAGTAAAATATTCGGGTGAGGACATTTTGCACACAATGTGTGAACGGTGCTTTTTTATTTTTTATTTTACTAACTTAAATGTGTTTTTAAGAAAATTAAGCAATAACTTTAGATGTCAAATAACTGTAAGGGAGTAGAAGTATAAGAGGAAATTAAAATACTATGCAAGTACACTTCAGTGAGGGTTAAACTTCCGTACAGTACTAGAATAAATCACTGTGACATTGAGGCTTACTGATATCGAAAGTCGGCGTGTTGTCAAGTTCCTGTTTTATTTTCCCTGAGACAGTTTTTGCTACTGAATGTTTTAATGAATTTTAAAAAGTAACTTAAATGTGTTTGTTTTAGCAGAAAAAAGGAGGCCTGGCTAAAATTTTAAAAAGATCCGGCAGCATTGACAACCTGTTGGATGAGGTCAGTGTCAGCCCTGCGCAGAGCGATTACATGTTCAGCTTTTTACGTTCAGTGTTTATGCTAAATCAGTAATATTCCCCTTTCACACACGGCATCCCGTGTAATCTTGAAACTGTGTATAAAAGCAGACCTCATACTGAGTTGCTTCATTCTTGTCTTGTTTTTTTTATTTGTTTGTCAGATCGTTTCCTTTGTGGGATTTCATGTCGTCACACTTTAACCACTTCCACATCAACATTTTAACTTTGTCTTGGTGCTTGAGTTACCCTTCGTTTTTGTTTTCTCTCTTCTGGATTCCTCAGTTCAACACACTGTTTTATCTCCAATCAATGTTTGGAGATATTGATCCTAATAAAAAGAAAAAGAAGAAGTCATTGTTAGCCATGTTACTTTTCAGACAGACCTTATGAAACTGATGTAGTCTGTACTGTCTGTTAGCAAGATTGTTAATTGTCTGATTTCAGGGGGAAAAACATTTCAGTGAGATGTTCAAGAGAGCTCCAAAACCAGCAGATGAGGTGCAGTGTTGCCCTTTAAATAACTATAATACACTCAAAGATATTCAGTTGTACTTGTGTTGGTCTTTTTTATGCTTTATGTTGTGTTTGTTCAGGAAACAAACGCAGATGAAGAACAGAAATTATCAACCAGCGATGAAAACCTGTCAGAAGCAAACACAGCAACGGTACAGATGTGGACCAGGACATTTGGACAGTCACAGTCATGACCTGTTTCACCCTCATTTATGTCTTTGATTATTTACTGTTCATATATTTCAGGAAAAAACAGGAGGATTGGCAGGATTCTTCAAAAAGTCTCCCAAACCAGCTCCACGCTCTGTCGCTACTCAGGTGCCAAATACATTTGGATTTTTCATGTATTTTTATGCTTTTCAGAGTTAGATGTAGTACATTATCAGAAAATGACTCTTTAAGGCCAAAACTGTACTTCTTCCTTCGCATTTGTCATTACTTCTTACTTCAAAACAAGAATCAAAATGTCATTTATATTTATTTCACTTCTGAAAATATTCCACAGCAGCTCAAACAAGGATGCAAATAATGAAAAATTTAAACACACAAACAAAAGCAGATGTGACACAGCTAATAAAATCTTATTGTCATGTCATCACGCTCAACCAGACCAAAGTTTTGAAAGCACCATCAATCAAAAGACTGTTTTCATCATTTAATACAATAATTTGGACTTTTTTCCTGAATTCACTGCATTTCTTTTCCAGGATCCCCTCTCGAGGCAGCTGTCAGCCAGCTGTGACAGCCTCACAGATGCAGGAAAGGTGAGATTACTACTGAAACTACTGTCAGGATAATCAGGTCGGGAAGTTATCCTTTCTCAGTGTTGTGGAGTTCTACTTGTGGAAATGCAGTGTCTGGTTTAGGCTATTTGTGCTGCTGCATGTAAGACGCAGCACACAGAAATAATATTCTGCTCTGTATTAATAATGTGATGCCAGCAAATCTAAATATAAGTTTAGATGAGAGACTCTGCATCAAAGGTTTTAAACATTATAGTGTAATCTTTACATTTTTGTCCCTGTTTGGTGCACAAAATAAGTGCTAATAGTTTATATAAGACTGTATTTGTCTTTTTAAAGGAGGCGGCTTTGGCAAACAGTCAGCTGTCTGCCAGTAATGACAATCTTTTAGAAGCTTCAAGCACCCCAAAGGTCAGACTTTTGATTTTAACACTGTTTCTGAGGTTTAGCAAATAAATAAATAAATGCCTCATGGTTTTATTTTGTTAACAGGAGAAAAAAGTCGTCTTCTCCGGGATCACTGGGATGTTCAGAAGGACGCCCAAAACTGAGGAGCAACAGGTAGAAATGACATCAATCACATAAAAATCCCAATTTTTTAAGCTTTTTAAGCTAATAATTTGGGCAAGTAACATTTTAGGAAATTTAGCCGATCTCTCTTGAAAATAAATTATTCCTGTTGTCTGCTGCAGGAAGATGAGGACATGGAGGCTCCAGCAGGAGGCGGGCTGAGACGCAAGAGGACCATCAAAAAGAAAAGACGAGTAAGAGCGCATACGAGGAGGAATAAGCACAATCAGTGCGACGTATGCTTTTTACTTCCAGTGTCAGCTGCTGTAGTTGGAGTTCATCAACAATAATCAATGCATATCCAGACGTTTTCTTACATCATTTGAGTTCTCAGTTTTGATGTCAAAGCTCCACTTAAATAAATAAAACATTACTCTTGTTTATTTCTTTCAGGTTGTGTCATTCCGAGTTAAGAAAACTCTTCCTAACATTCCCAAACTTGGCCTGGCTTCTCAGGTACCTGCATCTGTCTGTTGTTATTTTTGTTTTGTTGGCGTTTTTTTTTTTTTACCTTATTTTTCCACCAGATTTTCCAAAGTTATATTTATTAATAATTAACTTGCAGTCAGTCTGTAAAATGTAAAGTCTTTCAGTGTAGATTATTGTGGTCTATGACAACCATCATCATTTTTCCTCCACAGACTTCAGATGAAATGCCTTGCATTGAGGAAACTCTTGAGTTGCAGGAGATGAGCCCAGCACAGGTCAGCATGATGGCATTAAAGATTTTAAGTTAAAATATTCATTGTGGTTCATGAATGAAATTTTTAAAATTCTCCACTTGATGTTCATATTGTTTAATTTAACCTCCAACCAGAACTATGATTTTCAACTGTCTTTAATTTTCATTTTTCTAAATTTTCACACAAGAAATGTTTGTATAGGATAACCTCTGACTTTTGATGTGGACCTGTCACGTATGTGTTATTATATGTATATCGTAATTTACAATGTGTACACCACCGCAGTGGATTTTAAGCAGAATGTAATATGTGGCTGGAGTTCAGATTATCAGCTTTAATTCACAGGGTTTAACAAAAGTGTTGCATTAACTCACTGAGACTGAGGGGGGAAAAATTAGGAGTGACCGAATCAACAGTCTGGTGGATTCGACTACAATGATCAGCTCAGCAACACCACTGAAGAAAACTGAAGTGCATAATGACAGAATATTTTTCATGGTTTTAAAAAACCCAATATCATAGCATCGAGCCAAGTCGAGAACACTATCAAAGGAAGTAGACACATCACTTTCAAAGACTGCAATCAAGAGACGCCTTCATGAATTCAGTTCAGTTTTATTTATGTACCGCCAGTGCACAACAAAAGCGTCTCAAGGTGCTTAAATTGACAGGAAACTCGCAACAGTGCGACTAACAGCTGTTTTATTATTTGTTTTCCAGGAGAGCACAGTGGAGGTTCAGCCGGTGGAGATGGCTGCTTATCCGACTGAGGAAAACCCAGTCGAAACTGAGCCGGTGAGCCTCAGAGTTTGTGAGTGTTAGTCATTTATGGTATTTGACAGATGAGTTGTCTCTTCATTCAAGCTTCTTGTTTTCAGGAAGAGGATGAGCTTTTGGAGTGGTGGAACACAGTCAAAGGTTAGTGTGGTTTCAACTAGGGCTGTTCGATATAACGATATATATCGGATGATGATATAAAAACGTCTATCGTTTCATTTTACGCTATCGTTTGTTTCGCGGTGTCGCAAAATAAACTGTTTACGGCAATATTTTTTTCATCGTTTTTGATGGTCACTGTAGTGGCTATATTAATTTCTTAAAGTTCTCTCTTTCTCTTATATTTAATATAACCACACTACAGACGGACAAGCGCCTGTTTTTATGCGTTATGGTTAGCAACAACAACGGTAACAGCATCGCGTGTCCGCTTGTTTATTTTCCACAAACCTTTCACAATAAAGCTCAAGATCCCGTTGAGACTTTTCAAAATAAACTGAGTCACGTGAAAGAGCAGATGAGAATTAAAAAAGAGCCGCCAGGTGCTAAAAAATAAACCTTGGACTCAAACGTTAGAACAGGCTTTTCCCTGCAGCACAGAAAAGAAAAGAAAACGGCGGCCTTTACAACTTATGTCTAAAAATGTATCGTTTCATGCATCGGTTAAAACACTCAACTCCAGCTACATGGCGCGCAGCTGGAAACACTTCCCGCAAGTCGAGCTGCCCGAGATTCACAGAATTTACAGAAAATGTTACATTTTTGTGATTTATATTGTTATCGGACGATATTCTATCGTCCGATAACGTCTCATCTCATAAATCTCATATCGTCGGGATATGAGATTTTGGTCATATCGCACAGCCCTAGTTTCAACATTTAGGAGAACTATTATATATTTTTTATGTTTTCTGTCTACTCGTTGTATTATTTCTGCTGCTGTCTGCCAGGTTGGAAGGAGTGGAATGAGACTTCTGATTTCCGGGCAGAGGATGAGGAAATGTGAATACAGTTTCTGTTTTTTAATAACTTTACCTTCATGTTTCCAGTAAACATAATATTTGAGATTTTTGCATTTGTTTTTAGGGTATAATTCTTTTTTGATTTGTTGACAACTTTAAGGCTTAAATTTAGCAGTAAATCTAGTCTTAATAATAATAATTACAACTTTATGTGTCAGATTGATAAGCATAATGTTTCTGTTTGTGTCTGTTTCTGCAGGGCGATGGAGCAGGCAGCCGACCGCGTCTACATGGCAGCCCGTCTTTTCGTGCGTCTTTTCAACCAGCGCGGGGCGTCCTTACAGCATCGCATCCTGGAGCTTTTGGCTATGGCGGACGCTGCGGATGAGTTCCATAAGAAGACTGTGTCGGCCGCTGTGGGCGGAGGCGTGGCCAGCGTCGCGGGTAGCGTCACCACAATCACAGGCCTCATTCTGGCGCCTTTCACTTTTGGCGCCTCTATTATTGTGACAGCAGTGGGGATCGGTGTGGCGACGGCAGGCAGCATCACGTCAGCGACGGCTAAAATCACAGATACGGTCCACTCCAACATGGACCGTAAGAAGATGGAGAAAATGATCCAGGGCTACCAGGAGGAGATCAAAGTCCTCAGAGAGTGCATGGAGTTTGTGCAGGTGAGGGGATTTTTTCTAAAAGGTTAAGAACAAAGTATTTAAAGCACACTCTCTGAGATCAGAATACATTCCTGAGCCTACTAAAATATGATGGATTTTTTTTGTTTTGTTTTGAAATGCAAAGAAACATGTTGCCTGCCCAAGCTGAAATCTCTTAAGCTTTGCAGTAGTATCACAGATCCCTCAGCAGGTGGCATCATACAGCTCCAAGCTGTGTTGACTTGCAGCACCTGTTATTTCTATGGAGGCAGTAAGCATGTACTTAAATTTCACAGGACTGCAAAGCATCCAATGAAAACCTTATTTTGTATGTGCTATTTATTCACAAGATTATTTACGAGTTTTGTTAAGGTATTAAAATATACTTAAAAGTATTGATTTGGGCTTTTTCAAAGAGGATAAAGTGGCAGCCTTTCTTTCTCAAAGGTTAACGCCTGTGCATGGGTACGCGCTGCTCTGGTCAAGTGCTTATATGGCAGTTTACTGTGACACAATACTACATTACAGCACTGCAACAATGACTGCAGTGTTTTAAATTCCTAGGACTGTAAATCCAGAGTTTTGTATCCCTGAACTTAGACACTCTGAGATGTAATCTAGCCTAGATTCAGTCAGTTAAGTCCATGTTTAACTGATTGTGTATGGTTGGTACTTTATACCCCTTGGCTGTAAAAGGCTGATGGAGTATTGTCGTCACTCTGCTGGTTGGGCAGGAGGGCGGGCAGCGTGGACACCCAACTTTAACACCTAACTTTGGTGAACTCGACCTTTTAAGAAGAAAATAATAATTCTTTTAATAAATGTTAAAAAATGATATCTCAATAATATTTTATCAACAGGTTTGACTTTAAAATCAAATATATCCATCTCTTTATTGTCTCTCTTTTCTGCTGTAGAAAGGTCTTGACACCCTGCAGGAGTGGGATTTTGAGAAATACGCTCAAAGTGCTGCCAAAAAAGCTATGAACCACAACATTAAACACGTGATGAAAGAGGGAGGCCGCGCGGGAAAAGCCCTGATGATCAACACCAACCAGCTCGTCAGCACCGTGCAGGTTTTAGGTAGGGCAGGCGGCATAGCCAAGGCCGCTCAGGCCATCAGCGTCACCACAGGCGTCATGTCGGCACTCTTTTTGGCTTTGGATGTTTTCTTCCTCGCTAAAGACTCTCATGAGCTTCGCAAGGGTGCCAAAACCAAATTTGCCACCAAGATCAGAGAGGTATGTAAAGACCTTCAAGATGGCCTCCTGGAGCTCAACAGGGTGAAGACGCAGCTGCAGAAGACGATGGACGGCATTGAGGTGGAGGAGTTTGAGGAGGTTGAGGAGGTGGAAGTAGAGGTTGAGGACGACTTGGTGTCTGATCCAAAGAAGCTGGCTGAGCTGGAGCAGGAGCTGGACCTCCTGGAGGAGAAAGTGGACAAGAAGGTTGTAGAGGTTGAGAAGAAGGGTAAAGAAATGGAGAAGGAAAATTCAAAAATTAAAAAGGTGAAGAAAGAGGAGAAGAGCATAAAAGAAAAAGATGAGAAGGAGAAAAAGGAGAAGAGCTTGAAAGGAAAAGATGAAGAAAAGGAGAAAAAACAGGAGGACAGTAACGACAAAGACAAAGAGAAATGCAAGTCCAAAGAAAAGATGCCCGATGAGGAAAAAGAGGAGAAAAACAAGGCAAGTGGCAAAACTGCCAAAGAAGTCCTGAAACAACAGTCTCAGAAAGAAAGCAAACAAGACAAAAACACCAAAAACAGAATAACAGCTGGAAATGACAACTGTAATGGTAAGGTCAGCAAGATAAACGATGATATTGGTACAAATAAAACAATAGAGAAAGAGAAACATAAAAGTAGAAAAGAGCAGGAGGAAGTGAAGAGCAGATCAGAGGGCAGCAAAAGTGAGCGAGTGAAACCTGAGAGAGGAAGTGAAAGGAGAAGAAGCAGCAGGGATGATGAAGGAGAAAGGAAGCCACCTGAAAGTACATCTGTAAAAACAGGGGACCGCAGTAAGAGGAGACATAGCAGCAGCAGTGAGAAAGGGGTAGAAAGAGGAGGTGAACATCTAAATAGAGGAACTGGCGAAGAAAGGCAAAGCAGGAAAGGGAGCGAGGAGGATAGAGGAGTGAAGGACTGGAGAGCTGAAATGGCAAAAAATAGAGAAGAAAAGAGACAATGTCAGGAGACTGAGAACAGGAAGGAGTCGCACCAAGATCACGAAATATCATCAACGAAGAGGAGAGGGTCAGAAAGAGAGTTAGGAGGCAGCAGAGAGTATTCAAAGAGGAGCCACCACAAGAGGGAGCACAGGGAGAGGGGAGATGAGAAGCATGGGAGCAGGGTGGAGAGTGCAAGGAGGCAGTTTGAGAGGGCAGGAGGTGAGGGAGGTGACACAAAGGCAAAAAGAAAAGACGATGGAGAGAGTCAGAGGAGTAACAGAGAGAGGAGAGGAAGTGAAAGAGGGAGAGAGCATGAACACAGCCAACCAGGACAACGAGCTCGTGCCAAAGCTCTCCTGCGAGACGGACTGGACATTTAATTCTAACATCTACCGCCTTACCAACAAAAACATACAGTGTGTTACTTCAACAAGAAAATCCACTGCATCTACGGTTTCTCACAGTACTGCAGTAAACCAGTGATAGCTGTGTGTACATGGAGGCGTACATTACAAACAGGAGCAGCAGAAGGCTAACTGAACTCCTTTTAATGACGCAGATACAAGGATGAAACAGTAGCACTACTGGGGTGGGGGGTAGGGGTTGTCCCACTTCTGACCTGATGCTCTGTGAGGAGCTTCAAGTTGAAAGTCAGGACAGTTTGAAAAAGAAGCTGATTTTTGTCATTTGACAATAAGACAGTGATGTAGGAACGCCAGCAGCAGTGTTGTGAGCTGTCCAGAGATGCATTAGAATATCGTCTTGAAATTTTTTAGCATGTTTGGTTTTTGATTTTTGACTCCCAGAACGTCTTGATTACACCTCTTACAAATGTGATGAGTACGGGTGTCTTCATGGGATTTGTGTGATCCACAGATGATAACTCTAATGACTTTGATGCCTTCAGCACGACTGTTGGGTCAAAGGTAAAACTTTATTGTATCAGAGGAAAATTTACCTTCTGCTACTGTGCAGTGCTAAAAATAACTCGACATACAACATATAAATACCCCAATAAAACATGGCAAATGCAAAAACAATAAATAAATAAATAAAATCAACACTAACATCACTTCACATGGAATCAAATCAATTATGACACCT
Organism: Aulonocara stuartgranti; assembly: GCF_965226115.1. Taxonomy (NCBI): domain Eukaryota; kingdom Metazoa; phylum Chordata; class Actinopteri; order Cichliformes; family Cichlidae; genus Aulonocara; species Aulonocara stuartgranti. The sequence goes on from NC_138954.1 coordinate 9,870,344, forward strand.
GAGAATACAAGTAAATCTGCTAAATTAGAATTCCAAGTTATCATTAGACAGTTATCAGTAAAAATAATAATAACCAACCGCTGCTAAGCCTTTGGCATACTGACACACTACATAATACAGTGACGATTAGCGTGCTAATGTTTGCAATAGGTTCAAACTCTGAATTTAGTCTCTCTGTTTCACTCATTTGCTTCTCCCTTTGAGTGGGAAAATGTAAGGGGGTCTATCTGCAAACACTGTGAGACACGACACTAAGACTTCCTATGAATCATTGCATTTGGAGGGGCAGATGTTTTAAGGTCCTGCCATACAGTCAACCTGCAGAATGACTCTTGCAAAAGCTTTCAGTGCGTTGTGGCATGGTGGCATGATTAGCAGAAAGTAGTCTACAGGCCATCGGCACTTTCTAGTCGACTAACTAATGCACTAAAATGGATAATAGTAAAAATAAGTAAGGGGAGGTTAATACATTTAAGATGTGGCTGAAGTCACTCTGTAACATTTCTGCAGCTGAATAATAAGCGAATTGTGAATGTGAATGGCTGAATTTGGTGAGTCGGGATGATTTGCAGCCCGTGCTATACCTACCCGTTTTATTTTCCACAGCTTCAGAGACACTACATTTAGATGTTTTATGTATGTTTTGCAATTGCAGTATTTGTATGTGATGGGTTTGTAGCTTAAACCTATTCGCTGGAACGTTCAAGACAATTTAACTACACAGCAAAGCAAGACACGAGTAGGCAAAGTTCTTTATGTTTCTCGTGCACGGGAGAGAACTGGACAAACGCCGTTCCTTCGCTTGACCCCAGTTGCTCTCGTCCGCTCCCCCCGTAACGCTGCTCTTTATTAGATTAGATTAGATAGAACTTTATTAATCCCTCGGGTGGGTTCCTCTGGGAAATTCGATTTCCAAAAAGCACAGCACCGACAGAAGTTACAGAGTTACAGAATATTATATATATATATATATATATATATATATATATACACACACACACACACATATAAATACAGAGACAATATAAATAAAATATACGAAGGGGATAAATAGAATAAATAGGAATAAAAAATAAAAATACAAGTGAATGAATTGCACATTTCAAGTATTGAGTCTATTGCACTGTTGACTATTTACAAAAGTATTGCACAAGGTATTGCACAGTGAGGTGAAGAGGCACTACAGCTTAGTTGTTCCCCTCCTTTGTCCTCCTGTCTCCCCTCCCTCTCCCCTCCAGAGAGGAGTTAAACAGTCTGATGGCGTGTGGGACAAAGGAGTTTTTCAGTCTGTTAGTTCTTGTCTTGGGGAGAAGCAACCTGTCACTGAACAGACTCTTCTGGTTGTTAACGGCCGTGTGCAGAGGATGCCTGGCATTGTTCATAATGTCCATCAGTTTCTTTAGTGTCCTTTTCTCTGCCACTGTCACCAGAGTGTCCAGCTTCATGCCGACCACAGAGCTAGCCCTCCTGATCAGTTTCTCCAGCCTGGATGAGTCCTTCTTTGCTGTGCTGCTCCCCCAGCACACCACAGCATAGAAAAGTACTCCAGCAACCACCGACTGGTAAAACATCCTCAGGAGCTTCCTGCAGATGTTAAAAGACCTCAGCCTCCTGAGGAAGTACAGTCGGCTTTGGGCTTTTTTATACAGGTGCTCTGTGTTGCATGATCAGTCCAGTTTATTGTCCACCCACAGCCTTGAGGTTACATGAGTATGCATAGGTTCATTAACATATGACATATGCATACAAACAAAGAGTACCTTGTCTGTGCGTTGTGTGTGTGTGTGTGTGTGTGTGTGTGTGTGTGTGTGTGTGGTCAGAATGTGACCCCATAAACGACTTCCCTAAACCTGCTGGTCTGGGAGTCCAGCAGTTCATCTAAACAAAAGGCACTTAGACTAAAACAGATATAGATGTGTTTATCCTGCCATGAAACAGTAAGAAGGTATGACCTCTTAATGACCTCTCCCATGCTCCCAGGATGTGGGTGTGAATGCCAGAACAGTCTGGAAGGCACACAGAGTCTTTGCAGACTACTAAGGATCAGACCCCTATCAATATGACATCGATTCTAAACTCTAAGCATATATGAGTAAATATTTCTAAGCATAAATGACAATCAACCATATAAACCTGACAGTATGTAATTGCAGCATTTGTTTAGGCAGATTTAGGTGGGTTAGGTTTAGATGCTCCCTCCTTCCTCTGTTGAACACAATCAACCAAAGTCGGTGATTAAACACAGGATAAATGACAAAAAAACCAGTCATGATTATTACTGACTTCTAACATCATATAACCTTTTTTACATTTATTTAAAATATGTTACACGGTGTCTGTGTTTTTTTTATTCGTGTATGAAAGTAAAACTTGTATGACTTGTATGTTTTAACAAGGTTTTCTTACAGAAATGCTCCAAATTGTTTTTTATATGACAAAAAAGCCAGTTTGACTTTGAGTCATTAAATTACAAAAGTAAAACACACCCTGGAACTGCGCCAGGCTGATAGATTAATCATGTGATACCTGTTCGTGTTCTTAAAGCTCACCTGTTACAGAGATTTTTCAAACAGAGCACTTTAACCAGGTGTCGCTTCCTCCATGCCCATGCTCTCAGGTTTAATGCCGCTACATTTTAGTGATGGTACTTTGTTTCTGTGTTTTCATCACTGGTGTCTCAGTCTGTGTATAGTCATTGTATGTGTTTTTACATGGGTCTTTTCTACTCCTCTGGGCTTTTCATGAGTAAACAAAAAGAGAAAATGTCTGTTTTGTGTCCTTTCTGCTACACCTAATAACCTTGAAGCAGATGTCATGGATCTCACTTCCACAGTTAAAGTACAAGAGTTTCTAAGCTCACCGATGAGCTCTCATGGTGTATACCATAGCTACAGTGTTGATCAGATGGTTCAAAATAAAATGATCGAAGTCGTTGCAGTTTACCAAAACCAAATTAAGAGATACTCTGTCGTCTTTAAAAGCTACATTTCCATTATACAAAGCAGTGTTGTTACCGCCAAAAGCACTCTACATTTCCGTACAATTTAATGTGTAGACTGGAGGAACTGGGACCTATTGGGGGTGTTTAAAATGCCATCCTATAACATCACCACTTTTAATAGATTGCATTATTTATGTTATAAACAGATCACAGTGGTTTGCACATTTGCCTAACAAAGAAAAGAGCCTTGGCTCGGCTCTGGGAGGAGATACAAATGCTTTTGGGGTTGTGTCAGGAAGGACATCTGATGTTGAAACAAGAAAAGAAAAATCTGCCAAATCAATCTATCCCCTAAAAATGTTGTGAGATGAATGTGATGGGTCAATTAAAAATGATTTGTTAGTTAACTGTTAAATTATATATAGTTTAAATTAACTATTTATTAACCAGCCTTTAATAAAGTGTCACGCTTCTGGGTCTTTGTGACCCAGCATTTTGAGTCTCTTGTGTTTTGGTATTTTATATTATGGTTTATGTTCTGAGTCCTTTGTTGGGCTGTTTTGATTATTTAAGTTATTATTATTACTCTAGGTTCAGTTATGGCTGTTAAAGTTTTCGTTCTTCGGTTTTGTTATGGCTTCCCTGTGTTCCGTGTCTACTCTGTGCCGTTCTGTCCCACGCTTCAGGCCTCTGTTCTGTCTCCCCAGTCTCTGTTAAGTTTACGTGTTTAGAGTTCAATCGGTGCTTTTCATGTTTTACTTTGAAGGTCCGTGTCTCATATCAGTCTTTCTAGTTTTCTTTCCCTTGTCTCGTCCGGCCTAATCACTCCCAGCTGTGCTCTCCTTCTGTGTCGCATTCCCCTCGTTATTCCTCGGTGTAGTTAAGCCCCGTGTTTCTCTTTGCCAATGTCGCAATCTCCGCATCCACGGCTGTGTGTTTCCTTGTGTGCCTCTCCTTGTGTTTAATTTATATTTTCCCAGTTTAGTTTTGTACTGTTTTCCACTTGTGTCAGCAATAAAGCTGCCTTTTGAGTTCACTTTCTCACCTCTTGTGTCGTGTGCGCACAGCCGCATTATGACATAAAACCATAAATTAAACATAAGGGAAAAGTGTTTACAAAGCACAATACTTATCACATGGTTTGTAACCATGTGATAAGCCTGCATTAACACCATGATGATCTCAGCTATTTTCTGCGGCACATTAAAAGCAACTCAGTGATCAAGCTGCTTGTGTTACTGTAGACCAGCTGAGTCCTTGAGAGGTCAAGTTAATAAGTAGAAGGCTAAATATGAACAGGGTAAAACTTTTTACTATCTTGTAAATTGTGGCTGTGTTTACTAAAGGAGAAACCAGTATGTTCTTATCTCAGTCGTTTATTTTATTATCGCAAAGGATTTGGGATCATTTCAGGGGTTGTTTTTTTTTTTTTTAAACGTGGTGTGCTGCTCTACAATGAAACAGAAGGTGTTACAGCAATTCCTGCTTCCTCTCTGGGAGGAACTGATTATTTTAATCAATTAAATATCAAGCAGGTAGGAAGGCTATATTTAGTCATATGGAAAAGCACCAGTGTGTTTACTGAAGACAGCAGCAGCCTAACTCAAAACAGATCTGATTGCAGGAAAACTGGTCAAACATGATGAAGAAAAGGGAACAGCGTGATATTTTTCCTCAAAGACTAAACGTTCTTACGCTTCATACTTCGTGTTATTACACATAACAAGTGATCATTATCTCAAAATGAGGAAGAGTTTCAACATCATGACAAATGGAAAGAGTTTATGACAAAACAGTAAACAATGTGCCTATTGTTTCTCTGCTGCTAGTATTGTATAACATACAGTGTGAGTGTGTGTGTTAATGTTTTCTTTATCCTCGACAAGATCAACGTGTTGCTAATAATGTGACTGAAGTGGATGTAGTATGTGATCTCCTTCATTTCTATTTCTATTGTAGAATAAAAGTTGGGGGCGTTTTTTCAGGCGTATATACACTCACCAGCCACTTTGTAAGGTACATCTTAGGCTGTGGGGTTTAAATGATGCCCTGTTAGTACAAAGGGGCCAAGAAAATATCCCCTACACCATCACACCTTGCTTACCAGCCCGAGCCATTGATACAAGGCAGAATGGATCTAGGCTTTCATGATGTTTGTGTCAAATTCTAACCCTACCATCTGAGGGTCACACCGGAAATCAAGATTCATCGACCAGGGACCTTTTTTTTCAGCCTTTTGTCATCAAATTCTGGTAAAACTGTGCAAATTGTTGCCTCAGTTTCCTGTTCTTAGCTCAAAGGATTAGCAACTGGTGTGATCTTCAGCTGCTGCACACCATCTGCTTAAAGGAGTGACATGTGCATTCAGAGAGATGCTCTGCAGAGCTTGGTTATATCAAGTGTTTATTTGAGTTACTGTTACCTTCCTACCTTCTCAACTTAAAGCCATCTGTCCATTTTCCTCCAACTTTTGGCTTCAATAAGTTTTGTTTTTTTTACCGAGAGACCTGCCGCTCATTGGAGATGTTTTCTTTTTTAGACTGTTCTCTGTAGACTTAAGCCATGGTTGACTGAGAAAATCCCAGCAGATCAGCAAGCAATAGGGTTAGGTTTGTTATGTGTAAGGGTTAAAGGAGTTAATTAAAAACAAAAAAGCTCATAAAAGATGTAGTTTTTGGTTTATGTTAAACTTTTATTACTTACATACTCCTTTTACATTGTGGGCCACAGACAGCCCACTGTGATTCAAAAAACCCCCAACAACAACAAAACAGACGTTTCTATAGTTCACATTTTTTAAAGCTGTCCAGTTGAGCAGATAAGAGTCTTTGCTAGACCCATTTTGGTCCCTGGGCCTTTTGTTTGACGCCCCCTGACTTGAACCACAAATTATTTAAGTAAGATATGTGCATCTGTGGTATTGACTATATAATGGAAACATTATTGTTTTTTAAACAAAAGATAAATGAGTTTAACTTTGTAAAAGTAAACTAGAGGAAGAACAAGCAGACCAACAAAATCTATTACTCATTTTTAGGAGCCATCTGTCCAGTATTTCAGGTCAGTCCTTTCAGTATTATGACACTACAGGCTGAATCAGAGATGTGACGTGACCAACAATGGCATTCCTTAAGCTGGAACATTCCACAGACTTCCATTTTTTTCATACTATGAGATCATCAATTATGCTGATCATATGTACAGATCACAGCCATTGCACATTAATCAGCAGTAAATGAGCTCTTTCACAATGACCTCATTTGGGCTCGTGCTATCTTGGCTCAGTGGTCATTCAAATCAGCATTACTCTACTCTGGTGTCACTTTGTGTCCTGGTGTTTGCTTTGTCTCTCTGACGGCACAGGGCACGGCTTATTTGACTGTTGTATTTTTGTGAAACAGTTCAGACCTGCAGAGTAAACAGAGTTTAGCCCATTAGGGGGGGTGAAATCAGCCCTGCAGTGTGTTTGATGAAGGGTCACTGCCACTTAAAGTTGTCTTAACCAAATGTACTTTGCTTAACCCCCTAAAGAAAAAGCGTATTCTGATGCCCCAACCGTAGCGATTTTGTTTTTCACAAAAGAGCTCCTTATTCTGACCATATTCAGGATTCATGGTCCACTCCCCTCCTGACCTTCAGAGTAAAAGCAGACTAGTACTTGACTTGCATGAAAGCAAATATATTTAAAACAGAATGATACATGAAATAATACTCTTTCTTTTGCCCAAGTACATATAAACAGTTTACTGTAATCATTCGGCACTTTTTCCTAGATGGTGACATTTAAAAAATTTAGATGAATGATTAAATGTGAAAAAAGAAAAGAGAACAGTGAAGAAGAGTATTTAGTAAAATGAAGTCACATGACGTCAAATTGCAGCTGGGAATTTACCTTTCAAACCTTAAGTAGATCTCAGATTACAAAGGAGATATGGTTTGACCTTTTCTTCCTATACCAGCCATCCTGCCTCTGAATAGCTCTCTTAAAGATTGCTTATCAGTTAACTTATCATTAAGACATAAGATTACCAATGGATCTGTACTCTGACATTTCTTTAGCCACTTAAGTCAAGTGTTCCTGGAGCCAAAGTGGGCAGATTCGATTTGAGGGAACAATACCACCACACCTGAATGACTTTTTAGTGCTATATCATCACAGACCATAAACTGTGTAAAATATATTTTTCTATACAATCTATGACAGAGGCAAACAAAATTATATTTGAAAAATAGCAGATACAGGATGACATTACTATGGCAAGGGTTTCGCTCAGTGTATGTAAAAGGGCAACTTTACTTTTAGACAAAGAAGAAATAAGTCCTGTCAAGTTTAGAGGAGTTTTGTTATTGTCGTTACAATAAAATACGCAATAAAAAAAAAAATGTAGTAAAATTAAAAATGTTGACTTTTGGCTTGAAGTAGACTAGAAAACAACTGGGCCTCTCCCATGCTAGAGTCCACTATTGTATTCTCCCATCCCTGCCCTGACCTCATCCTTATAATCAACTTTGTGATGTATACATCACCTGACTGACATCCAGTACTGTGCAAACATTGCAGGTGCAGGTATTAATCGACAAAGTGCAGTGAATGAACAAAAGAGAAATCTAAATCAAATGAGTATTTGGTGTGACCAACCTTTACCCTTAAAACAGCATCAATTCTTCCTCACACTTCTGTCCCTTCGTGTAATCCCAGACACACTCGATGATATTGAGATCAGGGCTCTGTGGGGGCCATACAAGCACATCTAGTACTTCTTGTTCTTCTTTCCACTGAGGATGGCTCTTAATGACTTTGGCTGTATGTTTGGGGTCGTTGTCCTGCTGCAGAATACATTCGGGGCCAATAAACAATTATTTATATTTCTGAAAGCATTCTTTGTTTAGAGCATTTTTCACACCTGCCTAAAACCTTTGCACAGGACTGTAGCTTCATTGTTTAGAAAAGGATTTGTAATTTACATTTAAAATGTCATATTAATCAGTTTCGCTCACTGTGTAGTTCTGCACCACTGCCAGTATTTTAAATAAGTTTATCCTGTAGTTAATGACAGGACAAAGTATTGTTAGTTACCAAAAAAAGAGGCTCAAATTTCATACTTGGAAACTGATAAACATCAGCCACTGGTAGCTTATTTCCTGGTGCAAGGTAAATACTGGCAGATATTGACAGTTGTGCAGTCTACAGGTACATTCCCAGTATTAGGCTGTAAAAACGGCTGTCTGTCAGTCTGTCAGTCAAATTACATTAATTCAGTTTTATTTTTTCAGTACTAATTCTGTATAACAGCGATAAGGTTAAGACCTTGTTATGCAATCCAGGAAAATATTATTTGATCCCTTGACGAATTTGTTTAAGTTTACTTACTAAGAAAACAATGAATATTGGGGAGAGACAGAAAATCAACAACAGCAAAATAAAAATAAAAAATCCAGAAAAAAACATTATGTTACACATTACGTAAAAAAAATATTTTAAATAATACATCTATATAAATTGATATATGAATCTACTAAAGATGCAGACGACTTCCCCACACTGAAATGCCAACAGGCAGGGTCATGTTCTGTAAAATCTAGATGAGAACAGCCAGAATATTGCAGATGGTTCGTGGATGTGTCATCCAACCTGATAATGAATTAAACCGCAAAAGCAACAAAGGAGTGGCTAAAGAAGCACTCTAAGGTTATGAATTGCCCAGACCTCAAGCCTATAAAAATCTGTTGGGCCAAGCCAAATAACAGCCAGGAAACTTAATGGATTTAAAGAGCTTCCGTAAAGAGGAGTGGGCCAAAATCCCTCCCAAGATGTGTACAAACTTGGTGACCCAGTACAAAAAACTACAAAGACTCAAAGACTGCAAATAAGTTTATAACCTTCATGTAATGTGTTTCTTTCTGGGTTTTTGGTTCATACTTTGTCTCTCTCTTCGGGAGATCAAATTAAATATTTTTCCCACTGTATTTAAACCCTCTACTAACTCCAAAAGCTTATAAGTAGACTTTCAATCTAAGAATTTTTAGTTATATTTAATTTCCACAAATTCAATCTAAATTTGCCCTCAAAGATGAACAAATCGGTGCCCTTTATGGTTTTCACGTCAGCCATAAAAGCCTGCTATCCACAGTGTGGGAAATAGTTTATATTCTCCGTAAGAATGATGAAGTGCTAAGAAGAAAGAAGCTGTTTTTGGTAAATAACACAAGCTTCATTCTAAGATTTAGTTTCAGGATAAACACTCACTCGTTCTCTTACAATAATAACTTATGAAATGTGACCCTAAATGTAGGAATGCATATGGTTATTGTTAAGGCACAAAGACACCTTTCTCATTCTTTGTAAAGGGGCACGTTTGGCTGGAATTAACTCTTTACTTTGCAGCGCATGCAGGGTGTGGCGCCACAAAATGTGGTCTGATTCTCAGAGGAGACACTCCCACAAGCCTCTAAATATGGTTTCAGGAACCACAAAATATGAGGTTTTTGTATTAAAAGTGTGATTTCGGCAAAATTAGTCTGGATAATATCAGCAGTTAAATGCGCCTATTAATAAAATATTTTAAAATCTAACCAGCTATCCATTTTCTTAGCTGTTTATCCAATTAACGGTAACAGGATGTTATATGATGATCAAATTTGGTCTATGAAACCTTTCAAAATCCAACTCACTAAGCTTTTCACAGGGGAAAAGTTTGTGACATGGACAAAATCATATGAAGACCAATGAACTGTAGTAAAAATGGAATTTCTCTAGGACGAGAAAAGTAAGAAAGCTCATATGAAATGATGTCCTATGTAAGATCATATGGACTGGTACTAATTCTAGATCTTGGACTTTTGTCAAATTTACTTTTTTAATTTTTCTCCTTCTTTTAAAAGTCACACTAAGCAGGATGAAATCATCCTAATGGTAAACAGACTCATTCTTACACTTTGCTACTCTCCCAGACCACTCAAAGCACTTTCTACAACATGCCACCTTCACTTTCTTCTATGCTTTGTAAGTGCTTGCTACCTCACATTCACACGATGGATGCATCAGAGAGCAATTTGGGATTAGTTTCTTGTCCAAGGATATTTGGCATCTAAACTCAGGGATCAAACCAACAACCTTCCAATCAGTAGATGACCTCCCCTCCCTCCTGAGCTACACCCCATGTGACGTAATGACACACAAAGACTTCCAGAAACGAAAAGGAAATTCCTTGAAAAGGAAATAAAGAACACAAAAATCCAAAAAGTGTAACTAAGCTGACAGGAAGGTCAGATCACGATGCAACTGTGGTTACGCCACAACATTCTTTATAAAGGTACCAAATAATCTGGGTGTTTGACATCGTCTCTAACTCCTTAAAAGGGAATTGTTGTTTTCTTTGGGGGGAAATGTTCCTTTACAGTGCAAGTGAATGCTCAATATTCCACTTCTCAGAATAAAGCCCTATAAAGTTCATTCTCGGTGTTTACGTGTATTTGCTGTGTGTCATTGACTTTACTGGCAGTCAATGACACTGGCAGTAAAAACCACTTTGAATCTGCTTTGTTTGAAAACCCATACACTAAGAAAAGAAATGCAAAATGATGTTTTACATATTTATGAAGTTGCTTATCTAAGCCCAATTTATATTACATTGTTATTTTAAGGAGAATCCAGTGTGAGAACAATCATACAAACAGTCATACAATGATTGCGATTAATTAATTAATATTTGACTTTTATTTATATTTAATTTAGCTCAGCCAAACTATCTTCTCATGCGTGTTTTCTTTATTTCACAGTGTATTTAGTGATGAGCAGTAAACTTTGAACCAAAGTAACCTTGTGAGTCAACTCCTAACAGAAAATCGTAAAAGAAGAAAAAACCAAGGACATTAGCAAGGCTTGCTCTACAGAAACTGCTTTAGTAATGCAAACAACTAACCCACACCCAGGCAGGTACACAGGTGTATTCTTATCAAGCCCCGCCCCTTATTTAACAAAAAGCTACTTCCACATTGCTCCATCACCAGAACTGCGGATCATCCCACAGAGAGCAGAAAACAATCCTTCAACGCAGCATTTAAACTTCACAGCATCGAGTAAGTCTCTCCAAACTTTATTTAATTACATTTTAGATTTGGATTCTCCTGGATGCCTGCTTCTATTTCATTTGTTGTCATTATCCTTTAAAGCACAATCAGGTTAATTATGAGAATTCTAGAAATACTATTTAGATAATCTGACAATCGATTTTTAGTTACACAAAGAAAAAACAAACCCTGGAAAAGAAAAGGAACGATGCTCTGTTTTTAAATGAATAATTATTCTGTCAATATTCCAGTCTGGATAAACCATAATGTGTTTTATTACCTTTTAAATGACTGACTGTACTTAGTACATTTGTGTATAAATGTGTTTTCAGCCTTGTGGACATGGCTTAAATTATTATTTTTTCTTTTCAATTCATTTTTTTTTTTACAATCTTTTTACTTAACTGTATTTTAGAACAAAACATTTTATTATAACTGCATTTTTTACACACAAATTTCAAATTTACAAGTTGTTATAATAAAACTGAGGTAGAATGTAAAGGAGCTTAGTTTGTTCTGGAAAAAAAAGAGTCTGCAATCTCATTCTTATCTGCTCTTCTCTTATTTGCTCTCTCACTGTTTGCTTTCCTGGAAAGAATGGAGCGAGGCCTGAGCCTGCTGATTGCCGCAGTGATGCTTTTTGTGGCTCCGGGGGTCCAAGCAGCAGACAGTTTCACATTTGCCATTAATGCAACGGTTGGTTTATATTTAACTTTGCCAGCACAATACGACTGTGACCATGGTGATTTACACGGATGGAGTGCATTTGTTAAGCATACACTTTTACATATTTAGGAGCTGAAATGAGTTTTACTGTACGAAATAGTGTCAGAATTTACTGCTAATTTTGTCTTTTTAAGTTAAGCATCTACAGCGTGAAATAGAACAGCGCATGGTTAGCTTGGTTAAACTTTTATTTATATTTATACATTCTGAGAATTATTATTATCATGGGAGAAGAAAAAAAATGCTAGTGGGTCTAAAAAGCAGGGGGAGTGCCTTGAGCATTTATCCATAATAATAGCCAGCAGGAGGAGAAGTGAAGAAGTCTAATTATATAAAAGTCTATGGAAAAATGTCTCCCCATCGATGAACTCAGTAAGCGCGTTTCTTTTGAGTTCACGATCTCAGATCAGAATCAGAATCAGAATCAGAATACTTTATTGATCCCTGGGGGAAATTATTTTTTGTTACAGTGCTCCATTTTAAACCAACATTAAGACAAGACAGACAATACGCTAACTAAGAATAGTACAATATATACATATATATACATACATACATACATAAGTCACTTATAAATAAATAGTTGGAAAATGCTAACTATTTATGTTATCTAATTTAATACATAATGAGGTCAGATCTACATTAGAGTAAAAGAGCAGGTTACAGATTGTGTAATGGCGGTTGCAAAAATGTTCAGAATGAGGCTCCAACATGGGAGACAAGAATCGAGATGGGTGTGGTGGCTACTGCCATCTTTTACATACAGTCTAACAGTCACATATGGCTAAACAGTGGCTTTTATAAATCATATAATTAATGGGATTTGTGTGATTTATACATTTCTAATTTTTTTTAAGGTAGAGTTTCATTTCCCATAAAGCCTTTAGTAACCTAATGTTAACTAATAGCAGCTGTTCCCAGTTCATGAGCTGGGATGCTATTATTCGTCAAAGTGTTGACACAGAAGTTGAAGCTGCTAAGCTGTTTTGTGACTTGGATTATGCTCGTGTGTCTCTCTACTAGGTAAACATTACAAAGACAGGTTGCGGGATTAGTAAGCTGTGCATACAGACCCCAGACAACTGTGACCCTGCTGGGAACAGCAGCTGTTTCTTTGGATCAGTGGCTGCAGGCAACACTACAGCTCCTAACGGCACCGAGCTGATGTTCCAGCTCAGTGGGAACTCCACTGGGTACATCGCACTGGGGCTCACCGCCAATGCAACCCAGGTACCACAGCACACAAAACCAGAGCGATGATTAAGTTTAACCTAAACCAAAATGTTAACCCAAAACAATTATTTACTGAAGAGTTATACTTATTTACATGTTACCTTTTCAATAATTATAACTGATTTCCTATGTTATCAATTTCTTTTTTAAATTAATTTCATTCAACTACTTTTCCATTACCTAGCCATTAATCCTCTGACAGGAAATGTTTACTCACTGTCAGAGAATTAATGAAATATTTGACATTGGTACATAATGAAAAAAAACCTTAAATAATTGGGTTGTGTTTGGAAATGGGCATTGGTTTCCATTAGTAAATATCTTTAAAATATATCATGTTCTAAATATAGATTTAATAATAACCGAGAGAGGTTTATTTAATGAAAGCCACCACCTTGCTTAGTCAAATATTCACACCAGGATGTGAAACCTTCACACCAAACTAAATGTAAATACTGCTGTTAAGGTACAAGTGATAAGGCCAAGTTAAGGATAAGGCACCTAGGAAATACTATACCAAGGTTAATCAATTACATCTGTGTTTCTATAAGGTCACACAGACCTGCTTATGTGTTTATGTCTTTATTGGTCCAGGCCAAAGTAATGAGTTAAAAGTGAGACCAGTGAGTTAAGGAAGTATATAACCCTTAAAACTGCTTGCTCTTTTTCAGGGTACCACTGCGCTTTACATCTGTGCTCAGAACAGCTCTAACAATGCTTCATTCGTCTTTGCGGCTCGGCAGAGAAACAACATCAACAACACACTCTCTACATTTGATTCGGTGAGGCTGTAACTACTTTTAAAACGTATCCAGATAAACATTACCAAACAAGCTGAAACAGTTGAACGGTTGACAGATGATCAGAACACATTCCTAAAAGCTGCTAACCTAAAAATTATTTAATGCATACTCTGTAATTCAGTCATCAAAGCCCTAAAAAAAACACAACAAAAAGTGGGTTTTTTAAAATGTAATACTTTACCTGATGGTCAAATTGTTTTTATCAGACTGTGACAAAGATACGAGGCCAGGTAGTCAATGGAAAGATCCAGTGTGAGTTCAGTGTCCCCAATTCGAATGCCACCAACACCAGGAGCGCGGATTCTACCACTTATGTTGTCATCCTTGGGTCTGGACCATTGACTGGAAGTAAGTCCAGTGAAAGCAGCCTTCAACTGTAACTTGTTGTCTACTCTTATCAACATAAATACACACGTTAGATGCTACATTATTTGTGAAGCTGTAAATGAAGGTTAAATTGAATCCTCATCACTATTTTCAATGTTTTATACTTCAGGCAATTTTGGGGCCTTCACAGCTAGCAAAACCACCAATCCTCTGAACCTCGCCAACCCAAGCGCCAATGTTGCAAACGCCACCACAACCACCACCGCATCACCTTCTACGACAAAAAATTCAGCCAGTGGCGCTCTTCACAGTCATGGTAAACACCACACTCACATTTTATTCTCAGACTGTAGATTTAGGGCTCAATGTGATGAAGATTCACAGTTCACAATACCCAGTTCTGAAGCTTTAGTTACTAAATATTGTTTAATAAATTAGTTCATTCTACTATGAAACATTTTAGAGTTATAAGTAAAAGATAGTGGTGAAGAAAAAAAATTAGTTTTCCAAGTAAGTAATGTATAATTTACCATAGATTAAGGGGACAATGAAAACTATGTATAAATCAGCTACATTTAGAAACTGCTGGAGCCATTATTGGACTTCTGGCCCTTTTAATGGAGCAAATGCATGACAATAAATTTGCTATACAACAGAAAGAGCAGGGATAATATGTCATTTTAGCCCATATTGTCCTGGCTGAATTTTTCTTTAGCAATGACTATGATGCATAATTACACTTTGCACCATGTGGTATTAAAGATATCTTAACTTTAACCAGCAGAAACCCTGATGGATGTTTTCTGAATAATTGCTTTTTTGTCTTTTCTCCCTGCCAGCTTTGACACTCCTGCTAACTGTCCTCATGCTGTTCGTCCTGAAGACAGCCTGAAAGAGTGCAGAGAGGAAGAACCTGTGACCCGGTGAAGATGACTGGTTTGCAAAGCCAGAAAATCTGAGTGTCAAGCTATTTATGACGTGTTTACTGAACTAATAGTGAAATGTTTTATGTTTCCTTTGCACTTTTTGTATCTATTGAATTTGAAGATGTTATGTTGTTCAGTTTCAAAGTAATTGTGTGGATTTAGTCACCAAATATATATATATATATTATTTTTTATATTCATGCATGTGACTTACATACACACACCTACAAGTAAGCATACTTAGACAAATGGCAAGATGGTTTTGTTTAACAGATATATGTACTGATTGTAGATTATCTTTTAAAAGATAAACTTACTGAAACTGAAGCTAATTATAATAAAGTTAAACTATGGTCTTATCTCATGAGCTGCATCTCTGGACCCGGTACAGTGAAATCAATAAATCCTATCCCCTAAGATACAGTGTGACAATCTTTCCTGGTGGTGATGAGGGTGTGACTGATGTCTAAATGAACCTCATCTGGTTAAATCGAGAGACACACGGTACTGAATCTCTCAAAACTGATCACTGCAATGTCATCTCGTTTCCCTCTCACCGCCCTGTTTTGGCTGTGAGAAACATCGGGTACATCCCCATTTTGTTACTTGTATGTTCAGTGCATACAAGTAACCTTCTGCACAAGCTGACTAACAGCTGTTTATGATTGTTCGTGGGAATCTCAGTGCATTCATGATATACAGCATGATGATATAACTGCATAACACACTGATCTCATAAGAGAAAAGATGATTTGTGCAACCTGTAGCTGCTAGCTAATTTATATCTGCAGTGCCTTAAATAAGCTATAAGATATAAATAAACAATCAAATACAAATGCACTCTGTGTTGTGAAGGATGTCCAAATTCCCTAAAATGCATCTTGAGACAGCAGGTTTGCCATTGCATCCTTTGCTGAAGTCACTTCGGTAACCATGACGAGAGTGGCGCACTGCTTATGACATCATGGCAACTTCATTTGATTTTGATTTGCACACTTAAGCGCTTATGGTCATCTGACAGAAACCATAAAATACCTTAGTTGGCTAGAACAAAGCAGCTGTTGTGCTACGTGTCACAGTAACAGATGCTCATTGCACAATTTAATAGGCACACCTTGTGTTGTATTTCATTGGAACTACTTTTGCTTGTGGGCTTGCTCCGAGTCTTTGTGGCACAAATTGAGTATCACACTGGAAACATTTGAATACTGTGAACTTGAGCACTTCATCTCATCTCATTCTTTGTTACACACACATTATCCTGCCGGAATAATCACATTCTGACCCTATAGTCAGAATGTAGCAGCCCAAACCAAAACTGGCAATGTTTCCCCCCCATCTCTTGTTGTCCAGTTTTCTCAGATCAGTTTTTAATCATAGCCTCAGTTTCCAGGAGTTGCACATGATTTGTTCTTCTGCAGCATGCCTGCTTCAACTTATTGTGCATTCAGAGAGCTAAAAAACTGTATAACCTTTTTCCAATCCCCCACACTCACACTGATGCTTTAACTATGGTTTTCAACTTCATGTTTTTCTACTTTAGTTCCCCTCTTCCCTTTGAAAATATGCTGAAAATGCTTCTGACTACACCAGGAAACCCTGGGTTACTTACTGAAGTGATAACCATGTAAATGGAATTCATGACATCTGAATTAAGTGAAGCCAGATAAGGAACATCTCTGTAGTGTCAATACAAAAGATCCATGTCGAGCCAAACAAAACACAAAAGCAAATTCAATATTTTATTGCAATTTATTCCTTTACAGTTTAACTGAATAGTATAAAAACTGACAGTAACATACAGACAGACAAGGCCAAACTAATTCACTGATGAGAAAAACAAAACACACTGAAGCTAAAAACGTTTTTGTTTTTTAAACAGAAATTTTCGCCCTCACATTAAGACATGTCCGTCGAGCTGTCGTCTCTGAGAACATCACCAGTCCACACTCGTGCCTTCTCTTGAAGACAAGTAACGACGCTGTAAAAAAAACAAAAAAAACAAACCCAAACCTACAACTAGTTCCTGTAAATAGGGGGTACCGGATGACGGGCAAGATACGCAAACAAAAATCTCCTTTAGGGACATTATGACAGAGTGTGTGCACCATGCTTATGTGTGTGTTTATGTGCGTGTGTGTACGTTTTGTTTTTTTTCCTATATCTACAATATTAGAGTTAAAATAGGAGTCCGATGTCCTTCTGGAAGCTGCGACTACACCGCATGCGGGGCTGTCATCTGTGCCTACGAGTCTTCGTCTCCATTCACGCTGTCACCATCATCGTCTGCTTCCACGTGCTCGCCTTCCTCCTCTTCCTCTTCCTCCTCATCCCTCTCTTGACTTTTCACCTGCAGACAATTTAATAAGTGATGAAAAAAGAAATCGTATTCGGATATTTCAAAAAACTCATTTAAATAAACTTTTGTATGTGGCACTAGGTGACAGTTGCTTCATAAATTACTATTTTTGTTATAACTTGTAGTGAGAAAAAGAAGAAAAATCTTATTGATCGGGATCATTTTAGAAATGTTGAAAACTTCTGGCTGAAACGGAAACAGTAGGCACAATACAATAAATGATTGACATTTTCTTAATATTTCTTTTTAAGAGCAGTATATATTGTAGCAGTCGCTAATATTGAGAGAGTCTGAAGGCTCAGTCATCCAGGTCATCGTAGTCTAAGGAGCTTGGAAAGAAAAGTGACTGGACTTAAGTTGCTTGAAGACATTTTGCCTCTCATCTGAGAAGCGTCTTCAGTTCTAGGGTTGAATGGTGGATCTGGGACACTCCACTATTTGACCCTAGAACTGAAGACGCTTCTCGGATGAGAGGCAAAATGTCTTCAAGCAACTTAAGTCCAGTCACTTTTCTTTCCAAGCTCCTTAGAATATTAAGAGAGATTTAAAACTTGGTACTTGGTTTTTCTAAGCTTCCATTTGAGAGATACTTAGGCATGATGGCACATGGAACCATTAACTCGGAGGGCGAAGGGGACAGACTTGAGTTGGATCAAGTGAGCACTCACTGTAGCTTAGCGGACTTAAATCACATGAATTCCAGTTTTAAGGTAATGAGGAATGAATGAATAAAACCCGATGCCATAAAATTTCTCAGAAAATGACTTCACATGTCAGCAGTTTGAGAAAATCTGAGACATGAAGTTCTTTCTTCTTACAAATAAAATTTGCTGTCGGCTCTGATGGAGGCAGACGCATCTCTTCCTGCTTGGCTTCTTATGCCCTTGTGTAATCTTGTCTAACTTTATCCCAGAGAGTCTCTCAGTCTTGTTCTCTAAAACCTAAAGAATATGGATTTGATCCACTGGCCCCTGAACGCAAGCCTGGGTTAAGGAGAGCCCATATGTCCTGGAGGGACCTGCTGGATACACGCTGGATGGGTGCTAGAAGTGGCGCGTCGTGTGCCTGGGATTCCCGGGACTGTCAATCGAGGACATAGAAGATTTCTACCTATTCAGAACCATAATAACAGGGTTCTTGCCGATCGGAGCTGGCTTATCGAAGACTGAAGAAAGCGGTTAGAGCCGTTCAAAACCCCACAAGGCTGGCTGCTATGATCGAAGCGATGGGGCGGGCTGTGAGTACTCAGACTGTTGTTATTGAACGCCACATGGATAAGATCTTGGAGAAGCTTAGCGGGAAATTGACAGACCTGGTGACCAGTGAAGGACATTTAGACTGGCTGTAGCATTGGAGGCAGCTCGTTCGCACTAAACCAAAATTTCTCTCATTTGGCTCCCCATGTCGCTAAAAGGCCCATCAGGCCGGCTGGCTGAAAACAACAAAATCTTCTCCCTGATAATCAGACTGTTGTGGGTCTCTGCGCACATATCCTTCCAAGGCCACCTGCGTAGGCTGCGGACTGCTGACTTTCGCTTAACTGGTTGAAAGGACACCGGATACACACACGCATGTACACTGACACAGATACGCACTCAGCCACCCTCACCCATCCCAAACGTGTGATGCTTGATACCACACGATGCACATGGCAGGTCTGTCCAGTGCTGGATTTGAAATTTGAATTTGAATTTGAATAAAAAGTCCCCCTAAAAAACCCATATTCATTTATTCCTTTCCCTCTGAATACCATTTGCAAACCTCACCTCCTCTTCCTCCAGCAGGTCTCCCTCCTCTTCCTCGTCGTCCTCTTCTTCATCAGAGTCATTCATATCCTGGTTGTCCCTCTCCCTCTTCAAACTGTCATCCTTCTTGTTGCTTGGGTGTGGAGGTGAAGTCACCTCTCCTGGCTCTGGTTTCATACTCTTACCTTCTGCCAAACACAAAGGTACATTCATGACCCGTTATCTGTTCTATTAAATGAACTTAAAGGCTACTCTGGGAAAAAATATAATAAAAGCTAGAAATCTTTAGAGGCTGTTATAGTTCATTTTCAACAAAAGCAGCTGTATTACAGCTGTGAGAAAAGAATGTGTGAGATCATTCTGTACTGTAGGTTTTCATTTACAGGCCATCTGGTTAAACACGGAGGCATTTATTGCTGAGTTTTACCTCACTCAGCACTCCCCATTAAAACATGCCGTGTCCCTCCTACCTGACTTCTTGCTATGGTCCCTCTCCATACGCTCCAGGCTCTCCAGGAGGTCATCCACTTTGCTTTTGATCTGCGTCAACTCTCTCTTGATTGTCTGTAGCTCATCCACTTTCACTGTGGAATGGGGGTGGGGAGTTAGAAAGCCTTATTCTACAACGAGGGTACATTTTGACAGTTGCCCCCCGTATCAAAGGACGTGTATAAGGTTACTGAAAGATTATTATTTGGCCCAATGTTTAAAGTAATTAGGAAAATGTACAACACAGTGGGTTTGGTTTGTATTGCCAGCAATAAGTCTGATAAGCCAGATGCTAATTAAATGTATTTAGACCTTTGTAAGTGGCCGATATTGCTGCCGGTACTTATGGTTGTGCTGGTGCATCATGTGTTAATTATTGTGTGGCCATACAGTCACTGCCCAGTCTGTAGGCCTGACTGAATAACCCTCTGTAAATCTTTACAAAAGCAGATTTATGCAGGATGTTGATGATGATAACAGCACCAACAACAACAGTTTGGTATTCAGTGAAACTGATCGAATTTAGGATAATATACTGTTGTGCTGAAGTTCCAGACAGCTGCATGGACCAGGTAGCCGACTCACTTGTTCTGGATGAGGAAGTCCTTTGACTGCTCTTGGATGAAGAGGAAAAGCTGCTTTTGGTCCGCCGGCTGCTTCCTCCACTAAGGCTGACCCGCGGGCGTTTCGACGGGATCACAGCCCGTGACAATGGGGGAGGAGGAGCAGGGACACGGGACGGGTACGAGTACATTCTGTTATCAAACAAGAGGTTTTACATTTTTTTTAAAAAATGAATAAACATACTCTGTGCTGAATGTGAGAACAGAGCAG
This sequence comes from Aulonocara stuartgranti, assembly GCF_965226115.1. Taxonomy (NCBI): domain Eukaryota; kingdom Metazoa; phylum Chordata; class Actinopteri; order Cichliformes; family Cichlidae; genus Aulonocara; species Aulonocara stuartgranti. The sequence goes on from NC_138954.1 coordinate 9,890,797, forward strand.
TGGTAGAAGTGAAGCATTACTGCTTTTTCTAATCAAATAACATTCATACCCATTTTTGAGTGACATCTTCAAGCATGAACTGCTGAACAAACAACAAAGCATGAACAAACAACAAAGATTGGCACTGTGCGTGAGTGTAAAGCACTCATCCATCGTCAGGGATCTACTCACCTGTCATAATAATCTCTCTGAAAATCATAATCGAGGTCAAAGGAGCTGCTGCTGCTGCTGTGGAAGAACAAAAGAACAGAAAGCTTGTGTTGAAAAATATGAAGACTTGCTGGTATCACTGCATTCTTTCTTTTCTCTAACTACATCAAGTTTTTCCTTTAGTGCCAAATCAAAAGTCACTTATGCCCTCATCAAGAACAGTGATGGGGGCATTTCTGGCTTTCTGTTCAGGTTTGCAGCTGATACTTACCTGTACATGTCTCCAGCGGAGCGTTTGGTGCTTTTTGATCTGTGCGGTTTGGGTTCTCCAGCCAGGTTGATGTCTGCCAGACAGTTACATTATACATTAATGCACAAACCCATTGAGAGGACAAATAACTTGAAACCAATGCTTTAGAAGTTTTTAACAATGCCACGAGTCTCTCTTCAGAAAATAGCAGGTTTGATGAAGGTTAAAATTTTTTTTACTAGAGGTTTGCTGTGAATACACTTTTATTAAATATTATATAAACATTAAATATATTTATAAATATTTTTGTACTGTAGTCAACAATAGTGCTGCTGGCACTACATACTTCCCTGCTTTCTCTTTTACAAATAATAATGGCACACATTTGTGAGTGAGAAGTTTGGTGTTTCTTTTGACAAGTCAAAATGAGTCAAAATTAACACAAAATGGATTTTATGTTACATTTTCCCTCAAATGTACTTCAGGCTTGCTCGTGCCTACGGCTGTTACCACTGAAAACATTTTAAAAGGAGATTAAATGAAGAAATACAATTAGAAACATCAAAGTACTTTACTTGTCTAGTTCCTTCATTTCTTTTCAGAGCAGTGAGACAACGTGTAAAGCAATTACACTCTTGCATCCCTTGAGTATTGTAATCTATCACTATCAGACTTCATTGTTACTGTCACTGAGTGAGTCTTACGAGTCATCTCAGTTTCATTCTCACAGCCAAGGGACCCTCATTAACCTGTATTTCAGCTCATCTTCTCAGGTAGTGAGAAAATGAATTCACATCCACATTTAAGCAGAAATGTTTGAAAATCATTTGTTTAAAATAAGCAAATTATACCTAAACATTCACACTTGTTCACACGAAACAACAAATTGATTACGCAGTGTTGTGGAGCAGCAGAATGACTGGATGCATACCGACGACTAGTCTGAAAGCAAATTGTGATCCAGCTCTCACGCACCAAAGTCTGCACTGCGTGTAGACTTTTTCACTTCTCAGTGAGAAACCTCTTACACCCAGCAGTTAAACTTTTAAACTGGGAAATGTGTGTATATTTTATGGCGGCAGATGGACATATTAAGATTCCTGCCTAACAACATAAGTTTTCTGAGTAAAAACAAATGAGACTAAATCTTAGCTCCTCCCAGGGTCTAACCAGGAAGCCTAACAAGCAAAAGATCCCTGCTTTGATCTCAGGAGACACAAATGTCTTTGAGGTTGCGTCAAGAAGGGTGGGGGAAAAACTTATCACTTATCAGCCCCAGCAAACAAACAGTGACTGTTTAAAGTGGTAACAAACTAAGAAGGTTCAAACAATGAGCTCAGAAGTTCAGTTTATTTTAGTTAAATAAGACTATAATAAAGAGAAAAATCCTTTTAAATGAAAATTCAGAGACTGAGCCCTCACCAAGCACTTGTCCAACAATCATTCTCCCATCCTCCCCGCCGACAGCGGCTCGGGCATTCCTCTCATTGGCGTATTGCACAAAGGCATAGCCCTTGTGGACAGAGCAGCCTACGATCTTGCCGTATTTAGAGAAGATGGCCTCGACATCTGCCTTGGTGACCAGCAGCGTGTTGAGGTTGCCAATAAAGACCCGCGAATTGAGGGAGCGTGGGTCGGTCTTGTTGGTGACGTTGCTGGCGCTCATCAGGCTGGAGGAGGTGGGCGAACGACTGTCAGGAAGACACACAGACACATATGCAGCCGATTTAGTAGCAGGATGAGAAATATCTGACCCTTTGAATGGATCCTGCTTTTGCCGAGTCACAAAGCAAAGTGTCAAGGACTCATCAGGATTTCCTGAGAAATTTAGTTTGGTTACCTGCATTTTTCTAAAAAAATTTTCTTATTCTACAAATTTGAAACTGATTAGATTCCGACCAGCTTCCATGTACTTAATATTTAAAAGCTGCATCATTTCCTCTTCATCTAAAAGAAATCCAAACTGATGGAAACAAAGTCAAGCACTAAGACCACGAACCACGTGATTCTTCAACTGTGATTTCCTGGATATAAAACAAATTGTCCTCTTAAGGGCTTTTAGGCATAGCCAAAGACAAATCTTGATCAAAATATCTGGGTTTAATTTATTAACAAACAACATTGTTATCTAATGGCTAGAAAACCCTGTTTTCTGTCAAGTAAGCCAAAATCCACTCTTTGCCTTTAAAGTAAGCAGTATGCCTCCTGCTTAGGTGCCGACTAAAGGCTCATTCTAACTGAGAAGCCTGTTATTTATCACCTAAAATAAATTATAAAGTAAAAAGTTCACAATGGACTAAATCTAACTGTAGCAGACATTTAAATCATTTTCAAAGGAGCATTTGTTTTAGTACTTTTACGTAGTTCTGTCGTATAATTTTCATATAAAAGTTTAAAAGCAAATTGTAAAACATGCAAACAAACATCTGACAACAACTGCAAATCTGCATAATCAAATTTAAAAGGACTTTGCTTATCGTTTATCTTGTATGGTTTAATGCAAAATATTTTCACAATAACATTTACATTTAGCAACTAAACTTCCTCTTCACAAAGCTTACAGTCAACACCTCCAACCACACACCCATGACAGAAAGCTAGACCAGTGGGAAGTAGTGACATTTGTTTCATACCAGAAATCTCTAATTCTAATGCCTGAAGTGCTTGGGGCTCTGGGTTGAGTAATAAAACATAATAATCACAAAGACAACAACAACAAAATGACAACTTTGTTCCTTCTTCCTTCTGAATTTTATGGTATGCCTGTCAGTGCTTTCATAATACATTAAATAAGGGGTGTGCGTTTCTTCAGAAAAGTAAAACAAATATTTAACTAAAATGCACGATTTTGAATAAAAGAAACTAGAAAAAAAATAACTATCACTCGCCATTAATATAATTCATTTACCTGTTAATGGAGCCCCAGCTATGCCAGACTCATTTCAATGAACTAATAACCTGCAGTACAGGTGTAGAGCTTTAGCTGTAGATACAAATACAGCTTCTTGTAGCACTGTAATGCTGCCCAATCCTCACTGAATATATGTAATCAACATTTTAAGTAAACTATATAAGCAAGTGTGTGAAGCCCATTGCCCAGTGTGTGTAAAGTCTGGAGAGGGGCAGTAAACATAAAAACAGTTACGTGGCATTAACATTAACCCCCTGGCTGACAGAAGAGGGGGTTTTCATTCATCATCACTCACTCCATTGCGTCTGTGTGCAGGGCTGTCGTCTGCCTGATGTTTGAGACTGTGGGCTGGGTTCAGTTTGGGCTGGTGTCTCGACCTTCACCTTCGCCCCTGGCGACTTATACTGAGGTGACAGAAAACACACCTCGGTCAAGCTGAGCAGGGTTATCTTGTACGAAGCCTTACCTGTTTGGAGTGTGTGCAAGAGTCAGTGATGAGTTAGACAGCTAGCCAGTATGAGACTACAAGTAGAGCCTAATGCATGTATACCTACTGCAATGTCTAAGGCTGGGTGAAGTGTGAGAATACAGAACAGAACCAGACACAAATTGATACCTGGGACTGCAATCAATCGACAGAAAGTGCACTGGCTTAGCCCGCATATGCTTTGCTAGTGTGTGAAGAAATATGGGTGTAGTAGCTTAGACATTTGTTTGCATTTCTAGATGCAGCCGAGATGCCAACAAGTTTAGCAAAGCTGGATGAATTTCAAAACCCTGTGCTACGTTTGCTTTTATTTTCATTTCCTAGACAAACCACAAATTAATGCTGATTACTGACACATAAAGTTCACAATGACTTAGATGGAACCGCTTATAAAAACTAGAAGAGCGGGGTATTTACATATCAGTGAAATATTAAAATTTGGAATTTATCTAAGCTAAGGTTATTAGTCCAAATATGGGCAGATCCATTTATTAGTACTCACGGGGGTGCGTATGTGAAGGGACACAATACAAAAGGTCAGCCAAAAATATATAGTATATAATCTGTTAAACACAAGTAGTGTTATAATAAAAACTCTGGAACTGGGAATTACATCAGCAGCAGGGGGAAATTAAAGGGAAAATTATATTTAGAGAAGCTTTAAGGGTAACCAGAGATTTCATTATTATTACTAATAATCACCAAATTCAGAGATTATGAAATCAAGAGTGTAAATGTGCTTTTGCCATAACAAACAGTACTGTGGAAAAGTCTCGAGCCACCCCTGATGTCTTTATATTTTGCCTCCAAGAAGTCTTGACCAATAGTTCCCCAGGATCTCTGAAGGTCTTTCAGAGTTGTTCCCTGGACACTGGCAGCTTTTACACTCATTTCCAGAGGATTTTTTGTATGTTTGTTTGTGTCTTTATGAAACCACTTAACCCAGGCTTATAAATCAAAAGCATAGGAAAGGAACCTAACTCAAGTAACAGAAAACTTAGCAAATCTATGGAAAATGTAAAGGATAATGTAGTTCATTTTGCACCAATCAGGTGATTCCCAAAGAACTATTAAGTGAAAACCTGACCTATCTCCGTATGGTGTGTAGTGCTACAGCAAATGAACAGTATCTGAAAATCATATCCTTAAATTAGATATATATATATAAAGAGAATCCAGCAAAAACTTGAAACTGGATCTCAGAGGTTATCCATGTAGTGCTCACTGAAACCTTATCAAAAATGGTCTGTGTAAGAAGAGAGAAGCTATGTTTAAGGATGGGAAATGTCTGAGGTTTGCCAAATTACACAAAATCTGGACTGAAAACCAGGGGCAACAGGTCTTCTGAAGTAATTAATCAAAATCTCAAATTTTTGGTTTAAATCTAACCACAAAGGAGGTACAACAGTGCAGGCATACAGCCATTTATAAAAACACTGCAGAGGCTCTGGGAATGTCTTAAAGAAGCCCGGAGAACTATTCCTGAAAGCTCCTTAAAAGAAATTCCAAGAAAACTTTCATGAGCGAACTCAGGCCATGTTAAAAGGTAAGGGTGGTCATACCAAACAACTGAAATTTACAAAACGTTTTTGTATTTGTTTTTTTATTTATACACATCATATTTTAATTTATATATTTACACATTTCAATAAATTATTGGCACGAAATAAAGAAATGAGTGGCGGTTTGAGACTTGTGCGCAGTATTGTATAATAGTGATGTTTAAATTTATTTTCCATAAGCTTTGTGTTTTCTCATAAAAAGGGTAAATGGAGTGAATGTGAGGGCGTGGATTGCTTTTGATACACATATACACAACCATAATACTGGTTCAGATGAAATGTTTAATTAATCAAATGTGTATTAGTAACGTTATGTAAAAACTTAAGCCAATGGCACTCCAAACCGTTCAAACTCAAGAATAAAAATAAAAATAAAAATCACTCTTCATCATGGGAGGGGGAGGGGGAAAAACACGAGGAAAAAAAAACTACTCCATAGGGGGCAGAAAAAAACCCAAAGCCGAAGCAAAAAAAGCAAAGTCTAGGGATAATCAAAAATTACCTAAACCATCCACAACACACCCGCTTGGACCCCGACAGCGCCTTCAGCAGGCCTCAGTGTGAAACACAGGCCCTGACTGGCCTCCGGGATCAAAGCCGGCTAGCATGGCTAACGTTAGCCAACCAACAATTAAAAAGCATGAAAAAAAAGTATACAGCCATCAGACCAGTTCCTCTTTGTCTTGCAAAAACCAAAACCTGCAAAATTCTGACAAATCTGAAGTCGATAACGTGTAATCAATCATCAGGATGCTGCTGCTGCCGCGGTTATTAACATGCTAATGTTAGCTGGCCAGCTGGCTGAAAAGCGTGCCAAAAACCAGCAAGTCCCGTAAAAGAAAAGTCTTCACAATAAACACTACAAAAAATACAGCTACACAAACTTGCAAAAAAGTGGACGAGACTGTTGCTAAGAGGCATCCAAAGCGTCGTGTTTTCTAAAAACCACAACCAGCGTTTGTGCTCTTTTTTTTTTGGAGGGGATGAGCATCTCCGAGGCCGCTAAGCCAGCTACCTCGCTAGCCAGCACATTACGTCCTGTCCAAAAAGCATCGTAGAAAAAAATCCAAAAAGAAAAGAAAAAGGAAGGAAAAATGAAAAATGTCTGGGAACAAAATACTCACCACGACCTTTACGAACAAAATGTCTTGCTTTCGGTAAAACCTGTCAATTTGTTACTTAGGTTGTCCTTTTGGAGCAGACCCGGTTCAGCCCCCTTAGCTAGCTTTCTTCTAGCCGCCGAGCTAACGCATAAAGGCGGTGGTGGCGCGGTCATTGACGGAGACGCTTGTTTTTTGTTGCGGTGCAATTCGAGGAGGCCGGAATCGGTAACTGGTACATCATTTGAAGCACCCCGCCACTCTCACTCCAGCTAAACATATAAAACATACTCACCCTCTTTCTTGGAGAAATCACTACGCACTCTTTTCAGAATAAAATCTCCAAAAACTAGGACTCTTTAAATACGTTTATTTTTCTTTAGTTCTTCCTTTAACAAAACAAACGAAACCCTTTTTGACCCAAAAGAGTACATTTTTTAAATTCAAAATAACAAAGAAATTTTCTAGTTTTTTTCCTCTAGTTAAAAAATGAATTATTTAAAACGTTTATTTTTATTATGTTAATTTCTATTTTCACCTTTTTAAAGATTATGTGATAAATTAAATGTATATTTGATAACTTATGGTTAATATATATTTGATAAATATATATTAAACAAGATATTTATGTTAGAACAGTGTTTAGTAACTTTTGCTTATCTTGCTGTGAAAACACATTCAGTGGTTTTTTATTTTTAAACATTGGCTAACAATTAGACCAGTATGAGTCATCTTTGTAACTGTGATTAACTCTGACTTAATAAAGTTCTTTTCTAATTCAACAGCCTCTCGCATTTGTCTAACGGGCCGTTTACTTACATTTATCTAATAGCAATAGGCCTCTGGTTTATTACCACAGCCGGCCAGGAGATGACAGTGTTGTTATTTATAAAAAGATGAATGTGAGTTTAACAAGTATTTGGCACAGATTAAGAGATTTACCTGTTTAGAGGGTGAACATTTTTTTAATCAGATGAAGGCTCTGCTACCAAGAAGAAAGAATGTACCACAAAGAAGCTATGCGTACATTTAGATAATTACAGATAAGCTTAGAAAAACACCACAACTGATTATAATTATTGGGATGTTTCAAGAACTGGACAAGCAGGTTGCAACTCTTTAGTTATAAAGTGTAGTACATCTGCTCCTATGTTCTTTTTACTCCTTTCAACCCAGCACATTAAAGTGTAGACATTAAAAACAAAATGTGCTAATTAATAGAGCTTAATAGAAGGTACACAACTAATAAAGTGATGTTAGTTGAAAAGAAAAGGTTTAGGAGATTAGTGAAAAGGCTCTTTTGAACTGACTAATAGGGACTTATTTTTTTAATTAAAAGAAAACACACCCAAATGGAAACGTGGAAGATTAGTTATATTGACCTGACCACTCTTCTTATTTACATATACAAGAGTGAGTGGAGAAAAGCGACAGCTGTGTAGACACGAGGCCTGAAACAAAGAAAGTCAGGTTATACACCAGGTGTGGGCAACTCCAGGCCCCGAGTGCCGGTGTCCCGCAGGATTTAGATCTCACCCTGGGTCAACCCACCTGAATCACATAAGCAGTTCATTACCAGCCTCTAGAGAACGTCAGGACATGTTGAGGGGGGCATTTAGCAGTTTAAATCAGCTGGGTTGGTTCAAGGGCACATCTAAAACCTGCAGGACACCAGCCTTCGAGGTCTGAAGTTGCCCACCGTTGTTATACACAGACACAGAAAGCTCACTGAGGACACCTAGTGTACAGGTGCTGTGCAACAATTTTTTTCAACGTCTTAACCCTTGTATGGTGTTCGGGTCTGTGAGACCCGTGTTCAGTTTTTTTCAAAAGAAAAATTAAACAATTAATTATTTTTTCACGTGTAAATGTGTTGTGTCTTTCCACTCACTCCACTTGATTATAACTGATTTATTTATAACATTTTATATAAAAGAAAAACGAGAAGCACATTAATTCATAAATGTGATCTAACAAAGGTAAAGGGAAAAAATTAACCATGTTTGCTGTTCATATGTCTTGTAATTGGGATGAAGTAAACATCTGTTGAGTAATTTAACATAAAATTGTTTGATAGTGTTAATTTGGAAAGCCAAAACTCTAGCGGGTCCACCAGACCCATGAACACTGGCTGAGTAACAAAAATACGAACACCACACAAGGGTTAAACAAAGAAAAAAAGTAGAGGCAAACCGAGGAGGTGTATCAACCAAATCTTTTAGCTTGTATGCTGTTTTTGCTAGACCCTTTTGGCTTGTAAGTCTTGAAAAGGAAGTAACACCTCTTGCTATACCTTGCAAACAGTAAGTGTTTCATATATATATATATATATATATATATATATATATATATATATATATATATATATATATATATATATATATATATAAAAAACTTAACATAAAACACTGATGTAGAAGAAACAGGTCCTCAACACAAAGAAAGTCAAGTAATACAGAGAGGAAAGAAAATCGCTGAGGACACGCTCTATAAAATCTATGCATTATGTGTCTCCAGAGGGCTTGAGAGGTGATAGCATATCGGCATATTTTTATAGTAAAAGTGAACCAAATATCTGAAATACCAAAAATGCTGGGATTATTTAATTTATGGGACAGACACTTACCAATTTGAGTTAAATGATGAGCTCTTATTACATTAATTTGATTTTTTTTTAAAGTCATTGCTGGTTGCAGAGTGTCAAAATGCCTGCATATCTTTTTATATTCATCGCAAAATACCAAATATCCCACAATGAAAAAGCCTTGAAAGCATGTGAATTTGAGACCCTACTTAATTCTCCAAGTTGGAACATCAGTCCATCATCTCCAGTGATTTGTTGTTTGCTCTGAGATGAAAATGAGCTGCAGATAAAACACTTGTGTTTTACCCTGAATAAATGCTTTAATTCTCATTTTCAAAAGATTTCTGAATGACTTTAAAGAGAAGGGATGGTAAAAAGAGAGATTAACACCAGCTGCTTTCTGCATCTAGCAGCGAAGCCCCTGTGTCCCAAATTTTCATGGAGAATACGTTCTTTTGTGAATTGTTTTTGCCCATCTGGTTTTGTTTGCAGCTCCATCCCAGAGGACTTGTTTACAGCTCTGTGCATCTTCTCAGAAATCAGAACTCATACTCTGACTTGCAGTTTTACTGTGTGATCATGTACACAGATGAAAGGTTTCTGCTTGTTTGCCTCTTTTGTGTATTTATGAAAGTCTTAAGAGCGTGAGGACGAGACAGATGTTTGACACGCTGTTATGCAGTGTGTCCAAGTATTGACGTGATTGGTACAAATGTTGGAGTAGCAGGGAGTTTACATGTCAGTGCTGGCAGTGATGGGATGGTAATGTGTGCCATCACTTTTCACCCTGGTATAAATCATGCAGACCTGACAGCGACAGAGACACCATATAGGAAACTGTGCGGAGCAGAAACCAGAATATGGTGAAAGTAAGGTCAACACCAAGCACCTCAAACACACTCAACACAATTTATAGGGAAACCACTGGAAATACAAATATCATAAAGTGAAGAGAAGCCATGTGAACTTAATATTAAGTCTCTTTCAGTTATAATATAGGAAAAGTGGTAAACCGTACAGGGAAAAACCGTAATAAAACTTTCTGTTATGCATACTTATAGTTTTACAGATGCATTTGTCTTAAGAGGCTTAAACTATTTAGAGCACATCTGGAGCTGCTTTAGATTTAACGTCCTGCTCTGACCCGTGTGCTGCAGGTGCTAATAATCAATAAACTGATTTACAGTCAACATGCCTTCTATTGACTTTAGCACGAGGATAACATATCAAATAGCCATTCTTCAATGAGAAAGTGGACTTCTATCAGAATCATACAGTGATAAAAACAGTTTGTATGTATGGAAAACATTTTTCCCAGTACTCATTAGCAGTTTAGAGATTTTGCCCTGTGAGGTTGGTTAAAACTACCAAATGTTCCAATTTGATTGAAGTAAGTTTACTATGAATTATACCTAAAGCTTCTTCAATCATAGTAACCATGAAATCTACAGACGTGAAACTAGCCGGCATATGTGTGGTTTACTAAGGTTAAAACTTTCTATTTAAACGATGACTATATATATAAAAAAATGCCTTAAATCTATGTATATTATAGCTAGACTATAGTGATATACATGCCCAAATTATGACTAAAGACTCAATACTTCACACATACAACATATTACATGTAGAAGGTGCAAGCTTCCACCAAGACAGCTCACTCCTGGGCAGTTTTTTATCCTAAAAAAAAGAAATGCTCTCGTATTTTCCTTTTAAAATGTAAAGCCACTGTCCACGAGCAAATATAGGTGAATTTACCTGAAGATAATGTAAACAGGCTACAGCAGTCTGAGAGTGTAGTATAAAACGGTGGTCCTTTTGTTCTTGATCAGCCAAAAGGGACAATTTATTTACAAGAACTCCATCCTTACCACACCAACAAACTCCCAAACCGATTTTACCAATCAGTGTAAAGTTTCTTATCTTATATATCTAAAAACAGGAGCAGATAAAGTAGATCAGTATGGTACAATGATGTAGCCCAAATTTGTCCCACACACAATATAAATTTTATTAATATTATTCTTTTTGAGATTAAAATCTATTTTTGTAGATAAATATCAAAGTGCCATTTCAAGAAAAAAGTTAAAATAATTGTCACCCTTGTTCGAGATTAAACTTGAAATATTATTTCAACTTTTCTTTCAAAAATACTATCCCAAAATAGTACTTCAAGATTTATCTCTATTTTTTCATTTTAGTTTCTAAACCAACAACAATAGAAAAAAAAAATTCTAAATAAAAACAACTTTTTTGTTTCTTTTGATGAAAAATAAATGCTTGAATGTTAGATGTTGATATTTTTGAGTGATCATCTCAAAGTTTCAACTCAACAACACAAAAATCCAAGTTCTTTAGAAATACCTAACTTGAAATTCTGACTTACAGAGGGCATGGGGTGGCTGTACATCAGGAGGTAGTGCAGGTCACCTACTGATTGGAAGGTTGGTGGTTTGATCCTTGGCTCCTCTAGTCTGCATGTCAAGCCCAAGTTGCTCTCCGATGCATCCATCGGAGTATGAATGTGTGTGAATGTAGTTAGAAAGCATTAAGTACAGAGAAAGTGCTTGTGTGATTGGGTGAATGTGGCATGTTATATAGAGCGCTTTGAGTACTCTGGGAGAGTAGAAAAGCGCTATATAAGAATCAGTCCTTCCATAGCTTCCATACATACTGGCTGCAAGGACAACATAAAATGAAAGCACTTCAACGTTTCTCTGTTTTATTAATATTTTCCCTCTAACTCAGATTGGGGGCCAATCATATTTAGACTCACCACATACCCCCCTTCTGGACACGCCCCTGGTCTAAGTCGTTTTTTTTAAACTTTTTTTTTTTTTTACTTCGTTGCTCACTGTTAAAACACTACAGACTCAACGAGCGCTTCATATGCAGCATTATGAAAGAGCTTTAAAAGCAGTAACAGATGCTTACAGATGAACGTATATTAGCTCACGTCGAGGGGAGAGAGTTCGTGCGTGCGCGCGCGGGCAGCTAGGCAGCTGCAGCTCTTGAGCCGACAGCTCTGCAGTGACAGTGGGAAGTACAATCCGCGTGCAGTCAGCGCGAGGCAAAGACCTACTGACAACAAGCTGATGAGGGGACACCACACGGTAAGAACAGCTGGCCTGATGTGACTTTACTGCACTTTTATGAAGTTTTTTTCACGATTTTTTTCGCTGTCATGGAGTTTAACGCGTTAGCACGTTTGAAACAATATGATGTGTTTTCTCCTAACGAAGCCCCCACCACCCCAAAAAAAAAAACCCCAGAAAACTAAGAGTTTCTGTAAATGGACTCCAGCTGATGTATGATGGATGCAAATGTACAGTGACCTGTCAGGAGTTTTATGATAAGTGAGGAAAATCATCGCTGGGTGGAAGAAAATAGTTCCACGCTGTCCTCAAGAAATGTTATTATCAGGTCTAATCTTACCTCCGTATCTTGGATTACACAAGAACTTATTCTGATTGTGCAACAAGCATTTGAGTAAGGCAATTAAGAGCTATACGCTATAGTGAGCTCATGCCCAAATGGTTCCCTGTGATAGTTTCCCTCCTGTTACTTATGGGACTTTTCCTTTCCACTCCTCTGCAGTCTGCTGATTTATGTAATGTAGCTGGAATGAAAAGTGCTGCGCAGGGGGTGGAAATCTGGCTTACTGAGAGGCAAACCGATGAGGAGGCTTGTTTTAATCATTAGTCTTATGGTGTCACTGACATGCAGCTTGTGCTGGGAATTGATGGTTTTGAGATGTACATTGAGGTGGGGAATCACTGATAATTTATTAACTTAATTTAATGTTATATATGTGACTCTTAAAGGAGCAATAAACAAGATTTTTGGCTTTTTCAGAAACCACTAAGTTACTTTAATATGCTTTTGGGAGGTTGATCAGGTTGTTGGTCAACACCGATGACTCACAGATTATTTCACCAGATGCTCAGATTGTTTGTTCAAGTTCTCACATGGACCATGGTGCTACGAGCGGGAAATCAGCAGCAAGCCAAGGTTTGTTTCTACCTAAAGTATTTGTTTGGCCTGACAGTTGTGCTGTATGTTCGCCTCAACTTCTCACTGGGGAGAGAAAATAACAATAACATTTCAGTTTTAGTGGATTGTTTTACTATTGCCGCTTTCAAAATGTAAACGGCAGATTCAAAATGTGTCATTGGGTTACAGGGCTGGACTGGGACAAAAAATCGGCCCGGGCATTTTGACTAGAGACTGGCCCACCAGGTATTATAGGAAAAACCATAAAGCCTTTGAATGAAAACAAACGCTGTTGTCACAGTGATGTACACTGTCTTGTTGGTATATATGTATCAGTCTAATAAATTTAAACCTACACCATCCTCCCTATTCTGGTATTCTAAACTGTACCCGAAAGTAGACTGCTTGGTCGAGTTAACCTCCTAAACTATCTAGAACACATGGTGAAAACCTGAAATTAAGACAGAGGAGACTAGAGGTGAGACATGATCATTACTTGTCACGGTCCTGGGTCGGGTCGACCCAGCATTTTGAGTTTCTTATGTTTTGGTTTATTTTTGCATTATGGATTGGTTATTCTCTGGTGATACTGTTTTGATTACAATTATATTCTGATTCTTTAGTTATCTGATGATGATGTTGATGACGATGATGATTATGTCTGGTTTAGGTTTTGTTATCTTGCCCTTATGTTTGGTTTAGGTTGCCTGTGCTTAGTCTTCTCTGCCCGTATGTCCCTCTGTTTGTCCATGACGTCATTATGCCTGTTTACGAGTCTGTCTCTGTCTGGCGTGTGCTTCCTGTCTTATTTTGTAGGTCTGTGTCCTTTGTCAGTGCGTTCAGCTTTGTGCTCTCCCTGTCTCGTCAGTGTAATCAACGTCAGCCGTGTCTCCCAGCTGTTTCCTCTTTGCTCCGTTCACCTCTTGTATTTAGTGTCTGTGTCTTCCCCTACTCGGTGTCGCATCGTTAACGTCTGTTCACCCTCACTTGCTGCGTGTTTAGGATTTCCAGTCCTCCTGCATCTCTGTTTAGAGTTTTGTTTGCTTTTGTGAGTTTTATTTTATCTTGATGTTCTGCTCCAGCAATAAAGCTGCATTTTCTGTCTAAACCTCGTGTCCTGAGAATCCTGCATTTTGGGTCCACCACTCCTGCCTGCCTGCCACACAGCCGACCATGACATTACTGATTACTGATGACAGATTTAGATACATTTTCATAAACCATTCATTTACCACATCAATAAACAGCATGGCAGGGCAAAATATTTTTTCTAACATGGCAACCTTTAAAAAGTGAAAGGAGATAGAAAGACAGGTGAGAAAGAATACAACTTTCCCCTGCACAGTTACCAGCTGTCAGCTACATATAAAAAGGATCCTGGTGTTATTTGTCTCTCAGAAACAGTTCATAACTTCCCTTCAACTCATTCATGTCACCTAAAAGGTAAACCTGTTTCTCCATCACCTGTTCAGCTCTGATGATTCAGTAAGGACATCTCCTGGTTTCATCTTCATGTTTCCCTCTCACCAGATAACCAAACCGACATCATGACCAGCAGCTTTTACAGCTGTGGCTCCAGCAAACATCAGCTGATACTAGAAATGAATAATAAATAAATTCTAACAACAGCTGATCAAGCTTAAACGTGCTGCTGTTGTTTAGTGCGACATCCGCTGGTTTCTTCTTTCTGGCGCAAAGTGGGCAATAAACAAATGAGAGAAAAGCCGATCAGCTGATCATTGATCAGTTTCATTATTGAAGTAGAAACAGGAGAGGGAGGGGGGAGAATGAGAGAAGAAGAGGCAGCTGTGCAGCAAAGACAGAATAACTCCAGCTTTGTGTCTTTTTCATTGTAGCTGAAGTCCGGGACAAACTGTGCTCCTTTTCACCTCAATACGAAACGCGCAATATTTTCTCTGAATACGAGACGATTCCGTTTTTTACAGGACGGTTGGAAACTCTAATAATTAACCTTATAAATAAAATAAGATAAAACAAGTTCAACATCAATAACATCATAGCACCCGCCCAGCTGTATAGAAACTCCGTCATGCTAGCTAGTACGCCGTACGAGCTATTGTAACTGACTGTGAAAAGTCAGCATAACGAAAATAAACTCCACCTAAACTTGGTTTATATCTGACCCAGATAGACTGCAGGTCATAACTTCTTACCTAAAGTTCAGTTCACCGCCTTGGGTCTCTGCTCCTCCTGCCTTTCCGTCATCCACCTGCCAGCGTGTTGTATCTGCTGGCCTCCACCACTTGCTAATGTTACTGAATCTGTAGAAGCTCCGCAATAGCCACCACCAAACAACTGAGTTATTTTTACACATCTCCCTTCATCTGGCCAATCCGCCACCTTTCAGTGTTTATACCGTTACGGAAAAAAAACGAAAAATCACCATCGGCCCGGTATGCCCGATGGCCAGTCCAGCTATGTTGGGTTACAACATGGCTGTAACCCAGTTCCTGAGAAGCCCCCTCTGATCCCCAGTATATATTGAAATGTTATCATTTCCCTTAGGAACTGAGAGACCAACAAGCTTTGTAGTTGGAAAAATATGTTGGTTAATGAATTGTTTAGCGGCATCATTAATTACCTCTGCTGAATGGGTTATGGAATTGGTTCGGTTCGTTTTTCCGTTTGTTAGGGAGATTACTTATTTGCAGGTTTTTGATGTTTAATAATGCAGCAAGGTTTGTTTTTTTTAAAAAGAATACAGTTTTCTCTTAAATATATTACTTGAGTTCTTATCTTTGCTCGCTGTCTTTTTTAGTGATAATATCTGACTTCATGCTGCTGTTTTAAATGTTAGACCTAAAGCAGAGATTAATGCACTGGAAAAACAACTTATTAATTACAACACATCATTATTTTCAGAAGTCTTGGGCAATTCTTCATGTCATGTCATGTCATTAATGCTGTCACCATCAGTTTTGTATTTTCTTTTCTTTTTTTGCCCTTAGATTTAGAATGAAACTGATGCTCTTGGATTCAGGAAATATTGATGCAATCTTTACTATTTTCTGACCTTTTATATTAAAAAAAAAATGTTAAAGGCAAGAAAAAGGTTCCCCAAAGCAAAAATGCATTAACGATTTTAGATTGCGTCTTTGACATCCTTATTGTTCTCAGCCAGTTTCAAAAGTTCATCACTGACAGATTTTCCAACAGGGGATTCACCGATCTAGCCTTTGGATTAAGATCCGATGTTGATCTACTCTTGTTCTTTAGCCTTTATTTATATAAAGGTGTGTAGATTTCCAGGTGAGCTCACATTAGTCCCATCTTAACTCAAAACACTAAGTCCTGTGTGTCCTGTGTGTCTGTTCTCCAACACAAGAATAGACTTAGCGGATCCCTTGCTTTAAAACAGGACCTGTTTAATTACGTCCTGTGTTTTACTCCTTCACTCTTCCCACACCACTGCTACAACATGGTAGAAACTAGCAGCTAGTTTGGAGCTATTTCACACTTGTTATAGCAACAGCTTTTATTTGTATGTTTGCAGCACTTTGGGATTTAACCTCAAGCTGTTAAGTCAGCTAAGTAAGGTCAAGTGAATTGACACAACTGAAAAGTTCCACTGACAAATCTTTCCTTGTTAGTTTCGCTCTCTTGCTAACTTTCACTATTGCTATGTTTGGTTTGACGCTTTAGAGAAGCTTTTATTGCATTTATGGTAACATAGTGTGTCTTACTGAACCCTCAGTCAAGGTGTCAGTGTTGTATCAGAACTGGAAAAAGTTGCATTCATGCATGTTTGTTTACTTATTTATCTGACGTTTCGTTTATCTGATGTGCTGCTGTTGATTTCTGAGCCAAGTCAGAAGATGTATAGCTAATATTCAGAATGCGTCCTTGTTTATCTTTTTAAGATGCAACATTTTAATACAAACAGTACTAAAGTACATTAAACATAAACACAACAACTAAAAGCAGCAACTGGAAAAATGGCAATCGCTAAAAAAACGTAGATAATTGAAAACCAATCTAGGAGAGTGTTGCCAAAATTGTGCAAAGCTGCTTTTAATGTGGCATTTTCCCCAAATGATCTTGAAAATCTCCTCAAAACTGTAAACGCAAATAAATTCTTGAAATAAGTTTGTTGTAATGCAGTCAGTTACTGCTCTTCCTTTGATCATCTAATATTCCACCCACTTCTCTAAATTTGTGTAAAACCAGCTGATGGGAAAAACCTGCTGATTCAAATTTGTCTAAAATCTGATCAGATTTTGGCTGGGGAAAAAAAAAGGCTAATGCTATTCCCTCTGGTGGCCATTAGAGGTCTTTCAAAGTCATACGCTTTGTTTCGAAAGACCTCTTAATACTTGTGTTTACATTACGTAGGGAAGGATGACCTAATGTATTTAATTAAGAGTTCAAAGCTGCAGCGAACCCTGGGTCATATGGGATGAATTAGTGTTAGGCAAGAATTTAATTTGCTTTTTCATACATAAATATTTGTTTCCACATCTTTGAAAAAACAGCCTGGAGTCTGAATTTGTCACATCCGATCTCATGCTAGTTCGAGCTGTTGTTTTATGACAGAGCATGTTGATGAAATGGGTCGTCACTTGTTTTTCTCAGCTGCCCAACCCCTGCATACCTTTCACGGACATTAACAGTTATTGCCCTAAAAGCACAGAGTCATTTTGGTTTCGTTCAGAAATATTATTCCTGGCCAGAGGTGCGTTCTCTTTTGCAACACCCGAGGGTGACACAGCTGGGTAATACAACTCGCTTCAAGTATCCGAGGTAACTGTTTCAACATTGTTTCTGGTGTTTATTAACTGCGGGCTAATGTCTTTTTAAATCATGTTTACTTGGGAAATTATTTCAACTCCCAGAACTTTTCTTCTTTGCGCAGTCCAGTGAATTAGTGGGATTATAGGAGTTCCAGTTAATACAAGGAGGGTACTTTATCTGTAAATGACAATTATAAATCCCAGATTCATGCTCAAGGTTATTTTCACAGCACATGAAAACAGATGTATTAAATGTGAGCGGGAGTGTATGAATGTATCTATAGTGTCTCTGGTTTAGAAATGAATCCAGATTGTATTGCAGGGAAAGGCTCCTCCTTGGGCTTTGTTGATTTTGTGTTGGACTTGATTGAAACTTGGATACCTTAAATATTTAAATGCATTAGATGTCAATGTTTGAACAAGAGATAAAGCAACAGTGAATGATCTCAAACGATGCCTTAATCACTTTCGACACTATACTGGATTGTGTATTAAAGCTTTTTTTTTTATTCATTTGGTCCCCAGTATTTAAATATGGTTTATTATAAAGCAAATAGTGTAAATGTAGTGGCGTACAAGAGATACTGATACAGGTACAACCCTTTCCCCCTCAGCAGCTGGTAAGCTGTAAAGCAGGGTTTATGCTTTCCATATCTATGAGTCTGCTGTGGTCTATATAGTCCACTGGGGTCCCAGTCATGTAAATTTTGGAGTTTGGAGATAGTTGGAGTTGGTGGGTTGGTGGTCCGCGCAGAATGTACATCACAGTGCACCAACTATGGTTGCACCCAGGCAGCAAACTTCAAGTGGACTTCAAAGACTGATGTGCCATCGAGTCTCCAGCTGTCCATGTCCACAACAGAGTATAATCTAGGCTTCACATATTACTAAAGTTAAAAGGTGGCAATAATGCACCCAGTAGCTTTTTAAGCTACCATTTAAAAACACTAGAGTAAGAAATTATTACTAGCTATATTTCCGTGGAAACTGAAATGTTTTTCTTTTTGCCATCCAGAAGTAAAAATTTCAGTTAATTATCTGAAAAGTTTGTCTTACAAAGTCAAACGTCTGAGAAAATAATAATAATGGATTGGATTTATAAAGCGCTTTTCAAGGCACCCAAAGCACTTTACAATACCACTATTCATTCACTCTCACATTCACACACTGGTGGAGGCAGCTACAGTTGTAGCCACAGCTGCCCTGGGGCAGACTGACAGAAGCGAGGCTGCCATATCGCGCCATCGGCCCCTCTGGCCAACACCAGTAGGCAAGTAGAGTAAAGTGTCTTGCCCAAGGACACAACGACCAGGACAGAGAGCCCAGGGATCGAACCGGCGACCTTCCGGTTACAGATGCGATTCCAAACCCCCTGAGCCACGGTCGCCCGTTATCAAAACCCATTATCATGGGGGCAGCAGCCTAAGCAAGGACAGCCAGACTTCCTGCTTCTCAGCTACCTCTTCCAGCTTTGGTGGAACACCCCACTGTTGGCTGGGTCTTTCCCGGGGCCTCCTTATTCTGGTGGGACATGCCCTCACCCACAAGGCATCCTTGCAAGATGTTTGAACCACTTCCGCTGGCTTCTTTCGATGTGGAACAGTAGCAGTTCTACTTGGAGCCCCTCGGGTGGTAAAACTCCTCACCCTGTCTCTAAGGGAAAGGCCAGCCACTCTTTCATTTCTACCAATTGTATATGCAATCTCATTTTTTTCAGTCACTACCCAAAGCTTGTGACCATAGGTGAGGGTAAGGACATAGATGGACCCCGCTTAGTTGTCTCAGTCATAGGGGACTTCTGAGAAAATAAGTAGTGCCATAAAATTTCAAGGTATTATGTTGAAATAAGCCAAAATTTCAAAGTGGCTTTGCTAGCCAGCACCATTTTTTTTCTCTTCTCAGTGGTGGAAATAAGCTTCCATCGGCGTCGAACCAGTAAAAAGTTGAGGAGAAACGTCATCAAAAAGTCCTGCCAGGAAAAGCTAGCATGTCCCAATCTGAGAGCAGACTTAGTTAAGGTGCTCTATTGGATTGTGGAGGCATTTTTAGTACAATGATCTTTGTGACATGATTTGGACTTTGTGACGTCATGCATTATCCTAATGTAAACAGTCAACAGAAGATGGGTTCGTTAAAAGGATTGGACGTGGTCAGCAGCAATAATCAGGTAGGCTGCGGTAGGGCTGGGCGATATGGTCCAAAATTCATATCTCGATATTCTTTAGTTGGATGGTGATATACGATATATATCTCGATATATTTTTTTTAAGCCATAAAGTAAGAACAGAAAGAGAGTTCTTAGTCAAAGCTGTGTCCCAGATGTCACACAGGCACTTTTACTAACATACAGCGTAGATGTACATGAAAAATTACTCAGAAATAAATTATCAGCATTTATTAAATAATAATGCTCTATAAATAAAATAAAACAATGTTGTTTTTGTGCATAACAAAAAGCTCACAATTGTGCAGTCAAAATGTAAAGTAAAAGACGCTGAGCATAATAACAAAGACACAGATTTCACAGCTGCTCTGTTCCCAAGTTCTACTGCGTGACTGACAGCCGGGAGTTTGAAATCCGCTTTGTAACCATGTCTCTTAACAGGAGCCATTTCTGGTCATTATACACACAAAATACAGTAATATTACGTTGAAGCACAGTACGTATCACTCCGCGAGGCTCCTGACTACGGTAGCCGTAATGCTCCAACAATCCATCAAGCGGTGCAGCTCCGTAGTTTACCAAAGTCGTACTAAAACATTTTTTGACAGATTTCTGAGCGCAGTGTAGCACATTAAATTGGTTTGCGATCAGTAAGCACAACCAGAATTTATACATAAGGCGACATTCTCAACAGAATACATTATTCTGCTGCTCATCTGACACTCCAAATAATAGTAATAATAATTAGTGCTGTCAGCATTAATCTTGTTAAAACGACGTTAACGCCAAAACTGCATTAACGCGGCAAATCTCCGTTAACGAGTTACTGCGGAACGCCCCGTGCGTGGGGCTGCACGGCGTCAATGCGTTAATGAGCTAACCGCAGTAAGATAACGCTGGCCACACTAAAATGGTAATCTCCAAATGTTTTCTTTTTACCAACCAGCTCCTCTTTGATAGCTGCCGTGTCCATCTTTTCGTTGCCTGCAGGTGAAGCGATGGGGGAGGGGGAGTTGTGTTCAGTGAAGGAGAGGCGAGGCAGAGTAACGTTGCGTAGAGACAAAAGTGGACGAAAAAGAGGCAAACTTGCGGCTCCACAAGTATAATTATAAGGTAACATAGACTATATCAATATAAACGATATTGTCACATCTGATATCTCGAAAAAGAGGCAAACTTGCGGCTCCACAAGTATAATTATAAGGTAACATAGACTATATCAATATAAACGATATTGTCACATCTGATATCTCGTATAAAAATATAGCGATATATTTAAAACTCGATATATCACCCAGCCTTAAGCTGCAGTGTTTAAACGATGCTCAGCTGGTACTAAGGGCCCCCCAGAAAATACCCCCCACATCATTATACCCTCACCACCAACCTGCACTATTGCTACAAGGTGGAATAGACCCATGCGTTCATGTTGTTGGGACCTAATTCTGACCCTACCATCTGAATTTTGCCTCAGAAATTGAGACTTATCAGATGAGGGAATGTTTTTTTAGTCTTTTGTTGTCCAATTTTGCTCTGGTGTGGTCTTCTGCTGCTGCAGCTTATATGCAGGTTTGACATGTTGTGCATTCAGAGGTGATCTTTTGCATACCTTGGTTGTAAAGAATTTATTTGAGTTACTGTTGCGTTTCTAACAACCTGAAAGACTGTGCCTATTCTCCTCTGACATCAACAAAGCATTCTCACTCAGAACTGCTGCTCACTGGATATTTTTTTCTTTTTTGGACCCTTCTTTGTAAAACCTAGAGCTGACTATGTGGGGAAAATCCCCAAAGACCAGCAGTTTCTGAAACGCACAGACCAGCCTGTCTGCCACCAACAATCCTGTCACGTTCAAACTCACTGAAATCACCCTTCTTCCTCGGTTTGATGCTCGGTTTGAACTTCAGGAGTTTGTCTTGAGCATGTGTTCATGCCTAAATGCATTGAGCTGCTTAATTGTCTGATTAGAATGAATTATGAATAGAATTAATGAGGAATTAAATTGGCATACCTAGCACAGTGACTGGTTAGTTCCTTTTTAACTCCTTCTAGCTCCGCTTTTGGTCTTCACCAACTTTGAGGGAAATGTCTGGCCTTTGGTCTGGTTAATGGTCCACTGTGTTCAGATCTAATCTATTTCTGGCTCTCTTTTGGTCCTTAGCAGGTGGTGTTTAGTGTATTTTTAGGGCTTCATACTGAATAAAAAGCCATGCGTGGTGGTCAAAGTAAACCAAAATAATACATCCGTAGGCCGTAAAACCAAAACAATGATTGATCTAACTGATCAAAGCTGTTGGGTAAAGGCAGAGCTGGCAGTAATCCTCTGTGGGAGACCTCTTCCATTTTTACATATGAAAAAAATATCAGCAAGTGCAGTTTAGGGTATATTAAGAACATGTCCCATATTTTAAAGCTCTGTTGTCTTTTGTTACAGTACAGTTTTGAAGATGAACACACATTCATAAAGGATAACAAAATAAAGCTAATTGGTTTATTTCCCATGGGGTCTTCAGCAGGAGGTTGGAGCAGAAGCAGCAAGAGAGCAGAGCAGAAAGTGATTAAATCAATGCAGCAGCAATAAACAATGTGCCAGCAAACAGATTGGTAAATAACTCGGCAACAAAGAGGAACTGTCCTAGAAAAATGACAAAATTATTATGTTAAATTAAAAGTATACTTCTTACAGAGCATGTAGCCACTGCCAGTAACAACATCATGTGCTGTTTTTTGCATTAGTTTGTGTTGGGACGTGTGCACTAAAGAGAGTAACAGACTCAATGCAGAGGGAGTTGTTGCAATAAAGTTCAAATATTATTACTGGGAACCTCCTAAGACTAACATACAAGCATAACAAATATAGCAGTTAAATTAAAGAGATCTGTCAAAATTAATGATGGCTTGAAGAATCTGCAGAGCGACATATGTAGCTTTCATCTACTCCCAGAAGGAAATCAATTTACATTTCTGTGTTTATTTTTTATTTTTATTTTTTTAAAGAAAGAAAAAAGGAGTGTTTCAAAGGTGGCGTAGGGTCTGCTGGAACTGCAGGGAGAAATGTTGAAGTAAAACATGAGTTTTCACTGATGCTTACAAAGAAGAGGGTTGGTGAGAGTTGTTTTGAAATGAATACTCAGAGTACAGTTAAGATTGTGTCCTGGAACTTGTTAAAAGCATTACTTTAATGAGTATTTTGATGTGCTTTTTTTTCCTCCCCCCTTTCTTGCGTGACTGTGCCATATTCACTCCTCAGCATCCAAGTGCAAGAGAGTGAATAAGGTAGAGAGATATGACTCAAACTTTCACTCCTTTGGGGAAAGTTGTTGTTGTTCTAACAGTGTACTCAGTAATACGTTCACTTCCATATGTGGAAGTAGACGCATGCATGCATTTCTTTCTTTGATGCAACTGAGAAAGTTCTATTTTCTCCACATATTGTAATTACTGTGTGAAGCTTCCACTCTAAGGCTTAAGACCATCACCTCTGTGTTAGGTCTGATAAAGGTAGAAGGTCATTAAACCCTTACCTCCACAGTGAGGCTGTGTATAGTTTCAAATGGTTTCGCACACATGGACCTTACCGACATCTAATCAAAGTTGCTCGTTTCCTGCCATTTCTGTAACTTTCTGAAGCTGATAATCACGCTGTGATTAGCAAGCTGTGCGGAGCTAAGAAATAAACCCGGCTTCTCTCTCAGCTCTCTTTCAGATGTTACGCAATTATTTCTGTCATTTTCAATGCGAACAATGAAGCGCAACACTATGATTCTCTTCCAGAAAATTCACCATTATCTCTGGATGTCTCCATTGTGGCTTTCTTCATTTTATGATTGCTGGCTTTTCATTCTGTCTTAGTGTTGCCATTTTAAACAGCTGTAAACACTTCTGACTTCCTTCCTTTTATTGATTGTGTATGTTTTCCTAGCTCACACTACGATTTATTGCTCATTATTCCTACAACTTCTGTATTCACTTTATTTGTTTTTGACACACACACACACACACACACACACACACACACACACACACACACACACACAGAAGCATGTACTGGGCAAAAGTATCTGGTGTCAGAGTATATTTAAATATAATTTTGATAGCACACGTTAGATAAAATAGCCATGCACAGCTACAAAGCATGCAGAATTACAGTGAAATGTAACTTGAACTGTAATTCAGTGTAGAGGTGGGTGATACAGCTTCAAAATTATATCACAATATTTTAAGGTAATTTGAGCGAATTATATGTATGATGATATAGGGGGAAAAAAACTCAACTTTCTATGAAAGGTTACATCTTGCAGGAAACAACATTTGTGCTGTTGGCTACTGTCACTGATATCAGATGGTAAATGGACTCGATCTTACATACTGCTGTTCTACTCTACACCTCATACACACAGGCACTTTTTTAATGCTTAAGTGCTTTCTATCTAACATTCACACACATTTATAGTCCAATGGGTGCATTGGAGAGTGGTGGGGGATCAAACCACCAACCTTCTGATCAGTACAACAACTTATTTGAGAGAGTGGATGAACTGAGGGGCTGTGCCAACATCCAATAAAATATAAAAATCAAGGATTATTTTGAACTGTGAAGTTGGAAATGAGAATAATAAGTCCCATTTTAAAGTTCACGTACTTTGCTGCTTTTAAAAAAATATCAACTACATGGCAGCACAAGGAACGTTTTACATGTTAATGGAAAGTTTGTCAGATTCCTACAGCAAAGAAAAATAAATCTCAGGAACACCTTCAGTTGATACATGAGGTGCTGAATGACTGATTGCATTGAGTTAACAATATAAGAAGCTTGTGGTGAAATTTGTCCCAAGGCAGAAAAAATACAACATTTTAAATTGTTCTTCACATTCCAACATTTCCAAAGATACAAAATTTGTCGGGCTAAAACTTTGTGGAAAACATGTTGAATATTTCCACTTGATGACAGGAGTAAAAAAACAAAAAACAACCCAAAAAACAGAAAATTAGGTGTGGATCAAGTGGGATATCTCATGCAAAAATATAAATCATATGAGGCAAATGTGGCACTCCAGAAAACCTCTGTGTAATTATCATATCAGTGCAATGAACAGCTGGAACACGCTGACACTGTCAGTCACTGATGAATTGGCTGATTTTACCAACGTTAAAGCCACTGAAAGGGAAACTAAAGTGTTCAAGGACAAGAAGATGCCAGTGAAACTGAGGCTGTCCTAAACACGACCGCATAACTTTGTCAAACTGTTTATTCAGCTAACTGTAATAGATTACATTATTAACAATATAGTCAATGTAACAAGATTTATATAAAAACAAACTTTAAATTCCCGGCTTTGTAGTGTTGGATGTGCGGCTTCTTCACTCGCTAATTCTCCCATGACATCATGTGGAGGAGCCCTGCATGAAAAGCTGGAAAGTGTTGCTTGATGCTGCCCTGACTGATCTACTGGCTGAAATACTGATGGTTCACCAAACATCGGCTACAATAAACCACTAGATGTAAAACATAATCTGTTTTCACAGGGTTGCTCAGACCAAATACCACCCAAAATTTGTTTGGAAAGACACACTGGAGTCAGTCAGTACCCACCATACCAGGAATAAGTCCATTGCAGAAGAGTTTTAACAGACGCCTCGTGAAGCTGCTCATATTTCAAGGCGCTGGCAGGCCAGGAGTCCAAGTTTGGTCCATAGGCACTGCTGCTGCTGGCCCTGCTCTATCTGGTCCATGAGTGCTGCTCACAACAACTTGTGGTTTAGACTGAGCCGCTGTCATTTCACTGGAATTTCCTGCCATCTGCACTAAAACAAAGTTTCTCACAGATCCACACCTGCTTGTAAAGGTTTAGGTTTGCCAAGAGGGGAGGCCGGAGCAGCATAGGTGAGCGGTGATGGAGGGAAAGGCAGAGACCCACATATTTTTTTTTATGGTTTGAGTTTAAAAGCGAAGGAAGAAAAATGAAATGTGAATTGGTGTCGCAGATGCTGAGAGCTGAAATGGCATATCTCAACACTTGCCTAAGAAAAAATTTACAGATTGCTTAAGGTCTTGCGTCAAACAGGAATTGCATGATAATATAATGCTGTGTTCATGTCATTAGGAAACTCTGGATTGTTGGCTGCCAGTCCACTTGTGCTGCTGATTCTCACTCATCACTGCAGATTTCTGCTGTCTTTTCACATTCTCGCGTTGCACTTGGATATGTTTTGGTCACAGAGGAGACCCATAATAAATTGCTATTAATAGCTACTGTGTGTGAGTGTAACTTGAACCCAGTGTAATAACTTTGAGGGTTTTTTTTATTGCAGAGTTGCAAGTATAAAGTATTAGTGTTTGCTTACTTCTGCCGATACTTCCATATGTTGTGCGCCAAGTCGGATATATCGCAGCTTTAAGGAAAATCACTTAATTATGTCTTGCTTGTTGACATGAGTGAAATTCACAAGTGGGGAAAATGGATTTTGCCGCAAGAAGCATTGCTATAGTCTTTTCAAAACCAAAAAACATACCCTGCACATAAAAGTCATTATGAAAGTGCTTATAACTTAAAATATTTTTGATGGAAAGCAGCGGGTGACTCCTCTGGCAGCCAAATGTTTGCATTAAAGTCTATGGGAAAATGACCCCTAGGCTCTCTGCTTTGATCACCTAAGTATTCACTTTCCTATTGAGTTTATGGTTTCAGTTGCTGTTTCAAGTCTTATTGAATTGAAGTTCCTTTAGTAAGTTATGGACCCCATTAAGGCCTTTACACACAAGTGCAAAACTTTGTGCAAATGTTTCATGCATGGGGCGATCGTGGCTCAAGAGTTGGGAGTTCGCCTTGTAATCGGAAGGTTCCCGGCTCAGACAGTCTCAGTCGTTGTGTCCTTGGGCAAGACTTCACCTACCGCCTACTGGTGTGGGCCAGAAGTGCCGATGGCACGATATGGTAGCCTCGCTTCTGTCAGTCTGCCCCAGGGCAGCTGTGGCTACAACTGTAGCTTGCCTCCACCAGTGTGTGAATGTGTGTGTGAATGAGTGGATGACTGGGTGTGTAAAGCGCTTTGGGGTCCCTAGGGGGGACTAGTAAAAGCGCTATACAAATACAGGCCATTTACCATTAAAAATATTTTTCTCACTCATCATTCACAGCTGTTCAAACCAACCACATAATTTTGCTGGGTTATGTTTTATTTTTAAATGTGAACTAACAGATCTGACCATTCAGATCAAATAGTAAAACAATGCTATTCTACCTGAGACACGCAGCTAGACGCTGCTAGACTCTCTGAAATTATTTACCTGCTTCCTCAAATGCGTTCCCATATCTGCCAACAAGCACTCAATCTGCCCCACTGACATGCAGCAGTCGTGATGCAACTTCCTCTCCTGGAGTCTTGATAACTGGATGAACCTATAGACAGATTCTTTTTCAGGTAAATGGGATCTTTTAATGTCTCTTCTGAAATGTTGTCTTTGTTTTACAGACCTTTTATTGAATCTGTTATTTCTTTCTGTATCACTGCTTGGTTTGGTAACATGACTTTGAAGAACAAGAACTTTTTATTATTGTTTTGTTTATTCTTATTATTGCTCTTGCTGCTAAACTAATTTCCCCTTGTTGGACAATTAAGCATTTAATTGAATTGAACACAGAATCCTTGTTTCTTCCTTTTTATTTATAAAGCTCATGTTTGATGGTGAATGATTTTTTTCTGAATATAATGTTACACTAATTACAAGCTGCAAGTTTGCAGTGGAAACATTCTGAATTTCATGTCAGTTTTGCTTTTTCAACATGTTTGGTGTGTAATCTCCAGAAGGATACAAAAGAATGACGCTGGGTTGGGCCTACTTTGTGTTTGATAAGTTGTTGCCTTAGGAGTATGTAGTTTACCTCAGTTTCACCGTCAAATCCATCCTATGCTTATGGTGTCTGGTTTTCAAAACCTAACCTGGCTCAGCTCATCGCATATTTTATATGGACTCTGGACTTTGGTACTTTTGGACTTAAAGTTTACATTGTCAGGTAATAGCTTGACTCTAAAGCCTATATCATTGTAGTCATTTCTCACATATGAGCAAGTTTCTTATGAGCTACTCAAAACTATGATACAAATTCTTTTTTGTTCCTTTGATTACACTCAGCTTCACCTCACTACAAAATGTAATATCTGCTTTTGTTAATCTGTGAAATCACAACCAACTGAACGTACTAATAATTACAAGTGTTAAGCAAACCCTATTTATAAAAGATGGATTTAGTCAATGTAGCATCATCTGTTGCCAATTCCATCTTCTATTTGGCCAGCATCATCTTGGTTTTTTGACACTAGATGATCGATGGACAGCATCTCCTCCTGTAGTCTGTCGAGGACTATAATGTACAAATTGCACCTCATGTTGAATTTTAAGACTTGAAAATGGTGAACGAGGCCAGTCTCACACTGCTGGTCATTAGTGGGAATGCAGATTTAGAGCTTTTTCCATCTTTCATACAAAGTCGACAGTGCTACATGGTGTTTTCTAAATCTGCAACAGATATTACAGTAAATTGTATAATGCAATGAGATCATGGAAAAGCTTGTCTCCACCAGTAACGGGCCACTTGGGAGTCATTTACAACACCAAAATGTACCCTCTTGTTGTTCTTGAAAACACACCAAAAGACAAATTCTCAATCTTTTTAATGTGTAAATAGTGTTTATTTGAAAGGTTTTACTACTTAAAACAAAATCAAAACAGAGGAGCAAAACTACAGTGACAGCACATGACAGAAAGCAGCTCTGCAATGAAAGAACAAACAACTTCAAATAAATTAGATAAACAAAGTAAATAAAATCATTTCTTGTTTGAATTTTTCTCCTCCTTTGGTTTTCCCCTTTGCTGGTGAATCCCCTACTTCTGCACAGAGGAAACAGTGGAAAGTGTGCTGATTTTACGTCTTCACGCCTCAAACATGCAGTTCTCTTCTCATGTTTTAGCTTTTCTAATGTCACTCACTGCTACGTTATTATAAAAACACTTAGTGAAGCAAATTTTTTGTTGAACTGCAGAGCGATTTTGATTACAACCATAGTGTGTGTGTGTGTGTGTGTGTGTGTGTGTGTCTCATAGAAAACTGAAATAGGTCATTTCTATGTGCAGATATGTAATTCAAAATGAAACAAAAGAACAAAATCCCTCCTGCTCATCCAGTAAAATAGACTTTAGTTTGGAGTTTCAATAAATTGCACATTTCTAAAATCCCTATCTGGGCTATTAAATGTCTCAGTGCAGAGGAAGGATTACTGTGAATAAAGTCAACAGTAATTTAAACCTTTTATTAAGATGGCATGCATGAATTGTGACCCAAGAGCAAATCCTCATGTTCTGCAATACCAGAGTGAATCATTCACCTGCTCCCAGTGAGCTTACTTTGACCCGAACTGCGTCTCGAAATCAAACAATTTTTTGGTTTCGCTCACACAACTTAACTGGACTGGGGTGTTAGGGAATTGGGAGTGTTAAATACTAATGATAAAAGTGACTGAATATATCAAAATAAGGGAGGGGATTTTACCAGTGAGTCAGATTTTCACCAGCCACAGTCATCACGTCAGAGACTCGAGGCAAACGGGGTCACAGCACACTGAGCTGAAACACTCGCAGGAAACCAGCCAAGACTTCGTTAAAGCATCTCAACTTCAGACCAGCTGCAGGTGATTATATAGTTAAGTTTGAGTTACCGGCACAGATGATGGATATTAGTTACTTAGCTTTTATGTGAAGTTCAACAAGAGCACCGTTGCAAAGTCTACAACCAGCAAGAATCACTAACAAAAACAGAATTATTAGAGCAGAAACACTGCATCAAAATAAGTGGAAAACAAATGTTGATATTCTCTCCCTCTGTTTCACATCATCAAAACTCAGTTTATTAAAACAATTGAAGCTATACTGGTGACCCAGTGAGGCTTTGTGATAGATTTAGCCACACAAGTAAGATCAGTTTTTAGGCTCTGTATATATTTCTCTTAAAACAAACAAACAAACAAAACAACTAAAGGTCCTACATCTGTAAAAACGTTGGATGTCACCAGCTTGTCTGCAAACAGCTGACAATTACTAGTTGAGTGGTAATGACTTGAAAAAGTGCAAGTTAAACCAGATATGGAGATTATTTGCTTTCAGAGTAAAAATTGTGCCTTACAGTTGTATTTAACACATTTCAGAAGGTGGAACATTTACTTTGAAAGCAATCAGTCTCTGTTTTTGGTTTGTGTCCCACTTTTAACAGTTTCACTACATTTCAGTAAGTAGTTCGCACATGCATGTCGGCGATTAGTGTCCAGCCTTGTGTGCTTGGGGCTAAACAAAGCCAGTTTTATGATTAGTTATATGTATTTTCTATTTGGAACATTGATTTGAATTGCAGGCCTATAACTATTCCAAATGATTTCATAGCACACATCTATAGTCATGCCAGATGTGGTCAAAAAGTTTTGCTCCTGCGCCTATAAAGAGAAAATAAACATGTCTGATTTGAATTAGACTTGAAGCCACTTCAAGGCCATCTTCTTGTGCAAAAGTACACCACTTCCAGTGTTTAGTGAAGTCCAAATGTGCATCATCCACAGTGTCAGAGTGTCAATATGGCAAGGCTTCAATTTGAAAATTCATTTTTGGTTAAGATAAAGGCGACAGAGACAAATGTGGTGACAAGGTGAGTAATGAGAAAGTTTTGCAGGGATCGCTTGAGAATGTTACAGAAACGAACCTCCGACACAAATTAACAGAGCATGATACTGCAAGTGTGAAAAAACAAGAAAACCAAAAAAAACAAGATGAGGATGATTGTTTAAAAAAAAACAATGACTATGATCGTGCTTGCTTTCCTGATCTAAAATGCTGTCTTCACAGCCTTTGGGCTCATCAACTGTAAAACAGATGGTCGTCTCTGCATCTCCTCTACTAAGTTTCATGGTAAAAATGTGCACTGTATTGCTCAACCTTGAATGAAAAAGCAACCAAATATAAGTAAACTATGATTTTTAATTTTTAGAGGCATAATCTTCTAGATGTATTATGTAATAAGAACATTAAAATAAATGCACATAAAGTTCATTTTCTACCACAACGCACAGGCTTCTTTGACGAGTCACCTGGTTAACAACCAGAGTGCTTATCCGTTGCACATGCCATCTGTCATTGTTCAGTCTGTTATTTGCAGCTCATTTCTGTATTTTATTTACATTGTTGTTAAACATCACTTGTTTTGTCTTTTTGCATGTCTGTTCTAAGCTGTTGAGCTTTCACGGCCACTGTAACCAATCCCAGCCTTGAGGGCATATCTGTTTTAAATAACACTTACCTGGATCTTTATTTTTTTGATGGATGGTCTCTGTTTTTCCTTCCAGCTGCAGAGTCTATATTTGTGGGGATGGAAGACTAATCGGGTCCTCTGTTGGGGTCTTGTATTGCAGCTTTGCATTCTTTCCTTCAGTTTCAAGCTGTGCTGCAGGCATTGGTGTTTTTTGTTACCAGAACTAGCCTTGCTTTCAGCAATGCTTGCAAATATAGACATGGCTGAGCGTCTTAACTGGCGTCACCACTGATTTTTGTCATGGCAGTGTTGCAGCTTCACATTGCCCTCTTTTATTGAGCTGACACGGATGCCGTAGGGATTTATACTTGCGTGGAATAAATGTATTCAGCACCTTTTTCACACAGAACTGGCTGCGAGAAGCTGACTGGCACACAGAGCGGACAGGTTCAGAAACGAGGTGCCAACTCTCAGCCATGTGGTCCTCATCAGTGGCATTGATGTCCCCAGACTGGAACTTTGGCATGGCCATACCATCCACAGGTGTTTTTGCACCTGCTTCATCTTCTAGTTATGTCTGACTTTCCATTTGAGCTCTCGGTCAACACAAAGCTCTTTAATTCGCAGTAGAATTTTTTGTGAAGTGTTCACGTGTCGTTCAGTCTTCATGTTAAAATCCAAGTACAGCATAGGCCTTCAGCAGGATATTTTCTTGACATGATGCCCATATTTGGCAGAAAACCTCAGCAGTCTGTGCTTTCCCAAACCTCCAAAACACAGTTCTTGTAACATGTTTTCATGTGTGACAACACAGTGGCTAAGGTTTGGTTAGGTTTGGGAACAATTGTGGTTGTGGTTAACCTCTCAAGCTCTGGGCTATTTTCCTTTTTTTAAATTTCCACCTGAAAAAACACTGGCAAATTCAGTCAGCAACTGATGCAATGCTTAATACATAAAATTTCCATAATGAAGGGTTCAGACTACACAGTATTGGCATGAAAATAATCTTACCAGAAACACATGGACTTACAAGAACTGATGTTGTACCTCTGGTGTCTTGTAATGTCACGATAAAGACACTAGTATCTATTTCAGTAATCATTTGTGCAGCCTGGTTCTATTCTGTTCTCCACTTGTACTGAAACTTCCCACAGCACGTCTGTCACATTGACTAACTGAAGCTTAAAGCACTCTTACTCACACAACATTGGAAAATGAAAAACAGGCTGAAGAATGAACATTGCAGGTCTTGAAAGATGGTAACTATAATTGGTTCGTGACCAGCATCCAGTCTGTCATCAATAAAAACATAAAGCGCAGTGGAACCACTAAAAATAATGACAACCAGAGTTTTGTTCGTATTTTTGTACATGTAGATACACTGTCACAAGATTCTGTGTTTATTGTTTCTGTAATTTCCTGATTTCTTTTTTTTTTTTTTTGTAATACTCATTTATTTTGCAGTTTAGATAAACTTTTGTCACATCTCAGTCATGTCACTTACATAATTATGATCAAATGCCCCGTGAATGTTTTTCTGTGTGACTTTACTTCCTCCACATCATTTTGGAGCATTTTTTTGCCCATTCTTTCTAACGACGTTGCTTCATTTTATTGAAGTTTGCAGGCATTTGTTTATGGCTTCACATTTGACTCTAGAATAATTTGGTATACAGAAGAGTTCACGGTGGACTCTGACTGCGACATTCCCATGTCGCGCAATAAAACAAACCCCAATTATTGCCCCTCCACCACTGTGCACTGTGCAATTTCACTGAGCGGTCTGACTTTGGGGTCAATTTGCTGGGACATCCATTTCTGGGACTACTTTGTCATTGTGTTAACACACCTGAATGCTCCAGATCATCAAACTGCCAAGCTGTTAAACACGTGTTCACACTTGATGATTAGTTAGTTGTTGCTGGATTGTTGTGGCACTCTTAGCACGAAGAGTGCTTTGCTCTTAAAGGGTTTCTCTTTTTTTGATTTTTCTTTTTTTCCCTCTTTACAAACTCTGATCTTTATGTGTGCGCTCCGATTTTTTTTTAGAAAAATCTGATACAGTTTTAGACTTTTGGCATCTTGCTTTTTTTGTCCTCTTTTCTGTGCTGATATTTAGTTACTTCTGAATAAAATCCCATCAGAGTTTAGTGGGATTTTAATGTAGGACACAAGTTCCTGTGAATCTTTATCTTGACACTCCAAACAATTTTTGTTCAAACTCACATTTGAAAATTTTTAGTTACGTCAGTGTTTAAGTTCATAGCTCGTGATGGCCAACAGCAAATTGTGTTTAAAAATATTTAAGACTTTTCTCAGCATTGGGTACTTGGTTCTTGGTTTTGGAAAAGGGTAACGTACACCTCTAATCACAACAACGTGTCTCTGTATTCAGCCCGCAGTGTCAGGTCAGCAGCTTCAGCTCAGGCGTCTTCCCTCAGTGAAAATAAATCGTTCTCCTGTTGAAGCTGAATCAGTTTGACAGCTTGTACAGATGGGACATTTTTAGAGTTTAGTGCAGAACAGAAGCAGAAGATTGTGCTCATATTTTTATTCACTTTTACAAAAACTCTGTCCCCCAGCATGCAGGACTGTGATCCAAAGCACATTTATAGGAATTTATTACTGCCCTCTATGTGTCTTCTGATGGGAGTCTTGCTGAGGATGATGATGAACAGTTGTCACTGTTAATATATATGCAAAAGGTGCCAGTTGGTCTCTTAGCGGTAGATATATCAGCACAGCAGGTAGTTTTCTTTTCTGTCTTCTGGGGTAAATCGGCAAATAAACACTGAGGTTCGGTGGAGCTGCAGAACTCAGATTTCAAAGTAAGTACATTTCATGTTTGTGAAATCATGAGCTTACAGTAGTAAATTGAAGCTTGTGTTTGCTGTTGGATCTGGATTCATGCGTTTGAGCATCAAAAAAGCAGCGTCACAATTTCTCTGCTACTGTTTACCATAAACATTTTGTGAGGTATCTGTAAATGTGCTTATTTGAGGACCCAATAAATTCCACTAATGTGCACGAATGTATATTTAGCAGCTTGGCTCTGTTACCCATGACCCAGCATGGAACAGAACAGAGATCACTGACAACAAAACTGGCAATGATTAAGTCAGAGCACAAAAGATAGAGGTGGGTTGCAAAGTGGCTTGCAAGACTGTCTGCAGCTTAATCAGTGAACCCTATAGGAGCTAGGAAACTGGATGAATAAAAGGGTATTGGCTGAACCTTCAGGTGATGTGAGCTGGCAATCGAGGTTAGCTGAACTGCCTGAGCTAACTCTGTGCTTAACTGTAAAACTGAGACTGAATTATGTTAGAGCAGCAGTAATTTCCTTCTGTTGTAATTTGCCATTTAAAGTGGTCCAATATTGTAAAGTAGCAATACATTTTTAATAACATTACATTTAATATGCTTTCTTATACAGAATTCAAAAGATCAGTCAAGAATAAACCTGGAATAAAAATTTATGTCTAGATTTTTTCTGCAATTGGCTATGAGTTGACCGGCAAAAAAAAAGTATTTATTTCAGGAAATGAACTTTTTCACTAGCTCATTAAAAGGGATTCATTAAAGTTTTTTGGGTTTTTTTTTTTTTTTTGGGGGGGGGGGGGGTGTTCATAGATTTTGAACAGTAGTAGAAAGAAACAGATGCGTCAATATATAGAAAGATCTATAGGGGAATAAATGGGAGAATATTTACTTAGTTACTGGTTACTGGTTACTGGTTTGTCTTTCTGGAAAATCTGACTTTAATACATGAAATCTCCGTGTGTTTGTTTGCTTGCGAATTCCTCTTACCCCATCAGGAGTTGAACATCCAACACTGGCCCCTGAAGATTTTTATCTATATTGGATGTTATGATTAATACAATCATGTTGCCTAGCAAGCACCTACAAACAGGCTAAAATCACTGACCATTTGTAGCATTTACTCACTTTTAACACCTCATAAAACCACTAAGGATTTAATTTCAGTTTCAAAACAGTAACATCTAATTTATATCCACAAAGCTTTCATTATGCATGATATATAGTGATGTCATCATGTTTCCGAGCAACCACCTAACATCGAACTAAAATTACTGACCAACTGTAGCACGAGCAAGTAGTACTTATAAAAACATAAGAGCAAAGTAGGGAAGCTTATTTGAATCTTTAGTGCAGTCACTTGTATGAATATAGCAAGGTGTGAATGTGTACTGAATATAAAGCAGGAAGCTGTTAGGAAAAAAGTTTGCCTTTCCAGTTTCCTGTGGACAAATATAGGCTAATGACCTGAAAATGCAGTAAACTAGGATTTATTAGCATACCACAATCCCACAAAATTGTTTTCACAGGATTAAGGTGTTTTCTCACCGACATCTTCAACATCTCTCTGAGCAGTGCCGTTGTCCCCACGTGCTTCAAGGCCACCACCATCGTCCCCGTGCCCAAGAAGTCTTCTGTGTCCTGTCTCAATGACTACCGCCCTATCGCACTTACACCCACCATCATGAAGTGCTTCGAACGGCTCGTCATGAGACACATCAAGACCCTGCTGCCCCCCTCACTGGACCCAATGCAATTTGCATACCGCCATAACCGCTCAACGGACGACGCCATCTCCACTGCACTCCATCTTGCCCTGACACACTTGGACAAGAAGGACTCACACGTCCGAATGCTGTACATAGATTTCAGCTCAGCATTTAACACGATCATCCCCCAACAACTGATCGGAAAGCTGAGCCTGTTAGGCCTGAACACCTCCCTCTGCAACTGGATCCTGGACTTTCTGACCGGAAGGCCTCAGTCAGTACGGATCGGGAACTGCACCTCCAGCACCACCACACTGAGCACTGGGGCCCCACAAGGCTGTGTGCTCAGTCCTCTGCTGTTCACACTGCTGACTCATGACTGTGTAGCAACACACAGTTCAAATCACATCATTAAATTCGCTGATGACACGACCGTGGTGGGTCTCATTAGCAAGAACGACGAGTCAGCGTACAGAGAGGAAGTGCAGAGACTAACGGACTGGTGTAAGGACAACAACCTGTCTCTGAATGTTGACAAGACAAAAGAGATGGTTGTTGACTTTAGGAGGACACGAGGCGACCACTCACCGCTGAGCATCAACGGCTCCTCTGTGGAGATCGTTGACAGCACCAAATTCCTGGGTGTACACCTGGAGAAGGACCTCGGCTGGTCCCTCAACACCAGCTCCCTGCACAAGAAAGCCCAACAGCGTCTCTTCTTTCTGAGAAGACTGAGAAAGGCCCGGCTTCCACCACCGATCCTGACCACCTTCTATAGAGGAACTATTGAGAGCATCCTGAGCGGCTGCATCACTGTCTGGTTTGGGAGCTGTGCCATATCAGACCGCAAGACCCTACAGCGGATAGTGGGAACAGCAGAGAAGATCATCGGGGTCTCTCTACCCTCTATTGAGGACATCTACACCACACGCTGCATTCGCAAAGCCACCAGCATTGTGGCTGATCGGACACACCCCTCTCACACACTCTTTACACTCCTGCCATCTGGAAAAAGGTACCGAAGCATTCGGGCACGCACATCCAGACTGTGCAACAGCTTTTTTCCACAAGCCATCCGTCTCCTCAGCAAAAAGGGACTGACTGATAAACACGCACACACACACATACACTAACATTATCACTCAGCTTAACTCAAATACCTCAAAACATTGAGACTGGACTGACTAACCAACACAAAGCGCAAACACACTGACCTACACCACCAAACCATCGCACACACCAACCTGTAAATGCTCTTTTGCACAATATTATTACTAGATATATTATATATTATTATTTTTTTGCACTAACTTGTCTTGTAGCACCTTGGTTCCTGGAGGAACGTTGTTTCGCCTCACTGTGTATTTTTAAACTGTATATGGTTGAAGTGACAATAAAGTTGAACTTGAACTTGAACTTGAACTTGAAATTGGAGGATCTGAGACAAATTATTTAGAGAAGTGTAAACTCTCAGACTGCGGCCAACTTTCTTGGTTACTGGGATACTGGTCTCTCATGTTCATTATAAAAACACAAGTGACAGTTGTGAAACTAGTTATGTAATTAAAAAGCTTTCTTTAATGCATTGCCAGCCACATTTATGAGATTTTATTCTCCTGCAAACATATTGTCTTAACCTGAAATATGCTGCTGCCTTGAGGATTTCTACATGTATTTTCTTTCTAATTCAGGAACTAAGATTTACACTTGTTTTAGTCTTGCATGATTTATGTGAGAAGTCTAATATAACTCAATGGGAGAGTTACAAATCAGAACTTAGGTGTACTTTGAAATGAATGATGCAAATATGTCTTAGAAATGCTACTTTGTTTTGATATTATAGCAACTTCTTTCTGTAAGCCAATATGAAAATCATCACTAATGAATACATGTACACGAAAAATATTGTAAATACTGCACATTCACATATGCACATATTATTCAGAATAGTAGATAATGAATATTTACCTTTTAAACTCTTGTTTTGTTGTTTTTACTATTTGATCATTTAAAAAGGACACAAACACAAAGAGGTTTGTGTTCTCCATGTCTTTCTACTTTATTCACTAAAACAGCGGTCCCAAACCTTTTTTGTGCCACAGACCGGTTTAATGTCAACAATATTTTCGCAGAACGGCCTTTACAGTGTCGCAGATAAATACAATAAAATAAAATGATACGACCAAGACAAAAACTATATTGTTGTGTAAACGCAACAATCAACGCAAATTCACTGTGTAATTGTGTAACTTTATTAGCAGCCTTCTCCTGAAATGCGCCAACAACACCGAGAGTAAAATCTTCCTCTTAATGCTCTCTGGTCACTATGGTAATGCATAAATATTTCTTTCAAAATAAGACGCGCAACTACAACACGGGAAAAGACCCAGGGAAACAGAGTTAACGATAAAATCCCCGAAAACCATAACCCGAGCCTCAACTCTCACGGCCTGGTATCAAGCGGCTCACGGACCAGTACCTGTCGGTGGTCCGGGGTTGGGGACTGCTGCACCAAAACATATCAAAAGCTTGTCTTAGCTAATCCTCCTGATTGCTGCTGTTGTTTTAGCCTGAAGGCACCAAACCATGTTTTAAATTTATCACTAACATGTTGTGTTAGGAAAAAACGTCCTTGTTGCCTCATTTAATCACTGATTTTGGTCTCCACCAACACCAAATAGGCCATTCTTTATTTGCCATTTAGTCCATCTTGGAATTTATGTTATTTCTGAGATTAACCAAAATTACTCAAGAACTTTCAATTTTATTTTTTTTAACATTTGTATTAGTGAAGTCACCCACAAAGCTTTTAAAACAACAACATTTGGGCCATGATTTATCCTGTAATTTCATACCTTTTGTGCATAGTTAAGGCATGCAGAAAAAGAATTGCCGTTAAAGAGCTTGGGAAAATGTTGCAAACAAAGTGTTGTTAACATGACATGTGTGTACTGTAAAAACAGATACATTCTTTTCATTTTAAGTTGATGCAGTTTTTCTTTAAAAAAGTTACACTTATGAACATTATGCTTGTAATGTTGCTATAATTGCAATGTGTATATAACTACAGTTTGCAATAATTACAATTTTAATGCAGTAAAAGGACATAAATCTTTGCCACATGAATCTGGAATTTTTGAGAAAAGCTGCTGCAAAGCATTTTTTAGCCACAGTAATCACAAAAGAAATTCCATAGGGAGTGACTAATTCCTCTGCCATGTTCAACAGCTGGTCACTAATGCCGTCTGTCTTGGTCTGGTGCTCAGTAAGTTGTGCACAGAGGTTTTATCAGAGCTCTTTGACTAAAACGGCTTCCTGCTGTGTCTGGAAACATGATTGATGAGAGCATCAAGTTTACATTCATCCAAAACAATGAGCTGAAAGAAACCGAAACACTTTGACACGCTCATCTTTGTTCTTAAACGCTTGCATAACACATATTGATTACTTCAGCTTTAAGGGCTGGGTGGGAGAGGGTAGTCTGACCGTTATGTGCTTGGAGAACCTTTTTCCTCTGTCAAAAGCTCCCAGAGACAAACATATTAAGTCTTACTCATAAGAATCTGACAAAATGCTGAGTTCACATGCACCTGATGAAGTGATAACTCAAACTGTGTGCTGTTTTGACAGTGCAAAACAATGAGATCCTGCGTATTTGTGTGTACTAAACTTTACTCTTATGTGTAAATAAAGTTGATCTGTAACAGGCTTTTTGGTGCAAACAATAGCACGTTAGATTCCTAGTCAAACACTTGAGATGTGATTCAAAGTTTGTGGGTTTAAGACCCACCAGTCAGGTTTTTGTTGTTTACAGATGTGGTTTTTACTGGGAAATATCATCTTTTGGTGTGGTATGATATCTTTAATCTGCACACGTTTTTTTTGTTTGTTTATATTTTGTTTTAGTTTTTTTTTTTTTTTTTTTTTTTTGTTGGTCATCTGCTAATTAGAGGGTCAGAGGCTCGATTTCCTGGCTCCTCCAGTCTGCACGTCGAAGTGTCCTTGGGCAAGATGGTGATAAGAGTGGAAAACAAGAAATAAATATTATTTACTTAGTAATGTGTGCTCAGTCTTAGCACAAGTCAGTGAACTCTAATTGCCACAGCTCTGGATTATTTATGAAGATTTGGGAAACCTAATTCTGTTGTATGTGTTCGCATTTCTCAGTTTAATAAGGATATCTTTCCCATGTTTGAGTTGAACCAAGAGGCACTGAAAAAGTTTGTAATTCAAGACCCAAAGTGCTTATTGTTGAGACAAGTACACATTTGCTTGTCCTGAAATGCCACAGCTGTGTTTAGCTAACCACAGCGAGTGAGTCCTTAAAAGACGCCACATGAGATGAGGCTGCTATTTCATAGAGTTTGCTGGTTCAGTTGAGGCTTTGTGGGTCACTTTTCTTAGTATTGCCGTCTAACTCTTCTTTCTGGATCAAGACCAAAGTGGTTTGCGAACAGACAATGCTAAAAATGTCCTCTGTGTGCTATATTTACAGCTGTATTTATGGCATAGAGGATTTTTACACAAGTCCCGGTTTGACGCTAAAGAGGAGCAGTTAGATTACAAATGTGAACATCAAATCTTCATATTCATAAGGTCTTACAGCTAAAAGAATCTAGTTTGGAATTATCCCATTTCAAACATGCCAAACCACATCTGCTATCGTTAATCCCTTGCAACTCATCGACACACAGACACATCGCAGCCTCTCTAATTAAAAGTCAACCACAGTTCCCATGACATGACTATGGTGGGGGAACTCCAGCGATTTACAGGAAGAATCGTAAAACTGTAAACCAGACTATAACAGGAAACTATGGGCATTAACCTACACTTAGCGACTCCTTCGTCAGCTAATATAACTACAGAACTGAACTTACTCATCCTCTTAGCTGTGTTGGCCTGTGGCTCGTAAAATAACCATCAGCATAAAATCCTTTTGAATCTTTCCAATGACTAATTACACGTGGCAGCGATCCTACTGAAAATTAGATCATCGATATCTGGCAGATGGTAGAGAACTGTGGAAATCAAGTCAAGTCCAATAAACAGTCAAGGACTTCTGCACAGTAGAGCTACTGTATATGTGACAGGGGTGGGGGTGCTTGTGTTTGGCCCACCATTTTCCAGCCTCCCTGTATTGCATCAGTAGCAAGCGGTGAGATGCGGTCCATTACTCTTCCTCTGTTAACAAGCATCTGGACCAGGTTCCAGGCAATCGGCTGCCACACAGCAACTGGCTGTTTGCTGCAAGGGTGGCCTAAATGCCTGGAGTAATGAATCAGCTCTGAGTGTCGCAGCAGCAAACACACACTCGTTGCAGAATTACACTCTAAGATATTTGACTGAAGTCTGCTGACAAGGAGCGCTGGACTGTGTTTGTTTTGGTTTTTACTCCATCCAAAACCTTTCCTTCTGGTCACTGTGGTCTATTTGTTGTTAATGATTGGACACAAAATGGAAATGAGGGAATAACATTTAGAGAATGAGACAGTCTGGGTTTCATGCTTCATACTGTTGAACAGCGTGGCAAGTTGTCACACCAGCTGAGTTACAATCAATCCTGACTCAGTTCAGCCGACATGGTAAAATGTGCTAAGTGCTGTCTTTAAAAGGGCAAGTCCATCATTTTTACAAATCAAAATCTGTTTATAGATTGTGTTTAAGGCCTTTTAGGGAGTTGGGGTAAATCTACTTGAGTCAACTTCTGTTTGATCTCCAAACAGCGCAGCGTTAGTTCAGGCAGGTCTCAAAGTCGAGCTCGGCTGCACTCCGGGCTCAGCAGCTCATCTCATTACCAGCCCACATTAGCTGATGGCTCAGCTGATACCCTTCTACATAACCAATTGGTAAATCTTTTCAAGGGCACACTGTTTATTGTGCTTTAGTCTGTCCCATACTAGGTGCAGATCTGCCTCTTTTTAGACAGCCTCCACCCCAGTTCCTCCTTTTCATGGTGTATCTGACTTGATCAAAGTAAATCTGCTCTTATTGATGCCTGTTGGGTCTTGTCACTGCTCTCACCACCTTTTCCTTTCCACCCATGTTTGCATAAAGATTGAGAGGTCCTAGGCTAGAGCCGTGCTGCTCAATATAAATTACTATAAGTAAAAAAACTTCTTGTGTTGATTAGTGTTTCAGACTGAAACAAGCTCACAAGTCCTCTTTAGCAGCATGAGTGGTACATCATCCTTTATCAACACAACACATGAATGTTTAATGAATTGTCAGTTCAAGGTGATACAAGTATTGAATTTTTATAAGAAACATTCATTAGACAATATGAGCGTTCCAGTCCTCTTTTTTTTTTTTTTTTTTTAAACAGTCTTCTGCATGTTGTGTAGTGGTCAGAAATGAAACAGGTTTTTCTTTTAAAATGAAAGTAAAAAAACAAATCATTAAACCCAACAGCCAGGACACTAAACACCATAAAATCCAAGGACCTCCAGAGTGTTACAGACAGTTTTGGTGAAAATAATCCCCAGTTTGATCAAGATTTTCTTAGTTTTGTGAGTCCTTAAGTTTAGAGTAATGCTTCTCATGAGAGAAGCATCTTTGGAAATTTGTTTGTGAAGGAAACTCTGCTGAGGCAATGGCCGAGTGATGAACCAGTGGTTGATGGGTGAATTCCATGGTAGATGTGGTGAGGCTTGAGTGTAAGAGATGGAATATCTCTTTTCAAATGCACAGATCATCACACGTGTCTCGTTCCAGCGCAGTGACTTTTTGCAGCTTTTCCATTTCATGCTGCATCGTACGCTAATCTTTTTAAATTTCAGGCTATTATATTTTATTTTTTGCTCTACAACATTTATCTGTCTGGTTCACAGCCCTTTTGACTATAGATTTCTGTATAGTAGGCCCTTTTTATGTCAGCGCTGCCCTTGAGCAGTAAATCCCCACCCACCTGTTGTTTTAGCGCTCTGTCTGCAAAAGACAGCCAGTCAGAAGACAGAAAAGTTAAGGGCAGATAGGCTAGAACAACTTGTTTCAGACACTAGATGAACAAAGGGGCTGCACCAAGGCCCAGGATAAGATAAATAAGGATTATTATTGAAATGTGGCCTATGCAAAGCTGTTCTGCTAGATTCCAATATTAAAATTATGGAGCTGCAAAGAGCATCATACTGTAGGTCAGCTTTAACTCTAGCTTCAGCAGTAGCTTTTGCAGCTAACTGACCTTGTTTATTTTCAAGACTTGTGTCGTAGTTAGGCAAGAAAACTAGGGTACATATACTTGAATGCAATTCTTCAGGTTTTAAACTGTTTTTTCGATCATAAAAGATTCAAGCACTTTTTTAAATTTATGTATTTTTTATGATGACTCATTTGGGTTTGGTTTTTGTCTCCCACAGTGCTGGAGTGATGACTGACCACGCAACACTTTGGAACAAATGACTGAAGTCTACACATTCAGAAGGTGCCAGAAGTTGCACATGAATCTAATTTGATTACCTTTGAATGCGAAAAGATGCTGCAGAGGGTTTTATCTACAATGGGGTCTTAAAATTGCTCCAAGATAATCGACTTCAACGATTTTACTGACAGGATCTCTTGGTAGGAGTCTGTGAGTGGGGGCTGGCATGTGGCCCCCTGATCTCGGGCCTCCAGATGTGACTCTTCCTGGATTTGGGAGTGTGTTTGAGGATGCTGAGGATCTTCAGGCGCCGCTGTCTTCTGGTGGCTTCTGCCAGCCATCGATCCAATCGGGAG
The DNA here is from genome assembly GCF_965226115.1 of Aulonocara stuartgranti. Classification (NCBI taxonomy): domain Eukaryota; kingdom Metazoa; phylum Chordata; class Actinopteri; order Cichliformes; family Cichlidae; genus Aulonocara; species Aulonocara stuartgranti. The sequence continues at coordinate 9,934,279 of NC_138954.1, forward strand.
GCCTGTGCTGTCTTCCCAGGACCTCACTGTCGCTCTCCTCGCTTGGGCGTGACCTCACCTCCCTGCTCAACTGTAAGACAGCCGGATCCCACGTAGAAAAGACTGTGGAGGACTTTGCAACCACAGCTCACACAGACACCCAAAACAGCACTCAGAGGTTTAGCTGCTACCCTCAGCCTTCCTTCCCAATTTCCTACATGCTCACCAGCTGTGCCACATCTTCATCTTTCGCCTCGCCACCTTCCTCACTGTCTTCTGCCTCCTCATCTCTACTTTTTGCATCTTGCTTGCCTCTTTCTGATGCCAACAATAAATTGTCTCAACAACAACAAAAGCCACAGGAGGAATATTGCTCCGTAAAACAAGAACCTGCAGATGATTTCTTGCCATGTAAGAGGGAACAGTTTCAAATTAGCAACCAGCAGGGGGAGCTGTACCATTTAAATCAGGCTTTTCAAGGATACAGCAATCAGGACAGCACACAGTCCTCTCTTCAGTCCCCCATGATTAACGTACCTGTGGGACAGGACCCCACGCTTGACCAGCAGGAGCAACCGTGTCATTGGATCGACTGCAGTGCCACTTATAGCACCCAGGAGGAGCTAGTGAGGCACATCGAGAAAGTGCACATCGACCAGAGAAAGGGGGAGGAGTTTGCATGTTTCTGGACTGGCTGCGTGCGACGCAACAAACCGTTCAATGCTCGCTACAAGCTGCTTATCCACATGAGGGTCCATTCTGGAGAAAAACCCAACAAGTGCATGGTGAGTTTGCTTTAGTCAACAGTTAAATGACAGAATAAATGGATAACTGAGTCAGAACGGACCGTTTAAAATAAATAAATAAATAAATAAATAAATAAATCTGAAGTTACTGAGAGAAGACACAAACTACTTCTCAAACTGCAAAACAGAAATCTCTTGGAAGAGTTTTCCCCGTTAAGGAATTTATACAACAGTAGTTTATTAGAGCAATGCGGCAACTATTTAATTTAGCAATAACAGTAATATTCTTAGTAGTACCTTGTCAAATGGAAGGGGTTTTAAGCATCAAAACATAAAACCAGCACTTTGTGTCCATTAATTCTTTGAAAGGGACCTGTTATACTTATTTCTAACTTCATGTTTTCTAGTAGACCCACTTGACATGATTCCCAGGTCAAAATAACCATTCTTTGTCATCCTTTATCTGAAACAAGTCTTTTAGTTCTCTTCCCCTTCCCTTCCTTTAAGCTAACTTTCTTCTGATTTGATGCCCCAAATAAAAAGATATTTTGAACAGCACTTGGGTGGGGCTTGTGTGTCTGAGACAGCCATATAAGGGATATCTGCTCTAGCTCATACAGAATCAGGTGCAGATGGAAACTAAAGCCAAGCGTTTGTAGCCATCTGCAATTAATGAGGATTGTACATACACTAATGTCATTATGTGAAACTTAATGAGCATCCGCTATTATAACATAGACATATATATATATATTACCTAAGGAAATGAAGAAAAGCATAATGGGTCCCCCTAAATGTGTGGCTGTGATAAAGTACTGGCATGCACAGCCATCGTACCAGAAGGCTGTTTTCTCCTGATTCCCCTGGTATATAACGAGAATGTTGGGACCTGTTGATCAAGGAAGGGAACATGATGCAGGACACAAGAGGATCACAACTGTGAACAAACCCAAATGATAGCTGCTTTATTCTCACCTAAGAACTAATGGACGTACAGGCAGCGTATTTTTCGGGCTATAAGGCGCACTTAAAATCCTTTAATTTTCTCAAAAATTGACAGTGAGCCTTATGCACTTTATGTATGAATTCTGTTTGCTTACTGACCTTGAACCAACTTTATGTGGTACACAATAAACACTGCGACATCACTGAGAGTTAGAAACGGTCTAAATTCTTTTATCTTTAATAAAATGATCAGTGTTGCTGCTTTACCAGGTGTAACAATTAAGTTTAACATCCGGGCATCCATGAAAACAGAATTTATGAAATTTAACAGAGTTAGAAGTTAGCAGGAAGTTAGCTTGCTAGTTTCTACCTAAGGATGATATACCATGTTCTGTATGGGATTTCTAAATAAATTAAAACATACAGCTCTGCTATCACTTCTAACATAAATAAAGAAGAAGAAAACTAAACAGCAGTGACTTTTGTAGGGTTACTGAAGTTGGACTAGCATGGTATATAATGATGTGCTACGTGATCGCTAGCGACACTGCTATGTTAGCATAACATAAACACAGTGAAGCTGGAGGATGAACGCTAACTTTTTTCCACTCAAAAGTTAACGTGAGGGTTCCTGATGGTTAGGGACAAATGCAATCGCATGGCAGGGTGCTGTAAAATATAAGGTTAGTCATTAATATACTGTGACAACATGGGAATAGAGTAGCTGCGAGAGAATTCAACATTAATGAATCAATGGAACGAGTTGAGTAAAGTTTGACTTATCTGGCTTTTTTTTTTTTTTTTTGCTTAATGCGCCTTATAATCCAGTGCGCCGTATGTATGAAAAAAGACTCGTTCATCGACCGTGCGCCTTATGGTCCGAAAAATACAGTACTAGAAAACCGAGAGGTTAAAGGCTGTTTTGTGTCCGATCCAGTCTGCACGTGCATCCCTGTTGGTTAATGTCTAGTTAAGCTGGCTGCTACAGTGTATGTGTTTTTTTGTGAGAATGAACGTTTTTTGTTTGTTTGTTTATTCCCTTCACTTGGAGAGATTTATCCAGCACATGCCAAATCTTAGAACAGTCAGTCAAAACATACAGTATCTCATCCTTTCCAGCATCGCATGGGCCAGGGCCACTTGGAGCTTTAACTGGGTTTGAAAGGCATTAATGAGCTCACAGTCTTCTACTGATTTCTGCCAGACTGATGAACCATCTGTTAGACAGGGAAATGATTTAAACCTTTTCCTCTCGTCACAACAGGTTTCCCTGACTCATGAATGCCAGAGGAGGAATGAATGAATGTATGAATGGAGGATGTGTCTAAGCATACGAAAACCGCTGATCACCCTGAGCCTTTTCTGACAGATGCATTTAATTTATTGCCTAGCATAGACATTATGCATTGTCCTTAGATCAGCAGCTAAATGATTGTCTCTTATGGAAAGTATGTTCCTAAAGACAAAAAGATGGTTTTTCATATTTGTGGCCATTGTGTGCAGTTTTTGAATACTACAAGTCCCCAGGATTATTACCTATGCAGTTTCAGAAATGCAGCACAAGAGTAGAAGAAAACCACAGTAAAATGTGTATGCATCTATTGTTATATATATATATTTTCCTGTCACATTATGTGTAACTTAATCTGATTTTCCCTTTTTCATTTATAGAATTAAAAGGTTGATTACCTGATTATTTCACAGTGGAAAGTGACTTGGTGTCCCTCTGTGGGGGTCTTGAGACAGGGAGGTTCTGGAGGGGGGAGGGGGGGGGGCTGCCTTGACTGCCTTGACTGCTTGCCCCACAGCCCAGACCCAGATAAGCAGCAGGAAGTGGATGGATGCAGAATCTTTCCTTTGTTTTGTTCATTGCACAAACAAAAAACACCCAATGGGTTTGCTTCTATAGCTCGCTAGTTTCAGCAGATAAAACTTTAAATGTCAATAAATAATTAACCCTTTAGAGCCGATCGGAGCGGGAACGCTCTGTTATGCGTAACTATTTTTAAATCCCGGTAGCACTGCAACCACCTAAGCTAGCGCAAAAATTTTTTTTGCATATGAAACCGGAGGAGTTGTACTTACATATTGTGCCATCAGCTTGTCCTAGGTCACGGTTTCCTTCCACATAAAGCTTTGCAAAAACTGCATAAAAAGCGCTTGCAGGAACAAAAACATAATATTCCAGAAACACGCTTTGCCGGTCCGATCAGCTGTTCAAAACACTTCCTACGTTGGAATAGACGTCAGCGCGAACTTTTGCATTTCCGCCATTACCTGGCCGAAACCGGAAGTGACGTCATTTTCGCGGAAATGTAGTCTTTTTTGCGATCAGGGCCTCAGGGCCTATACTGCTCTTTTTAAAAGTTATCTTTGACTTTATGACTTTCTGTGTCGTTTCTGGGATGCTTAGGACTCATATTGCACTGCTGGAAATAGTTTATTTTGATGCATATGCTGCTTTTTTGCAAATTTGCAGTATAATATTTATTTTCGTTTTTCCAGCAGTGTATAAAAATTGGTGTATTTCAAAAATTAAACTATGAAGACACTCAAAATAAATTTCCTGTGGTGGGAAACTATTTTGTGCAACTTTTTTGTATTTACAGTTTTGAGGGATAAGCCTCTTAAATTTCTCTAACTACAAATATATGTTAAAAAATCAAAAACGATTTTCAATTTTTTTGTAGTTTATTGCACTTTTTTGCAATTTATGTAATTACTATGCACTTAATGAATACATATTATTAAAATCTGGGCTATAATGCTTGTATTGATGTATAGCAACTTGAAATGCTCCCAAAAATGGCTCCACAGCATGTAAAAATATAATATAAGCTCTGGCGGACTTGGTTCTATGGTAGGTCTTAAAGGGTTAAAAAAAGAGGCTCATATATTTGAGCCATAAATTTAACCCAGGCCACTAAGATAAAGACAGATCTACAACCACGCTGGTGTGAAAACACGGTCCTTTCTACATTTACCATCACAACAGTGGCCTTTGAGCCCCAGCGATGCGTCATCCTGCATCACTTCTGTCATGAGTCACTTCATGAAGCTCAATAATTCATGACCTGAATACATCTGCCCCATTATGACCTGCTGTTTGGTGCCAAGTCCCCATCCCTGAGCAGCTCTCTCCGTTATTCCCTGCTGTCATCAGCCTAAGGATTAGTAATTCATTCAGAAGTTCTCACTCTGGGATACGCTTCCTTCATAAGTGAATTAGTTCATTATAGTGATCCAGCCTGCTGCCAACTAATAAATATTAAATCAACATAAACACAAAAAATTAGTCATTAGTCAAACTTGAACTACGTGAATAACGTCATTTCATTTTCATAAAGTTCTTATGCCAGAAGATGTGAATTAAGTCATTCCCGGTGCTGCAGTGGAAAATGAATATATCTCACATGAATGCAGTCAGTGTTTGTTAATGAATTCAGCTTTATTTACCAGCTCGTAATGTCAAGCCCCAGATTGGACAGGTGTTCCTCAGGCTGTAAACACGAGTTCTCAAAGCACCTCTAAACCCACTGTGTGAGAGTCATCATGTGTAATTTATGACGCTTCAATAAAATACACATGTATGTACATTTATGATCTGTCTGTCATATAACCATGAAAAGACCAAAACCAGTGACCCTCGAATGACGAGCATTGTCTGAAAAATTAATATTATCAGCTGTAAAGGCAGAATAAAATGTCTTCCCATCAAAATATTTTTAGCAGGAATTATAAGACTCAAGAGAGTACCAAATATGTAATTATAAATAATAAGTATTAGTCAATGGTTCTTTTACTCGTCATTATATCACATCTGTAGTATAAACTGCAGGGCTTGTTTTTTTTTTCTTTTATGAAACTTTACCCATTAGCTAGTTTTGTTTGTTTGTTTGTTTGTTTTTAGGTATTAGATATCTATCAGCTAATCATGGCAACCCAAGACATGGATGAAGACATTCTCGAGACAACCTGCTGAAGTTTAAACTGGGCATCAAACGGTGGCATGATTGTTAGTACCAGATGGTCGGGTCTGAGTATTTCCAATACTTCTAATTTACGCTGATTTTCCTGCACAACCACCTGTAAGGTTTACAGAGAATGGTTTATAAATGAAATAATCCCATCGGTAGCAGTTCTCTGGGCGTAAATGCCTTGTTGGTCTAATAGAAGACGGCAGGAACTTCAATAACAACTCTTTACAATCAGTGAAGCAGAAGAACATCATCTGCCAATCCTGTTACCTAATAACAGGAACCTGAATATACAAGTTGCATGGCCTCAGCAAAATTGGACCGTAGAATATCAGAGAAAACATCAACTGGTGTGACGAGTATTGATTTCTGATGTTAAATTTGGGTTGTAGGGTTAGGATTTGGTGTAAACAGCACCTAGTTTAATCTGCACCACCAAGAATTACAGTAAGATGCCTGTGAAGGCAAAAGAGGGTCCAACCCAGTACTGACAAGGTGTACCTGATATAGTGTGGAGTGATCGTCTTTTTCATTCCTGATTAGAGATGGACCGATCCGATATTACGTATCGGTATCGGTCCGATACTGGCCTAAATTACTGGATCGGATATCGGAGAAAAAAAAAAAAGTAATCCGATCCATTAAATATCACGAAAGCACCTCACAAAACTTGCAACACGCCGTAACTCACCTCAGAACGTTAGCACGTCGGAGCAGTATGCATCACGTGATAGAGCGGCTGTGGCATGCGGGACCTGTCGGTGGTCTGGATAGCATTTGGAGCTTCGCTAGCAACCCGGCATTTCATCTCCGACAAAGTTATCCCCGAGAGAAGTAAAGCAAGTGTGTAAGTCCATCTCTGAATGTTTGTAAAGCATTCCTGCGTTAAGCTTAACAGGCGACTGCCTCTTCTTGCTGCTACTTCAATCATGAAACTGCTTAATGATCAGCTGATCGGCTTTTCTGTCGCGAGTCCGTCTCTCTAGTTTGCTTTTGGCCCACTTTGCACCAGAAAGAGGAAACCAGCGGCTGAACAACAGCAGCACGTTTAAGCTTGATAAGCTGTTGTTAGAATGTATTTAATATTACTTTCTACTCGAGGATCTTTTTCTACGTAGCTGACGGCTGGTAAATGTGCAGGGGCGGATCTAGCAAAGTTTAGCCAGGGGGGCCGATAGAGCATGAACAGGGAAAAGGGGGCACAAAGACATACTTTTCTTTCTTATTCTCATTTAAAATGTCAAGCTTTTAATAAATAATTATCTGACACCCAAAGTTTTAATTTGATGTAAAATGAATAGAAGTCCATTACTGTATATAGTGACTATTAAGTCTAATATAAATATATACCCTAGTAAGCTATAGTACTTTTTCCTTTGGGAAGGTACCATCTGTGCAGTCTGCAATTTTGTTGAAGAAAGATGTTGAATCTATTTAATATTTCTTGAAAAATAATTGATTTCTGTGCATTTTTTTTCACACTGCATCAAATTAAGGTTGATTACGTCGATTAAGCATCATGAGGTGGAGCATGAGGGGTGGTTCCCTATTTTTTTATTTTTTTATTTTTGTTGTTGCTGGGAGTTGGAACCCTATTAGTTAGGTTGCTTAATATTTACGCTAAGTACTCTTTAAAATACCAGAATAGGGAGGATGGTGTAGGTTTAAGTTTATTAGATTGATCAGTATTGCTGAACTATGAAATATTTTTTTTGTATACAGGTATAACAGAATAGCTTTAGTGTAGTTGTTGTTTTAAACTTGAGTATGAACTTATACAAAATGCAGCAAGATATTTAAAAAACAGTTTTGTTGATTAAAAAACACTATATCGGATTCATATCGGTATCGGCAGATATCCAAATTTATGATATCGGTATCGGTATCAGACATAAAAAAGTGGTATCGTGCCATCTCTATTCCTGATAACGTAGTTTTAAATTATAAGTGTGTGTGTCTGTATGTGCGAACATTGGCAGGGTTGTGTGTATTAGTAAAATAAGAAGAAAAATTGTTTTGAAAAAGTAGGTGCTTTTTCAAAGGGGAATAAAAATTAATAATGGCAAAGATATTAAGTCTTGAAAAATGTAGAGTAAATTACATTTGCATTAAATATCAGAACATAAACTATAGATCTTAAATATTGTCCTCCTGTGGCAATGGATTAAACTACAAAAAAGCTTCTTTTTTTTCTCAGATAACTCAGACTAATGTTGTGAGGTTTGACTTCACAGCTGCACATTGTTGAAATGTTACAGCTTCACTTTCTCAGGGCTTCATCTGTGTTCTTGTGTGACTCAGTGTTTGAATGCTTCAATTGCCCGTCTGTATTTTTGTGGCGAGGTGTTTTCAAAGCTTGGATTAATTAATCAAGATGATGTAGTGTGTTTTTTATGTACAGGCTTATTAAACCTAATGAGGTGAGTGACATTTATAGACTCATTAGTGATGGCTAATAAATGTGTGGAATAAATTCTGGATATTAAAAAAAAAATGTAAAAGAATTACTTTATTCAAGCCTTCAGTGCTAAACTAGAACTGAGTCTAGAGACCAATTTTCTGAAGATTTTATCAAAAGTTTTAAGAAATAAATATAATATTTGTATAGAATCTATAAAATATCTATAGATTATAAGGGGATTATTTTCTTTTAAATGCAAATTTAAGTGTCACACACACGATGATCGGTCTTGATTTTTTTTCTTTGTCATTTTGAAGAGAGAACAGTTAAATCTATAGAGTAAATTGTGTCATGGGAATAAAAAATTATTTTATTTTGATTCAAAACCTTTTTCTAAATATAAAAAATACTGACAAATGAAAATGGTCTAAATCAGGGGTCCCCAATCCCAGTCCACAAGGGCCGGTGTCCCTGCAGGTTTTAGATCTCACCCTGGGTCAACACACCTGAATCACAAGATTAGTTCATTACCAGGCCTCTGGAAAACTTCAAGACCTGTTAAGAAGGTAATCTATCCATTTAAATCAGCTGTGATTGATCAAGGACACATCTGAAGCCTGCAGGGACACCGGCCCTCGTGGACTGGGATTGGGGACCCCTGGTCTATATGTAAATCTTCTGCGTGTGTCTATGCCAGCGGTGTCCAACTCCAGGCCTCGAGGTCTGGTGTCCTGCAGGTTTTAAATGTGACCTTGATCCAACACAGCAGATTTAAATGGCTAAATTACCTCCTCAACATGTCTTGAAGTTCTCCAGAGGGCTGGTAATGAACTAACCATTTGATTCAAGTGTGTTGATCCAGGGTGATATCTAAAACCTGCAGGACACCGGTCCTTGAGGCCTGGACTTGGACACCCCTGGTCTATGCTGTCTCTTACTTCCTTTTTAAATATTTCCATATATTTGGCGTTCTGACATAAAGATACAATATGAAACACTGATCAGTAGAAATTGGAATTTCTGTAAAGATATAAACCATAGGCAGTATGTCGGGCAGTATGTAAGCATGCTGAGGCTCATTGAAACAGTACCTACCGCAGTCGGTGCGTGTGTGTTTGTGTGGTTTTGGCTACGTTTTTTTTTCTCTGAGTGGAGAACAGCCACTACCTGAAGTTTATGATATAAATACTGGTACATTGCCTCTGGTTTAGTTTTTTCTGTAAGGACATTAAGTTCTATGTCAAACGTAGTTACAACTTAAGCATTTTAAAGGAACATAAGGGGATTTAATGATTTCTTAGTTTATGTTGTAGTTTTGTTATTTTGTTTTGAGTCCCTAAAGAGATGTCAGAATGATTTTTTTTTTTTTTAAATTCTCATGTAGTTGTTAGTCTACCGTCACAGATTTGAATCGGTAGATCTTAAAATCTTTCAAGAACTAGACACTGATTTCTTGTGTAAATGCAATAAACTGATGGCAAACTGCACTTAAAAGCCCCCAAACTTTTCAAATAAAGTGACAGAAATCGTCCAGTTATGAACATTCTTTTTCCCAAATTTTTAAATAAACTGTTACGTTCTCAAAGTGCTGAAGCTTTATTTTGGCTCACTGCATGCACTTTCACAAAAAAGTTGGTCACACCGGGGTTTTTGAAACCCATTACTTTTATATGAAGCACATTATACCCGTGTTCATGGCCAGCGTGAACAGGAGAAACGAGTATCGGGTCAGCGGAGTGAGTCGGGACTGCTTGTCACTGGATTAAAGCGGTGGCGGTAGCTTTTAGGCGATATGACATTCAACTCTCTAAGGTGACAGTATCTAGGATTTGAATTTCAAGCCCTCTTTTTAGATTGTTACACAACTATTATCAGCAGTGTGCACAACACTATCAAGTTATTTCATCTACTGCTTTTTCAGTGCATCTGAGTACAGTTAAAATATATAAATGGAAAAAAAAAAATCCTTTAACTCCTCTTTAATCTTTAATTATGAAAGAAGCAGACTAATGACAATATATTAGTAAACACTGATACTGCTGAACCAATTTTAAATATTTTTACTCCATTACCTGTTACCTGCTGGATCTTCTTAGTCATGGTTTCACTAAGCAACTTGTTGAGTGAATGTAGACTTGCTTACTAGTCTTTATAAAAAGCAACAGGTTCTGTTTAAATATCACACGGTCTCCTTCTAATACAGGCGCCTCAGGAGTGGAATGGGTTAATGCGTTGTCCTGTTACGAACATTCTTTTTAATATTTGGAAAACATAGGATGGCACATATTCACCGTGTATGGTTCCCCACTAACTGATGGTATTAAATGCAATTGATTTGCAAAAATGTCTAAACACATGGTTTCATTTTGTCATTGTTGAGTGTACGCTGATGGGCAAAGTGCCACTTTTACTAATTTTTAAAGATAATCTAGGCACATTTTCTTAAATAATTTTTCTATATAAAATCTTCTGCTTTTCTATTTGTTAGTTTGAGGGCTGCTCCAAGGCGTTCTCCCGTCTGGAGAACCTGAAGATCCACCTGAGGAGCCACACGGGGGAGAAACCTTACATTTGCCAGCACCCCGGCTGCCTCAAGGCTTTCAGCAACTCCAGTGATCGTGCTAAACACCAGCGCACACATCTGGACACGGTCAGTGGGCTCCTTCCATTTAGGATGTGCTCTATTATAGTGCACGTTCTCCTAATTTGAGCTTTCTGTCAGTTTGTAGTATTAGAGTGGACTCAATAGCTGGTTGCTTTTTGCTTCTCCAAGCAAACGTCACCATAACAGTAGGTCACAAAGAGGTCAAGGTCATGTAAACACGCTATATGCAAGTACAGAAAGAATCTGAAGATAACATGAAGAATTATTCTGGCTTGGGTCAGAGACAGTGAACTCATCATACATGCATGTAACCTCTTTCAGCCTGGTTGAACTGCTGTATGTTGGAAATAGCGCCATTTTTAAAATGGAGACAAAAAAACGAGCTTTTCTTGACATGTTTGTATGCTATATTAACTCTTGTAATTAAAGACACTCACTGGCATTAATGCCCATTCTGTTGCTGTATTTTGCCTTTGCCCTAATTGCATATTGTGTAAATGCACTAAGGCTGATAATTCAAACAATGTAGGATCCCAATACCACAGCAACAACTTTATTACTCTTTAATGAGAGCACACACAGCAAAACTGTAGATTTCTACACTTTTTTTTTGTCAACATAGTATTTCTAAACTAATGCAGTTTAATAAGTTTAACACAGCTTGGGAAATGGTCACAATCTCTAGAAGTACAATAGAAATATCCTTTATTGTCCCTCATTGGGGAAATTCAGGTAAACAAGCTTCTTGCTAATGTGGCGTAGGAAAATGAATTCAGCTCTAATCAGCTCTAATCTAGTGCACTGTGTTTCTGGACATGATTTTTATTTTGTAGTGAGTCGTAGTGGAGGTAGTCATTACAGCCGGAGATGCAAGTTTGAGTCATACATGTTTCCTTTTTTAGTATTTTTAACTATGTTGTTAGTTAAAAATAAATTACCTGATTGGGTTTAGATATTTAAAACCTCTGGGTTAAGTTTATAAAAAAAATAATACAAAATCATGGTTTGGGCTACAATGTTGCCACTTATGTTAGAGCTCTGTTACTTGGGTTGGCACGGCGACATGTACCTGATTTGTCTGGACAACATAAGTGACATAAACTTTGTTTAGAGGTACATTTGTTTCAAAGTAATCCTGAAAAACAGACTGTGTTTTTGTGACTTTTGTGATGACAGTACCCCCACCAAACTTCAGCGGTTGTTTTAAATACAAAGGTACGGTGTACAGGTTAGGGTTAAGGAGAAAAAGGTTCCACCTAATCGCCGACCACAATATTATAATTCTGTTTGCCACATGAGAACTTTAGGCAAGGCAAGTTTATTTATATAGCACAATTTGGTCTTTTTTAGACGTGTGCTGAAAAATGAATAAACATTAAATTGACTTTTTAAACTTTCATACCAACACAGGTGTGCTTAAAACGCGTTAATTATTTTACAGTACTGCATTTATTCAGGATTTTATATGTGCTTTGTTGTAGATGTAGTGCTATGTTAACAGAGGCAGCAGACAGTTGAAAACAGTGGCTGAGACCTCAGAGGGTTAAAGTGCAGCAGACTGCCTCTCCCTCAGCTTTCTATGGGACCTTCTGGGAATGACTCGGGAAGATAAACTGCTAGTGCGTGTGAGCCAATTTTAACTTGCTGTGCAGAGTCTGCTTGTGTCAGATCAGTTTATACAAAACAGGGAAAAAATAGAATCCATTCAACCGTGAAGACAGCGTGAATTTCCAGGAATTTTCATACACACCATCTACAGTAACGACATTAAATTCATCAGGGGACTCAAACTAGTGGGAGTGAGTGTCCCCCGTGCTCTTGATGATCATAAATTAAGGTTACAACTGCAAAATAAGTTATGAAATCCACAGCTGATGGAGCCTGAGAAAGAACAGAAACAGGCCTTTTCTCGTAATCCACTCTTGTGTACCAGGTGTCAAGTGTCGTGCCAGCATTGTCACTCTTTCCATGAAGGTGTTCTCATGCCCAGGGGATGTATTTAAATGCTGCATTAGTATGGTATTTATCTACTTTAATATATATATATTTTTTAATATTACATAATAACTTTGCTTGACTATATTTTAGGGAAAAAACATTAGTTATTAAACCATTACACTTATTTTTATCGGCTGAAATGATTAGTTACATTTTTTGGACCAAAGTGTTTGTTGGCAAAACATGGAAAATGTTATGAAGTGATTTTATAATAATGATGTAAAAATCAGCTGGATCAAGACTTTCACAAGATATTTCTGATAAAACTTCCGTCCCTTGGGTAAAATGTTATTGGAGGACATTTACTTACAAGTAAATGTCCTCCAATAACAAGCAAATCTAATAATACATTATTAGATTGTTGAAGAACTGTTTTTTAAATAAATAGGATTTAATAATATGATGAGGTCTTTTCAGAAAGCGCTTTATTTTTTTTAAATCTCATTTAAAATATTGTAGAAAAAAGTACTGAATTCTAAAAAATTTAAAATAAGTTTTAGAATAACTTTAAATATAAAGTAAGAGTGCTTTGCTACAGTTTGGATGAATCTTGTAGATGAACCTGTCATAACTTTTATGTTTAAACAACATTTTAGTGTCTAAGGTTATTCAAAATAATTTAATATTTGGAAATCTCTGTCCACCTCCAAGCCTTTGATGCACAGTATAACTTTTTTGAGCAAACCTGGTAACAAATAACAAAACAAAACAAAGCAGTCAGTTACATCACCTTCTTGGCAGATGGTATTTACCTAAAAATAACTGAGTGAAATTGACTTTTCCTTTTGAGCCTCTGGGTTAGATACACTTTCGTAGTATGGGGTTAACCTCTTAGGACCTGGCGTCCACATATGTGGACATCACATTTTGGGTTATTTAGACCAAAATACTCAATTTTGCTGCTACTGTTCTATCAAAATTTTAAACGAATATCCTCATATGTGGCTCTTATTTTTCTTAAAAACAAAAATAAGGTAAAAAAAAATCTAGTAATTCTTTGTTTTTACATTCATCGGGCCCCAATCAGCCCAAATATCAAAGAGAAATTAAAAATGCATGCCGTGGAAGAGTTCGGGTCTTAGGAGGTTAAATCCACTTTTGTTTTCAGAACTGACTTATCTCTTCATTGCTTGGATTCAACACTATGCTGCACAGTTGCTGCACATTTGTTGGCTGCACATCCATGATGCCAAACTGCCATTCCACCACATCCGAAATGTGCTCTATGGGAGTGAAACTGATGACTGTAAATGTCATTTGAGCATAGTAAACTCATTTTTATGTTCGGAAATCAGTTGGAGAACATTTGAGCTTTACGAATCTGCTGGAAGCAGCCATCAGAAGATGGGTACACTACAGCAGTGCTCAGGTACCTCGTGATGTTTAAATGATCTTCAGCTGGTACTAAGGGAAAATATCCCCTACACCATTACACCACCAGCAGTCTGAACCGCTGAAACAAGGGAGGATAGATCCGTGCTTTCATGTTGTTGATACCAAATTCTGACCCTACCATCCGAACGTTAGAGCAGAAATCCAGTCTTCTATTGTTCTATTGTGGCATTCATTGTGGTTTTCTGCTGCTGTATCCCATCTGATTCAAGGTTCAACGTGCTATTCATTCAGGTTATTTGAGTTGTTGTCAGGTTAAAGAATCCGGCTATTCTCCTCTGACCACTGACATCAAGCAGGTATTTTTAATTTTGTCTCTCTGTAAACCCTACAGATGACTGCGTGGAAAAATTCCCAGTAGATCAGCAGTTTCCAAAAAACTCAGACCACCCTGTCTGGAACCAAAACGATGCCGTGTTCAAAGATGTTTAAATTACCTTTCTCCCTCATTTTGATGCTCAGTTTGAGCTTCAGCAGGTTGTCTTGGCCATGTCTACATGCCTCAGTAAGCCTAGTTGCTGCCATGTGATTGGCTGATTAGATTAATGCATTAATGAGCAAATAAACAGGTGTATCTAAAAAAGTGGCGAGTGAATCTATAGTATCACTGCTCATGTCTGTCTGGGTGAATTTACTTGAAACATTTATACAAAATACACAATAAATTATGTTTAAAAATTGCTGCAATGCATGAGACCATACACTTTAAAAACACAAGACTACACATAATTGCTCTGAATATTAAGATAAATAATATTTGCTCAGTAATATAAGGTGTGAGGTGGTCTCTGCTTTACAGTCTGACATTTTTGGGATTGTGAAACTGCATACCTGCTGTGGATTTACCCTACAGACCACAGTTATTTCTACTCCTGCTGACAAGTGATGAGAATTTAGCTGTAATCCCGCGAATCAGATCTCTTATTACACGGATGAGATGGAGCTTCACGATTCGCTCCACTGTTATTACAGCAAGTTATTTTCTCCCTTTAGTGGTTTCACACTGGCTAATGGGGGCTTCGAAGTTGCGTCACAAATTAACAATCAGACACATCTGGCGCCATCCTGGAGGCCCAGTGGAAGCCTGTCTGAATGTAAATAACTGCTGAGTAGTGCAACGGCAGGCCAAGAAATGTTTTTCAAGTTTGATTAAACAGCTTGTATTGTGTTACTAATATGACACTTTGGGGAATTTTGTCCTAAAGTAAGTGCAGGCTCAAGCAGGAATTACCTTTCTAAGTTAACTTAGAATACTTCTTATTGTATTCTAATTTTTGCCTCATAACTTTTGCACTCTGCACTTCCTGCTGTGACAAAACAAATTTCCCACGTGTGGGACTAATAAAGGTTATCTTATCTTATCTTATCTTAACGCTCACATAACATAAAAATGTGGTTTGTTTTGAGAATTTGGAAATGTATTAAAAGCATTGAGAGCTTTCATTTTACGATGGCAGTGAAGTGCAAAAAGGTGATGGACTGTGACAAATCCGATATGAAATGTGGTGCTGAATAATGCCAGGGTTTTGTTTTGGGTTTTTTTGGGTTGAGCCCTGGCAACAGGAAAAAAAGATTTCAAAATTTTTTTGGCACACATAATTGGAAACTGATATGCAGTTTATGAATTTACAGTCTGTCTCAGAGCTGTCATTTGCCATAACCACTTTGCATGTCATTACCCTGAATTTATGCTAAGATTAGAAAGACAGCACTTCATTTGGTGCTGATCTGTTTAGACTAAGAGAGAACTGAGCTGGTCTCACAGGGAATATTTTTCCTGAAATAGTTTTGAAATTGCCCCCTTTTTTTCCTTTTTTTTTTTTCCCAGACACTGTAGAGCAGCACTTACTCTGATGCCAGATCTACGTTGGTATTGCATGTCTATAATTTGAAATGTATTTGTTTAAGAATTACACAAAAATTGGGAATACTGGAGAAGAAAAATCGAGCAGACATTAGAAAAATAACAATCCCACTGACACAAGCATTATTATAGTCAAGCCTGTCCTGATATATTTCTACTAAAAATTCTTTTTACAGCATTTTTACTCATTTGCTTCATTCATTGTTTTGTTGCATCATTAAAAAATACAAGTGATTTTTCAATACTACTTTGTTTTTTGCATTACTGTCAAACCCAAGATCATCAAACAGTTTTTAACATTAGCCAAAGATAACCCAGGTAAAATGCAAAAATGCTGTTTTTTTCTTTTTTATATGATAAAGGAAAAAAGCTTATCCAATCCTACCTGAACCTTTGTGAAAAAGCAGCTGACTCCTAAACCTAATAACTAGTTGTGCCAGCCTTGGCAACACAAACAGCAATCAAATTTTCAAGTTTTTGTAATAATAACATCACTGTGGAGGAATTTTGGCTTCTTTGCAGAATTGTTTTAATTCAGCCACATTGGAGGGTTTTCAAGCATGGACAGACCGTTTATGGTCATGCCAAAGCAACTCAATTTCATTTAAATCCACACTTTGACTAAGGCCAAGCTTCAAAGGCTCTTTTTTTTTTTTTTGCATTTCAGCCATTCAGAGGTGGACTTGCTGACGTTTTTTGGATCACTGTCCTGCTGCATAACCAAACTGAGCCTGAGCTTCAGGGCTTGAATTGATAGCTAAACATTTAGCTTCAGGATTTTCTGGTAAAGAGCAAAATTCATGGTTTCCTCAACTATGGTTGTCTGGATCCAGACCATCACACTACTGCCACTGCTGGTATGATGTTCTTTATATGAAAAGTGTTAGTTTAACATGAGATGTAACAGGAGTCAGACATTCCAAACAATCTACTTTTCACTCATTAGTCCAACAGTGTCGAGACACAAAAGTCTTGAGGATTATCAAGATGTTTCTTCGTTTGTCTCTTTTTTTAATTGTTGAATCACAAAAACTGACCTTAACTGAGGCAAGTGAGTTCTTTAGAATGTTCTGGGTTCTTCTGTGACCTCCTGGATGAGTCGTCAATTTGCTCTTGCAGTAATTTTGGTGGGTCAGTCATTCCTGGGAATGATCACCACTGTTCCGAGTTTTCTCCGTTTGTATATAATGACTCTCACTGCGGTTCGCTGGAGTCCCAAAGCCTTAAAAATGACTTCATACATCTGTCTTCATTTCCAGACAGACAGATGTCAATGACAGAGGAGTTTCTCATCTGTTTCTTTAGATTGTAGCATTATTTGTTGTTATTGAGATCTTTTAGCCTACTTCCCTTTATTAGATGGGTCCTATTTTTTTTTAATTAATTCATCAATTTAAGGGGGAAATTACTTTTTCTCACAGGGCAAGTTAAGTTTGGATAGTTCTCTCCCTTAATAAATGAAATTATCATTTAAAAGCTGAGTTAAATTTTTATATTTTACAAAGATAAGTGTGACAAATATGCTGAAAGCTGCCATATTAGAAAGAAAAAAGAAATGATATTTCTTTGCAGTGTTTCCATATTAGATCTTCAGGCAAATGACTAATTACAGAGAAAGAAGTCATTTTGAAAAGCAGGGGTTTTCAAATGTTGTCTGGGATGCTCCACGCTAAGAAGCAGATAAAAAGTCATGCCCAAAACACCTCACTGTTGCCCATGGTGATTTGTTTTTCCTACCTCACTAAGCTCAGCTTTACTCTGCATTTCCTCCAGAGGAGATTGGAGAAACAATATTGCCTTGTCTGGTTCTTTTAAGATCAGAATTTAAACATAAAAACAACACGAAAGCATAGATCCACCCTGCTACGTGTCAACAGTAGCAGGGTGGTGGTACAGGGGTATTTTCTTGGCAATTTCTTTATCTTTTTTTCCTTTTTTTGGCACCCTTGGTGTAGTTTAAACACCACACTACACTACCTGAGTATTGTTGCTGACTATGTCTATCCCTTTAATACCACAGTGTACCTATCTTCTGTTGGCTTCTTCATAAAGCTCAGATCAGAGCTTTTTACAGATTCACTGTATTCAAATGCCCCCAACTGAGAACTTCTTGGATATGTTGGAATGCCAGATTCTCATCATGGATGTGCAGCAGGTCCTAAACCCTTTTTAGTCCAGGCTGACCTGTGTGGTAGCCTCACAATGTTCAGCTTCATGCACCTCTAAAACCCTTGCCCTGGTGAAGTTAACTATTTATTTACAACATCAACAATGTGTTGTTTTAGCTCTGACTTGTGCAACACCTCCTGGTTTATAATACAACACAAAATGATCAGTTTTAGTCAGATTTCGCTACTAATGTAACAGCAGCAAGTTTATCTGATTTCATTAAACAAATCACTCTTCGTCATAGTCTCTTTCATCTAGCGCACAGCTGTGATCTCTGCTGTAATCTCAAACTTTTTTCGTAATCCCACGTACAAAGATGAGAAACTGGGCAGTGTTAACTACATCACAGCTCTCGTCACATTTTCTGCTAAAATGTCCTGAAAAATACGATCATCAAACCTGACGCTCATTATTTTTTTGACTTGTAGTGCTCACATCCCAGCACATAAACCCAAAAGGCTCAAATAAACACTGTACATGTGTTTTCATGAATGTATAATTGAATCCACTTGTTAAATACTTGGCAATGAAAAAGAGCGAATAAAAAAGAGATCTGAGATTCATGGCAATGAGCTCATTTATTCACTAAATTGTGAAATACAGTCATCTTACTCAACTTTCTACTTCGAAGTAAAATGATGAAAACCTGTCTGCATATAAGAAATGAGCTATTTGTACAGTAAAAAACATTTCAACACACATTCCACGATGTTACTCATTTTACTTATTTCAGGAGGACTCAGTTAACTGTAGTATTTTATATCATTACACCAGAAAATACTTTGTCTTCCAGCTGCTTTAGCCTGCTATGAAATGTTTATTCCTTCAGGAAATAATGTGCAGAAATAAATACTTTTATATGAATACAAAGACTGCAGGTAGCTCATACAGTTTACTTTATGAATGAAATGATTTATGGCTAAACTCTCTTCTCTCTTCCCCTCTTTTAAGCCTGCAGATGAAAGGTAAATATCCTCCCTTTCAGCTGAGGAGCACTTTATGTAAAATGTTGACAGAACTACATCTTCTTTCTTCCTCTGTTAGTCCAGTTGTCACAAGAAGTAGCCACATTTACGATCTTTATCCTAAATGTTTATGCCTTCAGTGTGGATGTGAGTCATCTGAACTTGTGCCATTATTTGTACACACATTTTATGTTTGACATCGTTGTATCTGATGAGACTATAAAATCATCATCGTGTTGTGAATATTATTCAGTTCTGGTGTAGAAAATTCGTAACCTTCTCAATACATAATGTAGGATATATAAGAGATGGTGTAGTCTGCACCTTACAGTAAATCTAATAATAACTCTCAAGCTCTGGGTTTAATTTGGCGTGTTGTGCTATTTTTGTTGTGTTTTCTGTACAAAAAAAGGTTTGTTCTCCTTAGCTCAGTACTGAAATCAACATTGCTAAATTTTTGCAATCCGCTAGAAGAAGAGTTGCAGGAGAAAGTGTTCCCCAAAACACCAAAAAATAATTTGTGCTCTTTTTAATAGCAGCACACCTGTTTTCTTTTTATAACAGAAAGTTAAACCAAGGTGCTTCTAAATGTTCAGTCAAACTTCTCTCACCTCTCCTTCTTGTGGTTCATTCACAGAAACCATACGCCTGTCAGATACCGGGATGCACCAAGCGCTACACTGACCCCAGCTCATTACGAAAGCACGTCAAAGCTCATTCAGCCAAAGGCCTTCAGGAAAAGGAGGTCAAGGTAATGAACATTAAAACCTTTCTATGTTTTTAAAACTTGACTGTGTGTCGTTCAGAAGCAAAGGGAGGATTCAGAAAGTGTGGTTAGAAATAAAAAATTATGGCCAAAGCATTTTTAAAAGCAACCTGGGGACGTTTTTTTAAATTTGAGCTGCATTTTTTTTGCCCTTAATGGATGGTTTGGGTGGATAGTGGAAAAGACATTCAATAAAGGTCCGTCTAGCCAGGAGTAAAACATGCAGTGTGCACCCTAACCACTCACCTATCAGGTTGTCCAATAGTGGGGTCATATTTAAGCTTTTATTGGATGGGATCAAAAGTACATAATTTAAACCAGGATCACATCAGTGCCTTGTATTCCTGAGCCACCTTCACAGGGCTGAAATTTACTGGAATCAATTGATTATTTCTCAACAGCTTAACATCATAAAACATGAAATGTTTTAAGTTATATTACTTGATAGATTTTTTTTTCCTTCCCAATTTATTATACTTGACTGTCTGCAATTATACACAGCACATCTGGAGTTTGTATTTATGATGGATATTTGTCTTCTCTTGTTTGGAATACATGTTAAGTTGTGTTTCTTCTCATAATAATGAAAACAATACAAACTGCTATGAAGGCTCCACTCATTATTTGATGAAGTTATTAGGAGCAGCCATGCATGTTTTTGATTTTATTTCAGCACAAAACTTGAAGGTTATTATGACAAATGACAAAGAGGCTCTACAAACTAAAAACAATGTCGGCAACTGTCCCACATTTGGTAAAAAACAAGCATATCAGTACAAACACAACATAGCCGCCGCTATCAACCACATTGATGAAGCGGTGATCATTTGGGTTTCTTTTGCAGCCAAAGGACCCGGGTACCTTGCAGCCACTGAGTCAAACATGAACACCTCTGTATACCGATATTTAGATTCAATATAAGGCCATCTGTCCTACATTTATATCTTGCTTATACTGGGTCATGCAACAGGACAATGAGTCCAAAAACAGCAAAAACTCTACAACAGAATGGTTAAAAAGGTGTTGCAATGGACCTCAGGCTGATTGAAATGTTGTGGTGGGACCTTAAGAGAGCTGTACATAAACAAATTCCTGCAAACCTCAATGGACTGAAGCAACGTTGAAAAGACGAGTGGGCCAAATTTCCTCCACATATTAATAAAGTCATACAGAAAACAATTATTTCAGGTTATTGCTGCTAGATCATAGGGTGAACTTAGATTTCGAAACCTTATTATTCACATGACTGCATGTTTGTATTTAACCTCATTTTAAGCTGGTGACAAGACCCTTGAGGTTTAAAATGTCTTTCGCAACAGAGTCCTGGCCAACATAGACAGCTGCTTAATCAGCAGTGGTTACGGAACAATACTCACCATTATAAGCATACACATTTACATAAAATAAAGAATGAAAGACATATTAATCAAAAGCCAAACTGAAGCATTTATGGTCAAGCCTAACATCTGGAGGCAGATGTCCTGCCTGCAGGTGCCAAATCATTTAAATGAACTTGAATTCATTTAAAATTGATCCAATTTGGAAGAAATGAGTGACCGTAAAAGCATGCAATTTCTGAACAAGGATTTTCTTTCTGTAAAAGTGATACACAAATAAAAGCTTTGCTTTCCTAAAAATATCAGTGAGTGTGCCATTCCCCAAATCTGGCATTTCAGTTAAAAATAGACAGCTTTTTTCAATAATTATTAAAACATAAAAATTGCCCCCCAAAAAAGGTTATGTTTTAAATTCCATAAAGACACACACAGTCATTCATGAGACCCTGAATAGAAAATCTGTAGCTAAAAATGAACAAGCTCAGGAAGAGAAAGTAAAACAGGGTTTTTTCTGGTGCTACATCTTGATTTTATTTCCTGATTGTTACCTCATGTTTAAAAGCAAATGAGATGCATGTTTGTTCCCGTTTAACCTTAAAGTTCAAAACAATGTTGTTCTTCCAGAATTTTTTTTCTTAAATATAGATAGTAGAGAACTGCTTCTTTATATAACTTTCAAAGAGAAAGGGGGCTTCTCGGGGGTTGCAGGTCTTATTTCTGGAGAACTACAGCAGCAGCAGGAGAGAGTGGGTATGTTTATGATTCAGTAGGATGAAATACAACAAAACAAAGTATTACACACACTCCCTGGAAGTCCGAATAGGGAGCCTATTGTTCTGCTTTATCTGGGCCTTGTTTGTTTTCTATGGCCTGTGAGTGACACTGGGGCTTTGTGTGTGTATTCGCATGCCTTGTTTGGTTTAAACAGAACCACGTGTGTTGGTAAGTTGTGACACAGTCGACACGCCCTGTGCTGCAGTAAACCCTGTGGGGCTAATTGGAACTTTGAAATATTAAAGATGAGCTTCTTAAGCTCCTCACGGGCATACATTTATTCGAGCTGATGTGTCACAGCGATTGAAGTTTCTGGCTTCGTGAACGCTACTTTGGGTGAGCATTTCTTGCTGATTATTCACGCCGCTTTTGTGGTTCCTGGGTGTCTGCCGCGAGCTTCTTCTGAATCCCGAAGCTGTCAATAAATTGTTTTGGAAAGTTCCGGGGGGATGTTCTGTTTAGCGCTGGAAAATAAAGCCAATTGTTTAGCCTTAACTTTGCTAGAACGTTTTTGGAATACGATTGCCTAATAAGATTTCTGGATTTTGTACCTCAAGAAGCTGGATCGCAAGATGAAACAAGAACCAGGCATCTGGTGCAAACTCATTTCTTTGATAAATGAACAGTAGAAAACCTCCTGCAGCTCGCTCACTGTGTTTTCAGTTGCTTTACTGAATGAAATCAAAAGAGAAGTCATTTAGTTTAAACTTGCATGGGAGCTGCGTTGCCCAACAGCATATAGTTGGAAGACAACTAAGCTGCAGCTTTAACGTAATTATTCTCATCCCTGCATGCTGGCAAACACCCACACTTGGTCACCAGCATGATAACACAGTGCTGTTATATGACATGTATCTATATGGCTGTAATGCGTTTTGTGTTGTTGTCAGGTTCAGGTGCACACGATGCTGGAATCTGACATCTTAAGTGACTGCCTGGCACGCCAGCATCTCCACAGCTCTGCCTCGTCGCACCAAAAAAACAGCTCACCTTTACCGGCTTTAGATGACTTCACAGGTATGTGCAGATGAAACGGTAGCAGAAGTCTGTGCTTAGCCTCCAGCGCCTCTCTGGAAATGAGCAAAACCCAAAAGAAAAGAGTAATTGCCCAAAACACCTGGGCTGTTAAGCTGTCTCTTTCATTTTCTCCCATGGCCTCATTTGCTCCTTTTCCTTTCCCTCCTCTCTCATTCCTTCGATGATAGCTCATCATGCCAGTGTTTACCTTGTCCAATTACTGGGCACCATGACTGTGGGCAAGTTGGCCTTCACCCCACTTGTCCTTCAGCTTCTCCAAACGGGTTTTCCAGCCAAGCTCTTTTTCTTTCCATTTCAATGGCTGAACCAGAATCAAGAAGCTGTCAGGTACACTGAGGCTCAGTTGGCCAAAGACAGTGGAGAGCGTCCAGGAAAGCTGTCCATGTCTATTACTTCAGACTACTCGCCGTTTTACTCAGAAGACTTTGAGGGAAAAGCCTCAAGCGGCACGCTATGAGCTATGTTTAGTCAGGGTGAAACAAGCATGTCAGTGTTTAATTTTGAAAAAATCCCAGGAGGACTTTTTCTTATCTCAAATGGCCAAATGTTATAGCCTGAAAACTGCTTTCTGTTGTGGTATACTAGGTGGATTTATGGTGACACACACTATCATTGTCAGCTTGGCTTAATATTGAGCTTAGTATTGTGATATTGAGCATTCAGCCCCTGTAGGCTTGAAATGTGGCTCTGAAAGGTTTACAGAAAAATGGATTACGCTGACCATGGAAACTCCTCAAAGTCTGCTTGCAACATAGTCTAATCCCCATCTGTCCATATGTGCACACTGTGTGTAATATACTTGTATTTACACCAGAAATTGTTTTTCTATAGCACATTGAGTTGCTCATCAGTGGGGGGAAATGTCACTACTGCACGATAATTTGGAAGAGTTTCATTTAACTATAAATTGAGTATTTTAATATTTTCGACAGTTTTGTTTGCCTACAAGGAGCCAGACTTTCTTGCCATTTTTTAAAGTGGTCTTGAGCAATAATTCTCTAGGCTTTCTAAAGGTCTTTCAAAGCTTTTCTTTGAACATTGGCTGCTTTTTTTTGTTACTCATTTTTAGTCCAATCCTTGTAAAAGGGACCTAATTGAATCAGTGTTGTGTCTACACAGACAACTTTGCAAAGAACCCATTTTAAATTATGTCTGCAGGCACCTTGGTACCAACAATCTGTTGCAAAAACATAATTTCTTCCCAAACTTAACAAACACACCCACCAAATGTTAGGAAATACCTAACACAGGACTTGAGAGGAAAATCTAACCCCTCAGGTGATCCATCTACTGTTCACTGAAGCCTCATCAGAAATGTGAAGAGAGGCTGAGGTATGCCAAATTACTCAGTAACTGGACTGAAGATCACTGGCAACAGCTGTTATTGGGAAATGAATACGAATTAGAGTTTTATTGGCCTTTCAGTATTTATGGAGGAGGTCAGTAGAGCGGTACAAACATCCCTACAGCCATCTGTAAAACATGGAGGAGGCTCTGTCATGGTCTGGGGCTGCTTCTCAGCCAGCGGTGTTGGGGCGCTTGTCAAAATTGAATGATTGCAGAAGAGTACAGTCAGATTTTAATCCACCATGTTATACCATCTGCAAAGCATCTGACTGATATTAGTTCAATTTTTCACCATGAAAATTATTGCGGACAGTAGAAGCATACCTGGATAGAAGAGCCAACAGTGGAGCACTATCAGTCATGGACTGACTTCCTCAGAGCCCAAACATCAGCATTGTTGAAGCAGTGTTGCATTATCTTGACAGAGAAAGGAACAAGAGGCAGCCAACATCCAAAGATCTTTGAATGTCCTTCCAGAAGCCTGGAGAGCCGTTTCTGAAGACTACTTAAAGAAATTGCAAGACAGCTTGAGAGAATTCAGGCTGTGCTGAAAAATAAAGTGCAACACTGAGTAGAGTCAGCCTTTCATTTCTTTATATTTTATTGGTGTTTGTTATAATACAATTCAATACAGCTTGAACCCAGTGAAAATCATCATTACAGGTAGTGATGTGATAGTGATGTAGTAGGAAGATTTAACGGCACAGATGCTCAGCAACTTTTATTTATATATCAATCAATCAATCCATTTATTTATAAGGTCATTTAAAAACAACACAGGTTGACCAAAGTGCTGTACATAGTAAAAAAGTAAAAAAGTAGAAGAAACCCACACAAAGAACAAAGTAAAACACAATTTTAACACAATTAAAAGGTAGAGAGTAAAAATGTGTTTTCAGATGGGTTTTAAAAATGTTGGAAAGATCCTAATTTCAAGAGGCAGACTGTTCCAAAGTTTGGGCGCAGCTATCGCAAAGGCCCAGTCTCCTCAGTTTTTCAGCCTGCTTCTCAGCTGACCTGAGAGTTCTATTTGGAGTATTTTTAGTTAACAAATCAGAGAGGTATGACAGAGCTAATCCATTTAGAGATTTAAAAACAAGCAATAAAATTTTAAAATCAATTCTACAACGTCCTGGAAGCCAGTGTAAACAAGCCAAGACTGGGGAAATATGGTCATGTTTACGAGTGCCTGTCAAGAGTATGAGCAGCCAGTTAGCAACTAGTTGAGTTAAGCCTCGACTGACAGGAAAGGTGTTGCAGGCTGACACAGATTTATTGCAACACCCTGGTAATCTTTCTGCATTTCTAAATGCCAGTTATCTTAAAACATTCACCAGTCTGTCTAAAACTAATCAAAGTCGTTCTGTCTGACTGTGATTGTTTGTGCAATTGCTGTGCAATTGAAAGTATTTACCCAGTGTATGAGGAGATTGCACACTCAGCCTCCGGGCAACCAGTTAGTTGCCACAACTACTTGCGGTCGATCTCTGACAGCAAAAGATGTGAGAATGAAAAGCATTGCAACACTTCCTAAACTTTTGGTGTTTGGAAAACTTGGCTACATGTAATTTGGTGTTGAAGTGAAATACGTTGCAGTTGAAGTTTCTAGTGATTCTAATGTTAACTCCTACTCTATTGTAACTGTTATATACATCATCCAACCTTTGCTGCAGAGACCTCAGACTAGATGTGGGACCAGATGTGGAGGTGGATGCTCAAAATGTTTGGTGGAGCAGATTTACTGAGGTTATCTGTGGCTCTCTTTCAGGTGTGTACTCAAACAGCAGCAGCACCGCCCACAGTCGGGGGAATTCAGAGTTTCTGCCCCCATCAGCAGACTCGAGGTATCCAGGCCTGGAGGGAAACTTTGATGCTAATAGCCCAATATCTTCATTAACAAGCCCGGGGAGCATGAGAGAGGGGTGAGTGTAAGATCAGAGCAAGTTCAAGTTAAATGCGGTGCATCCCCTGAGCATTTATTTATTTATTCATACAACGAAGCTGGACTGGAAACAGTCCACTTAGTTTTTATAGCAGAGTAATAGATGTTTAGTGACTTGCTTATGGGCAGCAGTGGCAGTAGTTAAATCTGATGGAAGTTTATCTTCCCCAAGGTTGCATCTTGTTGCACCATTGTGAATATTTTCTTTCATATAATAAAAAGCAAAGAAACATCTATCATTTTTAATTTCTACACTGTCAAGGTCAAGGTCAAGGTCAGATTTATTTATATAGCACATTTCCAACAGCCGATGCTGCACAAAGTGCTTAACAATAACAATAAAATTAAAAACTACAGTGTAATACAATAATAACAATAGAAACAATAGAATAGAAGAATTGAAACAATACTAACTAATTCAGATAAATCCAAAATGCTTGGGTCATAATGTGTTAAAAGCCAGAGCGTAAAAGTGTGTCTTTAGTAAAGATTTAAATTGCTCAAGAGTTTGAGCAGATCTAATATTAAAGGGGAGACTATTCCAAAGTCTGGGACCTGCCACAGAGAAGGATCTATCACCACGAGATTTGAGGTTAGTCCGTGGAATGGACAACAATAGTTTTGAACTAGATCTCGTGGGTTTTCCTGGAGCATAGGCAGAGAGGAGCTCTGACAAGTAGGGGGGGGGCTCGGGCGTTGAGTGACTTAGTGTCATGTATTTCAACATTGGGCTGCTTTTATTTCTTGGGAAGGAGATTACTTTACTGACATTTAACAATAAAACAAGAGGCAAACGTAAAATAGTCAGTTCATCCAAATCACAAAAATAAAGAAAAGACATATTTTCCTACTTACCCCTCGTGGTGTCTGGCAAGGTTTTCAGTTATCTGCTGCTGGGATTTCTGCTGCCAACTCACCACAGTGGAGCTGAATAAGATCTCATGTGGCAGTTTTTATTCAGAGTTATTTTCTACTATAGATAAAAATAGTGAAAACTAACAGACCTCAATTTTATGCTCCTTTCTGTATCCTTTTCAAGGATTCGCCCCCAAAACCTCTGCTTTTATATGTCCTAAACGTATTGTTTAAACATATCTGGCATGTATTAAAGTGTTTCTAAGCTGCTTAACACTTCTGAGCAGTCCGGCTCTGTTCCATATCAAACACTGAAGCTTCAAAGTGATACTAAAGATTTCACAGTCATTTTGTTTTGCTTTCCCTCATCTCTGATTTCTAGAAAAAGCCAGAGAGATCCGAGCTTGTGCATTCTTGAATAAACCAGAGACATTATCACCAGAGATGGAGTTATGGCTTTGTGGTCGCACTGATTGGGTAGTTGGAGACCACAGAACTTATGTGCACTGTAAGCTGAGACAAATTTTCTCTAGGCAAGTATAAAAGTAGAAGTGAGACTAAAAAGATACAGCTGAAAGCCTCCAGGGCTGCAGTTTCTGGACAATAGGGCCTAAAATTATTGGTCATTGAAGGTTTGCCCATAAAGTAACTTTTATTGGCACTATAGTAAAAACAAAAACAGTCTGTCTAATAAAATAGCATCAATAAAGGCCAGAATAACATTTTTGTGGTTTAATAAATGATATAAAATATTACCATATAATGCACATTGTTTCATATGAAATTCTTCCAATATTTCCAAGGGTTGTTTTCAAGTGGCCTTTCGGTGTTTGGCTTAAATGTTAAGATTGGTTGTTTTCTCTGAGCACTGATTTCAACAGGTTTAAGCTTTAGGGTTCATCATTGACCCTTAGGGTTGAAATGAAAGTAGCAAAAGGTCTACTATGTATAGTTGTGACTTTTCCAGAAAGGCAGGCAGAGGAGATGCTGCCCAATTCATCAGCGAGAAAAGTGGACTAGACAAAAACATATCCTTCCATGATTTTGTGCCACTTGTCTTTTATTCTTTTATTTATGCCGACAGCCTCGTGTGTCTTACTTTACTTAGACCACTTAGAAGTGCAATTAACTAGAACTCCTTCACTGATAATACCGGAGTGTGATACAATACAGCTGATTTAAATCGCTAAATTACCTCCTTAGCGTGTCTTGAAGTTTTCCAGAGGCCTGGTAATGAACTAATCATTTGATTCAGGTTTGTTGACCCAGGGTAATATATCTAAAACCTGCAGGACACCGGCCCTTGAGGCCTGGAGTTCTCCACCCCTGGTTTATGGGATACATATTGACATTTAAGCCAACCTCACTTCTATCCCTTAGTGATATTGTGCAAACTGCAAAAGTAGTCTGCATGTTTAAGTGATGGCGAATCCACTGATTAGAATTGAAGCTGAAGAAGGTTTTTTATTTTTTTATTTTTTGGTCAATGTCATCTTTTTTGAAAGGATTCAGATTTGACCCTGACTGCTAAAGCAAAGTGCATTGTATTGATTAGACACATATCTGAGATTGTTTATGGAAATGCTTAGTGATTTTTAAAATGTAAGAAATATGTATCAATGGAAATTTGTCTCAACGCAGAAGCTTTTTTTTATTGCAAGATCTTTATTTTTTTTTCTTATGATTACAAATGAAAAAAGTCCACTTCTGTTTTTCAGATGTTCTTACACGTTACGGTTAGTTGTTCCTCTTTGAAAACTACTCAAGAAGTTATTGTATTTGTAGTGATAAAACTACATCATAAATGTATGTGTGCCAGCCACAGGCCTTGGGTTGAGGAGATTGTATTGTGTCGGTCAACCAATATATATACAAGAAAACACAGAATTTGTAAGTACTATTTGATCTGGATTTCATCACATATTTCACTTCTAAAACCACTTTAAAGTTTACAAAACAAATACAGATTTTAATAAATCAAACATTTGGATGCTTTTGTGCATTTTTAGGAACTTTGCTCACCTCTCTCAGAATCTCTCCGCCTTCCTAAAATGTGCAGCTACAGTAGAGCTTCCATGAAGCTATGCACAATCCGTCCATTGACGTCTCTTTATAGCAGCGGAGGATGTCATTGAATCCCACTGGTGCCCACAGTATATGACAACCTGCCAAAGCTAATACCAGACAAGCACTTGATTTTCCACAAAATGACTTAGACGAGAGACGTTAAACACGTGAAAGTAAATTATCTTTTCTTCATGGTGCAGGCAGCATCATGCTCTGACCTCATAGGGAGGCCAATGTTTACTCTGGCTGTAATGAGCCATTTTGACGTCTTTTAATAATTTACAGAGGCCCGCAGTGAGGCTTGTCCATCAGTTTAGTATTTGTGATGCACAGTGTTTGTATATATTGTGCGGTTGGAAGAGAGAGGTAGCGTGGTGCTGGATTTGCATTTTTTTGCAGCAGCGTGTCCATCAGATACAGGCACACTAACCAGGATAGCGCTCACACAGAAACACTATTATACACGTTGAAGGAAGGCGATGTAATGAAGTTTATTTTGCAGAAACTCCAAGTGACATTGGACCTAAATAGCCGCTTTAAGTGAAATCCTTCACTTTTTTTACTTGCTGTAGCTCTAAAATGAAATGCTTGTGCTGTAGTTTCCCTAAGCACTTAGTGGTAGCACTTAGATCCCATTAAATCTCCATCTGTATTGCACAGATTTAACGTAATCCCCTGTGATCCATTAAATCCATATCACCGAAATACTTTCAAAATTCAAATTCGAAACATCAGGTTTGTGATCATAAGCTGGCACCAATTAAATGCAGCACAATGCGCAGAAGATCTTAAATTCTGCAAGCTGGATTCCTTTCATTCTGCATAAGCAGTAAGGATGGCAGCTGTAGTTAGTAAGAAAAACGTGAGTCCTGCAGAGGGTCAGTTGGTAAAATATGATCAGACAAAAAGTTTCCTGAGGTTTACTGACAGCCGCGTCCTCAGCCCTGGGCCCTCGGTAAGCTCGTGCATGTGAGCAGTTGGGCACACCGGCCACAAAGTGACAGATCGACCCAGCACAGCTCAGACATCTCAACTATGTTGTTGCAACATTACAAGAATGTAAGCCGTGGCGCAGACGGCGTTGTTTATAGTTAAGGTCAGCGCTGATGGTTCAGGGGCCAGTGAGGGGAAATTCAAAGATGTGTTGAATTCTTTTGCCTTGCAGTCATTGCAGCACATTCATTTCAACAGCCACACTATATCAAAGGCCACGTTGTTTACATAATACTATACAAAACCTGGATTTTATTACCTCGGGAAGCCACAGCCATCTGTAAGTTATATCAGTTTGGGTTTCAAAAAGTCCTTCTGATTAATTTTGGCTTTTATTGTATTTCTCCAATGAAAGCAGAGACTGTTAACTTAAATGTAATAGCATCTGACATGGGAAATGGGTAATAAAGAGACTTGGGGATGATAAATGAGAGATATGTAAAGAAATCTCCAAACATTTCCTCTTTTTATAGCTGATCAGATGCGAAAATATACGATGTTCAGACCAGCAGCCATCGGTATCTCTGACAAGGCCTGGCTTGTTTATGAAGCCCACTAAAAGTCTTCCAGCAGAAACCAGTGCTGTTTGGCTCTCTGGGGACCAATATGCTGCAGTACATCATCCAGGAAAGCCTTCAGGCCACATGAAATGCTGAGAGTGGGCTCTTTGAAGGTGGAAGGGGGGCACTTGAATACCGTACGGGGTTTTTTTTTTTTTTTTTTTCAGCTGCGTATCTCCTTAGAGAGAAATTCAGCTGCCTTTCTTTCTTCTCGTCGACTTGGCTCCACTGACTCATTCGTTTCCATGTTGAGTCAGAGTGTTTGTGCACAGTCAGCACATTCTTGCAGCAAAGAGATGGATACAGCTCTCTGCAGCACATTACCCTCCTGAGGTGGAAACGCTTTCTTATACAAACTGCACTGTTTGCAGAAGAGAAGTGTTTACATGTTTCTGATGTATACAGCGGTCAGCTGATTATCTGATTTAATTACCTGAAAACCTCGTGCCCTGGGTTCATTGTATCAGAGTCAGTGTTGTTGCTTACATTGATTGAAACCTTCCCTATGAAATAATTTTCACACTTTAGTTTAATACAACTAAGATTGAAGTTCCATCAATCAGAGAGTTACAACATCATTATCGTTTTACCATAATATTTATTGGCTTGGAAAACTTGTGTTGAATTTTATGGTGCTTAACAAACGCTGATATACATCTCAGTGTGACAGAAACTTTCAGCAGTTCAGCAGAAGTGAAGGTCAGGCCAAAAACAGCATTAGTGTAGAAACAGGCCGGGCTGAGTCAGTCACATACAGGATCAATTCTCTGGAAACTTCATTTCCACTTTAAAAAAAATAAATAATAATTTTTGAGTTAAACCATCAAACCTGTCACTTTCAACTTGTACTTAGATTTGGTCTTTAAATGGCTTCAGTAGGACCTGTTGACACGTAGCACTCCATCACTATGATGAATGTGGTCAGTGTTTATTCATTTTAACACTGAAACACACGCAGTAATCAGTACTGGAGTTTAAAGTTAACCGTGTTTGTGGAGAATAGTTTGATGTTACTAACTTTAGAAATCTTAAGTCATCTCTTATTTCTTTATGGTTTACTTCCAAGGAGCTGGACTTTCTTGTAATTATTTAAAGTGCTCTTGAGCAACAGTTCTGCAGTTTCTGGAGGTCTTTAAAAAAAATTTTCAAAGAACTATTAACTGAAAACTTATCTCAATGTGGTGTGGAGTGTGTCCTTAACCTCCTAAGACCCGAACTCTTTCATGGCATTTTTTTTTTTTCTTTGCTATTTGGGCTGATTGGAACCTGATGAATATAAAAACAAAGAATTACCAGATTTATTTATTTTTTTACCTGATTTTTGTTTCTTTGAAAAATTAGATCCACTTATGAGGACATTCGTCTTAAATTTCAGTAGAACGGTGGCAGTATAATGTCCTCGTAAGTGGATATCAGGCCCTTGCAGAGTAAAATTTAGTATTGTGGTCTAGACAACCCATAATGTGATGTCCACATATGTGGACGCCAGGTCCTAGAAGGTTAAGCAAACTGGTCCAGTTTTGCCTAAAAAACAAAAGGAAAAGTGATGGGCCTAAAAATGATCTACGGCAGTTTCTGAAAGTCATGTCCTTAAGAAATATTTAAAAAATCTACCAAAGACCTGACGCACGACCTGAAAAAGGCATCTGGCCCATCAGTTGATCCATCTACTGTTATCTGTCTACTTGAGAATAATCAGGAATGATTTCACTGGTTGGATGTCTGTGAAGAAGCCATTTATAAGGAAGGTGAGCAAGCAGAAAAGGTGGTCATCTGTGGCAGCAGGGCTTAATCCAAAATTGGCCTGGTGGTTGGTTGTCTGGTTGTTGGGGTTTTCTCCACATTACTGTAGAGTTTTTACCTTACAGTATAAAGCGCTTTGAGGCAACTGTTTTTGTGATTTGATGCTAGATAAATGTTTATGTTGTGCGTTTCCAGGAACAGACCAGCTTCCTTGTTTGTGTCCGCTGACGTGATCCCAGCGAGTCCCTGCTCAGACAGAGTAGATGTCCGGCTGCAGGGCTTCCAGAAAACCTACAACCACCAACAGCAAGTGTTCTCGCAGCAACACGGTACAGACAACATCAAGTCAAGTAATGTGAGCGAGGCGTGTGTTCAATGCCATGCTTCATCTTTGTCTACTCTGTGATTCTCCTAGGCTGCCTGTATGGAGAGGGAAAGATGGCTCAGGCACCCAGCGATGGAGGTTTTGAGCCTGCAAGTTACTTCACCAACCAGCCCGCCTCCCACTCTACAGGTGAGACGTCAACTACACAAATGTAGCTTGTTGCTAACTATATCTGTGGTAACCTGTAGTTTTATTTCAGAGCTGAAATAAGCTTTCTAATGCAATTTTAAAAAGATCTATATAGCTGATAATTATCTGACTAAAGAGTAAAACTTTACTGAGGCTAATAGCTTTTTATCCGCTTGTTGTCCATTTGGTCAATTGAAGGTTTTTAGAGACTTTTTACTAAAAGCAGCTACTGAAAGTGACACTATAAGAACAGTGGGAGCAAACTGAGACTAAACATTTACTGAGCAGACAGATAAACAGTGAGCTGTAGTAGGTTTTAATATTGCCTCATGGTTTCCATGCTGTTATTTGATGCCATTTATTATAAAACATTGATTATAATTGCTCAAACAATTATGAAGGCAACTATCTGTTTGCATTTTTTTTTTAAAACCTCCAACTAAACTCTTTCCCATATGTAATAATAAAACCTTTCACATTTAAATAACTCATTTGCTGTGTTGTTTTTTTTTTTCCCTTCTGTCAGGGTTTGACTTGCTGCAGGACCTGCAGGGTCAGGCGGGGGGCGGTTACTCCTTGCCTCCCTGCCCAGACGACAGCTTCCTCTTCCAGGCAGGTGGTGTCGACCGCTGCCTCAGTCAGATTTACTCCGTCTATCTGGACTCGTGATGGACACCCAGAAATATTCTATGCAGCATGAATGCGACAGCTGACAATCACTCACTTGTGTATATATATATATCTAAGGAGCATTTTATCAGCATTGTTCCTTTTTTGGCAAGAGAAAAAAGCCAGTGGGAGTTTAAATGGTACAAAAATAACTAGAGGCTGAAAAACTCTTGTTAAGCTGTGGATCTGTGGACAAACAAACAAATGGCCAAAAGGGAAAATCACAGAGAGACAGTACTGTGCAAGAGTCTTGACCCACCCAACATTTCTTTATATTTCACTAGCAAAATGGGAAATAGGCAATGCCATTTGTTGAAATGTTCAAAGATATAAGGCAGAAACAGTGTTTGCAGATTTCTAAAAAGCTTGAAAGTCAATATCTGGTATGATGCTTTCATTTAATTTCTTTAAGTAGTCTTTAGGAAATGTCCTCCAGACTTCCTGAAGAACATTTAAAGCTTTTCTTTGGATGTTTGCTGCATTGAGCTCTGTGCTCTGTCTACATGATCCCATACTGTTTCAGTAATGTTGAAACAGGGAGCCCAGTTCATGACCGATACTGTTCCGTTGTGTGTTTTTCTATTCAGGTAAGCTTTTACTGCATCTTCAGTGTGTTTGGGAGCGTTGCCACTAAGATGATTATCAGACGGTACTGAATGGTGGACCGAAATCTGACAGTATCAGATCTGACAGGATCCCCAAGGGCATGTCTGTCAGATGATAATACTATTACTAGAATAGCGTTATAAGCCTGCCACTTCTTCGTTTGGCCCTTGCTTGTTCAGTTCCCTAAAATTCTTTAAAGATGCTGCTCAGAGGTCAGTGTAAAGTGGCTTAATAAACAAAAACATTCCTGTGAAAATGCTCAGGTACAAGCTCTAACCAGTGTCCAAAGAAAAATGTTGAAAGACTTTCAGAAAGCCTGGAGGGCTATTGCTCAAGAGCACTTTAAAGATTACAAGAGTGTTTGGCTGCTTGGAAGTAAAGTATAATGAAATTAGGAGTTGGTCAAGATTTCTGCACAGTATTCTCAGTAGCAAAGTAGCAATGACTTTTTTTTTTTTCTAAATTCAAAAATGACCACAACATTTGTGTTTTCTGGATAGAAGGAGCTGCAGACTTCATTTTATTTGTCTTTGTCTCCAATGTTGATCTTAGCTAGTGAGGACACTTCTGCCTCTGCAGTGGCTTGGTTTGTAGGAGATAATCAAAGAAGTAATCCATAATGCAATGCTTCCCAACCTCGTGTGGGTACACAAAGTGGAATGTAGAAGATGATTACAAAGACATCAGTAAAACGAAACATCCACATTCACAAAATGTTCTAATTTCATATTTTCTTGTTGTTTGTGTGTAAATATGTTTTTTAAATGTTTGCAGTCCTCACAGTGATTTAGATAAAACAGTGGAGGTTCAAGAATAACTCAAAGACATAAAGTTGTAAATAAAACGCTCAGATTCAGCTTTTTAATTCAACACATTCAGCAGTTTAAACATTTCAAAGCTTAGTCCAGCGTTTGGGAGAGATTCTTGCTGTGTGTTTATCCGGGTTACATAAGAAGACCGATATCTCTTTCTTGTTGTTGTATTAACTATGAAGTTACAGCTACCAGCTGGTTAGCTGAGTGCGGGATAAAGACTGGAAACAGCTAGCATGGGTCTAACAAAAGCAATAAAATGGACCTAAAAAACATCCACAGAAGATGCTTTCAGCTGCTCCCTTCTTTCCAAGGGGAGGCGTAGCAAATGGTTCCAACCATTTCCTCCTGATAATCAGTCTATTCATTTATGTTTCCAATGATATCTCATGTATTTGTGTGGCCTCTGATCCAAAGAGACAGGAAATCACAATAAAGTTAAACTGAAAGATACTTTTTTCCTGTAGTTCTCAGGAGGATATACACTCGGCTTTGCTGATGCAGTGTCCCTCCCACATTCATCCAGGCTTGGTTCTGGCACTGAGGGAGTACACTGGCTTGAGTCACTAGAGGCTGGGTTTGTGTCTCCTCCCAGTCTTAATTTTTTTTTTTTTTTTTGTATGTATGTAAAACAAATGAGTCGACCACAAAAATGCTCAGTTGAATGTCTGAATAGAAATCTATAAACTGGAGTCTTAACATTTAGATGTGCTGTGAAGGGTTTTCACTTATTCAAAGCAAATTCATGTATGGAACCTCTGACATTTATAGTTTTATAAACATAGCCCACATCCTGTACAGCTGCAGTTTATGATGTCCTTGCCTGTAGCTACAGGTAGCACCTCAGTCAGTTACACAGAGGCCTATCAACAAATGTTGGTATTAAAGATATCTCAGACAATCAAACTACCTGCTGTGGTGACTCCTTATGAATAAAAGAGCAGCTGAAAGTAGCTTTTTAATAGAGCAGTGGAAGTTGTTTCATTTTATCCCGTTCATATGTGTGTGAAGTCAAAAGGATGAATTTTAGCATGCTTTATGGTGTGCACAACAATATTCTGTCTCAAGTAGGAAGCTTGGAAAACATTTTAAAGCTGTATGAAGCTATTTCCAGTCCTCGTGTGAAGCTAACCTAACCCAGCTGCAGCCTTACACTAAACAGTCATCATATGTAGCTCGCAACAAGAAAGACATCATCTGAAGATAATAATTTACTCCTTTAAGGTCATAGTGTGTGTTTGTGAGTAACCAGATTATCTTGTATCTGCAGTGTCAATGAGCAAACTCACTCTGCTTGTGACTAGAGGGGAAACTGCAGCAGATACCCAAAAGAGGGCTGCTGTATAGAAATGTTCCAGAAATGTCACAAAGGGGAGTTGATGTTGATGAAACAAACAAAACTATGCAATAAACTGCACTAAAATAAAGTTATTCTCAAAAACAGGACAGCAGTATAATCGTGTGACTCGTTTCTTCAGCGCGCTGCCTTTTATGTGTTTATTGTACAGTTTCAATCAGTGTTATTTTCAGTGTTTACAGTATCTTCTCTGCACTCTTTTCTGTCTCGGCTTAGAGACTTTGAGAAAATGACCAACCAGAAAATGTTTACACTGATTTTGTAGTAATTTTGTAGAGTTTTCTTACTGAACTGTATAAAAATGCATCTGTCTTTTATACCAAAATAAAAAGAATCTGTTTGTATTTGCTTGTTTTTGTTTTGTTTTTAAGTACTGAATCAGTACTGCATTTTAGTGTGAAATGTGACAAACAATGATTATAATTCTTAATTTTGTTATTTTGGGTTTTCCATGTTTAGAAGTGGACGATCTTGGTTGGGTAATGCTGCCATCTACTGGACCAGCTGGATCAAGTTCATTCCCACTCTAAATTGTAAGACTTTTGAAAGGTTACTAGCTACATTTCCTAGAGCAATAGTTATAAGAAAATGGTTTTAGAACATGAAATGATTGGATTATGCTGCATTAGAAACAAAAAACACAAGTACACATACTTCAGATTATTTTCAATCAAATTATTTATTTCTACATCCCTCCAGTTCATCTCAGTCATCTCAAGGTGCTTAATATTGTATTAGCATTCCTGCATGACCAACTACTTGGTGATGGTGCATTGAAGAGAACTCCCTGAACCAGCTTAAAGAGGGGCAATCATGCCATGACCGAATGGAGGAGGATCAACAAATAAGACAAAACACAAAACTACAGGCAAGAGCAGAGAAAAGTTACAGTAGTGCCATATAAACGCACTAGGAGTGAAAAGAGGAGAATTGGTGCATCATGGGAAGTCGCCCAGCAGGTTGGGCCTACAGCAGCACAGCTAATGCCACAGTCACATTAGAACAAAGCAACCAATCGGTCTGAATTTATAAGTCAGACAGCAGTTATTTGCTAACCTTTGTCTGTCTCCCACCAGCTTACCTTTACAACTGGCCACCCAAAGGTTTAGGGTGGTTTAGCATGTGGCACATTCAATCTCTGGGCCACCAGCTGCAACTATTTGCAATCAGTTGCCAAATGCAACCACGAATTGTTCCTAGTTGCAATGAATTAGCCATTCATTTTTTACTCTAGTGTGATTGATTCATAAATGATCATCCAGAATCTTCATGAAAAATGAAAGCTTTGAGTCTAATCTTAAAAGTAGAGAGGGTGTATGTCTCTGAGCTGGTTGCATAGGACAGAGGCCTAACACCTGAATCCTTTCTCTAACATTGTACTTTTAGAAACTCTAGGAACCAACAACAAGCCTGCAGTCTGAGAGCAAAGTGCTCAGGTTAGCTAAAATGATATTGTGAGGCTTTTAAGGTATGACAGGGCCAGATTACTCAGCACTTCTCCTTTTGTAGTCCTCTGTTAATACACTTCCTGCAGGATTTAGCAGCACTAGCCATGTAATCAATTCAGCTGCTCTTCATC
The DNA here is from genome assembly GCF_965226115.1 of Aulonocara stuartgranti. NCBI lineage: Eukaryota > Metazoa > Chordata > Actinopteri > Cichliformes > Cichlidae > Aulonocara > Aulonocara stuartgranti. The sequence continues at coordinate 9,972,279 of NC_138954.1, forward strand.
AGAGTTAAGACGATGTTACATAGAGGTCAGGAAGTCGAGAAGTTCATATTAAAAAGACAAATGCAGGGAAACAGAGTGAGGCAGGTCCGGGAAGAGAAGCTGATAGCTCAAAAGGCTTCAATTAAATATATAGAAACCAGGTCTAATATTCAAAATATACTGTAATGACGATGTTACCGTCTACTACAGTAGGGGGCGACTTGCACCTTTAGTCTAACCACAGTAAACCTAAAGACGAGGAAGTAAAGTTGCCCACGTAATTTCCTGCAACCTGTGGAGGTAACTGTCGCGGAGGTCCGTCTGCATCTGTTTTTGTTTTCTCACAGCGGTAAGAATATTTTCTAAAGTTACGTTACATTAAACTTGAATATACCGAAGAATCTAGTGTGTGACAGTCTTAAAGTGTTAAACCTGTCAAAGCGAGTGTTTGTTTTTAGCTGTCAGCGCTTGAGATAATCACGCATGCGCAGACCAGAACGTCCTTTATTGGTCACAGCTGATTGGTGTAGAAAAAGGTTCTTCAATACTTTATCTGAATTGATAGACACTTTAAATATTTACTGGTTTGACGGGGTTTTGTTATATTAGTGTGAATTTGAAGGTTCAGTGTGTGTGTGTGTGTGTGTGTGTGTGTGTGTGTTATTGTTCATTGTTCAGTCTGTTGTGTGGCTGATGATGATTTTTATTTGTCAGAGAGGCAGAAAACATATTTTGGATAATAAACTGCATTTGGTAGCAAAATTGTTTCTTTTTGAATCAGCTTTAAAATAAATTCTTACATATAGCTCATTTTTAAGATTGTGACTCTTGGAGCTTACTGTGACTCTTGGAGCTTACTGTGACCCTCGCAGTTGACAAGCCTAACAACGTGTAAGGAGACGGTTGGCATTTAACCTAGTCACTGTCCTGGAAACCGGCTCCTAATGTGGGCTGTGTAGTTTATTCTTTCATAATTTATAAAATAACCACATAGAACAAGTAATAATGATAATAAAAAAACTGTTTTCCAGATGCATCCATCCATCATCATCATATGTTTTATTTTTGTATAAAGGAAAAAGTAAATAAAAATATGATGAAGGATGCATCCATCCATAATTAAGACTGGATGCCAGTTAAAGAGTAAAACTGGGAATTGTTTACAGCTGGGCTGCCCTCTGTGTCCCAAATTCACCACCACACGTGCAAGGACTATGTGCAGACATCTGGAGTCCCACATCAAAAATGCCGTTTATTTCCAAGGTAAGCTGATGACAAGAGGAAATAAATGTGGGCTTCTTTTGATTAACAGCGTTGCATTTACCGTACATTTAAAGGTCAACAGTTTTACTTACTCTTACCAACTCTGATTTGGAGTCAGTAGATCAGCTTTAGAAGAAAGCTAGAGTTACTTTGAAAGAAACATGATTTTTAAATATTTATGCCATCGCATCACTGAGTAAAATCACAGCTAGACAGCTAAATTCCTAACTGTGATGTATGGCTGTCCCTTGCAGATACAAACATTTGCAGATGCAACCTGCCTTGCCGAGACACGGGTCATTACCACTGCCCGCACTGTGAAAAAACAATCATGCGCAAAGAGGATATGACATTACACGTAACTGGATGTCGAAACACATGTGATACAGTGCCACCTTCGGCAGAAATCAGGGCACCTGCATCATCGTCATCATCCTTTTTCATTCCCTGTGCTCCCCAGCAGAGGTCAGCGCAGCCTCCTTTGGAGCGTAACCTTCCCACATCAGCTGGAGAGGACTCTGTAATGTCAGACCATTGTTGCACACTTGTGTCACCTGTTGACACTCCGCCATCCTGTCAGCCAAACTCGGCTCCCCCTCCAGACGCCTGTAAACCACCTGCCGAGGCGGCACAGTCTGAAGCCACAGAGCTGCTCTCTTCACGTGTGATGTATTTAAAGTCAGTGAAGTGCCCTCACTGCACCGTCGTTCTCTACAAAAAGAACTTATTGGTGCACATACAAAGAAAACATTAAAGCTGCATCTCATAGTAAAAGCAAAGGTGTTAGTAAAGCTTATGGCCTCTTTGACTTCCCAAAAGGCATTCATGTGAGACTTGGATGACTGAGCTGCCTCAGAACAACAGTGGGGGCTGTTCAGTGGATCATTGACAGTATGTGGAGAAAAACACAGTAGAAAATTTGCTGACACATATGTATTCCACACTGAATTGATTATATTTTGGTCTTTATATTATAATTTCTTGTTTAGAGGGAATTCAACATATTTTTTTGCACTTTATTAAAGGAGCTTTGTTTGGTTCACAGTTCCATATGAGTTTAGGTCTCCTCTGCCTCCATGTAACCTCTTCTGATTGGTTGCCTATCACAAGCATAAGGCTTGAACAGCAGATGGATGGAGCTTCTTTGTGGCTGAGATGATCATATTTGGGATATCCACTCTCACTGGCATCATACAGATCCAAAAGTATAGAAGATCGCCTGAAACTGAGTGTTCAAGTTAATTATTCGGTGGTCAAAGATCACAACATTTTGACAATACCTGAAATATTTATGTACCAAGTCTTATAAAATTTCACTTAAAAGGGAAACCAGGTTAAATGTGTCAATATTCAGAATAGAGAAAACAAAATCTGGAAAGTTTTCAACTTTACGTCTCAGGAACAGCTGGTCAAATTTTGAGAGTGTGTTGGTTTAGGCCGAGGCAGAAGTCCTAAAAAAACTAACTCTGTGGAGCAGAGCATCAGTGAAGCTGGCCCGTGCATATCTTTGTAGTTGCAATCATGTATTTGCAGTTTCCCTTTCAAAGCAGGAGAGCCACAATACAAGGGGCATCGAGATGATCAGTATTTTATTTATTTTAAAGTGAGTGAGGGAATGAATTTGCAGTGTGTAACGTTTCTGTCAGAAATCGGTCCATAATGAACACAAGTGCAGTAATTGCACTCTGCAGTAAGCCACTTTCATTTAGTTTTTTTCTTCTTCTCTCATCTGAAATTTGACTGTTATTTTATGAAACCTTTATTAAATCTTTTTCAAACTGCCACAATTACTGGGACTTGGAACAATCGGAAGTTTCTAAGATGATTTTTTGAATCTTCCAGTATATAAGTCTGACTTTAATAAATGCCTATATTTCAGAGGCAATACTCCTTCACTTTTACTTGAGTAATAAAGTTGAATCGTTGATTCAACTCTTGCCAAAGTATCTGTACCCCTGCTAAAGTGACAAGTGTGTTTACTTGTGCCATTAATTAATTTTTGATATTAATAGTTCTTTATGTAATTCCCTCTGGGATTAATAAAGTGTTCTGATTCTGATTATTTACTGTTGGAACAGCAGCATCCTGTGGGTTGTGGATTATACGAGTCAGACATTTTTCTCAGCCACTTTCAGCTGTTTTTAGTGCATGAAATAACCAATACAACATATGCACTCAATTTTTACAAAATTTTGCTAGAATTCAAGTTTATATTTATCTGCTTTTTATTATTTAAAATACGCCAACACTGGATTCATCCGATCCTGAGTCGGTGAAATGTTGAAAACGACTTCAACCAAGAGGTGGCGCCCTGCTACATCACACACCTTCAGTGGCTTCAGTTAAACTTTGCCCGGTGCTCAGCGAGGGTTCAATCTGTCGTCTTCAACCAAATAAAGGATCACATTGTGTAAGGATTAACTTTATTAACACCCACACAAAGATACACTCCCTCACACAACCAGGAGGCTGTGTTTCCACACTCCTCTCGGAGGAAGACGCGCCCCCGGATTCGCTGGAAGAGGGGAAGCCCTTCAGACGGACCACTTGATGGGATGCAGAGAGGAGAGAGGAGCTGCTGCCGTGGCTGTGCGTGATGTTCGAGTCGTCCATCAGGGTTTCAGCGCAACACGCCTGTAGCTGACATCGCAGGTAAGGTGATGTGTTTTAAATATGGACTGCGTGTTTGTGCGTCAAAACGCACCTTCACTTAACTTTTAGGAGGTGTTCCCGTGTTTGTTTGTTTGTTTGTTTTTTCAATTATAGCCACTTTGTTTTGGTCCGAGTCGTAGAATAATGCTTTTAATGTGTTTTTATGGTGAACAGTGGCCAGATTTAAGCACTGCAGGTGGTCACGGACCTATGTGACCCAGTGCTATCCAATCACATTCAGAAAGTCGACCATACACCAAATAAGTGTTTAGAATATTTAATTAATTTGATTTTGGTAATTATTGAATTACATTTGAATATTTAACAGTACTGAGTTTGGAGAATTAAAATTTTACACAATAAGCCCCCAAATCACCCCCCCACCACCCCCACCCCAGTGTGTGGTCAGCTGCAGCTCTAATTTAGCTCAGATATTTTCTGCTCAAATGAAGGAGAATGGAGACCGTTATTTCAGAGGAAGCTCTGCTCCCAGAGAGGATGTAGCAACTCACATTGCTGGTCAGTGAGCTCATCCTTGTTCTCCAGATTTAAATCTTCTTAAAGGCGTAACTCAGAAGATCTGCAAAGGTCAGCAAGTGACTTATGTTTGTGTGTAGTGTCAGAATCCAAAGATCAGCTCATCAGCTAATGTTTGCACTGAATACTGGACATAGACTGACTGACACCTCAAACAAGGCATGTCAGTCAGATGCTGCTCAGCAGGGACCCTATAACCTTTTCACTGCCCCTGTTATCAGGGCGAGATGGGAGTTTGACATTTCAGACATGCAGTTATCTTAACGAGCGACTGCATGAACTTAGTTGCACATATACAAGAGCTGTCCAGACTTGGCTCCTGCTCGGGTGTGAACATTTGAACCAAAGTGTCCAACTCCAGGCAAATTATTTCCTTCACGCATTTTCCTTTTCCGTGTTCAGAGGGATGTTCCTGGGTCTTGATAGCCATCAGTTAGAACAAAGATTTCTCACAGGGCTGTGCAACATGCAAATGAAATGGTGCATATTATAAATAAACAGAGCACTATACAGGCTCTGTTCAAATGATGACATATGAACATCCACTGGTAGATCTTAAATTGGTGATTGCTGTCTTGTTTCCTTATTTTTTGAGGATTTATCAATAAATGTCTGCTTTTTAATCTGGACCTAACATGCTCTCTGTCTGTTTCTGTCATACATATACGATTAGAAGACTGGATTTTAATATTAAACATGAGCGGAGTGTTAAAAACTGATGTCAGAGTAAGTGTAAGTATTATGCCTGTGAGCCAAAAAGCTCAGTGTTTTTAAAGACAGTTTTTCCTGCTCTTGGCTCTGTATAATAATAATATAGTCATCCACCCAAACAATGATCTGGCTGTGAGGTCAGAAGCACCAACTGCCTGCTGTGAAACCTTCTGTTTGTGAAGAGCAGCCAATCAGAAGCAATTTGCCTTAAAGGCAATGATTTGTTTCAGAACCAAGGAGCTGTATCGAGCCTCGGTATAATAAAAAAAGAAAGAATTATAGAGAATGATAAGTCCCCTTTAATGACGCTTTACTCCATATATCAACTAATCAGCATCCCAGCACAAGTGAATGTCACATGTTCAGTACTCTGCAACAGATTTAGATGTTTAGTTTCCAGCAGGGAGACCTTCAAGTTCCCATATTCGTCCTGAATAAATATGAGAAAATAAAAATATGGAGATGGAAGTGATCATATTTTATTCAGATTTTATTCCTCTGAAGTGGAAACATGCCTGTTTGTCATCCCAGGAATGCTCGCGGCAGAAGGAGCAAATGACTGATATAACTGTTTTCACCCCTCACTTTTAGTGTCTTTCAGCTCATCTTTTGTTTTCTGGCCAGCGTTGGTTCACTCTCACTGTTCTCCTGAGTGTTAAAAAGCTATGTAAACTGTCTGTGGACTGCTGGCTTCGCACCAAACTGCAGACACAAAGTTAGAAACCAGCTGGTGAACACACTGGAGCACGTAGCTGCTAAAGAGGACAGATATTTGTCTCAGGAGTTTGCACAAACCAAACCAAAACAAGAATGATGTAAATGACTTTACATTTATCAGGTGTCCAGAAACTCGTCTCCAGTGACTGTTGCTCTGTTGCCATACCAGCCATTACGTCCAATATGACAGCTAAAGCTAGACCAGTATATCAGTAGCCGAGTGCAGATGTATCTGTTGGAAAATTATTAAGAAGATATAACAGTGCAGCCACACTGGATCAGGTTTATTAAGGGATAGTACTTTATTGTTACAGAGAACATTAACAAGGTTAATTTACGGTTTTTCAACTGTAAAATGTGTCATTCGGTCTGGATCTTGGTCAAACTTTTTTTTTAATGTAGCAGATATCATTAAAAGATCCTGCAGTGCTGTATCGTTTCTAAACTTCTAGTTCACATTAACAGCTTGGCTCTGCTGGGAAAAATCAGCTATTCCCTGTAAAGGATGTGTTTTACTCAAAGTCACTTCATGCTAATATTAAAGAATTTAGTTTTAGTCTAAAGTGACGATTAAAATACACAATTAAAGCTGTTATACTCTCTATGAAGCTGTTTTCACTGTCAGAAGTGCAATAAGATCCCATTTAATACAGACTTTCCCTTTAACATATACAGCCTCCTTCATACCGACCATATCTCATCCTCCCTCATACTCATACTAGAAATGTTAGATCATCTCTACAAGCGGCAGATATCAGCTCAAGGCAGATTATTTCTCTCCACTGACGCTCACTTCCTGCATTTGTTCAGGAGCCTCGCTGCTGTGCTGATATTTTAAGTCAAGGTTGAAAAAAAGCCATTTGTGCCTCTTTTATGTCCAGGAGAACATCTGGTTTTACAGAGGAGCACACTCACGATCTGGAAGAGTCTGAGAAAATTATTAAAAACGCTACACTTGAGTAAACCAGGAATTATAGACATGTCTGGTTGGTTCTGGTCTGGGAATTGTGTTGTCCAACTCCAGGATGTTGGCAGTAGAGCCTCTGAGACTGCACGATTCAAGGCAAGCCTCTTTAGCTGGGACACATCCCACTGACACATCAAAGGCCCGTTCAAGGCCTTAGCCCCCCTTTTTATTTCTACCAGAATGTATTTAATCATTTAGAAAAGTATGATAAATGGAACCAGTAAACAAAACAATCAAAATTATTTAGAACACATTCACACAGAATATTCCCAGTCAGAACACGGTTATCCATATTTGAAAAGAGAAAATGAAAAGAGGAACAAACGGGCAAACACAGCAACCTGTTCATGAGCAGTTTTAATGATTTGCATTTCGCTGCTTGGGAGCGCACTGCTATCAGGGAGTGCTGTCGCTATATAGAGTGGGTTCAATATATAACCCGTTTTGATATAAGACATCAAAATAGTGAAAATACATTGAGCTTTCTGAGACTTGAAGATTTGTGTCTTGTTTTCCCCAAACAAAGGTCCAAAATCCAGAGAACAGCTTAGAAGAAAAGCAAATGTTCTTCTTTTAGAACAGGGGTCCCCAATCCCAGTCCACGCGGGCCGGTGTCCCTGCAGGTTTTAGATGTGTCCTTGATCCATCACAGCTGATTTAAATGGATAAATTACTTTCTCAACATGTCTTGAAGTTCTCCAGAGGCCTGGTAATGAACTAATCATGTGATTCAGGTGTGTTGACCCAGGGTGAGATCTAAAACCTGCAGGGACACCGGCCCTTGTGGACTGGGATTGGGGACCCCTGTTTTAGAAGGTTTCAGATAAATTCTCTATCACTTGTTTAATTCTGGCATCTGGAGTTTGGCTGAGATTAGGAATCTCTTTGGTGAGAGTGTCCTGAGCTGAGATAGGCGGGGTAGGAGAAACCAGGGATCCAAAGTAAGTAAAGTTTATATCTGTAGCACATTTCACAGGCATAAAAGTCACAAAGCACGTACAAGAATTAAAACACAATTAATATAAGACGAGAACTATGTTAAATGAAAACAAAACAAATTAAAAAGCCTGATTAAACAGAAAAGTTTCAGTCAGCTAAACAGAGTTGGAGTCGTAATCTGTTCCAGAGCCTTGGAGTCACAGACTGCAAGGCCCTAACCCCCTGGTCTTGTACAAGGAACAACTAATAGATTTTGAGCTTGTGAGCAAAGAGCAACAATAAGTTAAGATAAAAGTCACGGGGAGAACATGCACACTCTACCCAGAAGGTCCCTGCTCAGGTTTGAACCCAGGAAGAAACCGTAACTAGTTGCCAGTTGTTAACATGTGACTTAGTTGTGTGAAGGTTATTTGGGATAAGCCCGTCCCTACCTTAAGTTGGTTTCAAATGTTGGTTGCCATGGTTACATGAGGTCTACAGGCAGACCGCGGTGGGTCTTGCTTTTTTGTTTGATAATTTATCGCATTCCTTTTTTTGGCGGGCGAAACAAACACAGTCTCCGTCCCGGCTGGTGTCATCCTGCCCGCTTCACATGTAAGTCATTTGGAAAAGAAAGGCCTTGTTTATGCCGACCACATGCGCTTTCATGTTCAGGCGGCGTCACAGTACACATGTGAGTTTTAGGAAGTGACCAGCAATTAGTTTATTTGTGTCTCCAAGTGCAGGTTTTCCAAAATATTGTCGTGTCACGTTCTCCCAGCCAGACACACGGCAGGGATGAAACCTGAGTTTAAAGTAATTACGATGGAGTGAAATTACAGTGAAATAAGACATTTTGGGTACCATCCTCTGAGTCATCTTCGTTTTTTACTATACGTGCTGTGAAATTGTTTATTCCCGTACATTTTCAAAATGAACCTGTCCAGACGCTACAAAACAAAGTTTATATTTATGGATAAAAATAGCACATTTGTATTTTGCTGTTGAAGTTAAGTCCAGTGCCCTACACAGACATTAAGAGCATATATTCACTGAGGTAACCATTTGTTTTTCCAAAACTAAATTAACCAGCAAAGTTTAAATGCACCAGAAGGTCATTTAAAAGCACTTACTGTTGTTCTGAAGAATCCCCACAGACTCTTCTACATCTGGAAGTAAAAATATTCAGCTCGCTGATTGCACAGACAGATTTTTCGCTCCAAGAAATGTTGTAAACAGGTTCTAAATCTCATTTATCTTCATTGGAGGGCATATTTTTATCCCGGTGGTCCAAAGAGTCACTGAGGATTCTGGAAAAACCATCACAGCAACAATATGTGGGCTTTTCAAGCCCCAAATTTAACAGAAAGAACACAAACTGGGAATAGCTCAAATCTGCTATGGATGCTATTTATATTTATCTGCATGGTTTATATAAACTCTGTATGGTACAAGTTACAGGTACAGTTACTGTGAATCAAAGCTGCCTTGAGCAAGTGCAGCTCATGTCCACAGAGTTCATGCTCACAAACTGCTGCTTTTATTAATCTGTTATTTATTTGTCACCAAGTAGTCTTTTCAGTTTATTTACTTAAGAAGTGTGCATGTGCCCCCGTCGAGTGCACACACACACATGCTCGGCCCCAACTTCCACAAATAGACTCAGAATCTGTGGGAAACCCTGCTGCATTTTTGTGACCATAATGAACCTCAGCATCATTTTTATCTCCATGTATAAAGCGTGTACATCCTGTACACTGTGCATTTGGTAAATTGCATCACACGTGAAGTCTTTAAGACTTTCTTTCAAGCAATTTTCTAACTACAGTTTTATACTTTAGTTGTATATCACTTTTTACAAGGCATGCTAGTAAGCTTGGGTGTTTCTGACTGGCATTATAATTAATTATAATTATTTAAACAAAAATTCAGGCTTAAACTGAACTATTAAGTACTACTGTATTTACCTTACAAAGTTAATTCTTACAAGCAGGTTTACACAAACACACAGTTAAATCAACTTCAACCATAAACACCAAAATGCTGGAGGTTGTTTCAAAGAGCAAGTTTATTGACATGTTGGCATTAAAGTGAGACATAGATCCAGATTTGAGGGGGTCTAAGTCTGTGTAGATAACCTTCTTCTCAGATTAGAGTCCGGTTTTTCACTCCACTCATGCATGTGTAACTCCCATCTGCCAGTTAAGAGATTACTTTCATGTGAGAGTCATAGAAGCATCTGTTTCCTCTCTCACAGCTAGCAACTGATCCCCAGTGATTCGCGTCACCATGCCAACTCCTGCGATCCTCACAGCAACCTGGAGGAGGAGCTGCTAGGTTTACAACTATAATTCCAGCTCTGTTAGCCAACATAAAGTGGATCCCTTCCTAGAGACAAGGAAACAGGTAGGGTGGAGTAACAGACAGAGCACCAATATGTAGTGATGAAGTCATGTTTTCTGTGCTGGGTTTAACAGTCTTTTCTGTTTCAGAGATGGTTTTCCAGTGGAGTCTCCGGCTGATTTTCATATTGCTAGTGAAGACAGGACTTGCTGTTGGATGTGTTTGTCCAGGAGCCACCATTATGTCCCAGTTTCCCTCCAAGGTTCCTGCTGATGTGTGTTGCCTGAACTACTCTGGATCTGCTTTCACCCGTGTGGACTGGTCTGTGTTTACCAATGAAACAAACATAGTGACACTGGATCTCTCCAACTGTAATATCAGCTCTCTCGATATCAGTGGCGAAGAGGCTTCTGGGGCCTCTGCATTGCAGAAGGTCTTTTTGAGTCATAATAGACTAAAAATGTTACCAAGTGGGTTTCTGGGGAGACAGCCCAGTCTGAAGGAGCTGGATCTGGCTGGGAACTTACTTCAGGAGCTTCCTGGGGACTTTCTAAAGGACTCCAACAACCTCCAGAAGTTGTTTCTACAAGAAAACCAGCTAAATTTCCTCCCTAGCTCTATATTGGACAATCCGAGGCTTCAAAAGTTGGAGCTGGATGGGAACCGCTGGGACTGCTCTTGCTTGTTAGTGGAAGGCCTGGAGGCAAGAAGGGAGGCTAATCGCACCATCAAACTGCAGGATCTGCTTTGGAACATGACCTGCTTCTCTCCCTGGCACCTGGCCGGCAGGACTGTGTTGTCGGTGAAGGTTTCCGATGCGTGTCGGCCAGCCGGCCTCACAGCGCTCTTCATTGTCCTTCCCCTCCTCGTCCTGTCCACCTTGCTGCTCTGCTGGTGCTGTGGGAGGACGAGGAAGAAAAAAGAAGTGCCTACTTTCAGCAGCTCAAAAAAGAGGCCTCACAGTTCCAGCTCCAACGGCCAGAAGCATCGCAGCAAACAGCAGCCTTCAGCGGCTGAGCAGGGTAAAGCTGGAGAGGGGATCCTGAAGAACCAGCTGCTGCTTCGCCCAGCATCCGCCCTCCTGGGCAGCACCAGGGACATCTATGAAGAAGTGGAGATCAAGCTGGGCTCAGTAGAGTCTCTTCCGCGAGTCACCTCGTGCCGCTCCAGCTCCACAGAGGAGAGGCAAGGCTCCCAGGAGCCTGATGGGGCCAATAATACAGAGCTGGACACGGTGAGTGTCACAGAAGTGATGAAAGACTCAGCTGACAGGGAGAAAGCTTACATGACTCAGTCAACCGAGTACTACAACCTGGTGCCAGGTATCGAACTGGAGGACTCGGACCATGGCGAGTACGAGAATGTGGCGACATCATCTTCCACCAAAGAATAGATCAGCATTACAGGAAATACTTTAAAAAATCTTTATTAGAATATTTGTGGCATTCACATGGTGCCTTCAAACCAACTTCCTGCATGATGAGGTCTTAAGATATTCCTGCCAAAGTTACTACAGGTTTCTGTCCTTCTTTGTGTTTTTGTCTGTCTTCTTTTTTATTTCATCAGAGCAGAACTACCTAGTCTCAGTTGGTTTGGCAACTGATCCACTTGATTCTCTCAAATATCTGAAAAGAGTTTTCCTTAAAATAGTCATATACTTGTGTCATAACACACAGAAAGTTTCTAGAAGTTAGCCTCCCATAGCATAAAGATACAGCAGGGCCTGCTCTGTCTGTACTGCCCTATCTGATAAATGCAGAAACTAAAGTTAAGCAGAAACAACACTGTAGCTCAATAAATGACAAATCTGTCATGGCTTCGATGCATGCTCACGCCATAGTATTTTAGAAGTTTTTTATTTCTGCTTCTGTGTCTGGAATAAATAAAGTTACGTTTTTAAGTTTAAAAGCCTGGAAATACCAAGATTTCTGTAATTAGTTTTGGAGGTTTGATAACAGTTTTACATCTAACAGGGAAGCGCTAACATGAAGATGCTAATGCTAGTCCAAAGCTTATTTAGAAATAAATTCATACATGTATTAGTGTCAGTGATCAGAGGCAGAAATACATGTTGTTGTTTTTTACAGTGGACATGTTGACTTGTCATAGGTGGAAAAGCACAGCATTGATAACAGTGCAGTTTAAATTAGCAGTGAAGGACTTCCTGTAAGTCAAATGCAGCCGACACTGATGCGCCTGTTCTTAACCCACAGAAAAACATCTACTTTACACTAATTTGGTTTCTTTCAAAACCAGCACTGCTGTGTTGGCTTGCTTTGAGGCATAAATTTGGGTAACTAAATGTATACAAATTTAATGTTTTCAGTATTCTGGTTTGACTGGGCCTTTTTAAGGTGCTAGTATGTTGATGTCTAACCTGGGCAAAGCCAGATAGCTCTTTGCCCTTCATCGAAAGAAGACCTGTTATGTTGGTCAGCTCTTCTATGTCTGAAACAAGACTTTTTTTATCTCCCTTTAAGCCAAGTTTCTTCTGATTGGCTGCCCTGTAGAAGGAGCAGATTTGAACAGCAGGAGTGAGGCTTTTGTGCTCGCAGCTATAGCTGTGTGCTTAGACCATATTACGATTACCCACTCTATATGACATTTATACAGCACCTAGAGGAGAAACAAAAGAGAAAAACAAATGCTAAAAGCAGAATGAAGCCTGGGTTTTTGGCTCGCAGGCTTTATACACACAATTTAGACCTTTGGCTTTTACTACAAGCATCCAACATAGAGTACCTTACAAATTTCTTAGACCACCTGTCAAAAAACTAAGAAAACACAAATATTTCAGAAATCTTTCAAAGACTTGTTTACAACTGAAATAACTGAATTCACTGAACTAAATTTTTCATACTTGAATTTGAGACAGTATACTGGACTTCAGTGAGAGGCCAGAAATGAATCAAACATAACATTCAAACAGCAAAATTAAATTTTCTGATCAGGAATGCAAGTAAATCACTTTTATGCTCCTTCATAAAACTTCTTATATTCTAGCATAAAAAAATAACATTAAGTTAAATTATATCTAGTGATAATCAGGTGGATATACTACATCTGAGATCTCAGTCCAGAAGCCCTCAGTTCTAGGAAGAACAATGCTCCTTTACCTCTGTCTCCATACGTAACACACAGATCAGGGAGCTTTATCAGTCTATAACTGGGTAGAAAAAATAAATGTATTTCCCCAAATTTCCTATTAGTGTGTAAAAAAACAACAGCCAAATCAAAACAATGCATTAACTAGTTACAGGGACAGTGTGGTCCAGCCTCCACAGTATCACAATGTGTGAGGAAGTGATTTAATCTGGAGCTTTTCCTGTGGGACCCGAGGAACGCAGTGACGGCTCAAAAGGGAGGCCTGATTTTCCTTTTTTCTTTTTTTTTTCGCTTATGGAAAAACGCGGAAATAGATTTATTCTGTTTAATACTGAGTCGAGTGCAGTGTGCATTTAATGTCATTTTAAAGACAAGGAACGAGGATATATTTTTAACTGCTAAGTACAGCAGCCTTTTGTGTCTACTTTTTCTTTACCTCACACAACTGTCGTTGTTCCGGCCATTCCTGTTCGACTTGTTGTACCGAACACAAGAGAATTCCTGATTAAGCTGCACAACCAGAAATATAGGTGCTTAACAATGACTAATCCCACCGCTATGTTCGTAGTTAATTTAGAGCTAAATGTAGAATGTAAAGCTAAGATGACAAATCTAATTTTATGTGTCTTTCATTGTTAAGGGAGGATAAAAGGACAGACAAGATGACGACGCTTGCTTTGCGTCACACACTGAAATGTGCAGAGAGTTTGAAAAAGGCCATGGCAGTTGGGCCTAAATGCTGGTTTAAGATACAAATCTAAGCAGTGCTTGTTCGGTAAAGTGGAGCTGAGACCTGCACGAAAGAAAACAGTGCTCAGCAGGGTTATTGTGACAGTGTAGGACACTCGATCCTTATCAAAGATGTGGAAAACAGACGGATGTCTCGCTCTCACACTTGCTGGTTTCGCAGGCTAATTGGTTTTTTTGTTCAGTGAAATACTGAGGGTGCAGCAAAGGGTGTGGAACTTCCTGCAATTGAAAAAAACTGATCTGTATTTTCCAGATGAGTTTTCACATATTTTACGTTTAAGCTTTATATATCAACATTGTAAGGTTGCCAAGTGCTCTTCGGTCAAAAGACAAATGCAAAGACAGTTGATTCACAAAACAGCTTGTTGTTATGTTAATGTAAAAGGGACATACAGCTACATGCCACTGATGTACAGTTCTGTGCATTTTAGATGTTATTCTCTGGTTATTATTTCAGTGCCTGTCAAGCTTTATATTTTTGTCATAGGTTTACATTGGCAGCAGTTATGTACTGGACTTTATTTCTGACTGAATAACCTGCTGACAAAATTTAATTTCACAATTTGTGAAATAGCCATGAAATGTGATTTGCTTGTTTGTAAATATGGACACAATTTGCCTCATTTATCCTGTGGTAGTCATAAATGTAGTATTTTAACCCAATCCACAGTCTTTTCCTCCACAGTCTTTTCCTAAAACTAACCAAGTAGTTTCGGTACCTTCATCTGGCCAAACATGCAAAAATTATATACAAGTTAGCATATTGTTAGAGTCAGGTTGTACTCTGTTACATGAATGTCTTGTCTTTATCCCCACCACTAAAGACAAAACATTTCCTGGAGTCTAAGTTCTAGTCACACAGCCCTGGAGACTGGTTGGGGACCTAGCAAGAGGTTGCTAAGGAAAAACATTTTCTTCCTGAATAGTTGGCAAGTGCTTCCTGGGTGTTGTTGGATAAAATTAATCAGACAGCGGTATATAGTGCTGCACCAAAAACCTCTGTGATTACTTTGATTGCCAACAGATTGCTGTGATTGCCCGTAGTTTGCATGGAGCATTCTAACTTGTCTGCAAACATTCGCCAACTCCTCACTAAGTGTTGTAGAACTGTGAAGAGTGCAACGCAAACTGGAAACTGAGACATTTTGCTTTCAAAGTGAAGTTTTGTGTGTTCAAGCCTGTTAGTTTCAGTCGTTTGACACACTTTTTCCGTGAAGATGAACATTCTCCAGTTCCTATTTTACATTACGCTTCTTCAATCTTCACTAACAACTGGTAGTTGGATAGCAAGGGTTTGCAGTGAAGTCTGTCTTCAATGCAAACTTTAGCAACCTGCTAGTAGCCAAAGCAATCACAAGGTGGTTTTTGGTACAGTTCCTAAGTCACCTAAGCCCGTGTGACAGAGAGTTTTGCTGAATTTCACCACATTTTAAAAGTTTAAATCAAATTCTATAATTTAGATTCAATTAATAAACATTTTTTTTAGTTTTTTTTTAACTTACTGTCGTTCTTATGTGTCCTTGTATATATATATAAAAAAACAAACAAACATTTGTTTTGACTATTTTGCTAATTACATTGAAGCAACACTGAGATTCAAATGAATTTTAGCTAATAATAAACTTACTTCATGAACTGGTAAAAATAAAATATTGCCTATGGTTTCTCAATATTAATTGAAATGACTAATGTTAAAAAAAATGTATTTGGTGTATACAAAAAATGCATAAAAAGAGTGAGGCTAAGGCTACATGTAAAGTTAGCAATAAGTAAACCTTACCTCGTATTACCTCATATATGAAACAGTGTGTTTTTAATTTAGAATGAATGAAGTAGTCTCTTATGATGTGGTCTCTCCAGTTTTGTTTTGTTTAAAGTTTAGCCAAAGCTTGATATATATAAGATAACTTTAGCTAAACCACACTGATAACATTCAGGATTAACATTTAAAAACAGTAGAAAGCTACGGTGAATGTACTATTAACCTTTTTTTTTTTATTGTAACCTGTAAACCCACATTCTAAAGTTGTAAATGAATCATATATTTGGTTAATTTTCTTGCTAGTTAGCAAACATGCTAACTTTTGAAATTTTGGAAGAGGCATAAAAAAGCGCCAACTTTCAAACTTCACTACCTTAACTATACTTTTGACTGTATAAATACCTACAAGTCCAAAGGTTTACATGTTTCTAAAATTACATTCTAAATTACTGGACATTTGTGTTGTGCTATTGCTTAGTGTCAAATACATTTCAATAAGCACACTTTTTTTTTTTTTTAGTGTTACGTTCCCCTGAGGGGTCTAGGCGGTGAGGGGGAAGTAACAAAAAGTGTCCGGGTCAGAAAAAGGAGACAAGAAGGCATGAGGGTTAAATTAAAGAGTTTTATTAAAGTAGCTCAACTAAAAGAGACGGACAAGCCGCTATCACCATTTAAGAAAACAAAACTCAGGCTTTTGTCAATAAAGTAAAACGTAAGCCAAAAAGAAAGAGCAGCTCACTAACTGCAAATACGGACATGAAGCTCACTAGCTGAAAACCACCAAAAACACAGCTCACTAGCTACAAACACTCAGCTCACAAGCTGTAACCACACTAATGGCACTCTGGCCCAGAGATCACCTTTCCCTGGGCTTAAATCTCCTTGATTACTGACGAGAGTCAGCTGCACAAAAGGGAAGTGTGGCACCTCAGGCAGAAGAGGTGGTGGGACACGCCCACACAGGCACCTTCAGAAGGAGGCCCTGCTAGGGCCGTAACATTTAGACTAAATATATTTGAATTTGATTAAATTTAGTCCTGCTGGGAAATTAAAATTGCCAAAATTAAATAATAGGATACATGGAATCCGAATATTTAAAAAAGTAATCAAACTTTATAACCCTCCTTCATTTTAACATAAACGAGCTTTGTTTGACAAACTGTTTGTTAGCCTAAAAAGCCTGTTAGACATCTTAGTTAATAGGCTATGTAGGCTAGTTTAATCTTAAGTCCGGACCAGCAAAATCATTGTATATGTTTTATTGTCTTTGAACAAAGATTTAAAAAAAAAAAGAAAAAAGAAAACTAATAAACTATCAATTCATAAAACAGTTGATAAACAGCCTGAGATGTCTTAAAAGTGTCAAATATAAGTCAAGGCTTGGGATTTTTTGTTGTTTGTTTGTTTTTTATAATTAGTCAGTCTACTTTCATTAAGAAAGGCTACTGTTGTAAAGGAAAGAAAAACAAACTACGTTGGCTTGTTTTTGTGGTGACAGGCTAAGTGTAACGTTGTTGTTTTTTCAGTAAAAATGCTGTAAAACTGACAATGAGTCAGATATCTGCCTGAGACAAAATTGTGTCCTGATTCTCTGTAATGTTAACACTTTGCAAATGCTGCAGACAGATTTTGTGCCATTAGCTACATATTTGACACTCCGTAACGTCTTCAGTATCGCTGAATCATTAGTAATCATTCAGATGTAAAATGGCAATACTGTATGTAATAAAAGCACTGATTTTTTTAACCACATTTATACAGGAAGATGCACTATGTTGATTGTGTATACACTTTAATATTGTTGACAGAGAAATAAAAGCTTGTCTTTAAGTATTTGTGTTCAGTATCTCTGAAAACAGACTCCTAATCTTTTTCTGTTCCCCTTTCTGCCCTGGCAATGACCCAGGCTGACCCCAGCTACCTGAAATCCCTCTTTTGAGCTCTAATTTCACTCACCGTGGGAAGTTGTAATTACAGCATTGGGTTACCAAAATGATCGGCATGGAAGTGCCATTCTCAGAGATCTTAGCCACAATCAGTAGCCAAAGGCAGGAAATGACTAGGCTGAAACAGTTGTCTGAGTATCCATGGATGCTAATCTGGGCGTGTGTTTCATCTATAGATCAAGATCACAGACAAACCATTGTGTGTCAGTTTGATACTCACGAGGGAAGCAAAGTAAAAAGCAAGACTTTTAAGATTTCTGGAACCAGTAATAAAGAGAGAGTTTTGACATAAAATGCAAACAAAGTGTTAAATATGTCAGATGTTCCTTTGATTGTTTTCTGTCAATAAAGGAGCCTCTGGGTGTCTCTGTTTATGAAGTAAATACAGGCCTAAGGGCTGAGGCTCAGAGCCATGCTCCACATTACAATAATGCCACCTAGTGTCAGGAATTGAGATTAGTTCTTTTTTAGCGTGGATATATATATATTTTTTTAATCTCCTAGTAAAACAAAAATCAGTGCAAATAAAAATGTAAACACTGTGAGACTCGGATTCAGGCTGGGAATGGAGAAGTCCACAGTGATTGCTGATCCAGGCTCCAGTGGAGGATACATGGCCTCATAAATGTCCACTCAGAGGTGAGCAAACAGAACCAGTGTCCAAAGCAGGGCTGGAAAAGAAGAGTCTGATTTACAGTGAGGAGCTGTAACTATGTGAAAAACAAACAAGTGAGCTAAGCACAGCAACCAGTTACAAAGGACGGAGACTGGAGGGATGGACACCTCTGACAGCTCTGATGTTTAGACTGTTGCTATCACAGTCACCAGTAAATAACACAGTCTACGCACCTAGCGGCCTCTGCTGAGCAATCAATCTGTGTGCGCTCTGTTTGATTTTCTGTGGCAGGATGCTGAGATAGCAGGTCCAAAGTACTTATTTGTGTTACATCAGAAAAAGGCATGTCGACAGAAAAAGTGTGCAGTGCATTTTCACTTAAATATTGCTTTCTACTTTACATATGTAAGTAAACCTTATTTGAAAAGAAAAGGCACATACAGCAGTCAGAATAGTATTACATATAGCTTAAAACGCCACATTTTTTATTATGTGAGAACAAATGATTAAAAAACAAAACGGATAACTAGACGAAGCAAGTCAATAACAGTAATAAATACATCATCAAACAGTAAAACTGACACAGCTGATATAATCCTCTCAAATACGCACATAAAATGGATACATTTATAAAACAGATGGCAGTCTTGATCATAAAATAAATCCTCAATTCTAAATATTTAGAAGTCATATAAAGAGCTATTCCCCTGCAGAGATTACAATCCAATATGAGCTGTAATGACGTCATTATGTAACATTATACACGATTATTATAGTCTGCTCTTATAAAAAATGCATTCCTGAGTGTGATAAATCATACATAGTTTAGAAGAAGCTGCAGTCCAATTGTTTGCGTACAAGTTTCATTAAAAATCTAAATTTATATAGCTTATTCATCCATCTATCCTCTTTCACGTCTCCACTTCAGGGTCAGGGGGGGACTGGAGCTGGCACGGGGTGAGAGGCGGGGTACACCCTGGACAGGTCATCCGTCTGTCACAGGGCTAACACAGAGAGACAGACAACCATTCACACTCAAAGTCACACCTATGGGCCATTTAGAGTCACCAGTTAACCTAACCCACTAACTTCACGTTTTTGGACTTGCAAACTCCACATAGAAAGGCCTCGGACAGATGCTGGATTCAGACTTTCTTGTTGTGAGCTAACAGTGCTAAACACCATGACACCTTGCTGCCCTATACAGGTATATGTATAATTTGTATATAAATAAAATATATTTTTTAAGCCCAACTGCCTCTGACATGTAATAATTTAGTGTTTCTGTTTGCTTAATGTGATACAACACTAGATTTTTTTTGTCTTTTGTTTTGTTTTTTGCTTTTGTGTATCATTAATTATTCTTTATCTTTTTTCTTTTTTTTTAGAATAAATGACAGCTGTAAGAATAATTTAACTTTTTAAAAATATTTAAGTCAGCTCAGCACTAACAGGAGGAATTAACACAATAATTATTAACACTTTTGTGTTGACTGAGAACCTTATAGATTATAACTTTTACTGGAAGGTTTTACTGAATAATAACTTGATTGCTGATCACTCAAACCAGTTATGTGAGCTTAAAAAGAGATGTTTTCATGCAGTCTGTAACCGTAGGTGTGTTTCACTTAGGCTGCAGGTTCCCAAGTAATAAAACTAAGGTGTTAATTTATGACAGCGCCACAGAGAGCTTTAAATTCAGGCCCAGAGGAAGAAACTTTTTTCTCAGGACAACAGGATTCAGCACAGGTGGAGGTAGGACAGGTCTTAAAAAGTCTTTTATGTATATGTAATTATTAAACATACATTTAAATGCCTTTTAATGCTTTTCAGGGATTTGGTGCTTAAACATGACAGTTTCCTACAGTCTTGAGGTGGCCAATGCCAGGTTTGCTGGCTTTTCCAGGCTCCTGTTCAGGTGGAAGGGAAGCATCTACAGGCTGCTCTACAAGGAGTTACTGGTGTTTTGTAGTGTTTATTTGTTTTTCAGTTTGTTTTACAGGTAAATTCACATTTTCATACCGCTCTTACTCTTACCTAGCTTTGCTTGTTTGTCTCGCAGTGACAATTTTAATTTGCTCCACAGGTTTCTCCTCACACGGAGGCAGCAGGATCTGTTTGAGCGTATCGCCCTTTACTGTGATCAGTTCACCAACACCAACTACATCCCTGTTTTGTTTGTGCTTGGTAAGAATGAATCATACAGCAGTTAAAGAACTAAAAAAAAAATCATATGCATGAACTTTCTCTCTTTTTTTTGTTTTATTCTAGGTTTCTATGTGACCTTGGCCTTTAATAGGTGGTGGGGTCAGTACACCAGCTTCCCACTGCCTGACAACCTGATGATGGTGGTGTCTGGGAACGTCCACGGGACTGATGAGAAGGGCCGTCTGCTGAGACGAACCCTCATGAGATATGCCAATTTATCTTCAGTCCTTATTCTCCGCTCCATTAGCACAAGAGTTCACAAGCGGTTCCCAACTTTGGACCACATTGTGGAGGCTGGTGAGAGCAACAGTTCTTAATCAAAAGTCGAGTTAATTTTAAAAATCTCAAATGTACCTTTTGCACCATATTCAGACATATAATAATTGCTGAATGTACCAGTAAGAAAGACAGTGCTTCCAATATAGACAATACTGAGGAAAAAATAAAGGGCTCATTACTCAAGACTTCTTCTTTTTGTACTTCTCACAGGCATCTTTTTACTTCACCAAATCTTAGTTATAAGTTACAAAATAATGCTGAAATAAGTTTTTTCTACACATCAAATACTTATAAACACACAGAAATATATATTTTTAGCACTAAAACAGGGAAGAGTTCAGCCAAGAGAATTGTTTTTATAGGTCACAATATACCACTGTACACCTCACAGGGATAAGGAGTTTGTCCATTTAGTAAAAATGTGTGATTAAGATTGAGTTGGGCAGTGGGGCTTTTGGGATACAAGTATTTTGTCAGTTACAACGGGGGGAAAAATGGGAAAAAAAAAGAACAGCCATCATGATTCTCAGTCTTGTTTAGTTTAACTAACAGACCAAAACTCAAACACATTTACTTCATTGTATTTTAAAGTGAATAAAATCCTAATACTAACATTTCAGTGTTATGCAGTTCAGTTTATTGCAGTCACTTTAATTGCTGTCAGTAATTTAATGGTTTCATATATCATGTTAACTAAGTGTGTCTAATACGTGGGCAGGATTTATGACCTTGGAGGAGCTGAAAAAGTTTGAGTCACTGCACTCTGACTTCAACAAGTACTGGATGCCTCTGACGTGGTTTTCAAACCTGGCGTCCAGAGCGAGAGAGGAGGGCCGAGTGAGGGACGACATAGCTCTGAGGCTGCTGATGGATGTGAGGAGTTTACTAAAGAATGCAACAAGAGCAGACCTACACATTTTCTATGACTTACAAATAATCTATGGCTCTAAAGTGTGCGTAAACTCCACTGCTGTACTACATCTGCAGGAACTCAATAACTACAGAGCAAAGTGCAGTCTGCTGTTCCACTACGACTGGATAAGCATCCCTCTGGTCTACACTCAGGTACGATCAGCCAATGAAATATGAGCCATTCATTTAAGTGCTGTACATCACTATAGACTTGATTCATAACTAAATACATTCAAAGATTTTTATATCTAGAACATATTAAGGAATTATCAAATAAAACTTGGATTCTTTTTAGATTTTTTTATAGATTAAACCAACCATCAGCATGTAATGTTGCTGTTGTCCTGAATCATATTAGTGGTGCACATGGATATGCTTCTTTAACTCATGACCAGTTCAGGTTTTTTGCCTAGATCATTACATAAAATGTGTTTTTTTACATGACAAAACCTTTCTGCTGTTTCTTTTCAACAACATATGTGCTTGTCAGATTTCATCAATTTCATATAAATCACCAGATGATTCTACCTCCTGAGACACAACTGTACTTAGCAACCCCTAATTTTCTATCTCATTGTTTTTTTTTTTTCTGTGTAGGTAGTAACTATTGCAGTTTACTCATTTTTTGGCTTCTGTGTGATTGGCCGACAATTCCTGAATCCCGAGAAAGGTTACAAGGACCACAGACTGGACTTGTACGTCCCTGTTTTTACCCTGCTGCAGTTCTTCTTTTACACTGGCTGGCTCAAGGTAACACAGCACCATCATGTATAAGTGCACACTTCCATTCCAGGCTCTATAATATAGTCTTATCATATTTCAGAGGGAAATATGTACTTTTTATTTTTTGTGACAGTTTTAACATTGTGGTTTTGTATGATTTTACTTTTAAAAAAAAGACATCCAATAAGCTCATAAAATACACCTTATGAGCATAAATTGGTTGTTCACAGCAGTTGAAAAGTAAAAAAAATAACAATGATGTGATGCTGAGGTCTTTGTTGCTGCTGTTCTAAAAAGAGATTTCCTATCAAGATTGTCTTTTGGTTTTACTTGAATAACTAATACAACTACGCCAAGCTTATGTATGCGAACTTTCTTTGTTCAACTCATAAACCCTCTAAGTTATCTGGTGACCAATTGGAGGCCCCTGACCCATCAGTTGGGAACAGTAGACTGAGATGTTTACTGAATATCACAGCTGCATGGAGAAAGGCATGCTGAAGCACTGACGCATGCAGTTTTTTTCCCCACTGTTTGCTTGTCCAGTTTCTGTTTCTGTTTTGTAGGTGGGAGAGCTGATCATCAATCCATTTGGCGAAGATGATGATGACTTTGAAACGAACCAGTTGATTGACAGAAACTTTCAGGTTTTCCCCTTCAGACATTCCCCCTAATTATGACTACTAGAAACCTAGAATGAGATGTTAAATCTCTTTCTTTCTCCCGCAGGTGTCAATGCTGGCTGTGGACGACATGTACCAGAATCTGGCTCCAATGGTGAAGGACAAACACTGGATGCAGAGACACTTCTCCATCCCTTACACTCTGTCGACAGCAGCGGAGAGCCTCAGACCAGCATTCAAAGGCTCCACTTATGACATGAGGTAAAGTGAGAGGGATGGAATTTAAGATATATGAGTATATCCATCCATTCATCCATCCATCCACCCTACCCGAACCTTATGGGGTTCGGGTAGCGGGGGCAGCGGCCTGAGCAGAGAGGCCCAGACTTCCCTCACCCAAGCCACCTCTTTCATCTTGTTATGTTATGTTATATATGTGTGTGTGTATTTTATTCAAAATGTAAATATTTGTGAACTCTATTTATAAGTAGAACTGGAATTATATATCAATCCTTCTATGATTATCTTGATTTTTCTTTTTTTTTTTGTAGCTTGTCAAAAATCTTTTTCATTTTTTATAAAAATTTTAATCCATATGATAATGATAATATAATATAATAATAATGATAATATTACATAATGATAATGGGAATATATCATAATTTTCAGTTACAATTTTGAAAATGTAAGTATATTTTTATACTTAAAATTTATTTAACACTTCCATTCTGGACAGTTTGTTGTAATAGCTTGATTTTACATTCCTAAATAAATCACAACCACTGCCATCTTTGGGTTTAAAGTATCTTCCATGTTTTCAGGATGAGTGCTGAAGATCTAGAGATTCACCAGCCTGGAGGCACTCCTATGAACAAACAGCATTTGCACCTTCAGGGCTCTGTGAGTGATGGGCTCAACAGCCTTCTGCAGTGGGGTAAAGGCATCCTGCGCAGTGGGAGCCTCTCTTCTCTGAAGGAAGTCTCGTCAAACCCAAACGAGGCAGACGGGGATGATGAAAGGGAAATAGATGTGATCACTCACAAAGAACAAGAAAGGGGACTAATTAAAGTTTTAATTGAACACAACTAATTGATACTTGCTGTCATGTTTTTGAAAACGTTTATTGTAAACATGACAAAAAAATGTTTGAAAACATTTTTTGGGGAGGTGGAAATGTGACATTGAAAGGTCTCGCTTGTTTTTAACTGTGAACTACAATAAGATTTCATCCTTTTCAGATTTTATTTGTAGACATTTTTGGAAATTAAGCACAAAACTAATTATTTATTTAATTATTAACTATTAGATCTCCTGTTTGCTTAGTACTGTGTCAGAGACCCATTTTATCCTATCTGTCAGAAATCTATGTATTATGAGAAAAAAATGTCTGATATTCTTGAGTAAATAAAATTCCAGATGAAAAATATGTTATTATTATCATTATTGTGCAATTTACTTTAAGTGGCTAAAAACTCTTTGGAGGGAGCTAAAGTGTTTCAAAGCAGAAAACACTGTGACTGAAAACACTGTAAAACCCTGATGACTGTAAGTCTTTCATAAATGAAAACTTTATCGGTATAATGAAAATTATGAATGTTTATGATTGTTGAATATACTGAAATAGGTTTGTCTTCCACACAGGCTCTGTAAGATGTGATTAATGCTATTAAAAAGGTGTATTTAACTCAATCCATAGTAAACCTTTGATTGTGAAAGCCTTGGAGGTCTGAAGCCTTTGTTCAGTAAGTAATCCTCCCTTGCTATAACTGTATTTACATAAATCCACGTGATTTCCCTTAACAACAACAACACTAACAATAATGATATTAAAGTTGCAGTTTATTCTTTACACTTAGATCACACTAATGTATTTAATCGTATCTGACAC
Source organism: Aulonocara stuartgranti (assembly GCF_965226115.1). Taxonomy (NCBI): domain Eukaryota; kingdom Metazoa; phylum Chordata; class Actinopteri; order Cichliformes; family Cichlidae; genus Aulonocara; species Aulonocara stuartgranti. The sequence goes on from NC_138954.1 coordinate 9,997,178, forward strand.
GAGTTTTTATGAGTTTTTATAAAAACATATTAATCAATGAATTTCGCAAAAATCCCGGCTGTAGCAAATACCAATTAAAACTCATCCATGCAGATTTATTTTTAATTTCTTTTTTTTTAAAGTTGTGTTGGAAGGTTGGATAAACAGTCAGGGTTCGAAAAATGTGAACTTTCTGGCAATTATTTTCGGAGTTCAGCCTTCAAAAGTTAAGAAAATTAAATACTCGACTGAGAAGCTTTTATTTTGTAAAGGAAACAGCGACGGAAGGCCGGAAGGATCAGAAGAGTCTTTGCTCTTCCGTGTTGTCAGAAAACCATAGAATCTGTAACAGGGTGCGGGACACTTGTCAGCAGGTACGTTGGTATCTACTGTTTTTAAGAATTGACCACACTTCTTACTCCGTGAAATGTTCATGTCCCGTGAAGTTTTGTTAAATATGAGCCTAGCTGGCCGCCAGGGTTGTTGATGACAGCTGCGGTGAGGGATGGACTCGTTTACTGAACACCCTGGTAGCATGCTAATGTTAGCGCTCTCACTTTTACCTAATGGGAGGAGGTGATATTTGTGTCAGGGAACTTTGCCTGCTGATTAGCGAATTCCTAGCATTTCAAACAGTGTTCAGATTTTATTAGGAGAGCTAGGAGCCAGTTTAATTAATCGATATTTTAAACGAAGACAAAGTTTCTAAAGAAAGTTGGGTTTTGTTTGGTTTGACAGGAGCATCCCTGCGCAGCCACGCAGGAAAACAAAAGCGGTGTAATGTCAGCCGATGAGCTCCTGCTACTGCTGAGCTACTGACTGCCACCTTCACGATGGGCGACAACCCTCACCTGCTGCTCGGCAGGATCCGCTTCCTGAACAGGTGCATCGAAACTTTCAGGAGGAGCGAACCGGTGCCCGAGTGTCTGTGTTATGTCCCCAAAGAAGTGTGCTACAAAATCTGCAAGGATTCATCTTCCAGCTCATCCGCTTCCTCCTCCGGTGCCTCTGCGGGAGGCTCCACCGTGGGAAAAACCATAGTCTCTGTCTTCGAAAGCCCCCATCAGACTGCCCACAGTAAGAAAGCATGCAAGTACAACATTGAACCAAAGAAAGGGACATGCATCCGGACAACAGGGGAGGAGTACTGTAATAGCCAGGGCCTTTGGGTCAAAATGAATAAGGTAAGACGCTGTTACTTCCCCTTGGATGCAGTGACATCAGTAAAAGTCTTTGTGCTGCTTGAAACAACAATAACCCTTTGTTTACATACACTTTACATACTGTTACAGTGGTGGATGCTCACATTAAATAATGAGGTCCAATAATCCAGTGAGCCTAAAAGCACTCAGACAGTTTCAGACAGTGGATGAACTGAGTGGCTTTGCTAAGGCTCAGTATAACACAGCTCTAAAAGGGTCAAAGAATAAAAGTATTGAGCTGCAAAGTAACATATTAGGTACATAGTAGTGAAATTTGACCCTCTTTACAAATGAAACTCACATTAACTGATTCCAGTTCTTATATCAAATGTTTTTTCTGAATGAAAGGCAAGACTGAAGATTTCAGTTTGTGATATCATATTAGGATCTTCTCATGTCTGCAGTGATTTTCATCCAAAGATATGCATTAGGTTTAACTGGTAATCTCAGAAAAACAGGTGATCTTGTCACTATCAATAAGAGCTCTGTAAAATGATGAATCATGAATATAAGCTCGAGCAACTGAGTTAGAAAGAGAGAGGTTTATATATTTTTGCCACATTTTATTACAGCAAAAATAGATTAATCTTGATTATAATTATTGCAGTGTATATTGCACAATAATGGTGCACATGTCTATTGTGGTTAAAGTTAGAAATAATGGGTTTTGTTACATACAAATAATTCATGTAAGCCAAACACAGGAATATAATTCCTGTGTTTGGCATCAAATAAAACTATTTCAGACAGTTTTTCAGCTCTTGGCTCTGTATGAGGTCATAGAAAGCTGATATCCCTAATGTCATCTCAGACATGCAGCTCCTCATACCTGCTGTTTAATCCCACTGGTTGCAAAAGGGCAAGCCATTCAGGAAAACAGTTGGCTTAAAGGTAACAAGGGTGGAGTGAAATATGGATTTTTCAGAAAGTGGATGAACTTTGTATACAAGATAAATAAGAATTTTTTATGAGCTGTGACACAAAATTTAAAATATGGAACTCGAAAAAGGTATTATAGGTTGATTTGTGTGTTCTCAATTATTGTAAATTTGGTAAGAAAGCAAATGTTGACCAGTTGATCCGTGGCTGTCCCCAGGAGCAGCTGGAGGAGCACCGTCCGGGCCAAGATTTGGAGGAAGGCTGGATCCTCGTGTGTAAACACACCGAGGGAGGCGACAGGCTGGTACCCGTGGAGTCACCAGAGACTGTCACTAGGCAGCAGCAGCTCTTTGGCTACGACCACAAGCCCTGCAACAGGTGGGAACAAGTGGTGGATGTGGAGAATGCACTTTACATTGGCGAGAAACCCAAAATCGCAGAGTGTGATGAGGCTGCCATCCAGAAGCTGAGGTGAGTCCGTCTGTGCAAAGTTAAAATGGAAAGTTGAGTTTTCTGGTGCAGCAGATTTTAAAATGAATGCAATTAATGCTCAGTTGAACTGTTTCAGGTATGTTCCTCCTACTTGGACATATGAATGTGATGAGGACCTCGTGCATTACTTCTACGATCACATAGGAAAAGAGGACGAGAACTTGGGGAGTGTGAAGCAGTGTGTGACCAGCATCGATGTGTCTTCATGCTCGGTGAGCAAAATTAAGCCCTCGTCACAAATGAAACTCGCATCGACTGACTTTAAATCTCATTTCAAACAGTCTAAATCTTTCTAAGTATAAAAAAAAGAAAATGAGGATTGTAGTTTGTGATGTCATGTTAAGGTAAATAGAATACTAGTAACTAGTCCGTAAGGTTTGTTTTCTTTTCTTTTTAACGTTGGCAAAACATGGATTGGCGTTCTCGGTGGAGTTACATTGGACCTCTTTCCTGATGACATCAAAAATGCAGTGAAAGGAAACTAGATTGATCTGAGAAGTTTTTATGACTTTAATTTGACCCAGTGACCATCATGATAGACAGTCTAGTATAACATGCATGTAATTATTTGTGGGTATGACAAATATGTATGTATTTATGAATTTAAAATGGGTTTGTTTATGAATTCAGTCCATTCATCAAACCTTGATATTTGCTTACAGGAAGATCCCAGCGGGGGGGCGAGTTGCCTGACAGATGGCGATGTTGAAACTTACTGGGAGAGCGACGGCATGCAGGGCCAACACTGGATCCGCCTGCACATGAAGAAAGGCACTGTGGTCAAGTAAGGAAACACAAAAATTGAGTAATAGTAAAGAATAGTAAAAATAAAGTCAAAGGCTTGGACAGTGCAGTGACTATGACAACAAGATCATTAAGATAAACTGTAATGTAAACTGTGCCACATGCAGTTTTTTGCCTTGTGGTGTAATGTATATATTAATATTAGTATATATAATGGTATGAATATAATGTTTTTGGGTTCTAAAGTAAGAAGTTTGACAACAACTGATCTGGGTATTATACCCAAATTTTGCACTATCCCTATGATGGTGTAATCATCACGTAGAGTTGCTATATTAGACATTTAAAAATGTGAAGCACTTTATGTCTCTTTTTGTTTCACTGATAAGCTGCTGAGGTCTCAATATTTTATTTATTGCCTGTTTTGTTTACTAGTAAGCTGATACTGACTGTGGACTCAACGGATGATAACTACATGCCCAAAAGAGTCACAGTGTTTGGAGGAGAAGGAGACAACCTAAAGAAGCTAAGTGACGTCACCATAGATGAGTAAGTTTTGTCAAACGAGATTATTGCTACAGTTTGCAATTTAACAAAAAAAAAAGTTCAAAAATGAATGCATACTGATTACAGTTTATATTCTACATTTATGTACTTTTACTTTTATGTTTCTAGTAATCTGATAGGAGAAGTGTGTGTGCTTGAGGATATGACTTCCCATTTACCAGTTATAGAAATTCGGATCGAGGAATGTAGAGGTCAGAATTTTTATGTTTTTGTGTCAAACTAGCTGATTTCTGTTTGAATGCTTTTGCAGGAGCTTTTGCACTGAACATAAAGCAACGCTTTTTTCCTCATTTTGGCTTTTACAGAGGATGGAATAGATGTGCGGATCCGAGGCTTGAAGATTAAGTCGTCCTGTGAGAGGGATCTGGGTCTGAACGCTGATGTTTTCCAGTCCTCTAACCTCGTCCGCTACCCACGTCTGCAGGGCACCCCACCAGATATCCTGTACCGCAGAGCGTTAGTTATCCAGAGGTAGGTCAGCGAACATTGTGCCCCATGTACTTTTTACAGAACTAAATATTTGTCTTCGGGCTTGGAAAAAATATCCTTCTTCAACTTCTCAGGTCTTTACCCTCAAGATAAAGTGTTCTGATTGTCCATGTTATCTGTAAACAGAAGGTGTTTCCAGTTTGTGTCTCTTTCTGTCTGCAGGTTTATCAATCTTTTGGACAGCGCGCTCCCGCACCTAGTGCCAGCCTGGGATTACAGCCTGGGTACCTTCAACCAGATCAAAGTGAGCCGTCCTAAAGCTTTTAACATGTCATTTATGATCTGTGCACAACAGCAAGCATTTTTTATGTGTTTCTTTATAACATGTGTCTTTTGGTGCCCATTAGAGCATAAAGCAGTTCTTGCTGCTGTCCAAGCGCCGCTCAGCCCTCATCACTCAGTGCCTGAAAGACTCGGAGACCAGTAAGCCAAACTTCATGCCTCGACTCTACATTAACCGACGTCTGGCCATGGAGCACAGGGACAACTCATCTCTGGACCCAACCTGCAAGAACGCCGTCTTCAACCAGGTAGGGACCAGAAGGAAGCCTAAAATTCAATGTGTAGAGAAGATGTGCAATAATTCAGATGCTTTATTTTTCCTCTTGCAGGTGTATGAGGGTCTCAAGCCGTCAGACAAGTTTGAGAAAACTTTAGATTACAGGTGTGCATTTTATCAGCCTCTTGTGTCCAATATTTAGGACTTTTATAACTCGAGGATTAAAATCTGAATCTCCAGTGTGCCTTTTTGATCCTTCAGGTGGCCCGCTCGTTATGACCAGTGGTGGGAATGCAAGTTCATTGCAGAGGGAATTATCGACCAAGGAGGTGGATTTCGAGATAGCCTCGCAGACATGTCGGAGGAGCTTTGCCCCAGCTCGTCCGAGTGTCCCATGCCTCTCCCGTTCTTCAGCCGGACATCCAATCAGGTAGTCACTATCCCATTGCCGCCTATCATCAGAATGGATATCACTGTTGTTCTAAAAGTGTCTTTTGCTCATCTGTCAGGGTGACTTTGAGGCTAGAGATTATTACGTTCCCACCCCTTCCTGTAAAGAGTTCCACAAATACGAGTGGATCGGTCAGCTGATGGGTGCTGCTCTCAGAGGGAAAGATTTCTTGGTGAGTCTTTTGTAGGTTGTTTGCAATTTTAGAAATAGTGTAAGAATATTTATTGGGTTTTAACAAAAATGTAATGGTTTTATTAAATTATTGTAACATAGATAATTACCATTGTAAATATTTATTAGTTGTAGATATTTGACTTTTCAGACTTGCTGTGTGTTCACTCCTGCAGGTTTTGGCTCTTCCGGGGCTTGTGTGGAAGCAGCTGATTGGGGAAGCTGTCAGCTGGAGTAAAGACTTTGCTGCAGTAGACTCTGTACTGGTGAGGATATTCAAATCATTACATTTACATGGTGGTGTATGGAACGCCAGGACTGCCATAATGAATTAATTAAATACACCATTAAATAATTAATTAAATGTGTCAATAATTAATTAAAATTGGAATTAATTAATTAAATAAATAGTTATGACACATGTAATTAATTAATTATTGACACATTTAATTAATTATTTATGTATTTCACATTTTAATTAATTATTGACACATTTAATTAATTAATTATTGACACATTTAATTAATTATTTATGTATTTCACATTTTAATTAATTATTGACACATTTAATTAATTATTGACACATTTAATTAATTATTTAATGATATATTTATTTATTTCATTTTGGCAGTCCTGACGCCTGGCTCTCGTCATGAAATAATTTTATCTGTCAGCCTCACCCATCAAACTCAGGGGGCGGGGTTAACGCTGCCCATGCAGCTTCTCTAACATTTGATTGGTTGCCGTGCAAAGTAAGTCAAAACAGGTCGATCCTAGATAATCGATTGCTTGTGTAGACTTGGGGCAGCCAGTTATCCCAGAATGCAGATCAAATCACAGGCAGCAATGGTGGTGGTGTAGTTTTAAAATACCCCGTTTTTCTGTCACCAGCTACACTTTTAACAGTGTTTTAGCCGCGAATGTCGCGCCGTATGTCTGGTCAGGTTGTCAACATAGAACATGTTTGCAAAAGTGCTCAGATGTTTTCAGAGATTTCACTAGCTCTGCTAACAGTTAGCATGCAGAGCGCACCGAGGGGGTTACGTTAACCGGTTTGTTTACATATTCCACTCTCCGTGTTCCACATGTTGCATTCGCAGATTCTCATTTTCACCGAACGATCGTCTCTTTCCGCCTGGTCTTGTGTCTCTGTGCTTCTGTAACATAAAGAACGAGCTGACATTTTTCTCACGAAACCAGCGATCAGCTCAGCAGACCCTCAGTTTACCTGCATGCATCCTCCTCCTCATCTGTCAGCTGTTTAACACCTGCTGCTAATTCAAGAAACACGCCTAGTTACCTGGTGATAGTCACAGTTTAACTGGGCAGCCGGTGCTCGATATAACGCAATGTCAGCGCATTTTTCTGCACAAGATAAGTAAATATAGTGTTTTCCCCGAGCGCAGAGCTGCTGGAGCTTGTTTCCTTACAGAGCACTTTATAGGCGAGCCAGCTTTATCAGCGGCTGATGTCCAATCACCGGCACACAGCTTTGAAACCTCAGCTGAGTTTTAGCTCTCAGTGGTTAAACGCTGGACTTCATTCACTCAGGTTCTGTCTGTCGGGTCACGTTTACTTCGCTGTTTTATTTACAACTGAGCAAATCGGTTTGGCTGAGGTTAAAGTTACGTTTCATAACTGCATAGTTTCACAGACGTTTAATGGTTCACTGGCACATGTGTTAGACTGAACTATCATCTAAATATCATCTGTTTTTTAATAGTTATTCAACTGTATTCTAAGCACCAGCTGTCTGTTAGAATGTGATTTTTTTTTCTCTCTCTGTTGGCAGAGGTATAAAAATGCGCAGGAAAATCTGACGTGCATGGCAAACTTCACCGACGATATTTAGGGAGGAATAAACACACATCAAACATAAATGAACCATTTGCCTGTCTCCATAATTGAGAGAATTTTCTCTTCTTATGTCAACACTCTCTCTCTCTCTCTCTCTCTCTCTTTTTTTTTTTTTTTTTTTTTTGCTTTTTCGGTCATGTTATGTTTACCTGTCAAAGGCTTGTTACAAACTATGAAACACATCGTGCAGACTTCTGGATGTTAGAAGAAAACTAATACTGCTCATGAATGAGACTAAAGGCAGGAAGGTGTCCTTTAAAACTAAACATGTTAATAGGACCTCCCTGTTTATATCATAGTTTATGATATAGCACGTGTATTTCAGTAATAGCCTGCTGAGGCCACTATACGTGCTGGCCTCATATCAAATGTGAAGGCAGACTGAGTCTATGTTTGACGTTTGTTTATATCTAATCTTCCTTTTCAAACATTTAAACAGCAGCGAGTCTGCAGCTGAGGGAATACAAATTCAAATTGTCGGAACAGGTTTGCTCGTTTCTTGGATTCATTTGGTGATTTATTAAATGTATAACTGTTATTCTAATCTGCTGCTGAGTCTCTTACACTTTTCTTTATGCTGTATATTTTCACGTCTCTGGAATAGTTGGCAGTTAGATAGTCAGCTGGGAAACTTTGTGTTAACTCATGGAGCTGAGGATATCGTGGATATGCTGACCTCGCTGCGTGGTGTACAGAGCGAGGTCAGCATGATTAATATTCACAATAAAAATATTAGCCGAACATCATGAAGTCTGTATGTGTTTCATAGTGTCGAACAACCTTTGTACAGTTAAAGCCAGCAGTTACTACATGACGGAAACACCAACGTTATCTCTTTTATGTGTTTATACACAGGTCACGCTGATTACTGAACAAAAACCCAAAGATCAGATGTTGAACAGATTTATTTGCTCTCTCTCCTCCTTAAACATGTTTTTAATGTTAGTTATAATTCAGAATTGGCGACTGAAACACGTAGGACACATAAGAACATCAGGAAATAAAACACCGATAAATATAACCTCAGTAAAAGAAGTCAGCGGGGGTTACTACAGCTGTGTACCGGGGCCTGCGCTTTGTCGGTGGGATTGCTTGCGAGGCGAGCGGGTCTATCCCACGCTTTGCCGTGAGACTGGGACGACATCTCCGAAATCATCGAAACACTTTTGCAAAGAGGCTGTATCTTGACAAACCGACCAGACACATGAAGATTAAACCACTACATTCTCGGCTAAAAAAATATTAAAACGGTATTTGGTAACACACAAACAGGGTTTTTCAAAGCTCAGTTCTGTTAGCTTCCACATGCCGGTTGTTGTGTGCTAGAAACAATGGCCACCAGGCCAAAGCAATGGTTTTGACTCGATCAGCGTTAACCCCGCCCCCTGAGTTTGATGGGTGAGGCTGACAGATAAAATTATTTCATGATGAGAGCCAGGCGTCAGGACTGCCAAAATGAAATAAATAAATATATCATTAAATAATTAATTAAATGTGTCAATAATTAATTAAATGTGTCAATAATTAATTAAAATGTGAAATACATAAATAATTAATTAAATATGTCAATAATTAATTAATTAAATGTGTCAATAATTAATTAAAACGTGAAATACATAAATAATTAATTAAATGTGTCAATAATTAATTAATTACATATATCATAACTATTTATTTAATTAATTAATTCCAATTTTAATTAATTATTGCCACATTTAATTAATTATTTAATGGTGTATTTAATTAATTCATTATGGCAGTCCTGGCGTTCCATAGGTGGTGTCATTTAAATGTCAAAGCTTTGAAAGAAGAAAAGTCTCTGCTGACTGTGTTTCATAAAAGTACAAGAATTTATTGTCACTATTTTATAATAATTATTAATTTGCTCCTACAGTTTGTTGATCGATTACATTTGTTTCATGTAGCGTTTTGGGTTTGTTTTTTTCTTTTTGCATTAAAATTAAAATCTAGAAGGAATTAACAGATTGGATGGGTTGTTTTCCTGGTTGCCTCACTGTGAACATGTGTTCAGGTAAACCTTCTGGAGGCCATGGAGAACATGGACCAGGAGACATTTGAGTTCCGATTTGGGGAGGAGCTGGTCTACACCACTCTGCTGACGGATGGCTCAATGGTGGAACTGATCCCCGGTGGCAGTAATGTGTCAGTTCGTTATGAGGACCGCAGTGAGTTTATCCGCCTGGTGCAGAAAGCTCGGATGGAGGAGAGCAAACAGCAGGTGGGCTTCACATAAATTGGAATTACCCGTATTTCTTTTACTCTTTAAGCCAACTCTTTGTAAAATACTCCAGTGATGTTTTAGTGGTTTGTACACGTGTGTTACAGATTGCTGCCATACAGACGGGACTGCTGAAGGTGGTTCCTCAGGCAGTGCTGGACCTGCTCACCTGGCAGGAAGTGGAAAAGAAAATATGTGGAGACCCAGAGATCACTGTGGAAGCTCTGAAGCGACTCAGTGAGTGTCCGGCCTGGATTTAAACTGACTTTGACTATAAGCAGACATTTTTCTGTCGTAATTAAGAAAGTGAAATGGGACCATTTGCAAGTAATTTATCCAAGACACAACTGGAAGTGGATAAATTCAAATAAAATTCTAGCTTAGTTTAAACTAAATCTAATTTTAGCAGTGGTATCTGTTATGTTTTCGAATGAATTGTATTTCATTTTCAGTACACCCGTGTATGCATGTGGTACCTTTTTTCACAAGTGGACTTGGCGTAGCTTTAAAAATACAAAACAGGTTGACCTCTTGTGGGACTTTTCCCATCTTCGTTTTATCCACGTTCCTTTCAAATCCTCGACCACAAATGAGGTCTGAGATGTTGTTTCTGTTAAGGTACAAGTTAAGGTGAAGTAATAAGATGCAAGTTGTATTAAGTCACAAAATGCTGCAAGTAACCAAACCATTGTAATCTTTTGTTCTCCCCACCAGCACGTTATGAGGACCTGGAACAAAGTGATGTTAGAGTGCAGTACTTATGGGAGGCGCTGACAAACTTCACCAATGGTGAGTTCACTGTTTATTTTTGCCCCATTTTAAAAATTAGTAAATGGCTCTCACAACATAAACTCTGCACCAATGGCCAAATATAAAAGACAGATAAAGCTTTTGGGTCCGAAAAATGACGCCAATGGAGAAATCCCTTAAATTGCTATTTTTTGTAATGACCAGCAGGGGGCAGATCCTCTGGTGTTAAGAAGAAGACGGGTTGTATAAGATTGAAAAATAAACCTTATCGTGCTTTGTCTATGAGCTCGGTTCACTCTTTCATGGTGAATTTATGGTCTAGGTTCTAGGTTTATATAAAGATGCTAAATTGTATTTGTGTCTGCATTATTCAAGTGCAGATTTTGACCCAGACTGATATTCTTGATTTCTGTCTTCAGAGGATCGCAGCAGGTTTCTGAGGTTTGTAACCGGTCGAAGTCGTCTTCCTGCACCTATCTACGTCTTTCCTGACAAACAAGGGTGAGTTCAAGTGTACGTAGTTATTATTATTTGACTACAATTAGATTTAGATTTGATTGTAATTTGTTTTTTGTTGTTTGTTTTCTTGATTCAGCTCTGAAACGACTGATGCACTTCCACAGTCCTCCACATGTTCTAGTACCCTTTATCTACCCAACTATCCGAGGTATAACAACCCCATGTGCTTTATGTGCACTGTTATTAATGATGCATTGATGATTTAACAGAAGTTAAATCTCTTAAAGATTATTAAGCAGTTTTTGAAGTTGACAGCACTGTTACATTATTGTCTTGTGTTTCCTCTATTCCTTGTTTTGTCCTGCAGTGCGAAAGTTTGTGAGGAGAAGCTGCGCTATGCTGCGTACAACTGTGTGGCCATTGATACCGACATGAGTCCCTGGGAAGAGTGATCTCCCTACTGTTTCACTGACCGCTGCACACGCCACAACTCAGTCGAATCAAGATATCTTGCCAACTTTTCACCATACCCTCACAACTGCCAAATAACCAATAGCTGTATATAATAAATAACTATATGGAAACATGGACGTGACTCAGTATGGTTTTTATTAACTTTTTATGTGTTCAACTCAGTAAAAGATCAAATTTTTCTTCAAGACTCATTTAACCCAGACAAAACAGGAAGAAGTTATCATGACATGTCATGTTTAAATGTTGCTGGTAATAAAAATGAGTAAACAGTGTTTCTAAACCCAAACTGTTAAAAATGATCAAACAGATAAAGTCATCTGTATAACACACGGTCCAATTAATTACTGTTAATAAAATTTTACATCAGATTTACGCATTATATGTATTTACTCATTCTTAATCTTTATTTTATTATATTTGTATCTGAAAACAACCTATTTAAAGTACCTGTGTTACACGTTCTTTAACATTATGTCTATTCTTTTATTATACATTTTGAAATGACATCTGTTTTCACTACTAACTCTAAAAATTGTAAAACAAAATAGAAGTTGTTGCGGGGTGTGGTTTGTGACTCAGCCACTGAAGAGGGAGAGGGCAGTGCCAGGGAAGGATGGTCAACAGCAGGTAGCCATCGTTTAATCGTGGCTCCTCTATTTAAGCAGCGTGACGGGACTCGGGGAGGAGAGTTGGAGTACAAAAGCAAAAATAACAACATGGTGATACACAGTGAGAAGCAGACAAAGGCACGCTGAAAGACGCGTGCATGCAAATACATAAACAGAACATTTGCACCATTCCCTGCAGTCATCAAGTCCTTTTGTCACAGCAGTAATTAAATACATGTCATTATCCACTCACCAGCCACTTCATATGGCAGTAATGGCCCAGTCTATAAAAGATCTTGAGCCCAGAGGTCTTTTCAACCTTTCTCTGTTCAACAAATATAGGTGATTATATGATGTGGTGTGATATGGATGTCCCTTACTTATATTTGATGTGTGATTGTGTTCCTACACCACTTTCTTGTTGTTAGTGTCTTTAATGTCTGCAATGGTAACAACTCTGTTATTGTGGTTATATTTGTCTGACAGTTGCTACAAGGCACAGATGGAATTTATAAAAGGACAAGTAAATAAAAATAATACTTTGTTTGGATCTGCCATCCCTTTGGCAAGGTCTGTTAAAAAACTCAACCGTCACTCTTAGATAAGATCAAATTGGTTAGGATGTTCAGGAACAGCGAAATACTTAAGCCTAACATGAGCTGGAGACTGCAGGAACAGTGGAGGGAGTTTTATATCACCATGGACTGAGAGGTTGCTGACCAAGAAAGACTGCCTTGCTTCAAAGTTGATACTTTCAAGCGTGACTGAAATGTGCCGCTGCCCAGATGGACAAGCTAAATACATTCTGGACAAAAGTTTTATGGTCAGACAAGACCAACTGAGTTATTTGGCTGCAGTGACAAGAGGTTTGTTTGGAGGAGTAAAGATGACCTAAAAACATTATACCAGATGGTGGTTGCATCATGCTCTGGGGCTGTTTTGCCGCCAGTGGAACTGGTATATTCCACAAAGTGGATAGAATAATGAGGAGGGAGTACCTTCAAATTCTTATACTTTACTTTGGATCAACAACTAAACTTGAAGGCAGTTGGGTGTTTCAAGAGGACAATGAGCCCAAACACCCTAACAGAACTGGTTTTGAAATGGATGAAGCAGGCTAACATAATGCGTGTGGACTGGCGCTTTCGAAGCCTCAGCCTTAACCTTATTAAAAATGTGTGGATTGTGGGTCCATGCCAGGGAAATCAATTTAAATGAATTCTACCAATTCTGCCAAGAAGAGTGGCCAAATATCCTGCCAGAATTAAGGCAGAACCACAAGTATCTGGTATCTTGCTAAAGCAGATTTTAGCCAAATATATGAGGAGGTGCATGCATATTTTGGACCCTGTGTGGATTAGAGGAAAATAAAGTTCAAATTTGTACATCCAATTCTTGTTTGTTTGTTTTTTTAAAGTTATGAAAGATGTATGTTGCATAAGCAAATAAATCATGAAAGTCCCAGAATTACCATGATATTTATGCCCATGACGAGTGTGTAAACTTCAGACCACAACTGGAAAAAATATGACTTAACTAACATATAGTAACATATATACTATATGTTCTAATAATTTTAGATAATGAATTTCTGATTTTCATGATTTATAAGCCACAGTCATCTAAAATAAAACAAAAAAGGCTTGAGATGTGTTATTGGGATATAAAAAAGTTCACATTTTTGAATAAAATTATGAAAAAAATAAACTTTTTCAGAATATTTCAGATTTTGAGATGCACCTGTATGTGATACCTTGAGCGATATCTGGAAAAATGATAACAGCAAGAGTAAAAGGGAAGGTTTACAAGATGATAGTAGGGCCTGCTATGGTGTATGAAGATGGCGGCACTGCAGGAAGACAGGAGGGAAAGCTGGAGGTTGAAGAACTGGAGATGCTCAGACCTTAATTGAGAGTGACCAGAATAGGCAAGATTATAAATGAGTACATCAGAGGGACACGGTCAGGCTGAGCGATTTGGAGGCAAAGTTAGAGTTTCAAGGCTACCATGGTTTAGACATGTGCAAAGGAGGGAATTGGATATACTGGACGGAGGAAGACCTCAGAGGAGAAGAAGAGCATGCAGAAAGCTGGTGTAACTGAAGAGGATGCAAGGGATGGAGTGAGATGGAGGCAGATGATCTGCTGTGTCCACACATAAATGAAACAGTCTGATGAAGAAGAAGAAAATGAAAACCTTAGAGAATATGAAAGCAATTTTGTACTTTCTGTAATGTTGTTCTGTCTCTGGTAGTGATATCTCGAAACTTTTCTGAGACAATAAAGGAAATCTCGTTCGCTGAAGAGTTAGTTCTCGCGAGACCTAGGGTGTTCAAACCTCCCCATGAGCCCTTGCGGTTCCTCTTTCTAGCCGGCGCCTGAGAATGGGTACGTGTTTTCATGCTCGCGCCGGAGACCGAATCCTTACCCATCTGATGTTTTAACGAAGGAATATTCCAGTAATGGTTTGCTATAGCGATAAATGTTGTCATCTAAATAGAAATAGTTGACTCTTTGCTGTCTATAGTATGTTTAATTTGTTTTAAAGAAATATTTTCTAGTCGTTATCTGAAGCGAGTATCCAAGATGGCTGCACTCAATGGCTATGTAGTTAGCTGTTGAGGCTGAAGCGTCCCCAAAGACTTCTCTTGTGGCTGGTTTGGGACGTTTTATTGTGAAGTAGCGGTGTTTTCGCGTTAATTTGGCTTTATACGAGAAGTGTTGGACATCTTTGCTCGCAAATTCAACTGTTTAGGCTGGTCGAAGTTAGCTTAGTTAGCATGCCTATCGTGATCTTGTCACGCTGCTTGGCTGAGACGCTTAACGTAATAATGTAAATGCTTATGCTTTTTTAGAGAAGTATTTTGTCTAGTTATTGTTGTCGAGCTTAATTCAGCTTTATTTTGTCCTATTTAGAGGCATCTTATTTTGAAAGCTATGTCGCAGGTAGACCCGGCCTGTCTCGTGTCTCCCTTCCTGCATGCTCTATGATGCATTCATGTTCTCCAGTGGGACACCTTGGGCTTCACCTCTAAATGTTCCTTGTTGTGCTTTGGAAGATGGACTGAATTATCTGGTCCACATTCAAACCATAACATGGAGTAGTGGAGCACCAGCCACTTGGAGAATAAAGACTAATGCTCATTGAGTGGGACAGTTAGCAGGCCTGCATGCAGGGTGGAACACAGGAGATGTCACTAGCCACATGTTTTGGTGGCTTTAGGTCCACGTTGGTGATGTAGGGCCCCTGGATTACTACTGAAAACCCAAACGAATATATATAATAGTTGTGGAAATATGTTTATGTCCTGACTTTAGGAATGCTATGATAGCACAGTCTAGGGTGTATTTGTAGCCTAGAAGACTGAGATTTTAAGGTACCAATGTGATGTAGTGGGTCTGTAAGAGCTTCTGAATGCATGTATCTGAGTATTGCATGTAACCAAACTGGTGTTGGTCACTTTGTCAAGATGCTGTTAGCTGTGTTATTATTGGCAAGTCCTGAAATATTGCTGTGTGGTTTTGAGTCTGGAAGTTGGCTCATCTCAGTTTTTTGTTTACTGTTAAAATAGTTTAAATCTGTGTTAATATGCAACACAAGTTGGCTTTGTTAATTTTTAACTTTTTGCAAAAGCAACTACATCTTGCCATTTTAAAGTACCATTTGATTGCTTGAGCGACATGATGAAACTCTTTTATGCGGAATCCAAATCAAATTGCGGACAACCCTTACCTTGGAGAACTGATTGCTCAAGCACAAAAAAATAATCTTCTTGCTAGTATCTTGTTGTTGGCCCAGTAAACTGACTCCTAGTTTTCCGTATTTTACTTTTGCAGGTATCTCAAGGGACAACTGGCATAAACGCCGCAAGACCGGCGGTAAACGCAAACCCTACCACAAGAAGAGGAAGTATGAGCTCGGGCGACCTGCTGCAAACACAAAGGTGACTTTTTTTGCGGGGGGCACCTCTTACCTGATTAGACTGAATAATGTGGTAGCGTGGGTGATGAAAACTTGACCTTAGGTGGGTCTTTTTTTTGAGCCGTTTTGGTTCAAAGCTTTGGGCTTACCAATGTTAGGACTTGTCATAGTTACACTGACACGCTTCAAAGCATATGCATGCTGCTGCTCAGGAAAGGAGGTTTCACACAAATCATTTTATAAACTATAATACAATGTGTTCTTGTTGTTTTTTTTTTTTAAAGATTGGAGCTCGCCGCATCCACACGGTGAGGGTCCGCGGTGGGAACAAGAAGTACCGAGCTCTGAGGTTGGACAATGGAAACTTCTCATGGGGCTCTGAGTGTAAGTTTCTCCTGGAATACCTTTTGATATTCCACACACCTTTCCATGATGATAACTTTGTCCAGTTCTGCTACTGAATGCAAGTGGTGACAGCAAAGACTCCTGAGAAAGACACCTTCTCTCTATTCATAGTTAAATGATTTATGAAACTATGTAGTCAGATTCAGTGGGAAGTTTAATGATCGTGCCTGGGTTTTGTGTATTCAGGCTGCACACGGAAGACCAGGATCATTGATGTGGTCTACAATGCCTCCAACAACGAGCTGGTCAGAACCAAGACCCTGGTGAAGAACTGCATCGTCCTTGTTGACAGTCTTCCCTTCAGGCAGTGGTATGAGGCTCACTACGCCACTCCACTGGGACGCAAGAAGGGCGCCAAGCTGGTATGTCATAAGCTCAGTGTTGATGCTTGTAGTTAAAGCATGTTATAACTAGGTTTCGCATTCTCTTGTGTTACTGTGAACGCTTTTTAAATGCTAATGGAGGCACATCGCTTTCATATGCAGCAGCTTTGTCATACCAAAGACTCTTAAATTTTTTTTTTTTTTTTAATGCCTTTCGTCTCCCTTCAGTGGAAGACGTCTTTATTTGTCCATAAACAACCAAAGTACAAGCCTTTTATCTTTATTAACAAAGATAACAGATTTGATATGTCTTTCCATGACGATAACTTGTCCAGTTCTGCTACTGAATGGAAGTGGTGATAGTAAAGACTCTGAGAAAGACCTGTCAACTGAAGTTGCTCATTAAAAGAACATTCAAAGCATGTGGTTTTTGTGCAGTAATTTTTTGCAACATCTAAAGAGCTTTGCTTTCCCATCCTGATGCAGAGCCCTGAGGAGGAAGAGATCCTGAACAGGAAGAGGTCAAAGAAGACCCAGAAGAAGTACGATGAGCGCAAGAAGAACGCCAAGATCAGCTCACTCCTGGAAGAGCAGTTCCAGCAGGGAAAACTGCTCGGTAAGTCCAACATTTGTGGCAGAATTATTTTTACTTGGATAAGTGGTGAGTGCTGTTTGAAAGTTTTCATTTTGGAGTATGAAAGTGTAATCATGTGTGGCAGTTTATCTTGTGCATATGTGTTAAAATACAAATACCAGGGCAGTGTTTTTGGTGTATTTAACAAAAAGGTTTTCACTTTCCACAAGAATTATAAATAATTTTGAGCGACTGTTTAAAAATTTGCTAGGAATAAAATATTTGTATTTTTATTGAAAGGTCAAATGACAGGAGAAATGCAAAGACTGACGTTAACATGCTCTCATTGCCTTAAATATATTTCTGCAACATCAAACCCACACATCTGAAACTTGATGTACTGACCTTGATAATGTGACTGACTCTGCTTCCATCTTCCTTCATGCAGCTTGCATCGCCTCCAGACCCGGCCAGTGCGGCAGAGCAGACGGCTACATCCTGGAGGGCAAGGAGCTGGAGTTCTACCTGAGGAAGATCAAGGCCAAGAAAGGCAAATAGATGTACAGCTGTTTGATACGTCAATAAAATCCAAACGTCCCACAATTGTCCACTGTGTCTGCTCTTTCACTGGATGTGACTGTTATTTGTGCATTCAATCAGAACTGGATTTTCTTTTCAAAGGCTAACTGGGGGTAAACTGATCACACCTTATAATTAGTGACAAATATAAAAATGTAGATTTCTGACTGCCTTCAGGTCTGCATGCGTTAAAGAGTGCATTAGATGAATTGCTGAGTTGGAGGAGTATTCAGATCTGAGTAAAAGCAACTATTTAGAATGACATTCCCACACCTATTTTAATGAGGAAAGGCCTCTGCTGCTTAGGTGTTGGTGTAAATATAAGGCAAATACTTGTTAATGTCTGTTCGTTACATTAACACTGCTTGTGTTGGAGTCGAGGTATGACTTTTAACACTTAGCAGTGGATTTGATGCAAATAACCAGAAAAAATCTTGAGGGTGTTTTATTTCTGCCAATGTAGCCTGCAAATATTGGATAACATATTTGAGAGGTAAAGTGTTGTGTGTGTGTGTGTGTGTGTAGAAAATGAGAAAATCAGTTCCTTAGAAGAACATAAGGATTGCATTAATTGAAACTCACGTGGTTAAATGTTTTAAGTCTTTAAACCAATTTGATGAGGTGTGTTTTAGGTTAAAAAGTATTAGCCAAAAGATAACCTGAGAAAATTCCATTCATTAAGGGTAAAAACACCACCCTAACCTCAGTCTGGACCTTTGTGAAAAAACAATTCCCCTTAAACCTAATGAGTCACGAAACCCTTTGCAGCAAAAACGAATCTGTAATCAAGCATTTGTGGTAACCAGTGTTGGTCAAGTTACTTGAAAAAAAGTAATTACTAATTACTTCTCGAAAAAAGTAATCCATTACTTAATGATTACTTATCATTAAGTAGTTACTTTTCGAAAACATGATGCACAACCTGATTACAGAATAAAGCAAAAGAACTTTCAGCCCAATTCAGTTTTTTCTGCATAATCCATCATATAAAATTGAATCAAATGAAAAGCCTCTTTCTAAAAGTTGTTTTATTAGTTTTAATCTTTCAATTTTATGCACATTGCTTTAAGCAAAAATTGAGTTATATGCAACTGTCTTTGACTTGAAGAGACTTGTTTAACATTTAAACCTATTTTCTGTTATCAGGATACAAAGTTAATGTGAGTAAAACACAATTGCTTGAATACAATTAGCGAGTAGCCTGCAAGATTTAATAAAAACTATTTTAAATCCATGGATCAAGCTGACTTTTAAAATTTGGGAAATAGTAATAAAATAGTATAAACTAAAAGAAGATGTAGCAATTCTTAAGTGGTGTGCATACGATACACATTTTGTTCCAAGTAAATTGGATTCTAGATTCAAAGATTGGACAAATAAAGGATTAACAGCTTTATGTATGGTAATGGAGAAAGGTAGACTACTAGTTTTGAAAAGGTTAAAGAAAAATACTCGTTAGAAACACAGGATTTTTGTAGATACCTACAGATGAGGCAAAAAGATCAAATCTAAGGCTGAATTAAGCAAACAGCTATTAGACTGGGCATACAGCTCAAATAAAGATAGAGGCTTTATCGCTGCCTTGTATAAAGGGTTAATAAACATGAAATCACACTCAACCCTACATATTAAAACAATGGGAAATGGAGGGAGGTATAGATATTATGAAGGAGGAGTGGAAAACAATAAGGACATACCAATGGAAATGTAGCAGCTCACAGAGCTGGAGGGAATTTGGTTGGAAAAGCCTGATAACATATTTTATTACATCTCACCAAAAATCAAAGTAACCCTCCCATTTGCTGGAAGAATTGTGGAAACACAAATGCAAATCATTATCATATAATTACTGGGACTGTCGTGTTATTAAAACTTATTGGAAGGGAATACATGTAGCAGTACAAGAGATATTTGGAAGTTATTTGCCTCTAGAAAGTAAATCTTTATTTTTTGGACTCATGCCAGAAGGATGGACAGAGAACGATAAATATTTGTTTAATATTTTGTTGGTGGTAGGCAAAAAAGCCCTCACAAAAAATGACTTTCATGTCAGAGCCCAACAATGAACATGTGGATGGACGTCATAATGGACATTTACAGGATGGAGAAAACGAGCGGATGTGAACTACAAGAGGGACCTGTGTGTGTCATGTTGTAAGAAATGGATGGACTATATAATAACACGCAGGCCAGATTTAGACTTTGTTAACCTTAGATTTATTATTTATATTACTGGTAATTAAATCTCTCTCACTAATTGTTTTTGTCATTTTGTTTTGTTTTTCTTCTTCTTAGTTTCTTCTTCTTTTTTCTTCTTTTGCATGGATGTTTTCGTTGTTAAAAAAAGAAGAAGACATTTAGATGGATATCTGTAACAAATTATTGAAGCTGATGCACATGATACTGTACAGTGACTCCTAAATGTCAAAAAAAATTTAAATTAAAATAAAAAAAACTGTTTTCTGCATATTTCAACATATAAAATAAAATAATGTTTTGTGTTTACACTCGCTCTTTCAAATAGATGCAAGTAAAACACGGCAAAAAATAATTACAATTAAAGATTCAGCGGCACTAAGTCCTTTCGCTCTTAAATCTATTGTCACCTGTTTAGCAGGAGTGGGGCGGGTGGAGGTTTGCCTGGTGCCACAGCAGTCATGTTAGTGGGGGGATCCAGGGGTTTCTCTGTGAATTTCACATTCCCACGCAGAGTGTACAGTGGACACTAATGTTTCATTCACTTTTTACGGAATAAAACTCAAAGTAATGTCAGTACGTCAACGCTTTGAATGCTGCATGCTCGTACTCTCTCCTGCACTCCTTATTATCCATGGTTGATCTAATCAGTAATCTAAATACTTTTTTTGCTATAGTAATCCCGTACATTACTCTTTAGTTGAAAAAAGTAACTGGATTACAGTAACGCGTTACTGCCCATCTCTGGTAGTAACTGTCAGTCTTTCGTATCACTGTGGAGGAGCTTTTTTTCCACTTTTCTTCGCAAAATTGTGTTAATGCAAGCGCAGACGGTTTTCATTATTTCAAGCAGGGTTAAGTCAGGATTTTGACATGGCCACGTAACCCTCCATGGTGTGTTAGTTTTATGCCAGAGGTTACAGGAATCAAACCTTCCAGAGAATTGAATTTCTCGGTCCACAGAACATTTTCTCTCTTGGGGATCATTAGATATTTTTTTAGAAAATGTGAGATGAGCCTTTGGAATTCTCCCATGGATGCCATTTTTGCCCAATCTCATTCTTATCACTGAACTCCGACCTTCACTGAGACTCTGAGTTCTTTAGATGGTTTTCTGGGTTCTTTTGAGACCTCTTGGGTGAGTTGAAGTCGAAGCGTTGACTCCTGAGAAGGTTCACTGCTGTTCCAGGATTTCTCTATTTGCAGATAATGACTCTCACAATGGATCACTGGAGTCCCAAAGCCTGAGAAATTGCTTTGTAACTCTTTCCAGGCTGATAGATGTCAATGACTTTGTTTGTCACCTGTTTCTTTAGATCATGGGACACACAATGTGTTTGTTTTAGTCTTTGTCACTTTGTCAGGCAGGTTCTATTTAAATAACTTCTTGAGTCTGGCAGTAGTTAGTTTAACTCAGCTTCCCAAGAAGACATGGTTATGAAATCATCATTTAAAATCTGCAATTTTTTTTATTTACTTGTGTTATTCTTGTCTACAGGGAGTGCAGAATTATTAGGCAAATGAGTATTTTGTCCACATCATCCTCTTCATGCATGTTGTCTTACTCCAAGCTGTATAGGCTCGAAAGCCTACTACCAATTAAGCATATTAGGTGATGTGCATCTCTGTAATGAGAAGGGGTGTGGTCTAATGACATCAACACCCTATATCAGGTGTGGATAATTATTAGGCAACGTCCTTTCCTTTGGCAAAATGGGTCAAAAGAAGGACTTGACAGGCTCAGAAAAGTCAAAAATAGTGAGATATCTTGCAGAGGGATGCAGCAGTCTCAAAATTGCAAAGCTTCTGAAGCGTGATCATCGAACAATCAAGCGTTTCATTCAAAATAGTCAACAGGGTCACAAGAAGCGTGTGGAAAAACCAAGGCGCAAAATAACTGCCCATGAACTGAGAAAAGGGCAGCACGGTGGTTAGCACTGTTGCTGCACAGCAAGAAGGTCCTGAGTTCAATTCCAACATCAGGCCGGGGTCTTTCTGTGTGGAGTTTGCATGTTCTCCCCGTGTTTGCGTGGATTCCCTCCGGGTACTCCGGCTTCCTCCCACTGTCCAAAGACATGCAGCTTGTGGGGATAGGTTAATTGGATAATCCAAATTGTCACTAGGTGTGAATGTACGAATGAATGTGAGTGCGAATGGTTGTCTGTCCCTGTGTGTTGGCCCTGCGACAGACTGGCGACCTGTCCAGGGTGTACCCTGCCTCTCGCCCTATGACAGCTGGGATAGGCTCCAGCGCCCCCCGTGACCCTGAAAAGGATAAGCAGAAGCGAATGGATGGATGGAACTGAGAAAAGTCAAGCGTGCAGCTGCCAAGATGCCACTTGCCACCAGTTTGGCCATATTTCAGAGCTGCAACATCACTGGAGTGCCCAAAAGCACAAGGTGTGCAATACTCAGAGACATGGCCAAGGTAAGAAAGGCTGAAAGACGACCACCACTGAACAAGACACACAAGCTGAAACGTCAAGACTGGGCCAAGAAATATCTTAAGACTGATTTTTCTAAGGTTTTATGGACTGATGAAATGAGAGTGAGTCTTGATGGGCCAGATGGATGGGCCCGTGGCTGGATTGGTAAAGGGCAGAGAGCTCCAGTCCGACTCAGACGCCAGCAAGGTGGAGGTGGAGTACTGGTTTGGGCTGGTATCATCAAAGATGAGCTTGTGGGGCCTTTTCGGGTTGAGGATGGAGTCAAGCTCAACTCCCAGTCCTACTGCCAGTTTCTGGAAGACACCTTCTTCAAGCAGTGGTACAGGAAGAAGTCTGCATCCTTCAAGAAAAACATGATTTTCATGCAGGACAATGCTCCATCACACGCGTCCAAGTACTCCACAGCGTGGCTGGCAAGAAAGGGTATAAAAGAAGAAAAACTAATGACATGGCCACCTTGTTCACCTGATCTGAACCCCATTGAGAACCTGTGGTCCATCATCAAATGTGAGATTTACAAGGAGGGAAAACAGTACACCTCTCTGAACAGTGTCTGGGAGGCTGTGGTTGCTGCTGCACGCAATGTTGATGGTGAACAGATCAAAACACTGACAGAATCCATGGATGGCAGGCTTTTGAGTGTCCTTGCAAAGAAAGGTGGCTATATTGGTCGCTGATTTGTTTTTGTTTTGTTTTTGAATGTCAGAAATGTATATTTGTGAATGTGGAGATGTTATATTGGTTTCACTGGTAAAAATAAATAATTGAAATGGGTATATATTTGTTTTTTGTTAAGTTGCCTAATAATTATGCACAGTAATAGTCACCTGCACACACAGATATCCCCCTAAAATAGCTAAAACTAAAAACAAACTAAAAACTACTTCCAAGAACATTCAGCTTTGATATTAATGAGTTTTTTGGTTTCATTGAGAACATGGTTGTTGTTCAATAATAAAATTATTCCTCAAAAATACAACTTGCCTAATAATTCTGCACTCCCTGTAATATTAAAATGTGTTCGATAGACTAAAATATGTTTTGCAAATATTCAAAACTACTCAACTTTTAATAGAGAGTTTGAGTGTTTCCTGTCCAGAAAACAGATGCAGTACTTCAAAATCATTTAGTAACTGTATCATAGACACCTTTTGTAGTCAATAGCTGAAAAACTCATGGACATCACCTGTCCTGTCCTGCTCTGCCAGGCCTGAAAAGCATGCTCTGTTGGGTTGACTTGACCATTAAAGAATATCTCATTTCTTTAGTTTGAGAAACTCTCAGGTTGCTTTTGCAGTATCAGTTTTGCAGCATTTTTTTTGAATCTGTGCAGAGTAGAGCCCTGTACACTTCACAGTACATCCTGCCACTTCTTCTTTCTTTTTTTTTTTGCCTGTCCCGTTTGGATCTTTAGCCATCAGAATTGTTGTCTGAAGGCCAAGAAAGATGCCAAGCGGATTTACTTTACCAATTGGATCATCATGGCCTTGTCATATTTGATTGACCTTTATTATAATTAAGTATTTATTTTACTTGATTTTCGGTTGTTACAGACGGGGTAGACATGACTGGGGGATAGGACAGGGAGAAAGAATGAAAGAAAGAGAGGGAGAGAAAGAAAAATAGAGGGGAGAAGAGATGGTGAGAAAGGGGAAAGAAAGAATTGAAAAACAAACAAAACACCTGGATCACCTGTATGGAGATAAGAAAAAACAGAAGAGAAAACAAACAAAAAAGAGCAACATAATAAATACAACACCATCACAATAAAGTAGCTAACAGTAGCTAACAGTAGATACTAAATATTACATGTTACTGTGCAGTACGTATGATTGACAGCGCACAATGTGATTTGAGGTAGCAGCCAACAAAGGTGTAGTTTGTGTCTGTGAACACCTGTGTGGATCAGCACGGAGTGTGGGGAGCCATAGCCCCGTCCCCCAGAGCATGAAGCAGGTATGGAGGAGATCCAGGCCCTAGACATCCAAAGGTCCCAGAGTACGAGGACCCGAGGAAGACCACCAGGGGGGAAACCGTGTCACCCTCCTGGGAAGAGCTTTTTGAACATTTTTTTAATGAGCATGAAGTATTGATACTATTGTGCTAGTATTGATCCAGTACCAATAGCAGTGGTGGTACTGATACTATTGATATTTGGATCAATAAGCTCACCTAAATTATTAAATCATTTCAAAATATTCAGAACCTTTGATTGTGTTGTCTCAATAATAATAATACACAATAATAATATAGTTGATCACACTGACTTTGCCTCTTAACAGGAAAACGAGTAGGAACGAGGTTAAAGTGGGATTCAGCAGGAGGGGGAAACCTAAAATTAGTTGTAGTGGCTCAGTGTGGAGAAAAGAATCACAACTCGCAGTAATTTCTTATGAGTAGATTTTCTTGCACACCTAAATTCAACAAGATGTCAGCAGATGTTTAATGTTGGCCTGGCTGATTTCCATCCTCTGCACTGACAGCACACTGTTTATGCTGCCTTTATATTAGACAGTACAGTTTGTATGAAGGTGGAATTCAGTCAATGAATCTAAGCATCATCAGCTTAAATTCAAATTCATCTCAGCTACACTTGATGTGACCTGACTCTGACCATGAGCACCACAACCACTGTTCACCATTCACACACCGTAACTTTAAATCCATCACAGTACAACCAGCTAACCTGTTTACCCTGTGCTAAAAAGCAGCGGATTTTAATGCAACCTTTTAAAAACACAGTTAGTCTGCTATGGTTTGTTTTGCAGCAGGTTTCACAATATGAAAAAAAATCTGATTCTAACATCTGATTAAAAAACACAGGACTTACAAGTGAGCTTTAAATTTTCAGTTTATTAAATACCACAGAGAACAGGATTGCCTTTCATGCGTCACTGTTTATGGTGAAATTGGTTTGATGTTTGAAATAATAATAATAAGTTCCCTCAAATGCGTTAAGTCAAAAGTAAAGTCTGTTTTGAAATGTAAGGAGTAGATAGTACAGATATTTGTTTAAAAATGTAGGGAGTAAATGTAAAAAGTTGTCAGAAAACAAAACTACTCAAGTTAGGTACAGATGCCTGAAAATTCTACTTAAGTACAGTAACTAAGTATTTGTACTTCGTTACTTTCCACCTGTACAAATTCTCCATAAATGTGCACTAAAGCCTAATCTTGGTCGTGTTTTATTTTAGTTAATGATTATTTTTTTGGGGAAAAACATCTAGGTTTAGTTTCGTTTTATTTGGCTAAAGTAATCTTTCTGTGCTTTAACGCATTTTAAAGTGATATCTGCTGTAAGGTGAAGCTTTTAAGTAACTAACTGGGGTAAAAGTCACAGTCACGGCCAACCAATGACACGTGACTAATGTCACTGCTTTGATTGGGTGAGAGGACGCTTATGTAGAAGTAGGGCAAAGGTAGAACACGGTTAGTGTAGAGAGTCCTCTGGTGCAATAACAATGCTGCTGAACAAGGTAAAATTCTCTATCTTAACAATGATCTACCTGTCTCTGTTGTGGGTTAACTCCTTAAAGATTTTCTGTGAGCACCTCCCGATTGACAGTTTATCGATCTTCATCCGATTTTCTGCACGTTTAGCGACTACGTCACACGCTAGCGTTAGCTAGCTCAGTGCTGTAGCGTTATGAGACGTTATCAGAGGAATGTTCATTTAGTCTACATGTAAAAAGGTTTCTCCTAAATCTACACGTAATTTTATATTGTCAAAATACGCATTAGTGCATTAGTTACACCAAAAGGTTTACCTTTTTAAATTGGACTAGGCAACATTGGAGTTTTCAAAGAAATTTAAGAGACAGACTCTACCCCTTTATAAATCTCAATGTTACATCTCAGCAAACAAACAAGCGATTGAAAAGCACTGTTACAGAAGTAAACAGGAATATGAAGACACAACTGTCAAACACGGCAGTAAAAGACAAATAACTCAACCATTAATGCTCCTATTCCTGGGTTGCAGCCAAACATTACCACGGCTCACAGGCTTATGAATATGAGTAAAGAATTCACGAACAGGAAACTCGCAGTGCTAAGAAAGTGCCCTCACATTAGGCTTTTTGTGTCATTTTCATGGGTGGTGATTAATGATTCTTAAGTTTTTAATTTAACAGGTGTGAGGTGTCACAAACTGTCTGATGCATACCTATATTTTTTACATACAGGTCCTCAGAGCTGGTGTGCGGTGTGGGATCCGTCTGCAGAGCTCTTCTACAGCTACAGCCAGTGCCACAGCATCTTCCAGCAGCCCTGCTCCACCCCTTGGCTTCTCATTTGGTAAATAGGCTGTAGGCCTTGGTAATATCATTTTGTTTTTAAAGTAGGGTCTCATGTAACTGATGCATGAAATTCTTGTTTAGCAAATAACCGCTCCAGTGATGTAGTTTATAGGGATCTATTAAAATAAAGCTAAAATGCTTTGTTGCTTCTTTGGCCCACAGAGTTGACCGATCAGCAGAAGGAGTTCCAGCAGTTGGCGAGGAGGTTTGCACGAGAAGAGATCATACCTGTTGCTCCTGCTTATGACAAGAGTGGTGAAGTGAGTAAAGCGAGGATTGGGCTGCTGTAGCGATTGTCAAATTTTTAAAAAAAAATTTTTTTTTTTACTTCATATATGTAGATGTGCTTGTACTGTTGATGTCTGTAGAGATTTTCAATTACGGTTATCACTTAGTAGGTCTATAGTCAGGGGTGCACATAAGTGGTCCGCAGGTGCGCATTCGCTGTCAAAATAAAAGACGCGCATCAGATAAGAAGTTGCAACGCGTGTTTGCGTACATAAGATTTTCTGGAGGAGGACAGACATTTGTTTAGAAGTCGTAAAGATGTCGAAGAAGCAAGCTCCTATAAGCAGTTACTTTGGTGTTCCTCCACTTACAAAGAAATGTCAGGAGTCCGAACCACAAAAGAATCGCATATTCTCAGAAAAGTGGTTGCAGGAGGTGAGCTGGCTTCAAACAAATGATGAACGCACAGATTTTGGTGCAGAATATGCCGTGAAAATCCCACTCTAGCGGACAAAAAGTGTGTGTGTGTGTGTGTGTGTGTGTGTGTGTGTGTGTGTGGATATTTGCTTGTGTACACAGACTTGTCTTTAACCTTTCTATTTTTTTTCCTTTGGCATGATTGTTAGAGGCTTAGTAGAATCACAATCAGAAACATAATGTCTTTGTCATTGTTACAGGTACAACGAAATTAAAAGTGGTAACACTGACATGTTGTCTCCCTTTACAGTATCCTTTCCCCATCATCAAGAAGGCGTGGGAGCTTGGTCTGGTTAACGGTCACATTCCACAGGAATATGGTGTGTTGCATTCTTATTTGAAATTTAGTGGCTCATTCTAAACTTTGCTTTGCATGGATGAGATTCATTCACAGGTAAAATATTAGTGCAGTCTCCATCATACCATACATGTTGCCTTTACATAAAGAGATAATACAGATAGCTGTAATGTTGTTGCCTAGTGTGACCATGTTTGCTGTTCCTGGGGGAAAATGGCAGTGGACATGTGTTAATTTCAGGAAACTCGACACACTGAACACTGCATTTGAAAACCTTATTTGTTCCTCTTTGTTTTCAGGTGGAATGGGTTTGTCGAGCTTTGACAGCTGCCTCATCACAGAGGAACTGGCTTATGGATGCACAGGGATGCAAACTGCCATGGAGGCAAACTCTCTCGGAGTAAGTTATTCACAGCTTGCTTATTTATTTATTTATTTATTTATTTATTTATTTATTTATTTATTTAAGGCCCACCAAGACACAAACCTAGAACCAGATTTAGAGCCTTTAAACTGGCTTTGTAACTTGTTTAAATATGTTTTACAACCTGTTGTTGCAACTGATCCACCAAAAATGGACTGCTGCCAAGCATATTGTTTATTTAGCAAATTATTACAAATACAATTTTGCTTCAAGGGGCCATATATTATCAGAATCTGACTCTCATTCCACATTCAGAGGAGAAAATGTCTCCTAAAGTAAGGGAAAAGGAGAAGTCTTAGCCAGAGAGGCATAATTTTTCAGTACATATGGACAGGAATCGGAGCAGGTACCTCTGTCAGTGCGCCCCAGGGCAGCTGTGGCTACAATGTAGCTTGCCATCACCAGTGTGTGTGAATGGGTGGATGACTGAATGTAGTGTAAAGCGCTTTGGGGTCCTTACGGACTAAGTAAAGCGCTATACAAATACAGTCCATTTACCAAGAAGACAATTTAAAACGAAAGCCAATAAACAAGAGTTTGGCAGCAGGACAGAACTCATATCAGGGATGATTAAAAGGTTATTTTGAACCCGGGGGGAAACTTGGGGGTTTATGTAATCAGCCATCACGGGCTCCCTGGAGCCGGCTTTTGACTGTTCATCAGCCAGCTGTTTAGATTCACACGTACAAAAGTATTTCATGTTAAGAAAATAAGGCTAATGATGTTTTCCCAAAGTTTATTTCATGCATATTGAGCACAGAGGAGAAGAGTAGCTGTGTTAGAATGAACTGTATCTGTTTTCCCCCACACAGCAAATGCCTGTCATTATTGCTGGCAGTGATGCACAGAAGAAGAAATACCTGGGACGGCTGACTGAGGAGCCTCTCATGTGTGTAAGTATTTAATTGGAAACGATGACATGATTTGATATTTGGAAGAATGCAGCATCTAGTGATATTGCTTGTTCTGCAGTAGTTCAATCATCTACTGCAGAACATGCATACAGATAAGAGTGCCCTCATATATTTTAAGGAATATTTCTTTCCTCTGTAATATTTGATAGGGAAATATTAGATCTTTAACTGTCATGGTTACTACTCTTGATTTTAGTTAAGTGTCAATGTGCCAAACTGTCATCTAGAATTAAAGTACTTACAAACATTCAGTTCAGGTGTTTCTTGTGGAGAATGATGGCGTCATATTTTTAGGTGCTAATTCTCATTCTTGCTGTTTCACACTTGGGTGCGAGCCTCTGCAGTGTCAGCTGGAGGCTGTTGATTTATCCCTCTAAATCACTAACCTCACTTATGGCTATGAGCTCTGGGTAGTGACCAAAAAAATAAGATGTGGATGCAAGTGGTGGTTTTCTCTGGACTGGCTGGCCCCTTCCTTGGTGATGGGGTGAGAATTTCAGTCATTTGGGAGGGAGTCCGAGCAGAGGTGCCGTTGCCATATGGCACAATGAGCAAGCTGATATGGTTTGAGGATCTGATTGAGATTCCTTCTTGGTGCCTCTTGGGTAAGGCGTTCTGGGCATGTCCTACCAGGAGGAGGCAGAGATTATGTCTTTTGGCTGGCCTGGGCACACCTCGGTGTGCCATGAGCTGGAGGAGGTGGCTGGGGAGAGGGAGGTCTGGGCTCTTCTGCTTGGGCTGCTGCCTCTGAGACCTGGCCCTGGATAAGCAGGAGATGATCAGGCTCAAACTTCTCCATGAATGAATTTCCATAATTGGGACTGAAAGGGCTACCCAGTGAGACTTCCTGTTTCTGTAAGGGAGAGTTCTTACTAAACTGTTTCTGCTAATTTAATGAGGAATTCTGTGGACGGACTTCCGTAGACCTCAGTGGAAATCTGTAATATTCAGTGGACTCACGAGCTTATCTAGCAGCACTACTGGATGACCTTTATCAACATTAGCAAATGACAAATCATAACTGAGAGATCTTTTAGAGCCTTTCATGCAGCGAGAATTTTAAAAAGAACATTTTGTTGCTCTAGGAAAAACAAAAAGAACTTAACTTCTTCTTCAACTAAACAACAAAGTTGATACAGAGGCATTAGATTCTGGTGCAAATAAAGAATTTCCTAGATTTTAATTTCTTAATTGTAATCCACTAATTGTTTGCTCCTCATTTTGGTAAATGGTTTGTACAGAGGGAGTGGTGTCCAGAGTCTTTACATTCATTGAAATAATTTGGTGTTATTGCAATTAAGTGTTGCTTGTAAATTGACATTTTTTATTTTTTAAGATGGTTTAAAAAGAAGATAATTCCTGATTACTTAACTGTCTGTTTGGATAAGTTGATTTATGCTGGATGTCCTGAAGTCCTCTTTGCGTGTCCATCTGTACCTCCTGCCACTCTGTGAACCTTGTTGTAGATGACTTTTTTTTTTTTTTGGTGCAAACCGTTCTGCTCGGTGATGCTAAAAAGTGGATCACTACTTCAGTGGAGAGCCCGTCTGATGACTGGTTGCCTACCCTTTTGTGCTCTCTGTGCATCCTTTCCATCCACTGGGATCGCCAGTTTGATGTTCCATGCGTATAATCCAGCACCTCCTGTAGACGCTTCTTGAGCTTTATCACAGAAAGTTCTTCTTTATAGGAACTTTTGTAATCTTTAAGTCGCTATGACCCACCTAAAACTTTGAAGGACACTGGCAGGCAGTTGCATCACAAATGTCTTTAATATATGGTAGAAACAAACACACTTCAGCCTGTGGCTTCAGTTTCTACGACCTGTGGCTGTGACTCTTTTTAAAGCACCACCTTAACATATGGTGGGCGCAGGTGACGTCAATAATCAACCCAACAACAACAAACACAATGACAGAGCATTTAACTTTCAAGTTTGTTTATTAATACCCTTTATAGAATAAATGGTAACAAATGAAGGAAAGTTTGTTTGTGTAGGAGACTTTGAACAACAAGGCAGTTCAGAGTGCTTCTTGTTATACCGTCATGCCTTATTTATCTTGTAAAAAGGACCATAAACTCTGTGTCTTACTACTGTGTGCTGACAGCAGCAAACATGCAATGAAAGACGGTGCTGCTGTTCTCATTTTAACTCCTGTGTGGGTTTCTGCAGGCGTACTGTGTCACTGAGCCCGGGGCAGGATCTGACGTGGCTGGCATCAAAACACGAGCCGTAAAAATGGGCGATGAGTATGTTGTTAATGGGCAGAAGATGTGGATCACCAACGGAGGGAAAGCTAACTGGTGTGTGCTCACAGTTGCTGCTGATGTATTGCAAAGTTGTAGTGATCAGTTTTAAAGGGCATTCGTCCTCAAGGCCACTCTGAATGCTGAAATTTGCACTACTTTTCTCTCTGACTACTACAGCAACTTCTGTCTGGTAATTTAGTCTCTAATACTTTTAGGTACTTCCTGCTTGCTCGCACTAACTCAGATCCCAAGTGTTCAGCCAGCAAGGCTTTTACTGGCTTCATTGTGGATGCAGACACTCCGGGAATTCAAATAGGAAGGAAGGTGAGCTGAAAAAGAGTCTTTTAAAACATTAAGCACATTCTTCAGTGAGTAAATCATATTTTAAATGTTGCAGAAGTTTGATGCTCTGTTCTATAAACATTAGACATGTAATGTCAGATAATTTACTGAGTAGTACAAATGATTGTTGTTTGTTAAAAATTATATGTAATAAAAGGAGGAAAAATGTTCAGTTTGTAAATGTATCCCATTTTAAATTTTATTTTGTTTTTGTGCCTGTAGGAAATGAACATGGGCCAGAGGTGTTCTGACACGAGGGGCATTACCTTTGAGGATGTGAGAATACCGAAGGAGAATGTCCTGATCGGAGAGGGATCTGGATTCAAAATTGCCATGGGTGCCTTTGACATGACCAGGCCACCAGTAAGTTTTCCAGCTGTGACAAAACCTAACATCTGTAACGACTACTGTGCATAGCTTCATCTTTACAAGAAGTAAAGACATGATTCATCTTTTGGCATCAAATTATATCTGCAAATAAAAGGATTAGAAATTGGAGTGCAAAAATCTGAAGTTATTGGTCTTTAAAGGTGTTAAGCAGTGGGTCCCCCCCCCCCTGTCATTTGAATCTAATTTAACTTGCTACAGTTTAAGGGATATATATTGTGCTCCTGGAGAATTAACACTTGCAGCTAAGGAGAATATCTTATTATTTTCACTGTCTAATATTGATCAAAGTTGTCTCTGAGCTTGTAGTTTGAGTGTGACTCAGCAGTACAAAGATGCACTAGTGTGGACTCTTAAATTTTCAAACGTGTGCTAACAAATATGAACCATGATTTAAATGGCGATAATTGGGTGCCAGTTTGGCTCAGTGGTTGACCATGTGATTGCATGGCCAGAAAAGCAGCGGTCCAGGTTCAAGTCTGACCTCCTGCCCTTTGCGGCCTGTTTTCCCCCCTCTCTCCCCGCTTTCCTGTCAGTCCACTGTCTCTATCCTATATAGGCAAAATGCCAAAGAAAACCCTGGCTTTGTTTCAGTTTATGAGCTGCCTCTGTTACAACAGGAACTTTGAAATGTAGTAAAACATCAGCAGGAAACTAAACAAGGACAACAATGGATGCAACATCACCAGATTTAAGGACAAAAGTTTAAACTTGTAGCTGAAGATTTGTCTGAGCACGGTTGTTCATGTATTTGCTCCAATGCAGGTGGCAGCAGGAGCTACCGGCCTGGCACAGAGGGCGCTCGACGAAGCCACCAGTTACGCTCTGGAGAGGAAGACCTTCGGCAAAGTTATTGCTGAGGTGTGTTCATGCATTTTGTTTGTCCTTTAAAATCTGGGTATCCTTAATTGGACTGCTTTTTGTTTTAAACTCAGATGAAGAAAAGATCAACGTGCTTCTGTTTCTTGATTTGCAGCACCAAGCTGTGTCCTTCCTCCTGGCTGAGATGGCGATGAAGGTAGAGCTGGCTAGGATGGCGTACCAGCGTGCTGCCTGGGAGGTGGACCAGGGCCGCAGAAACACCTACTACGCTTCCATCGCCAAGGCCTTCGCAGGGGACATCGCCAATCAGGTGGCCTCTGATGCTGTTCAGATATTTGGAGGCAACGGCTTCAATAGCGAGTACCCTGTAGAGAAGCTCATGAGGGATGCAAAGATCTACCAGGTGGGTGACAATAATGTGCAACTATGCACTACTACACCATCTCAGCTTCATCTTCTTTAATTAATCTGATTTCTTTTGTAGATCTACGAGGGCACAGCTCAGATCCAAAGGCTCATTATTGCCCGAGAACACCTGGGAAGAGCCAAGAAATGAAGTCTGCTCATCATCATTTAAACTTACTTTTCATGTTTGGTATACATAATGTATTTGTTTCTGTTCTATTTGGCCACTTGAACTCAGGATAACGATCAAAATTTTGCATTAATGTCACTTCATCCTACTGCGGTTTTCAAGAGTGATCCAGATCAACAAGACTCATCAGCCTCCTTTTGCCTCAGAATTCACGATGCCATAAGTTACACCAATCCATCAAGTCGCAGAATATGACACAGCTATGTCCTGATCACAGAACAGTTTCTGTTAATGATGATGGTGGGGGGCCTATTGTGTAGCATTAATAGTGTGATCTACCAATTGCCTGTTGTGCTGTGAAGCTTCTGCTGATGAACCAGAACTGTTGGGACTAAAGTTAGTGCAAGCCTAGTCCTTTTTTCTAACCTTCAGCCTTACTCTGTTGCTGCAGTACTTGAACAGTGTGATTGGTGTTTGATCACATTCACTCTTCTTTGCATCAGGAGTTTGATAAATGGTCATTAATTTCTTCATGCCTTACTCTAAGCCTTTTCTCTCAGTTCTGACTCTCATACTGATCTTTGCTTGTTTTTTTAAAAACAAAAGGTTTTAAATGTAGAAATGAATTTCTTGCCAGAATGTGTAAACATACTGATGAGTGTAAAATTGCATGCTGTCTGAAAACAGTTTGATTTTACATTTAGCTGCTGTCTCTTCTAGATTTCAAATGAATATCCAGTGTAAAGCGTCAGCTTTACGGCTTACCTGTGCAGACAAGGCACGTGTGGATGAGCTGACGATAGACCGTTGTCACATCATAGAGAATTGTGTCCATAAATTGTCACTGAATAAATTATTTCATTCAGTCTAAACATTTATTTTTCTTTCTTCTCCTTTCTCCCATTTGCTAAATAAACAAGCAATTTGAGTCTTTTCTAAATTTCATTTCTTCTGAGTCCTCCACATGCTGAGAGAAAGCTCATTACCTAATGACAGAGCATTCACAACCATGTTGTTTTTTTTTTATTTCTTTTTATTGCAAGCTTCACTTGTTAGGAATCTGTCAAATATTCATTATATTTATTAAAACAACTTCTTTAACTTTAAAAAGTCTGCTTCATTTTCAGTTCTGTAATTGAAGTAATCTGTGTAGATAACAGCCATATAGTCGTCAAGACACAACAGCAGCACTAATGTCCTTTATGTAAAGGCTAGGTGTAAGACACATTGCTCATGTGTGGGTTTGTTAGAATCCAGTCTTCTAGGGGGACAGAGTGGGGAGTGAGTTGAGGAAGGAAGGAGTTCAATATTTTGAAGCTGTGTATCAGTCTGATGGAGGAGGTCACCACAATACTGACTGCTAGGCAGGTGTTACAGTTGTCGAGGTGGGAGGGCAATGAAGCAACCAGTGATATTTTCTGCTGCATTTACTATGTGATTCAGGTGGAGTTTCCAAACCACACAGTGATGTAGCTGGTCATAGTGTTTTCAGTGGTGCCTTGCTCGAAGTTGCACATGATGGTTATGGAAAAATAATTGCAGTGGGAAATTTTCCCCCAACACTGCAAAAATAAATGACTTGAGTAAGATACCTGAACATTTGTGCTTAAATATATTCGAGTAACAAATATCACTTCAAATATGAGGATTTAGGCTGCAGTTCTCCTTCCAAACCAATAGGTGGCAATAACGCGCTTCAAACCAACAGCCCGAATTGTTGTAGAAGAGGAAGAAGGAAAACGCCGGATCATGTCAGAATGGTAACTAGCGACCTGTTTCTAGTGTGATAACGAGTGTAGTTTAGGATAACATTACAATAAAATATTATGTAAGTGTGCTCTTTCCTCTAGTCTATCCAAACTTAGTCCCACACAAGCGCGCTAATCAGTGAAAGCAGCTAGCAGAGTGGCTAAGATGTTAGCATGTAGCAGCCTGTCAACAAGCCGTGAATCATGTTAACAGTCAGCCATTTATCTGCTAAACAGGGGTTAACTCAGCGCTAGATTACGAAGAGGAAGAAGTCAAGTTTGATTTTTTTCAGGTTATTGAGTTTTAAGGCTGTCTGACGTGTTGTTGATGTGTGTTGAATTTCAGGGGACCCAGGTGAAAGATGTGATCATAAAGCCCGACGCTCCCAGCACGCTGCTGCTGGAGAAACACGCAGACTACATCGCTGCCTACGGCTCCAAAAAGGACGACTATGTGAGTACAGGCCTCATCAGAGCCTTGATATCTGTGTTTCTATTCTGGGCTTGGCCACTTGCAAGAAAAGGGTGGTCGTTGTCATTCCGCCGACAATGATCCTACCCAAAGAAGATGAGGAGTTACTGAATGGGATGAGAAAGTGTGGGACTCAAATTCTAAGGGGTCGCTGAATGGGTGGTCTTCAAAACCTCCAGATAACAATCCAGTTGAACTTCTGTGGTAGACTTTGGAGTTCAGAGGGGCAATCACTAAAAAGCAGCCAATGTTTTTGAACTAACGCTGCTGACCTTTGGTGTTTTGTCAGGAGTACACGCTGTCTGAGTACCTGAGGATGAGCGGCATCTATTGGGGGCTGACTGTGATGGACCTGATGGGGGAGCTACCCAGAATGAACCAGCAGGAGATCGTAGACTTCATCAAAGCTTGTCAGCACGAGTGTGGAGGCATCAGCGCCAGCATCGGACATGACCCCCACCTGCTCTACACCCTCAGTGCCGTCCAGGTAGCAGATTACTCTCGTATTCTCTACAGCTTTAATTCTAGATGATACACTGAACTTTTAAATATTTATATGTGCTTTAATATTTCTGAATTGGCCCCTCTTTAGCAAAATTTTTTAGCAGTTCTAGTGTTTATTCCTCTAGATGTTTATTTATTTTTCTTCATAGTGCTGCTTATATTTAGCTCAAATAAACATCTCAAATTATGTCCCATAGTGTCTGGTCTGTAAAGGAACTTGAATGGTCTGCACATGGTGTATTTTATGTTCTCTTGTTTATTAGTATTTTGTGAACTCTCTTCCTCAGATCTTGTGCTTGTATGACAGCGTAGATGCGATTGATGTGGACAAAGTTGTGGAATATGTCAAAGGGCTGCAGCAGGAAGATGGCTCTTTTGCGGGGGACAAGTGGGGTGAGTGAGTTTTACTCTCACATCCCACAATACACGTGCTTCTAAGTTAGGGAAGAAATAAATAAAGCTAAGAACAATTTTTCTAAATTTTTTTTGTCTTTGCAGGAGAAATAGACACACGGTTTTCCTTCTGCGCTGTTGCTACACTCGCATTACTGGTATGTATGTTAGTCTTTCCATGTAAATTATTATTTACATGATTTATTATTTAACTTAAAACTTTTTATAGTTGAACCTGTTTTAGAAAGTCCATTACTCGGCAGTGTTATGTGGGAGCATCGGACTTTATTTTGTGTCGATAAAATGAGGCTAAATAAATAATAAAGTTACACAATATCACAAAGTTCATCAGTTGACTCAACAGCCCTTTCATTCTTAAGTCTTAACAAGCATGTTTTAATAAACTGTTAATTTAAGCTCATTATACTTCATTTTAAGATGTTTTTTGTTTCCCAGGGCAAGATGGACACGATCAATGTTGACAAAGCCGTAGAGTTTGTTTTGTCATGTATGAACTTTGATGGAGGCTTTGGATGCAGACCTGGTTCTGAGTCTCATGCTGGTCAGGTGAGTTCACTGATATACTGATATTTACTCCCACAGAGAAGTTTGGAGACTCTCAGAAGTGTTTTGTTTCTATTTGATAGAAAATAGAATTGAGCAAAATTGCAATTATTTGTCAATAGATTCAATAATCATAACAATTTCATTTTTTAAATTGATTGAATTGATGTCAGACAGTAAATCAATCTTTTTAAACAAAAGCAGCAAAACTCTTTTAAGTTTCAACCTAAAATAAAATAAAGGAATGATATGTTAAGTTGACACTTCCTGCCTGATTTGCTCCTGCACACCAGTCTTGTTGAATGAAGCTGACTTATAAATGAGGCCAAGACAGTTGCAGTGTAAGGATGACGTGTTCAACCTGGATGGTGGTGAATTTGGCACTTTAGGATCAGTTGTTATTTAAATCAATTTCCGGTGTTTTCCTTCCTGTCTGTCAGATTTACTGCTGCACTGGCTTCCTGTCGCTCACTGGCCAGTTACACCAGTTGAACGCTGACCTGCTGGGGTGGTGGCTGTGTGAGAGACAGCTGCCGTCTGGAGGCCTGAATGGTCGACCTGAGAAGGTTTGTGCCAAACACTGTGAAGTATTGAGTTACTTAATGAAAGTATCTGGTTTTATAGTTTGAAGTTCAGACTCCTTCGCAGTTGAAGAGTTTGAGCTGTAGAAGCAATAATGCAGATTGAACAGGCTGATGATTTATTGGATTACCTGGTAATAAATACAGTTTTTAAGATTAAATAAAATATTAATGTGTCTGAAAGGAGGAGATCAGCTTCCTCCAAAGGGTGGCTGGGTTCTCTGTCCTCTTTGGGCCTCAAAGTAGAGCCACTCCTCCACATCAAAAGGAGGCAGTTGAGGTTGTCAGGCATCTGACTAAGACTGACTGGGCTGACTGACTTGACGCCTCCTAGTTGAGGTGTTTCAGACATATCCTACCAAGAAAAGTGGAGCTAAAGGAGGTGGAGTGGGTAGAGGGAGCTCTCAGTGTCTCTGCAGACTGCTGCCTCCATATTCTGAACCGGCATGTGGCAGAAAATACGTGCAACAGCTGTGGTTTACTTTCGGTATCATTCAGCTTCCAGATGTGTGCTACTCGTGGTGGGTTTTGGCCTCGCTGAAAATCATCGGCAGGATCCGCTGGATTGACAAAGACAAGCTGCGAAAGTTTATTTTGGCCTGTCAAGACGAGGAGACGGGAGGTTTTGCCGATAGACCAGGAGATATGGTGAGAAGAATTTTAAGAATCTAAATTTGAATATTTATGTTTTGGACTGAAAAAAAGTCTTTGCATGTGAGGTAAAGCAGGTGGTTTCAAAGACACTGAGTGCGAAGTGTTTTGGTCCATTTCTGTGGCCCACTTTTGTAGTATTTTCTCTATAATCAGTCTTATTGATTCCTATTAATCCTCCTTTGCAGGTGGATCCTTTCCACACCCTGTTCGGGGTTGCAGGTCTCTCCCTGCTTGGAGACGAACAGATCAAACCGGTGAATCCGGTGCTGTGCATGCCCGAGGATGTCCTTCAGCGTATTGGTCTGCAGCCTGACCTCCTCAGCTAACCCTCTGATGCATCACACAGACACTTTTTCCACCCGCACAAAACAGAAGCTCATGGCACGGCTGGATTTCGGGTGCACAGAGTCTCACAGTTTGGACATGACTTCCTCTGAACCTCTCTGTTTTAATCCTCCTGCTACTCATCGAGTCGGTGTTCTTGTGTCACTGCAACGAAAGGAGGGGCTTAAAAAGATGCTTTGACGTGTCATCTTTGCAGAAGGCTGGAAATCATGCAAAAACATTCAACAACATGCAACAACAACTTCTCAACTTACTCACTATGTCAGTTTGTGGGGGAAAATGTGAAAGTTTGCTCACAGTTAAAATGTTTCATCTTCCTGATGTTATCACCTTCCAGCTTGTCCTCTAGCCAAGAAGCTATTAGTGTTATGAGTTTCTTTGGCCAGAAGTTCCTTCTATTCTGTCCTATCGTGCTTTATTATCATGTTTGTTACTGGAATGACTGGGAATATTCATAGCTTATCAGCTTTGAACTTGAGAGTGAAGAATGGAAGCGATGAGTCAGATGAATTCGGCTGAGGGAGAAAAGGTAAAAGTTAGATTTGCTATTTTAGTATGTTGTCACACATAAAGCTAGAGCTTTTTCAATTTCCTGCCTTTAGCTTATTATGTATTTGATAAGAGCATGTGAAGAGCAACACTGCTCAGTAGGCTTTAGAAGTGGAGATGTGTCATAGGACAGCTTTCTCCATGCATTAAAATAAAACCTACACAGACTCTTATTTTGGCGGGCTTTATGGAAAGAGAAAATGTTCTCTTTGTGACTGGAACCACCCAGAGCTTAAACACTATCATTGGTACGTTTAATGTCTTATCCAGGATCCTAGTTACACTATTTATTTAAATGTATGTTGCTCAGTGCAGCTGTGTTAGATTTGCCTCCACAGTGCGTGCAACATGAAATATTTCCAGTCTTACCGTCAAATGAAATGGCTTTTCAGACAGCTTCAAGTTCACTTTGTGCACTCTTCTCGTCTTACAGAATTAAATTTCTATCTGTTCTTTGTTAACTGTTAAGTGTCAATAAAGAGAGACATTATCAGTGAGTTGGTAAAGCATTCGTTCTTATTAGTTTTCCCCTTTTAAGGGCTTTTAATACTGAGTAAATGTTATTGCTATACAAAATGAATAGTCACATAGAGTGACCCCTGTGTTATTATAAGTTTTAAAGTTCAGTTTTCAATGGATTCTGCTCACTAAACATATTAAAATAAAAAACAAATTGACTTCGTCAGCAAACAAAGATAATGCAGATAAATAATGCCAGTCATCGGAGTTTTATCTTCCCGTAATTGTACATTCTGGATATGATTCAAACTTGCAACAGACAAAAATGATGTCAAAAACGAGATTTTATTGTCGGGATGAAAAGGCCGCTCAAACCCATAAAAGCATCTTCAGATCAAGCATTAAAAGGACCATATGATTGATGATGATGTTGTTTTGCTTTATTTCTGTTTGATTGTTTAAAATATACGTTTTGTGTCATTAATATGAATTTGATTCCAGGAGGAAACACAAATCCCTTGGGGTCAGGAAGAGCTTCTGATGTAAAAATCAGCCAAATCAAACACGCGGCGCCGCCTCTGTCGCTGTTGGACCCCGTGTGATTAACTGAGCAGCTGGAGCTTATTTAAAATACAAGTTGAAACTTGACTCTAATGAAAATGAAAAGAAGGCAACTATATTGAGACTTTTCCCCATATCCGAATAGTAAACGTGTAAGTTAAAGTCTACTTTTACATTAATTGTAAGTGATACAAGTTTAGAGTCTCCATAGTGTTTTGGTGAATAAATTTGAATAATGCCCCACAAAGACTTAAACTAAACTTGGGCTTTGAATTTTCAAATCCCATAGCAATTCATCTCTAACATGCACATCGAGTCTATTTACGTATTTGGGCTTCAATTTAGAAGAATCTATTGTTACCCTGCTGTAGAAGACAAAGTGAGAAAGGTGCCATGGTGGCAATTTACTTCAAACTACATAAAAGTTACACAGAACTTGAACAGCCACAGAGTAAACAAATCCATTTTGCAGACCAGGGTAACAGTTTGGTTTATTTTACTTATTCAGCTAACAAAAGAGGAAGGCCATCTGCTGCCTCTCATGCTCAGGTAAACTTCAATCGACTACCAATAAAATACTAACAGGTTTTTAGATGAAGCTGATTACTCCATGGTGGAAGAAAAGGTGTAATGATCAGCGGTAAGGAGGATTCAGACCTACTGCTGTAAAAATATGAATATAATATAAGAAAAATCAAAAGAGGTAAATAATGCAGAGAAAATACCTCCTTTGTTTTTCTCCTATATTACAGCTAGATTATCACTAATGGACAGGCTGTTTCATTTGGCTCGCATGGGGCTAATTATGGTGATACTGAGTGATGATTATTTTTCATTGTGGAATAATGTGCTGATTTCTTGATTAAAGGTTTTGGTTTAATGTTTACCCATAACCCCAAGTAAGCCCCTCACTGTGATGTTACTTAAAAATGGAAAACTATTTAAAAAATGAAAAGAGGAACATGCATTTTTCACACTGGGTGAGCTGGAGCACTGAAATGTGGGAGATTTTTAAATGAAAGACAATTAAACAACAATTAATATTTTAGTTTTAAATATTGGGTTTTTTTTTGCTGTTGGTTTGCTTTTGAAGCTGTAACCTGTGTCTGCTGTTACTTTAGCATCTTTGCATGTGTGATATGCAAACATTTCATCTTGTGAGCACGGTAACTTAAGCTGTGTGAATCATTTTTGCAGTTATTTCACTCTAAAAAGTGCAACATGACCAAAGGAAAACCTTTCAAAACTCTTCTGCTGCCGTGGCTCAGCTGCTTCAAGGTTCACGGTGCTGTATTCAGAGATTCCCTTCTACATACTGTGGTTGTAACGAGTGGTTATTTGAGTTACTTTCCTATCAGTCAAAGCAGTCTGAGCTCTGACATGTGATAGAATGTGAGGTGATTGTGTGGGAAAATCAGAATAGTCCAACCGTTTCTGAAACACTCAGACCTTCCTGTTTGGCAAAAACTCTGACACATTTAAAATCACTCAAATCACCTTTCGTTTGCACTTTGATAGTCAGCTTGAACTTCAGCAGGTCATCTTGACCAAATGCACTGAGTTGCTGCCATGTGATTGGCTGATTAGAGAGTCTGGAAGCCCAGAGGTTTTAATTACTAATGGATTAAAACTGATCTGGAAAGCATTCATAAAGAGTCTGTTGATTCCCTGTCATAACGCCTCTGAACTGCATAAACAGTCACTATTTGAAAACATTTTTTTAACATGTTTGTACTTTGTACCAGAATCTTAAATATTGTATAGACGTCGTTTTCATATGTATGAGCTCGTTCTGCAGAACTAAATTAGCTTTGCCACTAGATGGCAGCCTTACCTTTATTTATTATATATATATATATATATATATATATATATATATATATATATATATATATATATATATATATATATATATATATATGTTGCTTTAAGTCTCTCTTAAGTCCGTCATAATTATATAAAACCAACAGACTGGATAGAAATTGTATTAGGCATTAAATTAATGCAGTTCAGTACACAAGCCATAACATGCAGTATACTCTACATTTAGTTTTTGGTTATGCTATTGAAATTTACATGTTTTTGAAGTCAGGTTATAGACGGTGTCATACTGGAGTTTTATTCTTTCCTTTTGCAATCCATAAACTAAATCCACAGTCTGTCATGAGATATTTTAGCTTTAATATCTAATGTTAAGCATTTAAACAGATTGTAGTTAAAGACTTTCATGAATTGCATTGATTAGGATAAAACTCTTTTACTTCCAGCATTAAGATTGATGCTGCAGTAATGAAGCTGGCAGCCCACAGACTCTGCCGATGCTGTGTGAGAGATTGTGTTTCACAGCGGTGGCAGACTGCAGTAATGGACCGGGGTAAAAAGATGGATGCAGTCCGTCTCTGT
This sequence comes from Aulonocara stuartgranti, assembly GCF_965226115.1. Lineage (NCBI taxonomy): Eukaryota > Metazoa > Chordata > Actinopteri > Cichliformes > Cichlidae > Aulonocara > Aulonocara stuartgranti. The sequence goes on from NC_138954.1 coordinate 10,039,691, forward strand.
AATTCTCTCCTACCTGTTTTCCTCCATGTAATGAAGATAAGATTTCCCCCTGCAATGTAACGGCGATAAGAAAATGACACTTTAACTGAAACAATTTTCTAACAAAGGCTTTAATAAAATGTCAGTCTAATGATAAAATGATTGCAGTAACTATGGAGAACGTTATTATCTCCCGGCAGTAATTAGAGCATCAGGATCGTGAAGATGGTGAAGCACATTTTACATTAATATTCTGATGAACTTCATCATGCTGGGAAGTAACTTTAGATAAGACGCGTTTAAAGTTTTGATTCTTGTTAGTGACAGGGTTATTTTACAGCTGTTTGTAGTCCTTTTACATTTATTTTCAGTTTTGTTTTCATGTGTTGTTGCTTTGTGTCTTTCAGTGGTCATTTTGTGTCTGTGTCTAAGCCTTATTTCATAGAGCTGTTAATTCCTGTTGAGAAGCGCCATTAGAACATTGTGAAGGTGTTAAGATATTTAACATGATTGCATGGTCATTTTTAAGCTCTGTGAGTCCAGAGGGACACGTTTCTCACTGTTTTTTGGCTGTCGGTGGTCCTTGTGAATCTGCTTGTGGTCTTATTGGGTCTATTTTTTAATACTTTTCAATCTTTTTATGAACTTTTGAGCCTGATTTGGGTTTTTTTAGTGTGTTTTGGCCTTCTTGGATATACCTGTGGTCATTTTGCATCAGTTTGTTTTGTGTCTTTTTGTAGATGATATCTTAAAATATTTTTTTATGATTTTGCCCCTGGCCTCCCAGCAGTTTCCTTGGCCGCCCTTGTGCCACCTCGTTTAATAAAACCTGGAATCATGAGGTCCCCCACATCTTCAGCTGACCTGTTCAATATTCCATCCATAATACTAACAAGCCATCCTTCTCTGACTCTGGCGTGAGGTATGCAGGGGCCAATCAGACCCAAGGTGCCCCTGGCCCTGCCTTCACCTCTGCCACCATTCCTGTCGCATGCATTTTTCATCGTGTTATATTCTTAGTGCAATGTGGTGCTGCAGAAAATATACTGGGAGCCTTGTATTTATTTGTGTATTCATTTAGTCCATGGGGGAGCAGTAATCTGTGGGCCCCTGGTGTCTGGGCAGAGACAAACATGCTGGTTGTTAGGCTGCTGAGAAACCCCACTGGCTCTCATTAGTGAGAAAGAGACAGGGAAGACAGAAGGTGGGAGAGAAGCAAAAAAAAAAAAGAAAAAAGTGTGAATGAGAGACAGAGGCGAAGAGTGAGGAAACCAAAGAGAGAAAAGGAGCAGAGAGACAGATGGATGGATCACAGCTTTCACCTCTCTGTCGTATTTGTTTGCAAGGAAAGCCGCAACCCATTTTTCCTCCCTCTCCTCTTCTCAGTCCTGTCACCCTCTCGTTATCTCTCAGCACAAAATACAGAGGATTAGTCCAGGACAGGCAGCTGCAGCCAAACGCTGCTAAACCACAGGCACAGCAGACAATCACTTAATAAATGTTTAATTAAGCCACAGCAATATTATGTGTGTAGAGATTACTCATGAGTTTGGAGCAGTTTTGTTTTTAACTTTTCACCCAGTTTGGTTTTATTCTGCTTCTGTTATTGCCTCCCAGCAGCTCCGCGAGAGGTCGGTTTTGCAGCTTTGGCATGAATTGGACAGTCTTGTTTGTTTCCAACAAATTTATAATTTACCTCATGTTGCTGGTGAGTTTGTTACCCATCAACTGACAGAGCAGCTGCAGCTGGTATTGTGGCTTTGCTTAAAGCTTCACCGTGTTGTCATTCAAAAATATAGGTTTTTCAGTGCTTTGGCTGAAGTGAAAGGATATCAGGTGTCTAAAATCTCTCAGGCAGCTCTATGCAGTGAGCTTATTTTCAGTCTGAAGGTGAAGAAAAACAAAACTGCCTCAAAAATCTCTGAGGTTTGCTGATTTTGCTTGAAGCTTCTGTCTAAAGAACTCACAAACGTAACTGACTTTTTCCTGGATTACTTATTAATAAGAATTTTTAAACCACTGTCATGTCTGTATGATAAACCATGAGATGGATAATTTAGCAGGAAAAGGTCCAACGCTAACAAACACCAAAATTCAACAAAGTTTTTGCTCACAATGTGAATTTTGAGGCATCCAGTGAAGACTAGGGTCAAGAAGTCTGTGTGCTCAGCCAAGAAAAACTGGCCCATGACTCCTGGTGAAAACAAGAAGTCTAATACTCAGCTTTATGGATGGTGGTAGGCGGTCAGGATTGCTCTTTAGACAAGTCCAGTTTTTATTCAACAATTAAGTTCCTCATGGGGTACCAAAGCAGTACAGTGGTCAGCTCTGTTGCCTCACATCAAGAGGGTTCTTGGTTCAAATCTGCTGGCTGGCTGGAGCGTTTCTGTGTGGAGTTTTTGTGCTCTCCTGGTGCTTGTGTGGGTGTTCTGTCTGGGCACTCTACAATCCTCCCACACTAAAGTTAACTGGCAATTCTAAATTGGTACGAACACGAGCGTGAAATAGGCTCCAGCTCTCTCATCACCCTGAAATGGAAAAGCAATTAAGAAAATGTGTGGATGTATAGATGATTAAAAACTGCACAGTTTCAAAGCAAAAGGTGTAACAGCTATGATGGCCCTAAAGACAATGTCTAAAAATAGTATGAAAAAATAATTGCACCCAAAAACCAAACAAAACTAAACACTGTCAGAAGAACAACTAAAAACAATATAAAAAAAAATACAGAAAAACTAATGATACCACATAGGACGCAAACTCCAAGTCTCCTGGGTCAAACTCTAAAGATAACATGCCTAAACAGCAAAAAATATATATTTTAAAAAATACAAATTAAATATTAAAAACGAACCTACACAGAATCTAAACCCCAGTCTCTAGGATAAGTCCAGTGTTTGAGTCATGCACCACCTGGAATGGAAAAAATGAAAAAATATGACATTCACATGACTTGTATGCAGGTCAGTAGAAAGAAACAGGAATAAGTGAAAGTATCTCATAATTTTAGAGCCGTTCCCACTGTAGAAAGCTGTAGCTGGTGTACATTTGCTGTGAGACTGACTTGCAAAATATCAAGAGAGAAAATCATGACTTCGTTCTCATCTTAATTACTTTCCACTTTATCTTTTTTTGTTTTTTGCTGTGACCTGAAGTTCCGATCAGGCATCAACACCATCCTTCATGATTTTTTAATGACTCATTTTCTTCTATGGTGAACTGTCAGCCACTTAGACTGGATAAGATTTCTTTTTTTTCTTATATTTTATTCATACATCAAACATTATATTTTTAAGAGAGTTTGAACTAAGCCAGACTCTTAAGAAAACAGAACATCCCTACAGGTAGTGCTATTGAGTAACATGAACAAAAGTTTACTCCTGACCTCAGAAACAGGAGCAGGCAAAACAATCTGAACTCAAGGTCTGTTTGGAAGCTGTTCTGGAGCATCTGCAGTTTCATGACAGCAGGGCACCTCTGAGATGTACGCTGGGCTGAACTTTTAACTTTCAAGAGAATATTTCATTGTGTCTCATGAGGATTGATTTTCTAAGCAACTAACAACTTGAAGTTACTAAGGAAAAACCCCACAGTAGTGAAACGAGACATCAGTAGATAGAGAAGTGTAGAAGGCATGATTATTGAAATCTCACTGCTGATGGTTAATATGAAGTCTTGCTCAATGCCAGTCTTCCCAGGAGTGGTTGTACCAGCAAACTCACCGCAAAGTCAGAGTGTGCTCAGACAAGATGAAGCACGAAACCCTAGAGTTACATGTCTTGATGCATTCTCAGTCATCAAAACTTGACCGAAATTGTGTCATGCAATTAGAAAGTGAACCCAAGCACAGCAGCAAATCTACAACAGAATGACTGAAAATGTAAAGAATCATTGTGCTGCAACAGTCCAGTCAAAGCCCAGACCTCAACCAGATTAAAATGCTGTGGCAGAAACCTAAGAGAGCTGTGCAAAAATTAATGCCTGCCTCTTGATAAACTGAAGCAACGCTGTAAATAAGAATGGGCCAAAATTCCCACTGAGAGACTGATAAAGTCACACAGAAAAGGATTACTTGCTGCTAAAGGTGGTTCTACAAGCTACTTAACCATAGGTTGCAAGAACCTAATAGTCTTCTTTGTTAGGAATTCAGAACTTGTGAGATACATCTGATTTTTAATTGTAATTCACTTGTTATCAGTATATTTAGCACTACCCTGCTCTTTAAAAGGAAGAACTTATAAAACATACCTTTGAGGTATGCACTAATCAGGCATAACATTATGACCACTGAGGGGTGAAGTGAATAACACTCATTATCTCTTCATCATTTTATCTTCAAAGTTTATGTTGGGAGCAGGAACTGGGGAAGGGTGATGATTTGAGGAAATTTGATAAGGTTCCAGTTCTGATGGCTAGATGACTGGGTCAGAGCATCTCCAAAACATCAATGGCTAAGGCTCAGTGATGCATGTGGTGAGGAAAAGTTGTGTGGTCTGGTCTGACAGATGAGCTAATGTGGCTTTGCAGACCAGTCAGAGTGTGGATGCTGACCAATGTCCACTGCCGAAAGGACGAATAATGGACATGTGAGCATGAAGCCCTGGAAGAAGTCGGTCTGGTCTGATGAATCATGTTTTATTTTACATCAGGGGTAGTGTCGAGTTCCCCAGGCAACTCCAGGCCTCGAGTGCCAGTGTCCTGCAGGTTTTAGATATCACCCTGGGTCAACACATCTGAATTAGATGATTAATTCATTAGCAGGAGAACTTCAGGACATGTTGAGGAGGTCATTTAGCCATCAAATCAGCTGTGTTGGATCAAGGACACATCTAAAACCTGCAGGACACCAGCACTCGAGGCCTGGACTTGCCTACCCTTGTTTTACATCATGTGGATGGTCGGATGCTTATGCGTACCTTACCTGGGGATGTCAGTGGTGGCAGTGTGATGCTTTGGGCAATTTTCTGCTTTGAAACTTTGGGTCCTGCCATCCATGTGAATGTTACTTTGTAGCACCTTCCTAAGCATTGTTACAGACCATGTACATGCTTACATTGAAATGATATTCCCTGATGGATGTGGCTGAGGATCTGTTGCTAACATCTTGGTTGCACGTCCTCAGGGGTCCATGAAATCCATGCTTCGACAGGTCAGTGTTCTTTTTGCAGCAAAAGGGGGACAAATGCAATCTTAGGCAGGTGGTCATAGTGTTAAGCCTGATGAAATCAAGTAATAGCCAGAACAGAGCATTAAATATTTCTTATAAATTATAATCCAAATCTTCCCTATTTTTAATTTACAATAAATCTGGAATAAAAACCTAAATGAGTTATGCACTTTTTGACATCTGCTTTTATGATGCAGATCTTCACACCTCTCGTTCATCTTTCCCTGAACAGCTTCTTCCATAACTTTTGAAATGACAGGTTGCAGCTACATTTCCACAATAACAAGAAAAAATGAGATGATGAAAAGCTCCATAACAGCTGGTAAATGGACCACCGGGTGCTAGATTTGTCTTTGGTATGATGTGTGTGAAAAGCAGCAGATGTCATATTTATTGCCCTACAGTGATAACTGGTAATCTGACAAATCTTTCTAACCCATTATCACCTACTGTTGTATTCACTAGGAGGCAGTAAAGCACAAATTTTGGACTGTGATGATGACATGGATCAGAGTTCAGAAAGAATAAAAATGTCCTTAAAGCTGCTGAAGGGAAAATGGAAATGGAAACAAAATTTTTACTTGGGCACGGACTCCTAGTCTGCAATTCATTTATTAATACAAATGAACCTTGTGTTCTGAGATGAATCATTCATACATTAACAAAATGACACAGTGTCCAAAAGAACTTGTGGTAATTACATTTCAATTTATGCTTGAGAGAAATTTGTCATAGTGAGTCAAAATGATTCATTCTTGTGAGCTGTCTTGAAAGCGGAGGAACACAGGACAGCGGATTATCCGCTGTTTCTGTGGCTGCAGGCGATACGAAGTGTGAGTATAGCCTCTGAAACAGATGTGTGAAAATTGTGGTTTACACAGGTCTGTTCTGGAAAGCCACAACTACCAGATCACTATGAAATATTAAAATGTTCATCATAAGACAACTGTGAAAATTAAGAGTTTTCTGAAGAAGGGTTTGTTGTTTGAGATCAATCCAGAGAAAATACTCTAAATAATCTTTGTGAAAATATGTTGAATTAAATGTTGAATTAAAGCTAAAATTTCCATTATATTTCACCAAAATTATAATTCAGCCCATTTTTAATTATAAAAAGTTGTCAGTGTATTCAATAATAGAGAAAAAAAAACTAACAGAGATTTCTTGTGTGGTAATGTGTGACCAAATTTGTAATACAGCTGATTAGATTTAGATAAAAGGAGCTCAGAAAGCAGCCAAGAAAAAGATAAATATGAAGATTTCAAATGTGACGACCTGGAAAAGTCCACCTGCTGAAGCACAGTGAGATTCCACAGCAGCTGTTAAATTTTGCTGATAGTGTTATCATTTTGTCAGGATCTCCTAATCACCTTTACATTTTATGGTCCAACTGATTACAATCATTTTCAGGGTCCTTGTTTTTATTTGGTTCTGCTACAATGGCTTTGAATGATCCACTGTTTTAAAAAAACGTATTTATCTTACAGTAGGTCTTGATACTACTCTACCTTTAAGCCAGCTTTCTTCTGGTTGGATGCTGTTCATAAACAAAATGATTTGAAAAGCTGGCGAGTGGGATTTGTGTGCTCAAGGCAAGTGCAGTGAACAGAAGCTGAGGTCAATATTAGAAAAAGAAATAAGCCCATTTAAAAAAATTTCTGCACAATTTCTAATATGATAAAAAAAATTTGAGCAATGTAGTTTTATCTAAGATAAGATAAGATAAGATAAGATAAGATAGAACTTTATTAATCCCTCGGGTGGGTTCCTCTGGGAAATTCGATTTCCAAAAAAGCACAGCACCGACAGAAGTTACAGAGTTATACACACACACATATATATAAATACAGAGACAATATAAATAAAATATACGAAGGGGATAAATAGAATAAATAGGAATAAAAATAAAAATACAAGTGAATTGCACATTTCAAGTATTGAGTCTATTGCACCATTGACTATTTACAAAAGTATTGCACAAGGTATTGCACAGTGAGGTGAAGAGGCACTACAGCTTAGTTGTTCCCTCCTTTGTCCTCCTGTTTCCCCTCCCTCTCTCCTCCAGAGAGGAGTTAAACAGTCTGATGGCGTGTGGGACAAAGGTTTTTAAGTCTGTTAGTTCTTGTCTTTGGGAGAAGCAACCTGTCACTGAACAGACTCTTCTGGTTGTTAATGGCCGTGTGCAGAGGATGCCCAGCATTGTCCATAATGTCCATCAGTTTCTTTAATGTCCTTTTCTCTGCCACTGTCACCAGAGTGTCCAGCTTCATGCCGACCACAGAGCTAGCCCTCCTGATCAGTTTCTCCAGCCTGGATGAGTCCTTCTTTGTTGTGCTGCTCCCCCAGCACACCACAGCATAGAAAAGTACTCCAGCAACCACTGACTGGTAAAACATCCTCAGGAGCTTCCTGCAGATGTTAAAAGACCTCAGCCTCCTGAGGAAGTACAGTCGGCTTTGGGCTTTTTTATACAGGTACTCTGTGTTGCATGACCAGTCCAGTTTATTGTCCACCCACAGCCCGAGGTACTTGTACTTGTTGACCACCTCCACCTCCTCCCCCTCTATCTGAACCGGCAGTGGACCTGCTCTAGACCTCCCGAAGTCCACAACCAGTTCCTTAGTCTTTGAGGTGTTGAGTTGCAGGTGGTTTGTGTGACTCCATGCGACAAAGTTCCTCACCAGACTTCTGTACTCCTCTTCCTGATCATCCCAGATACACCCCATGATGGCTGTGTCGTCTGCAAACTTCTGAATGTGGCATAATTCAGAGTTGTAGCAGAAGTCAGAGGTGTACAGGGTGAAGAGAAGAGGGGACAGCACAGTTCCCTGTGGTGCTCCTGTGCTGCTGACCACTGTGTCAGACGTGATGTCCTTCAGCCTGACGTACTGTGGTCTGTCGGTGAGGTAGTCGGAGATCCAAGCCACCAGGCAGGGGTCCACCTCCATCCTGTTCAGTTTTTCTTGAAGCATACAGGGCCGGATGGTATTAAAGGCACTGGAAAAGTCAAGAAACAGGATCCTGACCGTGCCTTTTCCCCCATCCAGGTGTGAGTGGGCTCTATGCAGGAGGTACAGGATGGCATCCTCCACGCCGACATCCGCCTTGTATGCAAACTGTAGTGGGTCCTGGGCATGTTGTACCTGTGGTCGGAGGAGGTTGAGGAAGAGCCGCTCTAGAGTCTTCATAAGATGTGACGTCAGTGCCACCGGTCGGAAGTCATTCAGCTCATTGGGCCGGTTCTTTTTGGGGACCGGGACGATGCAGGATGTCTTCCATAGGGCGGGCACTCTCCCCAGTCGCAGACTGAGGTTGAAGACTCGTTGTAGCGGCTCCCCAAGTTCAGCAGCACACGCCTTTAGCATCCTAGGACACACCTTGTCTGGGCCTGCTGCCTTTCTGGGGCGAAGCTTCCTCAGTTGTCTCCTGACCTGATCCACTGTGACACTGGGAGATGTTTGGGAAGAGGGGAGGGGGGGAGATGTCTTGCTGCTGAGAGAGGGATTGGAGGAGGGGGGTGTCATGGTGTCAGGAAGGGGGGGAAGCGAGGGAGGTAGGAGAGTGGGGATTGGACTCTGTAGTGAAGGTGAGGGTGGGGGGGTTGTGGGCTGGTCAAACCTGTTGAAGAAGTTGTTGAGTTCGTTTGCCTTCTCCACAGTCCCCCCCACTGTGCTTTTCTTGGTGTTGTGGCCTGTGATGGTTTTCACACCATTCCAGACCTCCCTCATATTGTTCCTCTCCAACTTCTGCTCCACCTTCCTCCTGTAGGTGTCCTTTGCTTCCCTCAGGCAGCGTTTCACCTCCCGCTGTGCTGCCTTCATCTCCTCCTTCACTTTGCTCCTGAAAGCCTTCTTCTTCATGTTGAGGACAGCTTTGACTTCCTGTGTTACCCACGGTTTGTTATTAGGATAACACCGTACCGTCTTAGCAGGGGCGACCGTGTCCACACAAAAGTTGAGGTAGTCTGTTTGATTTATTTTTATGTTTTGGATTATCAGGGCATACCAGTGAAATTGAAATTGCAGTTTCTTTCCCCATCAGGAAAGTCAGCCTTCCAGAAATAATGGTCCAAAGATGTGTTTCTATTTGATGCTCATGTTATATTACATCTGTTACCACCGACCAATTTGTTTTAATCATTTTATGATCCATTACTCTCTCCCAGTTCATCTCTGTGCATAGCATATCTTAAATTATTTTAACAACACTTGCTTCACTATCCTGAACATTGTTGGCTCATTAAGGTCACACCACTCCAAAGTAAAATCCCAGTCATGGCTTAATGAGACTGTACTGTACTGTACTGTTCCTGTACTCAGATCAACCATACGTCATATCTTTTTTAAAACTATTTGATTCTTTATGGTGTTCGATCAGTTTGAGCCAACCTCACATCCACACTTAACTAATATTGTTAATTTGAAACCCACTGAACACCGATGCCATTTTTCCCATACTCCTCAAAGAGATTTTCAGCATAAATGGGTTTTAGAAAGCATGACACACACAGTGGTTATAATATTTGTGACTTTTATTTACAGAGCTGTTTCCAAGCTGCAGCAGCCGCTGTCCCTTTCTCTCTTGTTTGCCCAGTTTCCTCGCACTGCTGCTCCAACTCAGCTCTCTTCCTCTTCCAGGTCCCAATGTGCTACTGAAATAGAGGAGGCATGATTAGACGATCGTTACCAGCCAAGTTGGCCAACCCTTCCCCTGCAGCTGAGCTACAGAACTCACCACACTCTTATAAGAAGCCCAGACTTAAGACAAAGTAATGGCCAGAACAGAGCCACAGTAGGTAGCTTTTCTGGAGAAATCCATTTCCCAACGCTAGCTATTCAATATTTCATGATCAGTGAATCATTTTTAACAATATATCTGTGTCCACTGTATTAAACTAATTCATCTGTCTAACAGGTTGTTTTCAATTAGTATTGCAAGGCTGTTTTGACTTGTGGTGTACTCTCAGATCTCTGGCTTCATGCTATAAACCTTACATAAAGAACCCTGGTGTAAGTTTATTATTTTCCACTCTGAAATTAGATTTGTAGGTTGCATTCACTGGGAGACAGAAAAACAGCTTCATCACAGACAGAATTTGCTAAGACTTTTCACCAAAAGCCTTGTTAAAAAAATCTGTTGTCTACAAGTAGTGTCTCAAGTGATGTCTTAAAAAACATCCGTGTTGGGCTAAGACATGCCAGCATTTCATGGAGAAAGAGGGAAAAACTCCTGTTTACTGCTGAATCCAAGACAAAGGTGAATGGCAATAGGGTGAACCCATAGTGAAGTCTGAAGTCACTGCTCTGAGCTTTGAATCCACTCCTCCTAGACCAAGAAAGAGTAGCAGTCTACTCTTCAGAGGCATCTTCGACTCTCTGGTTTGCATCTTTGTGAAGAATGATTCATACTGCAGCAGAAAAGTGAGTTCAAACACAGCTTTGAAGGCTATATGGACTATAAAACATGGATGTAGTCACTGTGACACATCCCACTGGTGGATAAACCAAGGACATTGGTTGCTTACATGATAGCCACTTACCAGAGCTAATGTCATATGAAAAAAGATTGAAAAAAGGAGATTGAAATCATACTCTTTTTGCAAAAATGTCTCCTGAGGTGTTGAAACAAGTGAGAAGTGGAGTCATTTTGTTACAGACTTCTATGCAGCCGGACTTCTTTTTGCAACCACGGGACATTCCCCCCCCCCCCCCCCCCCCCCTTCCCCCGCTGGCCATTAAAAAGAATGCAAGGTTGAGGTTTCTCTATATGTTAATTTCTTATATACTTATTTTAAGCCTTTAAGACCAAAGATTTTCCTGTAACTGACCACAAACCTGTTGAAAAATTTTGGAGCCATGGGAAGACTGTGAAAGAGAAATTACGTCTCTGGGGTTTTTTCAGAACATTTCAAGATCCTGCTGGGATAAAATGGATTTTCAGGTTTGAACAAATGTGGAGAACATGCAGCTTGACTATGTGTATGTATGTAATATAAAACAGAGGAATTCCTCCTTATTAGAAATTGAATCCCCCACTGTACATGCTGAGGTATGCTTTGACATCACTTATATCTGCAATTATTATTGCTACAATAGTACTTACAGGCTTGTCTCCATCAGCTGAGAGCCTCTATCAGAGTCTTTGTGTCTGTGTCTGTCAGCACAGGAGGAGGGTTTCAGGGGGCAGAGAGGGCATCATCACTCAGGCATCTTCTTACTGGGTTCACTGCACCGAACTGAAGCCTGGGAATCAGACCAACGCCAACTGTTCCCATCAAGCAAATGGATGCAGGTTCTGTGAAACTGAAATCAGAGCCATACTTCGCAGCATGGTGTCCAGTATTTTTAGACAATAGCTCTGGGAGAAAAAACTGCACTGGCTTCTCTTTTCTTTTCACAGTTTTAGATCTTTTCCTCGCTGATGAGAGAAAAGTACTTAAATGAACCTCAGGGCAATGCTTCCTTCAAGCAGTCTAAATCTGTTATGACTATTAGGCTGTCTGCCTTTCTCTGTGTTACCCTCTATTTTTACACATTTATACGATTTTAACTTTTTGTCCTCGGGTACTTTTTTCCCCACACCTTTTCATCACAAGCTTCTGTGGGAACACTTCAGACACAATGTCTTTTCTCTCTCTCTGCAGGCAGTTTTTGTTATCAGACGCAAGAGAAGCTCGTCTAAAATGGCAAGTCTCAACTCATTCTATTGAAATGTGAGCAAACATTAATCTGAAGCATTAAAAAAATTCAAAATATTTTTTCTCACATTCTCACTTTTAAAAAAGGTGGTTGTTTTAACTGTGTGCTGAAGGCACACAATTTCTCATTGGTGAAAAGCTTTTAGATGAATTGTCATGACATATCGAGGATGAATACTACAGACTTTACTTACGGGGATCACTTTTTGTTTTTTGTTTTTTAATTGATTGAGTGAAATACTGAATAGATTACTGAATAGATTAGTGATGAATAGTGGATATAGTCCAAGTTCTTATAGCATTTTATTGGGAATTAGGGTTTCTCTCCCACGGTCCAAAGAGGTTAGGGTTAACTAACTGGTCATTAACTGTTGATTCCAAATAGCCCACAGGTTTGAACGCTTGGTGACTTGTCCAGGGTGCACCCTGTCACTTAGCCTACGGCAGCAGGAATAGGCCCAAGTGGAACAAGCGGAAAAAAATTAGTTAAAATTCGAATTTTATTTGTCACACACACACACAACCATACACAGAACAACATGTGGTGAAATGCTTATTGCTGTGCAATGCCCGCCCATTAAATGACAGTAAGAATGACAGCAAGATTCACAGATTACTACAAAATTTACAGATTTTAACTCAGAAATTTACAGTAGTAAGAATGTGCAAATAACGATTTATGAAAGAAATTTTGAAAGAAAAAAAGAGATAATAAATTATAATTAGTGTGCAAATAAACAGAGTGCGTGCGGTGATGTGATGTGTGTGAGAGTCCAGTCCTACACCTGATTCAGGGCCCGAATAGCCTGGGGGGAAGAAGCTTCTCCTCATTATGTTTCTAACAGTAATGTTTAAAACTGTCAGAGCAGGGGTCTCGAACTCCAGGCCTCGAGGGCCGGTGTCCTGCAGGTTTTAGATCTCACCCTGGGTCAACACACCTGAATCAAATGATTAGTTCATTACCAGGCCTCTGGAGAACTTCAAGACATGTTGGTAACTTAGCCATTTAAATCTGCTGTGTTGGATCAAGGACACATCTAAAACTTGCAGGACAGTGGCCCTCGAGGCCTGGAGTTCGAGACCCCTGGCATAGAGGACACAGGAAAAATGTCTTCAAAATGGCCTTTTTTAATTTTAACCAACCCCAAAAAGTTCAAACAGACAAAATTCAAAATATAATTGGCAGGCCCATGAAAGAGGTCAACTAAATATAACTCTACTCAAACTGTAACTTCCAGAAAATTAACCAAACAACGTGGACACAACTTAACTCACAAACTGACCTGAACACAAAGACACAAGAGGGTAACCTTTACAGTGGTTTGGCCAAACCATTTACACACGATAGGGGAAACAAAAACAAACGCCAATACTAACTAAGCACGAAACTACATAAGTAAACCTAAAACATCCCCGTTTCTGAGAAGCACTTGGTTGGTCCTGCCAAGCACGACCATCCAACTCCTCAGCTCTTGGCCACGCCTTTTGCCCAGACAGGAAACAGCCACCTTCCCAAATCAGGTAACTCAAAGAAAGAGAAACATAATTAGTAACAGAAAACTTTTCTTTTGGTAAAACCACTAAATGCTATTATAGCTGCACTTCAAAATATCACTGTTAGGTTTAAGCAAAGACATTAATTGATTATATTGCTTGACTTAACTGCGAAACAAACTAAGGTGAATGTATGGACTGATTTTACCGATGCGTGGCTAATGCCATCACACTGTTGTTACCTGTTGCTTCAGTTGCTTAGTAATCATTTGGGTTAAAGTGGGATTCATCCATCAACTGGTACATCTTGTTTTGAGCTCACACATAACTGATAGAAGCATAACAAACTCTATGACATTTCTAATAGTTGGGTGAAACCAGTGGGAAGTAATTCTCAGTCTTTGCTATGGTATGATTCACATTCATTTGTGTTTTTCTATTTTCTATGAAAAATCTGCAATTTTCCACTTTAGCGGTGGCATAGGGAGCAAAAGACAGTGAAGTGTTAATCTGCAGAAGACCCGTGATTAAATTCTTTTGAGTGGCTGTTTTTTTTCCACAGCCACTCAATAAAAGTTTCTCAGTGTTGACTTTCAAAAACTGGAACAAATCAAAATGTAGGACATTGTTTCAATATTTGGGGCAGGAGGACAAGGGATAAATGTGCTGTGCAGTCCCACCTGGTCCCCCTAGTTAGGAAAGGAGAGTGTTTACTGTCAGCTTGTTAAAGGTTGACTTAACCCCATTTCTGAGCCCAAGAGTCTGCTGCACTAGATGAGGTTCGTTCCCTTTTTGTTGTACATGTACAATGAAAATAAAGGGCTATTCTATTTTATTCCAGTGCTGTGTTCCTTATTTTTTTGAATATTCATATTCAGGTGTATTATGGTGTTTAGGACGAAAAATATTATAACACTTCAGACTCTGATTTATTCCAGTGTGAACTGAAACCTGGGATCACAACTTTTTCAACATATCAGTCACTGACAGCGTGTTGGCTGGTCTTCTTCCTACCATATGGTTGTATTTGTCTCTGCTAATCAGGCAGTCTCAACATGCACTTTTATTTAGAACAATTTAACCTTTAACCTTCATCTTCCATGTGCTTGTGCATTTGCTCTGTCTTCAGAGAAAACATGGTATGTAGTGGCATTTATTTAGCTAACTTAATATTAATAATCTAACAACATTAAGCTCCTAAATTCACTTATATTTTATTAGAGTTGTAAAAAATTTGAACCATTTTTAACACCATGCCTCGGTGGCTGTTTGCTTTTGGAAACTGAAAGAGCATTTGGACGCAGTGATAACTAATGTCAGACAAGCGGCTTGTGCTGCATGGTTTCTTCTTTGAACAGCACTCTGTGAGCGTTTGGGAGCTGATATCTATTGATGCAGTTTGGCTGTTCCCCCCTATATTCTTGCTTGAGATAGGATTTCAGTTGATCTCCTTTGTCATATTATTTGTTTCACAGTGGTTCAAACATTTTTAATAGGGTGGCCCTTATCTGCAAGGAGGCCAACTTCTGGACTTTTATCACAATGCCATGCTGTTGAAACAAAAGTAATGTTTAGTGTTTTCTTGTTGTAATGCCTTCAGTGAAAAAATACAATCTGGATGGTTGAATTTTCTTGAGTTTTAGAAATATAAATAACAGATTTACTGGAACAAACCTTTGTACTGATATGCATGGTCCTCAGAGGAAGAATCCTCCTGATTTTTGTTTCCCAAAACATTCAGAGTGGAAAATCTCTACAGCTGTTTGATAGTTTAACTTGCACATATTCCTGTTTAGTGCAATAACTCTGTCATCACAAAGCTTTCTTCTACATCAGGCAAAAATGCAATGGAGCAGTTCACATCTGTAACCAAGTACCTGTAAAGCAAAAATCTTTGAACAGCAAATGTTGACATGCAGGCATGCTAAGGAGATGAATATTTTGGTTTTACTAACTTGTTAGTGTTAATGTCAGCATCATGTTATAGCTTTCTAGAGCTGCTAGCAAGGGGGAAGACTTTAAGCTGTGTCCTAAATCCATACCACAGTTTAAATCCATGTAGGATTTTAACATGTTGTGTGCCCACGCTGGAACACTACCAACATAACACACCGTCCCATCAGTACACAAGCGAGAAACCCTAGAGTTTTATTGCTGCTGTGGGTGGATATTTAAATATGATTGATGAGGATGAGGATTTTCTTTTGGCCATGGCACAGTATACTAAGTAAATATGTACATGCATGCATTTGGTTTGTACACATCAGGCCTGTGGAAGTGGGACAAAACACTTTGTTTCTATATTGGAAAGTCAACTGGAAGTTCACTTGCTGCTAGTTGAAGGTGAAGCTGTCGGTCATTTGATCCACTGTACAAAGCAGAGACACCCATCTGAGACAGTTTCTAACTTGAAGGTGTAGCGCTACCTTCCTCTGCTTCCTTGAGACTGATAGGTGCTTATCACATCATGAAAGGTGACAGAGTATGATCCGTAGTCCGTTAATCATCCAGAGGTAATTTCAGATGCAGATGACCTTGACTTTCTCTTTCAGTGGCACGCACACGCTACTCTGAGAATTTTAATCCGTGATGTTGCACTTCCAGCGTTTGAGGGTTACTTTTTTCATGCTCTGTTTGAAAAGCTTTAAAAGAGAAGAGATGGAGACAGCGAGAAAGAAGGAGATTTGGTGATATCCCCGATAGAGCTATTGATTTGTTGAGAGGACCTGCTTCACACCTGCCGAAAATAACTGAGAAGTTTAATCAATGCTGTAGAACCTAATCAAAAGAAGTGAGGTGTACCAGCAGGCTGTGGTTACCCACTCAGAGCGTTTTATAGGTGTGGGTATGTGCTTCTTTTCAAGCAGCAAGTGTCTGTACCTCGTGAATCCATGCTTGTTTGTGCTTCAGTAATTGCAGCTGGTGTATATCAAATATTTTTTGTTAAAAAAAAAGAGAACCTGAGATTGGTTTCTTTCATTTGCAAACAAGACTGACATCTTGGAAAATTTCTGTTTACTCAAGGTGTCATGTCATCTGGCAGGGAGGCAGGCTGCAGCTGAACTCAATTACAGCCTTCCATACAGGCAGGAGGAACACAAAGGCAGCATCAGAATAGCGTGATGGGAAAGACAGACAGGATGTTTGCCAAGTTTCTATCACTTTCTCTGATATTTCCAAGAGTTTCTGTGAAAGAACATAAAATCAATGTCTCAAACCAAATCAGCTCTCCAAATATGTGCTGTCAAAGAAGGTTAAATTGAAATTTGATGGTTGTGTGGCCACAACTTGTGTTTGTGTGTCCTTGGCTTTTTAAAATGAGATTTCTACAATATATTTAATCCTTCTCTCATAAAGGAATGTGACACCTTGGCAAGACAGGATTTCATTCAAGTAACAGTTTGAGATCGCCTTTAAGCAAACTCTTTGAAAGGAGACAACTTTATTTACATCGGTATTTTCTGAAGGTAGTTAACACTGACCAGGCTGTCATCATATGGACTGATCTATTGTATCTCATCAGCATATGTACACAGTGTGGTCATTGTGTTAAATTAAACTTTTCTATTAAAATAAATAACACCTTAACAATATGAATGGTAAGTTAAAAAAAAAATCTTATAACATTTTATTTCAGAATATCTTTGTATTTATTTTACCCTCTTCGGCTTTGATGGCAGCATCATATGATTCAAACCTGATCATCCATAATGTCTTTGAATGGTGTTAAAATGCATCAAAGAAGATCTTTTTGAGTGTCTGTATGTAAAAAGATTAACATAGCTCCAGATTCTGAAAGAAGCCAGTGCAGAATTGCCTTAAACCTGTATTGCCCCCAAAGGCCAGCAGGGGGCGACTTCTTTGACTGCAAAAATCTGATGATTAGAAGTCTGTGGGAAAATCATGGTAGAGGATAAACGGACTGATTCTTAAATAATTACATTTTCTACTCTACTTGAGCATTTTATACAGCATTCCTCACCCATCAATGATCACATTCACACAAACATTTTTTGTACAAGTGATTTTATCTATCATTCACACACACTCACAGACTAATCTTAACCTTTAACACCTACCATCTGCTTGCACAACAGGACTTCACTAACCAGTGTGTGATGTCACAATGTCCATCTTTAATATACAGTTTATGGATGTCAGCAATGCTTAGCTTTCATAGACTTAAGTAGGTTTAAGTTAAGGTGACTAGAGAAAAAATCCACAAATGTTTGCTCTATATAGCTATTTTTTTTTTTTTTTAGCATTTAAATTTTTTTTTATTTATTTATCATATTGCAGTCTTAAAGAGAAAGGTCAGATTCTCCATACTTTATTTTGCTGACAGCTGCCATCGATTGGTCCGCTGTTAGAGGGTTTGGCTGCAGCCATTTCTGTTTAGTGACTTTCTTCCCTGTAGCAAAGCATTTCAAATACCTAAACTCTTCAGCCATGTCCATCTCTGTGATTTTGTATGAATCAAATGCAACCTCATTCCAAAAATATTCCTTATTCACCGATCTCTTGGCAATGTGTAATAATGAAAGAAAATGTAAAAATGGCAAGCTCTTCATCCATTGATGTTCATGAATACCACTATTTTGGAGTTACATGATAAATTTATGAGGTGCCATCAAAAATTTCCACCACTGCACCTATAAAGAGCAAAAACCTCATTTAAATTCAGCCTTTTTCTTTGAAGTCCTCCCTTTCAGCAGCCATACACTGCTCTCGCCACATTTGCACGACTCCCTGGAAGTGCCATTCTGATCACTTGCTGGTGCACGTTAGCAATATCACTGTCAAAGGAGCCACCCTTTAACTTGCATTTCAAATTGGATAAGCACACAAAGTTGCATTCATCCAAAAGTGGTGAGTAGCACACTGGTGCTCCACAATCACTTTTATTAAATTCCCTGTGTTGGAGCAAAAACTGTTCCATAAGAAGCACAAACTGTAATGGGATCAACAGTACATACAGCTGTTGACTCTAAATGAGAAAAGTTTTGGTAACTGATGGTTAGCTTGAAAACCTTTTATTTTTTTATTTTCTGATTCCATCCGTCCATCCTCTTTCACAATCCTGTACAGGGTCACAGTTAGGCTGCACCCTATCCCAGCTGTCATTGGGTGAGAGGTGGGTTACGCCCTGGACAGGCTGCCAATATATTACTGGGCTAATACAGAGAGACAGATGGCCGCACTCACACCTATACGGCCAATTTAAAATCACCAGTTAACCTGAAGCGCATGCCTCTGGGCTGTCGGGGGAAGCCAGGGTATCCATAACAAACACATGGACGAGCTAGAACATGGAAACTCTGCCTAGAAAAGCCACAGGTTGTTTTTGATTGTGTTTTCTGTTTTGGCTATCTGTTTTACTGGTAATAATATGATTCTGTTGTTTCTTTCTCTAGACTGTTTAAATAAAGAGTAACTTGTGCAGCCCTGTAATAAATTCTAATAACACAGAACTACAGTAAAAAGGCTAATAGAGAATGGTAAATGGTAAATGGCCTGTATTTATATAGCGCTTTACTAGTCCCTAAGGACCCCAAAGCGCTTTACATATCCAGTCATCCACCCATTCACACACTCAGAAAAAAGAAGGCTTAATAAAACAGTAAGACTTTATGAATATTATGGGAATATTGATGATTAAAAATAAGGTAATCAAACACACTAATGACCTCACACAGTGATAGTCCACTGGCTCAGTGGTTATCCTCATCCCTTCATGACCTCGTTCGAGCTCATCAGTCACCTGTGTGCATGCTGTGTGGTATTTGCATGTTCTCGCTGACAGCAGCGAACCTGTAATTTTCCTGCTGTGTAACAGACTCTTAAGGTATCCTGAGGTAGCCTTGAGTCCTTGTGTTACCTCAAACGGCATCTGTTTGCTGGAATTTCACGACAACAACAAAAAGCTAAGATACAAATGGAAAAATGACAAAAATCTAATTTGGCTCACTTCTCAATATTTCAGGATTTAATTTAGAAACTTTCACAACTTCAGCACTGATTACTGCTCTTGGAGGTAATTGATCAATTTTCTTCAATGCCACAGTTTTGCATTCATGTGAAATCAGCACTTGAAAAAAAAAGTGCAAGTTTGACTTTATCTACCCACCAGAGAAAACAACAAAAATGTTCTCACATAAGTTTTTGTAATTATAAAAGAAAAACAAATCAAACAGAGCTGCGAGCTTAAAAACAAACTATTTTCTCTCAGCATTACTGATATAGCCGTACAATAAGTGTGTGTCTGTCTTACATAATTAAGTCCACTCCAAGAAACTGCCTAATAAACAACACCCAGTAAAAATACTGGGAGAGAAAACAACCACAATGGTGATTTAAGTTTTTAACTATTTGCTACATTTTTATCGTTGCTGTGAATTTGATTTTATGAGTCAATCCTTGACTCTGGCTCTAGTCTGTTCTCAAAGCAAAAAAGAGCTAAATAACATCTGCATCATGCAGCGAGGTGAAATGAAACTTGGCAGCAGTGTGGCTGCATCCCCAAAGACTTATTACAGTCAGAGGACACACTTGAAAAATTAAATTATTCTACATTTTCCTGACACTCCTTACAAAAGGCGGCGCTGACCCAAAGAGCCCACTGGGAGAACGACTACACTGGAAAATGTCAAATCTGTGGCAAATGGAAGGAGCTGTCACAACAGCACAGCAAGATTATCTAGACTTGCATGATTTTCATTTCAATAATTCTTTCCACAAATCGATCTTGTTTCCGTAATGTAACGACCTGCTCCTGCAACTTCTGTTCTTGTTTTCTCACACTGCAATAACTTCACAACAACCTGATCGCATTCCCACAAAAATATCTTATCCTCACAAGATTAAAATGTGCTATCTTTGGAACGGCGATCGTGTTCCAGCAGGACTTGCTGTAAGAACAACATATGGATGTTGTTCTTACAAGATAACATGTTCCCAGAGGTTAATTTTGATCTGACAAGATCACTGATTTTCACACTGATTTTCTCCCAACATGACTTCTTCTCCACATTATACTGCACTTGATACTCTCTTTGTACGGCTCAGTATCCTGCTTCCAGAAAAGAGCTTGTTGATTTGAGTCAGAGAAACTTTTTTTTTTCATGCATCTCCCCATAGTGTGCTTCCTCTGAAGTATTTTGATGTTGCAAACAAACGTAAAAAGATTTTCTAGTTTATTGCCCTTGTTTCAGCTTCTTCCCACAGTTAATTTAAAAATTATAAGCTCCCAAAAATATAACAGTAGGGCTGATGGATATTTCAACACAAATTGCATCTATAAATGTCATGTCGTGAAAGAAATAAATATAGCCTTAACTTTTTACCTTCCCAACTGTTACCAACCTGCCCTCTATGTAAATTGAACCCTTAACTCTATGGTGGCAGTACTTTTACTGTGTTTTAATGTTATTTGAGTAAAGGCACACAAGTATAATCAGGAATTTGTACTGAAAATATACAAATGCAAAAAAATTCTACTACATTTAAGTACATCTGATTATGTATTAGTAGAAGAAAAACCACCAATATAAAATATCTGTTGATAAATGCCATCTGTCAACAAGTTCATTAGGGGTTAAAATGTTATAGTTTTTTTTTTTATATAGTTTGTCACTGATTGGCTTAATATGGAAAAGTTAGGATTATACTCGAGCAGTATGAATGTGCATGTGGGCACACATGAACACCCCAGAAGTATATCTATTTTTATGCTGCTGTGTCGTCGGCTTGTATTCTGCTGCTTGAAAACTTATTGCCAGCATGACTTTTGCCATTTTTCTTTGCTTTAAAAATTTATGTGACTTTATTTGGATGACAAGGCAGACCCAGGAAAGTATCAGCACTGGCTAGCTGGCTTGGTTAGCAAGGTGCACCTGTGTGTCTCGGTACAACTGAACACTAAATAAGATCAAACGGTACAAACCCTCTCACTGAGTAATTGTGCTCATGAATGAACCTCTAATGCAATTTAAATGTGTAATTTATTAACTATAAAAGAAAGTTTACAGGATGGATAGGAGTGGAAATGAGTACATGAGGGGGACAGCTCAGACTGAGCGTTTGGAGAAGTTAGAGAGGAAAGGCGGAGATGTTTTGGACATGTGCAGAGGAGGGATGGCGGGTGTAATGAAGTTGGAGCTGCCAGACAGGAGGGGAAGAGGAAGACCCAGAGAAAGTTTATGGATGCAGAGGATTTGTGTGACAGAAGATGCTAGGGATAGGGAAGGAAGGAGATAATCTGCTGTGGTGACTCCTAAATGGGTTTAAAAATAGAAAAAAGATAAACACTGTACTGCTGTGTTGAAAGGGGTGGTGGTGGGGTGGTAAAGCTTTTTTTTTTTTTTTTTTTTTTAAATGGGAGTGTATGGGGTCTGTCTCAATTTTTAAGCAGTTGTACGTACAGTGAGGGAAATAATTATTTGAATGTAAAGAGCGAGGACTCTGTGTGGACAGTGGGGGAATCCCCTGTTGAATTTGTATTGAACAGTCTCTAATTGTTATAATAGTTTCATTATAGCAGAGAGAGAGAAAGAATATTAACCAAAAATCCACAAAAAAATACATTACATAAAAGATATAAGTCGCTTTGCATGTCATTGAGTGAAATAACTCAACCGGAATTCCCAGATTGGCTGTGTGTCATACAATTAGTCAATTACAGATACTCTTACTGATTGCAGCTTATTTTGTGTATAAAGCACACGTCCTCACAATGATTTTTCCCCCTCCACCATCATGGGAAAGACCAAAGAGCTGTCAAAGGACATCAAGAAGCAGACCGTTGACCTGCACAAGGGTGGAATGGACTACAAGACCACCAGCAAGAAGCTTGGTGAGAAAATGACAAATATTGGTGTGATTATTTGGAAATGAAACAAATAAAAATGACCACCAATTGCCCTCAGTCTGGAGCTCCATGCAAGTTCTTGCCTCATGGGGTTAGAATGATCATGAGAAAGGTGGCGGATCAGCCCCAAACTGGGAGGTAACACACAATGCAGGGTCCACAAGGTCCCTCTGCTCAAGAAGGAACATGTACAGGATGATCTTAAATTTGCCAGAGACTGCTGTGGTCAGATGAAACCAAAATCACACCACCCCCACACTTAAGCACGGAGGAGGAAACATGCTTTGCAGCTGTTTTTCTATTAAGGGTTCAAAATCCTGAACAAGAGCCTCCTTCTCTCAGCCAGAACACTGAAGATGACTCACAGATGGGTCTTCAAGCATAAGAATGACCCAAAACCAAGGTAACAAAAGAGTGGCAGAAGAAAAATGTACCTCACTGTGCACTGACATCCACACGCTTCTTAGACCATTGTGATATGGAAAGCAAACCACAAGTGAATTAACACATATGAGATCCTTAAATTATTGAAAGCATGCCCAGTTACCCATCGCTTTGGTTAACCTTCTAAGATCCACCGTTAATGAAACAAATGGACTTTAAACATCTTTCTAATACTGTAGGGTCTTTACAATATAAAGTATCTTTAGGTGGCTGTGACTGTGAATTTATATTAGTAAAACTGAACCAAAATGATATGAATGGAATTGAATTAACATTGACTTTGTCATTATTTTAGTTTAAACTGGGCCACCCTCAGCTCCAGGGCCCATCAGCTGCAGTCCAGCTGTAGGCCCACGAGCACATTTGACCTGTATTGCCAGTTCAAAGGTAACAGCTGTGCTTTGGGTTCACAGAGCAAGCTAAATAAAAAAAGGAAGATAAATCCTCACATTAAAATCCCAGATTAGATTTTTCCAGTTCCAAATTCTCTCAGCGGTGCACTGTGTTATCATTCTGCCTCTTTCTGCCTGACTTATGATTCAATTTTAACTTTGTTCGTCTCGGCACTGGTGAAATCACATGTTGATTTTTACAATTTACCAGTTTAGAACTTTTTGAATTTCAAGGACTACTGGAGTATAGTGTCTGATCAGATCAGTGTGCCTCAAAGGTAAACAACACACAGTATTGGTATCAGATAACTCTTTTGTTAAAAAATAAAGATGAAGATTGGCATTCTGTTAATAACACACAGAATATAAATAGTTGTCTATATGTATTTTACTCTGATTTTGTACAGTAATGATTACTTGTTCTCTTGGTTCCTACACCTATACTTTGACTTGTATGAATTCAGAAGAGGAAACCAGAGAAAGAGATGAGAAAAATGAAAAATCAGTGAATATGACTGACAGCACTTTTTTCTGTAGATTAGATATAATTCAGGACAACATCATACCACCAAGTTCATGAAAGTATAAATATTTCATAGAAAAGTTACTTATAAACGCTTTGCATAATGTTCCCTTTCCTTCTCATTTTGGTTAGCTTCAGTGATGTAGCTGAGGTAAAAAGCATCCCAAAACACAGATCAAACATGTGTGAAAGTGTAATTGTGCAGACAGTTCTGAACATGAGCAGAAATCTTGCTGAAAAATATCTGATCTATTAAGTCCAGCAGTAAATTTAAATAAATGGATTTTTCATTGACTGCATAGTTATATCAGGTTAAGCTTGATATTAGCCAGACATTTTAAGCTGTTACGTTTGGCTCTCAGTCTTCAAAAGAAGACTAAAAAATGCCTTTATTTGTCTTGAGGGCGATCGTGGCTCAAGAGTTGGGAGTTCGCCTTGTAATCGGAAGGTTGCCGGTTTGAGCCCCGGCTTGGACAGTCTCGGTCGTTGTGTCCTTGGGCAAGACACTTCACCTGGTGGTGGTGGTCAGAGGTGGCGCCAGTGTCTGGCCTCTGTCAGTGTGCCCCAGGGTGGCTGTGACTACAATGTAGCTTGCCATCACCAGTGTGTGAATGGGTGGATGACTGGTTGTGTAAAGCGCTTTGGGGTCCTTAGGGACGAGTAAAGCGCTATACAAATAAAGGCCCCATTACCATGGGGGCGATCGTGGCTCAAGAGTTGGGAGTTCGCCTTGTAATCGGAAGGTTGCCGGTTCGAGCCCTGGCTTGGACAGTCTCGGTCGTTGTGTCCTTGGGCAAGACACTTCTCCCGTTGCCTACTGGTGGTGGTCAGAGGGCCCGGTGGCGCCAGTGTCCGGCAGCCTCGCCTCTGTCAGTGCGCCCCAGGGTGGCTGTGGCTACAATGTAGCTTGCCATCACCAGTGTGTGAATGTGTGTGTGGATGGGTGGATGACTGGATATGTAAAGCGCTTTGGGGTCCTTAGGGACTAGTAAAGCGCTATATAAATACAGGCCATTTACCATTTACCATTTGACTCTAATATGATAATAATAATCATAATAATGCCAGACTACCTGGGAGCCTCACTGCATTATGTTTCAAACAGTTAAATGAGATGTTGCAAGAAAGGGATATTAAATAAAAACAAAAACAACTCTTCTCTGGTTGGAAAAGCACTCATGTCTTAACTCAAACAGTGTACGCCATCCAGTACACTTATTTGAACAAATTTCAGGCAACAGTAAGTGACATATAGTTAGATTCACACTTTACCTATGGCAGTAACATTGTTTAAACACAGCACTGTTTAAAAGTCTTGAGTTTTCCAGGCTTCTTGAAGGACATTCAAAGCTCTTCTTTGGATGCTGGCTACTTTCTGTTATGTTCTCCATCAAAATGATCTCACACTGCTTCAACAATTTTGAGATCTGGGCTCCTGGGAAGCCAATCCATGACTAATGAAGTTTCATTTAGTGTTTTTCTATCCAGCTTTACTTTTATTGGCAGTGTGTCTCGGTGTTTCATTGTCATGTTGAAAAACCAAAACATTGTCAATCAGAAGACTTTCAGATTGGATGAAAATCTAACGATGCTCTTCTACTTTCAGAATTCCATCAATTTTGACAAGATCTCCAAAACTATTGGCTGAAACGCAGCCACACCCATGACAGAGCCTTCCCTTTGTTTTACAAATGGCTGTATACACTGATGAACCTCCTGACATCCTCTGTATACTTTAACAATAATGTGAACTAAAAACTCCATGAGACCCGATGCCACTGCCACTCTCCCACTGAGACCATTTCTGATGAGGCTTCAATGGACACTATATGTCAACAGGAGGGCCAGATACATTTCTCTGGTCCTGTGTCAGGTCTTTACCTTTTCTCCTCAAGGACATGCCAATCAAATACTGTTTATCTGCAGTAGATAATTTTTTTAAGCCTGTCACTTCTTCTTTTATCCCCCACGTGTACACACTGTACACCATACTGAGGCAGAAATGCAATTTGAAATTGATTCTTTCACTAAGCGGCTTAATTAAAAAACAAAAACCGCAAAAAAACCAAGAAACATTCCTCTGAAAAGGATCAGATGGACTGGACTAAAAATGAGTGAAAAAACAGCCCATGTTCCAAAAAAAAAAAAAAAAGAAAAAAACTTTGGAAGACCATCGGAATGTCTGGAAAAATCCAAGACCACTTTGAAAAACGAGTCTGGCTCTTTGGAAGCAAATTATGAAGAAATGAGGGGCGGTACTGCATAACCTTAAAGTCCGTCTCTGCCTACACTCAACACACAGCACCCTCTGTTATTATT
Organism: Aulonocara stuartgranti; assembly: GCF_965226115.1. Lineage (NCBI taxonomy): Eukaryota > Metazoa > Chordata > Actinopteri > Cichliformes > Cichlidae > Aulonocara > Aulonocara stuartgranti. The sequence goes on from NC_138954.1 coordinate 10,065,572, forward strand.
GTTTCCCTCGTCCTCATGTTCCTGATGTTGTAAAACGCCAGGGCCAGGGCGTCAGCGGCGGTCACGTGCCGCACACGGGGCGGGGCTACGCGTCTCAGCCGGCCAGTAGCAACGCAGCGTCGTTGCAGGTCCCAGCAGCTCCATGGGAGGAAAAAAAAAACAGAGAGGAGACGAATAACGGTACACTCCAACATTTATGGAGCCGATCCCCGCATACCACCGCACTGCACCCGCATCTGCTCCTGTGATGAGCACGTGAGGAAACGTGCTTGCAGACGGAGGTGGTGAGCGCGTTTAGGGGCTGAAGAAAACAGGCGGTCCACCATTGTCTGCGTGGAAATAAGAATGGCCTGGATGTGGAAGGTAAGAGGGGGTTTCTCTTACTCATATGCTGCTGTCATTAAAGGAAGAAACGCACATCAGGAGGCTGAGACGTGGCCGGCTTTCCGCCAGTGTGCATTTTAGCAGATGTGCGCTGAAACGTGATCCGGGCAGCTGCATTTGGCAGTGGTGATGCTCGGCGGAGGTAATTAACCCTCATCTGCTTCCTGTCTGCTGGGCTTTTTTGTGTGTGTTTTGGGGGGGCCTTGTGCAAATATGATGGAAGCAGATTCCTGTGTTTGAGTTTAGTTTTCAACCCATGTTTGTGTTTATTTAACAAACAAGCAAATAAATAAATAAATAAATGGCAGCATCAGCAGGCCAGCCAGCTGTGCACACAACATCCTTCCTGACATGTCCAGGTGTTCACATCACGTGAGCTGAGGGAAAGTTAACAAATCTCTGACGTCCTTCACAGGAAGCAGATTTCACTTCGTTTGAAACTTCTTTAATGGGACTACACACTGATTTCTCTTAATAAAGGATGACAGTAGCAGGTATTGTCTTTATGATTTAAATAACTTCTTCGTGAAATGTAGGAATATCATGAAAAATATCGACCACCGCTTTCCAGAGTTCTACACATAGTCTAGTGGTTCAAACTGCAGGGCATGGACAGTCTGCTGAAAATATACAGTGAAATTAAGATAAATGATTAATGATGTAAAGGAATTAGTAAAAAACTGTAACGTGTGGAGAAATAACATTTTTTCAACTTCTGAAGTGGTGTATACCTGAGAAAGTTGGGAACCACAACATAGTGTCTGAAATCTGCTCAGCAGGTTAAAGCTTGCTTAGCTGACAGTGAAAATTTAGGGATTATGAGTTTCAGAAGCAAAGAGTGTTTTAAAATGTTGCTTAATGAATCTAACTAAACTAAACTAATTGGACTGTTTTGTTTTCCCAAGTTATAATTTAGGCTTGAATTGTGAAGGTAGTGATAGTATGGGCAGCTTTTTTTCCTGTCAAGCCAACAGATATTTAGTTAAAATGGTTATTGCTGAACTCTTAAAGATATTTTCAAAGTATCTGTCTATCATTCATTTTCTTGTCCGATTCAGGGCCGTGAGGATGGTCAACCTTTTGCCTCATGACAGCCGAACAGGTCTCTGGACCACTGTTGGGCTTAATTTAGACCTCTGTTGATTCCATGGAGAGCTTATGATGTAGCCTTTGCAAATGGCCAATGCCGCTCCCAGCCATAATAACTGCATGGACGTCATCAAAGCGATGTGTAGTTAAATTTTTAGTGAAGTTTGTGTCATGTTACAGTGTAGGATTTAAAAAAGCTTTGTGATTATGACATACCTACACTGTTGATTCAACTAGGGATTTATAGCTATGTGTCATAATAGATTTCGTGTAACCACAGACCCTTCTGAAACCGACATGGTAACCCACGGTGTAACCTGAAATGTAGCCACGTCATGGTGATACAAGGACACTGACAGGCCTGGTTGGTACTATCTGTATCCTGCTACTTTGACGGATTCATTTAAATCGATCAGAAGATAATGGACTGCTCAAGGAAAGAAGTCTGAAAGTCCATCCATCCATCCATCCATCCATCCATCCATCCAACCATCCAACCATTATATCACTTAAGACCAAAAAAAAGCAAAAATCTTTAAAACTGTGAAGCAAGAATGAGTGTGTTTGTCAGGACTGAAGCAATTGAAGTTGATTTTGACGTTACATATTCACTGGCCACTTTATTAGGTGCACCTTGCTAGTACTGGGTTGGACCCCTTTAATCTTCAGAACTGCCTTATTTCTTTGTGGCACAGATTTAACAAGGGGCTTGTAACATTCCTCTGAGATTTTGTTCCATATTTGATGTGTTAGCATCACACATCTATGATGCAAATTTCCCATTTCACCGCATCTCAAAGGTGCTGGATTGAGCTCTAACTGAGACCAAGAAGGCCATTTGAGTGCAGTGAACTAATTTTAATGTTCAAGAAACCAGTTTGGAGGATGATGGTACAGTGTGATCATAAATTAATGGACATGGTGAAAAACAATATTCAGGTATATTGTCAGACTTTAAAAAATGCTCAGTTGGTAATAAAGGGCCCAAAGTGTACCAAGAACATATCCCCTCCAACATTACAACAGCATAGGCCTGAGCTGTTGATTCAAGGCAGGGTGGATCCACTCTTTGCTGATGTTTACACTAAATTCTGACCCAGTCAACCTAATATTGCAAAAGAAATTGACGCTTATCAGACCAGGGAACATTTTTAAAGTCTTGTTTTTTCTTAGCCAATGTGAATTGTACTCTTAGTTTTCTGTTCTTAGCTGATAGTAGTGGAATGTGGTGTGGTGTTCTGCTGCTGTAGCCCATCTCCTTTAAGGTTTGAGATGCTCATCTGCATAACTTAGTTGCAATGAGTGGTTATTTGAGTAGCTAGTGGTGTCCTATCAGCTCAAAGTGTTTGGCCATACTCTGACTCTGACATCAAACAGGCATTTTGATCAGTCACTCAATGGATATTTTTAATTTTTTTTCCAGACCATTCTCTGTAAACTCATGATTGTGTGGTAAAATCCCAGCAGATCAACAGTTGATTAAATACTCAGCAGCCTGTTAAGCACCAACACCCAACCCATCACTTAAATGATCTGTCTTCCACATTTTGATACTGGTTTGAACTTCAGCAGGAAATCTTACCTGAATGGATTGAGTTGCGATCATGTGATTGGCTGGTTAGACATTTGTGTTATTGAGCAGTTGAATGGGGTACCCAACAATAGGCGTGAATGAGTTTTGTGTTGTAACTTGTGTGCTTAAAGCTTAATACGGTAACTTCTTAGTCTGTTGTGCTCGATCGTGAGGTTTTTGATGCTGTAAGAGTAGTTGAACATATTGCGTTGTGCCTTCTAAGAGGATTTTACATGTTCATTTCCCTTTCTCTTAAAAAAAGCATACACAAAATCAGTTCATCACCATTAACATAATGTGTTTTTGCCACGTTTAATATATTATCCTTTTTTATTTTTTTGCTATAGTTGAAAGATGACTGACAGTATCCAAACACCCACGACCTCCTCTTCAGCTTCATCAAGAAACAATATGTCACTTCAAAAACTTTACTGTCACACCCGCATCTGCTCTGTTAGGCTGTTTTTGTTATGGGAGACAGCAGTTAATTTCACACTAGATTTGACACTGTAATATCAAAAACGGGGAAAAAAGAAAATATAATTACACGGTACAAGTTTCAGAGTGACTGAACGAAATGTAAACGAGAAGTGGACGCAAGTAAATGAGCTGTAACTTTAAATTAAATGATACCAGTGTCCTTGTTTCTTATTAGCTCCGTATTATTCTGATGTAGATAGTGGCTATGAGGTACATAAATCCAAACCCACCTAATACAAATGTTTGTGTCTTTAATACTTCAATCATATAATAAATTTTCTTTTTTTCTGATATACATGCGCTGCTATAGTGATCATACAAAACATGGCAAGTTTAAATAGTGAGATTAGTCTGTCTACAAGTACTAAGTATATGCACTTGTAAGTACTAAGTAAATAATGTATCTACACAATAGTAAATGTCCTTAACATTATCAAATGAGACGCATACTCTGGCTGTGAGTGCAGAAACGTTCTGATTGTGAATCGATCCAATCAGAATGAAGTTAGCGTAAATATAGAGACGGTAAAAGTTTGCTTGAGGCAGGATGCACTAAGTGTGTAGACCAAGGCTCAGTATGGCATGCTAAGGTAAGTAAAGGGGAAACTGTCAAACATGCAGAACTATTCTAGCAGAATCCAAGAATAAATATAGAGCTGGGAATAAACAGAAACGATTCCCATTAAAGGAGCTATTAGTTGAGGACCTCCAGCATCACATTGACTTTATCATATCATTTATATACTCTCTGCACGAGTTTTAAGGTAAATGTCAACAATTTACTGTCATATGTTCTTGTAATATGTTTAAATGTTGATTTGTCCAGTAGCTGTATAGCGTTTTCATGGATTTCTTGGATGTCTGTGCATATTGTTTTCTTTTTACATTCTTAAATAGGCAATAAAGGATGGATAGATGATGTAATTTAAGTGCTGCAAAAATGAAACTGCAAAATGAAAAAAACAACAACCCCCAAAACAAACAAAATATGCAAATGATTGTGTTCCATTTCTGCTGAATATGTATAGATAATAGCAGTCTTTAGAAAATAACTTTCCGTTGATTCAGTGCAATTAGAAGAGCACCAATAAAACCACAGAGTGATGAAAGTCACGGTGACGTTTGTGTTTTTGTTATTGAGGAATAATGCCTGACATTTTAATCTTTCTGGCAGTTTTCTCTTAAGTGGAAACCTGGGGGGATGTTGAAGTTACATATTTCAGGAATATTATGATTTTTTTTCTCCATACACCAGTTTTTCCATCATCTCTTTATTATTTATTATTTTATTTTCAAGGTTTACTGCCAACTAAAATTTTAACCACTAACTAATATTAGGTAAACAAATGACTCCATGAATTAAAGCCAGATGTGGAGGTCTGACATGTTAGCAGATATCAGGTTATTGCAGCATCATGTATGCTGCTGAATTTTAAAAGGAAGCTGTTAAGGTTATTTTCGTGGCCCAGGGAAACACTGACAAGATTGTTTTTCATTTGTGAAGTGCTTTTATCAGAGTGTACATTATCTTGGTCACCATTTGTAAACTTATTGGGTAATTCTGGTTTATTGCATCCTAGAGGATTTTCCATTATTGTGACTATTGTGGGTCTCTGGGTCATACTAGCTCAGCACTCTCAACCCCTATTTTAAAGATCTGGGAAATGAAGAGTATCATTAAACTGCATCTGAGTAAACTCAGAAATTACACGCATTGAATTGCTTTTTTTGCTAGCTGCGTTAGAAATCTCCCTCTGGGAATGCTTGTAGACTGACTGACCTAACTGTCCAAATAGTCACTGTTTAGTGTGTGTTTGTGCTGGAGTAAGAGTAGCAATTATATCAGCACACAAAATGACTGTTTTCTTGTTGTGATAGGTGATTTCAGAGGAGCTGAAACACTAATTTGTTCTTACAGCTCCACACCTTGGATTGCTCTCACACATGAACGCATGAAGCTTTTCCATGTCAGGAACAAACAGGTCCCAGTCAGTGCAGCAAGTTTTCCTCCAAAATCAGAGATTTTCTTTCAGAGCAGTTGTTGTCTTTCACAATTTCTTTGCTTCTGCATCCATCCTCCATGGACTCATCACTTTCTTCATAATGTTCCATCAATTTTCTCCCATTTATCTGGGTCCAGGTCGAGAGAGCAACAGTCTAAACAGAGACACACATATCTTCATTTCCCCAGCAGAGATGTTATCACTCCAGCGTGTCTCAGGTCTATTCCAGGGCCTCCTTCTGGTAGAAGTGAAAAACCTAACCTAGGGAATGCCCAGAAGGCATCCTAGTCACCTCAACCACCTCAACTGGTTCCCTTCGATGTGGAGGAGTAGCTGCTCTTCTCTGAACTCCTCATGAATGACTGAGCTCCAGCCATTCGCCAAAGGAGAGCATTGCCACCCTTTGGAAGAAGCTCATTTGCAGTCCTTGTACCCACGATCTCATCCTTTTGGTCACAACCTAAAGCTTGTGACCATAGGTGAAGGTTATTTTATGTGTTTGACCAATATGCTTTCAGATGTATTGGCTCAACAAGGGACAAAGACTGAAAATGACATAAACAAGAATAAATGTATTTTTAGATAGACATTTTAATGTGTTTGTCCCAGTTTTATCATAGTGATTATGTAAATATACACAAACACATTGTTTTATTCACAGTTTCCTACCAAGTAGGGTCTGAAAAAAAGAAATGTGACATGCAGAGTTCCCCCTTTGTCATCTTTTGTTTTAATTGGAGTGAGCTCGTCCGTGAAGAGCTGTGCTTAAGCTGGGAAAGGCTGTCGCTGTTGTCCTCTGTGCTAACAGTTCAGAATAAGCCCTCTATCACATCACATCAAAAGACAACTATTCTGCTTTCATTGCTAACCACATATGGCAGAACAGGGCCAGAGCAGCAAATTCGCCCGACGGGGTGATGTGGGTGCACACCAACCAAAACACACAAGCCGAAATTTTAGATTAATTAATGCGTGCACACACAGACAGACCGTCGTTAGTGGGTGTAGAGCGGTGCTTTTACAACTATGGGGAATGCAGCCAGTGTCCCATTTCTTAAGAGTTTCAGGGATGAATGGCACTTCTCTGAGTCCCTCTTGTCCCATGTGATTATGTTGCTATAGAAAGGGAGCTGATAAAACGTGTCCCGTCACAGTTTTAGAGAAAGCACGGGGTACTGGCAGGATGTTGAATGAAGCAGATACTGTAGTTTGTATTCAAACTGTTATCAAATCCCTGCTCAGATTCCCTCTTGTACCATTCTTCCCTTTATCTGTTTTACTTCTTGAGTGTGAAGTTTACAGGAGAAGTCTCAGAATCCACTGTTTTATAGTTGCCTGGTCGCACAGGGAGACAAAAACTTTTTAGTCCTAAAGTAGAATAGATCAATTACTTACAGTTAAATAGGTTCTTACGCATTAAGGGTGTGTGGAACTGTGACACGTTCTTAACTACTTCAGCAGAAGTTTAGTTGAAGTTTGCTGAATCCGAATTCGGATACACCCTGAACCCAAAACCATAACTGTTTAGTTTTTGTCTGAAAAGTAAAAATCGAGCTATCCAATTAATGCTTAAAATCAGGGAGGTTTTAGGATTTAAACTCACTGGACATTTACTTAGTTACATCTTGGATTATACAGTTGCTGCAAATTTCCCTGCTGCACATCCATCATGTTAATCTGCTGTTCCACACATCCCAAAGGTGTAGTTCTATTGGATTGAGATCTGGGGACTGGGTACAGGACAATGAGTACAGTGAACTCATTGTCCTGTAAAAAACAAAACAAAACGGTTTTAGATTATTTAAGCTTTGTGACGTTGTTTTGAAGGGAGGAAGGTTCAGGGCTGAAGCAATCAGCTTCATGGGCTCATCCGGTTAGAATAAGAAAAGCAGCCATCTAATGCAGAATTATTTTCAGGGTACTCCTTTTATTCTCAAATAAATAAGGCAAAAAAGGAAGGAAACAAAGACACACATGGACTGCCAATGCTGAAAGAAAACAGAGATTTAAGTTACTCAGTACCTTAAACAATACATAAAATAAAAACCCAAACAGAACCTCACCTCAGCTGCCGCCCCGTGTGGAAGTGCGGAAAGAGTGAGCCAAAAGTGAATGCAGTCCTTATATACTGTGTGACAAATGTGTGACAGGTGAGTGCAATCAAGGACAAGCACCACACCCAATCAAAGGTGAGAGAACTAAACAAGGTGCATCTGGTGAAGTGAGTGGGTGTGCTGGGATGTGCTAAAAGGTGGGTCTCTACAACAGCCGCCCCCATATTTCTAGTGAGAAATATGTTGATATGATGTTTTATATTTAAATATATTTAAATGTTCATTTGCTATTTATCTAGGGATTGAAGAGTAACGCAATTTCTATTCTCCGTATGTCCTGTACATGTGGAAGAATTGACAAATAAAGTTGACTTTGACTTTGACTTTGATATGATCAGGATCAGTCTTCGTCAGGAAGCGGGGGCAGGGGGATCAGACAGGAGACAGGGTGGATATAGGTTTTATCCTGTACCAGGACCTCCACAGTTCTGATGCGGCCATCTGGGCTTTTCAGCAAGCGTGTAACTCTTCCTACAGGCCAAAGGGCACGTGGAAGGTGTGAATCCATAATCATGACGACAGAGTTCAATGTGAGATCTGGTTTTTCCTTCTGCCATTTGGGTCTTCTTTGGAGGGATGGTAGATAGTCTCTTATGAAGTGTCGCCAGAAGTGATCTGCCAATATTTGTGCATGTCGCCATCGTCGTCGGCCTAGGAGATCAGAATCAGAATAGGATACCAGGGGGAGTGATGAATCATGTCGGCCCATAAGGAGAAGGTTTGGGGTTACGGGGTCAATGTCCGCAATGTCTGAGGATACATAGCCTAGGGGTTTTGAGTTAAGAATGCCTTCAATCTCAATTAGGACTGTTCTTAAGACCTCTTCAGTGACCATCTGTGCACCAATGGTTCTCTTCAGAGCATTCTTCACAGAACGTATCTCCCTCTCCCAGGCTCCACCGAAATGGGGTGCATGCGGGGGATTGAATTTGAAATGGATTCTTTTAGTCATCAGGACCGGCTGTAGAGTCGGAGCAAGGTTGTTAAAGGCTGCCCGTAGTTCCTTATCTCCTCCTTTGAAGTTAGTTCCTTGATCACATATAATTTCCAGGGGTGTTCCTCGTCGAGAAATGAATCGTTGGAGGGCCATGAGGAAGGAGTCTGTATCCATGCTGTTTAGGAGGTCAAGATGTATACACCGAGTGGTGAGACATTTGAATATTATTCCCCACCTTTTCTCCGATCTGCGGCCTGTCTTGACCTTGTATGGTCCAAAGCAGTATTCCTGTGGAGTAGAAAGGTGGTTTGAATAACCTAAGACGAGCAGCAGGCAAGTCTGACATTTTTGGAATGATGGGCTGTGCTCTCCATTTCTGACATGCGACACAGCTATACTGATGCCTGCGTACGGCTTCCCTTCCTCTGAGAATCCAGAATTTCCGACGTAGTTCAGCAAAAAGTCTTTCTGAACCAGCATGATGCAGTTTGTCATCATAATTTTGTATGATCAGTTTGGTCACTGGATGAGCAGGATCAAGTACTATTGGGTGAATGACATTCAATTCCAAGTCTGGGCTTTGCCGTAGTCGGCCTCCTACATGGATAAGTCCAGAATTCCTGCACAACACTGGTGACAAACACAATAGACGGCTGTCGGATGAGAGGGGTTTGTCTGACTGTAAACGGGCTAAGTCTTCACCGAAACTGTCCAGTTGTGCCTGACGAAGGATTTCTTGTTCTGCTGTTTGATAATCAGCTGCAGAAGGAATGTTACCCTTTTGGTTGGAGAGTGAATGAGCTGTGAAATCCAATAGCTCTTGATACGTTCTGAAGCTGGGTGTGTATGTATGGGAGGGTATACTGACAATACCAAAGAAGTAGGATTTCTTTAACTCAGTCTGATCATCATCAGGATGGAGATCTGTAACTGTGGGCCAGTTATTTGGAGGTTCATGCAGAAACGAGGGACCCTCAGTCCACCTGTTTGGGCTAAGGAACTCTTTCAGGGATTTACCTCTCATAACATCATCAGCAGGATTTGTGGCTGAATTGATGTATCTCCAGTCTTGACTGTTTGTGAGGTTTTGAATTTCTGAGACTCTGGCTCCTACGAATACCTTGAAACGGCAGGAATCTGACTGAAGCCAGTGAAGTACAGTTGTCGAGTCAGACCAAAGGGTGGTAGTCCTGACTGGTAAGGTGAGTTCTGTTTGTATGAGCTCACAGAGGCGTGCGCCTAGTAGGGCTGCGCATAGCTCCAGTCTGGGTATTGTTAAATGCCGTTTAGGAGCAACACGTGAGCGAGCTAACAAGAAACTCAGTTCCACGTGACCTTCAAGATCATCTGATCTCAAATATGCGACAGCACCATATGCTCGCTCCGAAGCATCACAGAAGATATGAATGTCTCGAACTGTGGTAGAAACATCCATTTCCTTAGAAGTATAGCAACGTGGGATGGCAATTTGTGGGAGATAACAAAGTTCTTCTTCCCAGGACTTCCATGCCTCTAAGAGGTCGTGTGGAAGGGAAGGGTCGTCCCAATCTCTCTTTCCTCCATAGCTCTTGCACCAAGGTTTTGGCGCGTGTTGTGAATGGGAGTAAGTAGCCTAATGGGTCATACAGACGAGCAAGTACTGCATAGATACGACGCATTGTGGTGGGGTGTGAGGCTAGAGTTCTGTATTTATAGGCAAACAAATCAGTCTCACAATTCCACAATAATCCTAATGTGCGTTCATGTGGGCCAGATGGCTTGTCTTCAGTCAGGCAAAGTTCATTACTTGCCGTTCTTACCTCAGATGGTAGATGGCTAATCACAACAGGATTATTGCTGGCCCACTGGCGAAGGTCGAAGCCTCCTTCTGATAGATGGTTTCTTAATTTGTCTAGGAGTGTTCGAGCTAACTCTGCTGATGGAAAACTCTGCAAGCAGTTATCAACATAGAAACACTGCATTACTGAAGACTGCACATCTTTGTCAGATTGATATTCCTTCACATGTTTCTGCAGTGCATAGATTGCACAACAAGGGCTGCAGGTCGTACCAAAGGGGAGTACCTGCCACTCATATACTGAAGGGGGAGCTGCTTTGTTCATGTCACGCCACAGGAATCGGAGAAGTGGTTTATCAGGAGGCAGAAGACGGACTTGGTGAAACATGCCTTTGATGTCGCCACTTATTGCTACTGAATGTTGCCTAAAACGCAACAAAACACCAAGAAGTGTTGGGCCTAGGATTGGTCCTGGCAATAGGTACTTATTGAGACACTGACCTTGAAATGTGAAAGAGCAGTCAAAGACTATGCGATCTTTATTGTTGTGACTTGTCATATGATGAGGGATATACCAGGTTTCTTTGCTATTGTGCATCTCCTCTGGGCTAAGTTTGACTATATAGCCTGCTTGCTCCAATTTCAAAATCTGATCCTTGTAAGACATGGCTTTGCCAGGATCTTTAGCTAACCGAGCCTCAGTGTTGCGGAGTCTAGACATGACTACATTTGGAGGGACATTCAAAGGAGGAAAGTTTGCCATCCGAAGAAGAGTGGCGTAGCAATTAACACCATTGATCTCAACCCTTTTTGTGGCCTGTTCAAGGAGTTCCAGTGCCAGTTGATCTTGCTTTGATCGGATCACAGATTTCTCACTGTATTCAGGTAAAGTGTCTAGTTGCCATAGCTTCTCAACATGATAACGCAGTACATCTGCAGATGAACTGAGAGATGTGAACAAACACTGCACGTGCTCTGTACTGCTCTGGGGATGAAAATCTGTGATCGGGCCTTGAAGTGTCCATCCTAATTGGGTTTTAACTCCTGCAGGAGACCCATATGGTCCCTGTCTCAATGGAGCAGTAGGCGTGATGAGGTGAGTATGATCTGAGCCTATGAGCAGGAGTGGCGCTGCTTTATTAATAATGGGTAATGGGATACCTTGAAGATGCTTGTATCTCCGTTGGAGAGATGATACAGGGTAGGTGTGGTCTGAAAGTGCTAGGTGATTTGCAGTGAAGGCATTAGTAATTGTGTAGGTTTTCTCTGGGTGTGCGATGGGTGAGATTTTGAAACTTACGGAAGAACCATGAATAGTTTCAACTTCTTGACGGACCGTTCTAAGTGATAATCTCTCTGCTTCCCCAGTTAGGTTGAGATGCTGTGCAGCTGATGTCAGAAGAATGGTACGCTGGGAGCCATCGTCAAGTACTGCATATGTTTCAAGGGTTCTTTTGCCATTTCGCAGGAGCACTTTCACGACCTTTAAAAGGACACTAGGACAATCACTAGGTCTATCAAAGTATAGCGTCCTCACTACAGGATGAGTGTCAGTTTTAGATCTCTTATTTACATCGCATAGGATCTGGAGATGTAGTCCCATACAGGTGGCACATGGTTTCTTCAGGTCACACTTTGCGGCCTGATGATTCCTAGCACAACGCCAACACCGTTTGTTTACTTTTATCCAGTTTGTTTTCTCATCCTTCGTCTTCTGAATAAACCCAGGACACTTACTAATGTGATGTTCTGGTGAGCAGCAATATGCACATGTAGCCTTAGTTGTCATGATCGGCTGTGTTGCATGTACAGAATCATCAGATGTATTTGCTTCATGTAATATTGTTGTAAGTGGAGAAGCGTACTTACGGGCAGGTCGTGTCTGGTTGAAGGATGGAACAGGACTGGCCTTCTTTGGTTGACACCTGCATTCCATTTGCAACCAGGATGAGAACAAAGGCAAGGTATACGTCATTTCTCCCTGTTCCCTGTAAACATGCCGTTTGAAGCGACTGAAATGCTCTGCAGGCAACTTCACTAACAAGCGATCGACATGGGAGCCACAGTCTAGTTCTGCACGTCCTTGTTCTCCCATAGTGCTAAGCAACCCAACTAAAGCCTGTACTCGAAGAGCAAAATTATCAAGGCTCTGACCATCACCTGCTCTGATAGGAGGCAGTTCCAGTATATTCTTTAGCTCTTTCAATGCCAGCTGTCTTGGTTGCCCATAACGCTCATCAAGGGCTTTGATGGCTTGAGTGTATGGGTCAGGAGCGTAGGAAAAGGCAAGAGCTAATCGTTTAGCTTGGTCTACTTTGAGGTGATCAAGAAGGACGTGATATTTGAAGTGCTCTGTCTCATGAGGATCAAGAAGGTTTGTAAGGGCCATCCGTAACATCCTGTATTGCATTTCGTCTTCTCTACTAAGGTCTGGAAATGAAGGACCTTCAAGCTTATATACATGTGTTCTCGTGCTAGAGGAGTGACCCGAGCTAGCAGTACCAGATATCAAAGGTTTCTGTTCATATGAGGTATTGGATGTAGCTGGTTGCTGCTCTAGAGGAGGGCAATGCTTGTGGTCAGATATGCGAATGAGAGGTTGAACAGGGTCTTCAGCTAAAGGAACAGCAGGTTGAACACATGAGATCTGGTCGGGATCCTGCCGTGATAAGGCCAGGAAATCAAAGGGAGTCTCATCTTCTGTAGCAAGGACTGGTCTAGGCAAACCAGTTGAAGGGATAGCAGCATCTAGTATTGTTGAATTAGGTAAAGGAGGGCCGGCAGCTGTAACTAAGCCAGACTGACGGCTAATCTGCGGGGGCTGGAAGGGTGATTGACAGGTTACTGTATCAATCACTGGGAGCTGCTCATGTTGTTGATGTGTTTGAGGACTGGCTCGTAAACTGCATACAGAAGATTTGATTCCATCAGATGAGACTGTGCGAATGGAAGATCTGGAGCTACGAGAATGGGAAGGAGATGATTGAATCATAAATTGCTTAATCTCCCTCATTGTTGTCAGGAGTTCCCTCATGACCTCATCTTGGTTGGTGGGTAAAGGAGCAGGGGATGTTTCTGGTTGTCTTTCTGACTCTCCGACAGGATCCTGCAGCCCATGTGTGTCTTTATCACTGTGCTGGCATTCAGTTTGGCTCTCTGTCTCACATGTAGCTCTTCTAGCTCCAGGGTACTGAACTTCATACTGTTGCAGGTAGGCAGGAGGTCTACTATCACGACTGGATCTTCTAGATGGCTGCTGTGTATCCATGATGCTAATATCGCTCCGGCTCGGAGGACCATGTTATGAAGGGAGGAAGGTTCAGGGCTGAAGCAATCAGCTTCATGGGCTCATCCGGTTAGAATAAGAAAAGCAGCCATCTAATGCAGAATTATTTTCAGGGTACTCCTTTTATTCTCAAATAAATAAGGCAAAAAAGGAAGGAAACAAAGACACACATGGACTGCCAATGCTGAAAGAAAACAGATTTAAGTTACTCAGTACCTTAAACAATACATAAAATAAAAACCCAAACAGAACCTCACCTCAGCTGCCGCCCCGTGTGGAAGTGCGGAAAGAGTGAGCCAAAAGTGAATGCAGTCCTTATATACTGTGTGACAGAGGTGTGGACTCGAGTCACATGACTTGGACTCGAGTCAGACTCGAGTCATTAATTTTATGACTTTAGACTTGACTTGAAAAAATGTTCTAAGACTTGTGACTTGACTTGGACTTTTACACCAATGACTTGGGACTTGAATTGGACTTGAACCGGTTTACTTGAAAAGACTTGATATTTTACCCCAAATATAAAATTTAACACGCATATTATATGGAGATTGAAAATGTGACGTCATTCACGGGTAGAACCGCAAAGGATTCTGGGAACTCGTGGCAAGCGGTACTAGCGCACGCAGGCTTTCAATTAAAATCAGTCACACAGCGATAAAAAGAAACACAAAAATGTCAAGAAGCTGTTGTATTATTAACTGCAATAGCCGGTCGCATGACAGCCACGGAAAGCCGACGGGTAAAGAGATCGGTTGTTATCGGATTACGTCGTGGAAGAGAAATTGTTCGAGCCATGTTTCCGAAGTAACAAAGAGGCGACTGGATTGCAGCCATTCAAAGATCAAATATAACGTCCTAGAACACTCCAGCTCACAGGTTAGTCTGCTCCAAGCATTTACACAAAGGTCAGTCTGCTGTTGTAGTTAATGCGTCATTTTTCTTAACATAATTGGTGATATAGGTTACAAGCAAGTCTGGCGCTGAACAGAAATTGTCGCGCTATGCTCCTTTATTTATTGTGGATAAATAGTGAATTGTCCTGACACAATATTGCGTTTCGCTTCTGTTATTATGGTACACTGACAAAAACACATACTTTTATTCACAGGATAAAACAGGTTTTTTGTATCACTAATTGCCCAGTACGATTACAGCATACAATATTATTGTCACTGCTACATTTCTGTGATGGGTACCAGAAATTATTTCTACTACTAATTAATTACCGTTGAGCTCAAAGGTCCTATTAATAAACGGTTAACGAATGTGTATTTATGAAGACGATTTGTGAGACTGGTAAACTTATGATACGTACGATGGTCTTTCGTTCTACACGGTGCATTTCAAGGTCCTGCACCCATCCGTCGGTAAACTGTACCTGGGCTTGTTGCAGTGACCGGAAGTTACTA
The DNA here is from genome assembly GCF_965226115.1 of Aulonocara stuartgranti. Taxonomy (NCBI): domain Eukaryota; kingdom Metazoa; phylum Chordata; class Actinopteri; order Cichliformes; family Cichlidae; genus Aulonocara; species Aulonocara stuartgranti. The sequence continues at coordinate 10,080,627 of NC_138954.1, forward strand.
AACTTCATGAGTGTATGCACTCACTCCAAGAACCGTATAATTATAAATATGCATATAAATATGCTAGGATGAGATAGCTGACTTCATCCAACTAGCAAATGTTTTCCAGGCTACGTTGGTGATACAGTTTTTTTTAATGTGTATGATATTTTTGTCATGCGATTTTAAAGCTGGTCCTACAACCGCATCCAAGAATAACATGCAGCGTATCTCAGAACTGTCGGTGAAAATTATTCTTGGAGCTAAGTTTAATTGAGCTGCATTTTAAAGAGGTGCAATTTCACAATTTGTGTATATTTTCTAAGTTCACTATTTTGTATGTGTTGAGAAAAACACAGATTTTAAAATTACATGGTCTAATATTTACATTTAGCATATAACTGCAACATTATTTTTTCGTTTGTTTTTTTTAAAGACTCGAAAGGACTTGAAATTCAAAGTTTCAGACTTGTGACTTGACTCGGACTTTTACACCAGTGACTTGAGACTCGACTCTGACTTGCCTGACATTACTTGAGACTTGACTTGAGACTTGAGGATAAAGACTTGAGACTTACTTGAGACTTGCAAAACAATGACTTGGTCCCACCTCTGCTGTGTGACATATAATGTGTGACAGGTGAGTGCAATCAAGGACAAGCACCACACCCAATCAAAGGTGAGAGAACTAAACAAGGTGCATCTGGTGAAGTGAGTGGGTGTGCTGGGATGTGCTAAAAGGTGGGTCTCTACAACAGACGTGGTGCATTATCCTGCTGGAAGCAGCAATGACAACACTGTGGTCAGAAAGCAATAATACTCAGGTAGGTTGTAGCCAGAGGATTAGTAAGGAGGAGGTGAGGGCAGCTATCAAGATAATGAAGACTATCAGGTGGTTTGTCCAGATGGCATAGCTATAAAGGTATGATGATGTCTTGGACAGAGGGCAGTGGACATTTTTGGTGAGCCGATGCAAACTGTAACCTCAGTTTTATGTTCTTGGCCGCTGTAGTCTTCGGCTGCTGTACCCCATATGCTTCAGGATTCGAAATGTTGCACGTACCTGGGTTGTAATGAGTGGTTGAGTTACTGTTGCCTTCCTGTCAGCTCGAAGCAGTCTGGCCATTCCCCTCTGATCTCAGACATCAGAAAACTGTCACTTACTGGATATTTTGTGGGAGAGTAAACTCAACCTGTGTGGCACCAGCACCAATGCTACTTGAAAAGTCACTAAAGATGACCTTTCTTCCCCATTTTAAAGCTGGTTTTGAACTTCAACATACTGACTACGTGCTGAAATGTACTGAATTACTGCAATGCAACTGATTAGATATTTGTGTTACCCAAACAAAGAGGCTTGTGAGTTTATACCTCTTTTTGTGTTTTCATTTGTTTAATTTGCATTTGTGAAAAGTTTTAAAATAATAGGTAGTAATAGCTAGGAGCTAGGGTTGGGTGATACCCCGCTAAAAAGTTGGACACCTTGCAGCCTCAAAATGAATGAATGAACAGGTCAGGATGCCATGCTTTTAATTGAGCATTGCAGCGTGCTAACCAAGCTTGCTAGTGGCAGCTGATAACTTTTCTCGACATTCTCGTCTAAATGTGGTCGTTTCTGGCGGTGGCTAGTACAACACTGACGCTTAAAAATCAAAACCAGTGGGTGAAGCTACTCTAGCTATATGTCTTTTTTACAGAGCATGCCAGTAACCTTGTTCATATTGTCACATTGTCATCATTGTTTGTTGACACAGCAGCCCTGTTAGAAATATTGATTCTAACTTATTTTAAGAGCCACTGCAAAAGGAGCAAATTCAGCCACGCATGAAGACATTTCATATTGTAACATCATTGCAGGAACGTGAAGGTTTCAGTAAAAAATGGTGCAGCTATGTTCCATAATATTTTAGAAATAAAACGTGAGGAGAAATCAGATTTCACCCAAACTTTAGCTGAGTCCTTTTCCTGACTCAAAGACCTCAAAGAAAGTCTTTGTCTTTTGCTCTGCTGTTGCAGTCTATCCTCTGAACCCTTTTGAGCCAACAGAGTACCATTTAAGCGTGTGGCTGCTTTATTATGGTAATGTAACCTACATCTGTTGTGCACATACACACACTGCTGCAGAAGCTAGTACAAGGTTAGCTTATCCACAGTAGTAACCAAGGGCGATCACCTCCCTCCAGATCTGGCGTTAATCCACAGTGCAGCGGTCATAGTAGTGACCTCTCACTTACACAAGGGATCTTATCAGCATCTGGAAAAGACTTCTGATTTTGCCTTACTCCTTCTCATTGGTTGTGTTGTTCAGCCAGTCTCTAATCCTGTTGTGTTTAATCATGTGCTGCTCTGCCAGTTCAGGCTGCTTGAGCTCTTCCGATACGAGTTGAGCTGCCAGCACTGGCCATCCTTTTTTTTTTTTTCTCTAGTCCCTTTACTGGACTAAACACAAAGAAACGACACACAGTTTAATGAAAGAGGTGATATGGCAGCCTACAAATTAAGTCCCGCTATAATTGCAGTCACGGTCAGCAGCATAAAATTACACGTCGCTCACAAAGAACCTCTGGGCCATAACCCCTATTATTACTGTACATGCGTTCACGGTGGAGCTGTAATGTCAAGGTTGAAGTTTTAAACTTTAATTACCCCGAAACAAGGGGACAGAGTGACAATTCATGCAGAAAATATTTGAGTGCAGTTATTAATCTGCCATTGTTTTTCTTTAATCATTACAGTCGACTGCACTCTTATACCTGTATTTTCATCTGAAAAGTTTAGGTTGCTTCAGTTTTTGACTGAATAGAAATCCTAACTTTCAGAAACACCGGAGTTATTCTCAGGGGTTTGGCTTAAATCTCAATAAAAAAAAAACAAACCCCAAACGTCCATATGGTCCCTTGATTTGGGGAAAATACATAAAAACTGTTGGTACCAAACTTGGCAATGTTTTTCTTCAGTAATCAAGTGCTTCTGTTTTTAAAGTTATTGCTCCAGTCATTTACCATTGCACACATTTAAGAGTCAGCAGAAGCAGTTGTAGCGGGGAAATGTGAGGCAGCTGGCTGCATCTGGATTTAGCACCTCCTCCTCTGTTTTTCTTTGAATGCATATCAAATTAGCTGTGTGGCAAGCATTTTACCAGTGTGTCACATAGCTACATAGATAAGTAACAGCACATACTGAACACAAACACGTTCAGGACCTCTCGGACAGCAGGTCTGTGGGGCTTAAAGGGTCACACGCCACTTCAGGATTAAGACTGGCATCTCAACAATTCACTGTCCACTGGGATTTTAACTTCCACTTGTAGATAACACTGAGTCAGTGAGTCAGAGACAAACCTGCCAAAGTGGCAGATCCTTGGTGGTCAGATGGCAGCATCCGGCCCTGATGGTTCCCTGGACCAGCTTTGGACTTTTGGGTTAGAGAATCATCCAGGCGGCCACCAGCCAACCTAACAGCAGCGTGGGAATGGCAAATACCGGATGGACATTCTGTGTATGTATGACGGCAGATTTGTCTCTGAGCTGTGAACACCTGCTGAGAGAGGCCCTGTCTGTGATTTGGTGAATATTCAGGTAGAGTACAGAGCAGAAATTAAAAGTGCTAGGGAAGTGAATCAGCAAGCCAGGTTTTAAAAAACATTATTATTTTCACTGTGATTTCTGATTAATTAAAAATGTGAATGCTCATTGTCATTCTCCACAAATGTAATCTTTCTAGCATGTATCATTTTGTCTGACCAACCCTCTAAAGTAAAAAAAAAATGAGAAAAGAAGGGAGGATGAAAAGAACATAATAATGGATTGGATTTATATAGCGCTTTTCAAGGCACCCAAAGCGCTTTACAATGCCACTATTCATTCACTCTCGCATTCACACACTGGTGGAGGTAAGCCACGGTTGTAGTCACAGCTGCCCTGGGGCAGACTGACAGAAGCGAGGCTGCCATATCGGCCCCTCTGGCCAACACCAGTAGGCGGTAGGGTAAAGTGTCTTGCCCAAGGACGCATCTGTGACCTTCCGGTTACAGATGCGCTTCCCAAACCCCTGAGCCACGGTCGCCCCAATATGAACATTACCCTGTCATATGTTATAGTCAGCAAATGTTTGGTAAAGTGCTTCTACTTTAAAATTACTTTTACGGTTAATCATCACATCACATGAATTCTTAATTTGAAATGAACTCCAGCGTAGCTCATTTTTAGACCTGCTGTAGGTTCTGTTTACAGTTGCACTGAATTGTCACAGCAGAATAACCACTGGAAACTCCTGTTCAAGATGTTTGAGTTCAGGTAAATGGTAAATGGCCTGTATTCGTATAGCGCTTTACTAGTCCCTAAGGACCCCAAAGCGCTTTACACATCCAGTCATCCACCCATTCACACACACATTCACACACTGGTGTTTATAAGGTGCTAATAAGCTTAAATCAAGGTTGAAACACTGGATTTTACAGCAAAACGAAAGTTTTTTGTAATTATCGTTTTTCAAGGAACTAATGTTTAAACTTTAGTGTTACGGTTTTCGAAAATGTGAAAACGTGTGCTCTGTCTTGTCTTCCATTATGTGATCTGAACCTTTTTTGTGTTTTGGACTGTTGGTCAGACAACAAAAAGGAGTGTAATTTGAGTAATTAGATTATACTCTGAAGCAATATGGCAGAACGGTGTCCTACACCTAGGTGGTAAATAGAACAGAACCCCAGAGTCACAGATGATGGTGGCAAGGGAAAAGAGTTAGCAGATGGCTGATGGAGACTTCAGATGAGTCTCTCTGAACATCCAGGATGAGGTGAAGTGTTGCAGGAAGGACGTTCGGAAAGGCAGGATGACAGATAAGCAATGAGGCAAGAAGATCAGTGGATCAAAGTAATGATGATGAAAATGACAATGAGTGTTAGAGAGAGTTTGAGACCAGAATTGACAAAAAGGAGGAGAGCAGCATGAATCGATCAGACACCCAGGAATGCAGACAGGTATTGGAAACCACCCTTTCTAGATTTAAACAGTTTAGTTTTCTGCTACCCTTTTCTTCCCTTGGACGCTTTCCAGCACTCTTAACCACAAATTTCTGCACAATTATCAGCTTTTAGGAGCATTTATTCCTTCAGTTTCAGTTGATTTCCAAGCATAAAGTGACAGAGTTACAGAGAGTTACAACCTACAGCCAGTTGGATTCATTTGAGCGTGTTGCACTATTGCTGGATTACATTTGGCAAGTCCCCGTCCGCACATTGTACGCTTGGCAAGGTCTAAGAGCTTGTTGTACTCTTGGCAAGGCCTTACTGCCTGTTGGCACAGCGGCGATCCAAAGCCCCAGAAGAGACAGATCAGCAGAGGCCATATTTGGTAAGGAGTTATGCTCTCCATAGACTTGGATGCGGCTTAGAAACACTGCCCAAATTATAAAAAAAGACTCAAAGGGATAGTTTGAGGTGTCAGACTGAGTAGGAAGGTTGCAGGAATGAAGGAATGGTTCAAGTGTTGTTTTGCTGAAATATACAAAATACTGAAACTTGGTATTTTAGTATCAGTGGCTTGTTTGTACCTGACTCTGACCATACAGCTAGTGGGAGCAAAGGGGCAAGCAAAGTCCTTCTTCAGGGTATCAATTTAGTGGGGTAATTTTCTAAAATCCTGTTTTAGGTCACAGCTCGCATCCTTGTGGCTGTTCAAAAAATGATTTTGTTTTCATAACCTTCAATAACCCAAACCAGCAAAGCTGAGTTTGGCACAGGTTAGGCTCATCAGACATGCAGAATACCCTGGATCTCATAACCATACTGCTGTAATCCTATATGCATTTTCTCAACGGCCTTTCCACAGAGTGAGGTGGCAAGATCAGGCTTGGCTGCTACCCTGAGAAACGCCTGATTGTGTGCAGCTCGCCTTCAGCTCTCTTCGCTCCGCCCTTGAACCGAGCCTCTGAGCAAGCAGAAAATCCCTGTAATTGCATTAGTGTTGTCTAACTGTGAGCTGTGTGCCACGCCTGCTCCCGGCAGACCAGCTTTTTAGCTTAATTTATTGCCCTGACATGTTAGGATTTATTTCCATCCCGCTGCTGAATTGTGGATGACATATACAGCATCAGATATCCTTGACGAATATCCTGGCTTTGATTCAGTTTCCCCTCTCATTGAAGTGTCAGGTAGAGCTATAAACTCAGTGATGTGCTCAGTGGGAAACATGTCTGGTCATAGTATAGGCTCTTTCCTGAGGGCTGTTGACCAGGCTAATAAAAGGTTGCAGCGCCTCTGTTATTATCCCCACTGGAAGTCCGGCAGTGCTCTGGACACCAGCGCTGGGAAGCTGATTGCTGGCGTAAACCGAAGAGGTTGACAAACACAAATAAAGCCTGGCGTTTAAGTGAGGGCATTAAATAAAGGCCAGTCTTTTTTTTGTCCCCCATGAAATAAAAACCGCCGGGTACTTTTATGTTCGCTTGTGCCTCCAAACTTTTGTTGTGGTCAGTGTGGAAAAAGGGAGTGGGCAGCATTTCAAAATGCCACTGTGCACTCTGGGTGATGTTGCATCTGCTCAGCGAGGCTCACTGCTCTCGTTCCATGTCGTGTTTGAGGTTCAGCGGCCGTTCTGTGATTGCTTTCTGTGTCCAGATTTGTATTTTGGCTTATTATTGATCTCCCTCACAACTGCAGCGTCGGGTGCTGTTTTTTTGTTGTTGACTGTGACACCTCTACCACCTCCTCCCAAACCTTCTCCCACACACTCACACACATTGAATGCCACCATTCTCCTAACACAGGGTGGCAGCTATCCACAGAGGCTTTGACAGACTTGGCAAACTTTATTGTTATTTTGCAGAGTGAACACCTGCGTGTGTCGCATAGCAGGCTCGTTTGGTGGCCTTCGATTCACCTGGCTGGGTTGTTTATTGTGTGCAACAGCCGCTCCACTTTAAGTTTCATAATGCCGTCAGTGAAGCTCTTAAAGCACCTTCACAATCTAAGAGGATTAATGAAAAACAAAGAGGTGTGCTTGCAAATCATTTGAGTGCATTCGCTGTTAGAAAGCTCACAGAAATTTCTACCGCTGTAAACAACGAGGGTGCAGCTGACTCAGATTTTCTCCTCCACAATAAAAGCTATACATGCTCAGGGTGAGACATGACTTAAAAATATAAAAATGTCCTAAATGCAACACATGCTCTGTCTAATCCAACATATCCTATTTGTTCCACTGCTCAGAAAGATATTCCTCCACATCTGTCTTTTCTTATGCTCATTAACTTGTAGCTTCATCTTGACAGACGTGTGGAAAATGTTTCTGGCTAATGTACTGGGAATCTGCATTAATCGTTAGCAAAATGCAAGGATGCTGAGCAACACTAAGGGTGTTCATTATGAGTATCTAGTGTATCAGCTGAGCTTTCTGTGCACTTTCTTTATTTTTATATATATATCCTAAATATATATTTCTATATGTTGCATGTTTATATATTTTGGAGCATTTTAGACTTTTCTTACACAGCACAGAGTAGAGTAGATACGAATGTGGAGAGAGAAAGAGGGTGAGTGACATGCAGGAAATTGTCTGGGGAAGACTCAAGCCAGGCCACTGCATTAAGGACTATAGCCGTTGGTATATGGGATTCCTGCTCAATAAACTGATCTATAGGGGCACCCCCAACTGTGCAGTTATTGTAGTAAAAGGATCTCTCAAAGTCAAAGGCAAAACAAATCACTTTGCCTCTTACAACAATGCATTTGTCACCTCTAGGTATTGTAGTCGTCATCCCTCTGAAGGCTGAACTTCAAACAGGACAAATTCCCTTTTGATGCTGAACCACTTTAGAACTCTACATACATTCCTGCTTCCCCGTCTCCAGCATCCTCGAGGAGACATTTTCTTGTCAAATGCATTTCTTTAACAAATAACACCTTTTTAAAAAATCTCTGCAGAGGCCGAACTTCTGTTTAGTCAAGTGTTGAAAGAAACTGTCAGCGCTGTTTGCTCCTGCGTCCTGCAAATGATGCATTGCATCTGTCTTTCTAATCTTTCCACATTCTCAAATGTCTCTGTGTTTGCACTTTTGATAAATACATATACTCAGATTTCTGTGTGTGAGCAGTCATGCTGTGCATAATCACTTGCAATGAGATGAGGCTTTATTATGAAGTTATGGAGGGATCCTATTGAGTTTCAGGGGAAATATCAGTTGCTAAATGTCAGTAATCCTGCTCTGGCATTTGGCAAATTAAAATGGATTTTCTCTGGTCGATGTTTTTCTCAACAGCCAGATTCTCCCCCTGCCTTCGCCCTTCAAACACAAAGACAGGGACAATAATTGGTATTCTGCTGTAAAGAACTCCATAGAATTTCAAAGCTAAGTTTGCAGCCTCTGCGTTCTCATGCATGTTGTTTTTTCTCCTTTTTCTTTTTGTTTCAGTAAAGTTTGTCTTGCAAAGTGGTTGCAGTCACGACTTGTGGCCCAAATTTGGGACATTTGTGCTGGATGGAGAGCAACTGATGCATTACTGTACAGTAGCTTTGTCCTTGGCCGGCAGTGCGATCTCTTCTGCCCAATGGCCATCTGCGGCTATGAGAGCCAGCCCTTAAAAACTCAGATATGACAGAAGGATAAAGCTGAAATGACTCTTGTCATAAGTGAGCGGCAGAAGTCATTTTGTGCTCCTGGCTGAATGGCAGGAGGCATTTTGGCTCTCTCCAAAAATAACCCCTGACAATAGGAGTTATAGATGTTATAGACGAGGGAACGTTTAGTCATCATTTTTCCATCATAAAGCAAAAGTGAGCAGGTGGTCTGATAAATGGAGTTACTGTATCTTCATAGCCAGGCTTGCTCAGCTTCGCACTGAGAGCTATTAAGGTTTATTGATTTTTTTGATTTACAGTTAATTGGCTTGAACCAGGTTCAACAAACATACATTAACACCTTGACTTTCACCCCTATTTTCCTTAAAGAAAAAAAAAGGCAAAAAGCTTGGAAGCATTTTGTTTGCTGAAGTTTTATGAGCAGTGGATCGAAATCCAACAAGTATATGCTCATACAGATGATAGAAAGTGTCATAAACTAACTTTTTGCAACGTGTGCACTCTTTCTGCGCTGTAAGGAACTGTTGTTGCTCTTCCGTTGGGATCTAAAGCAGCTTGAATTGTGAGGCTTTGTGCATTCAAACGATGTATAATCTGGGCCTGAACCATTTAAAACACAGCAGGAGAACACAGGAGAGCGTTACTGAAGATCAGTTTATTTAGTTAAAGATGCACATAACATTAACCACATCAAATATGTAGCGCTTGCTGTGTAAAACGAATGCATCTCTTTCAGGCAAAGGCAAACAACATTACTTTGACTAGGTTTGTACTTTAAATCATTAAAAATAATATCATATTCATTATAGTATAATAAATAGTAAAATAAATTTAAAGTACCTCTTAATTATTTTGTGATACAGTTATGTTGGTCTTAGGTTAGATAGTATTATTACAGTCATTAGTAAGGACTGTTCTATGTCCCATTCACACTGGATACACCTTCTTTGTGCATCCTGGGAGATGTTGCCCTCAGTACACAGGGCAGTTTTCAGATTGAGGATCTCAGCTGCTTATCTGAATCTGCAAAGTAAATCCTAAAAAAAAAAAAATCAGTAAAGCAGAAAAATAAATAAGCATAAAATTGAAAATATAAGCTTTCTGCTTCACATTGTTGTGTGTTGTGACCTTGAGACAAAACATCATCAAATGAGACAAATGGGCTTACAGAAGTGCTGCGGGGAAGAAAGTCACATAGCAGAGAGTCTTAATGGAGCACAATAACTTACTGCCAAAAATAATGAATTCTCAGAATGCTTTTTTTTCTCGTCCTGACAGGTAGACTCATTCACTCAGCGCACAGATATTCCAGTTTTCAGCTTTTCAAAGTGCCACAAAGAGCAGCCCCCCCTTTCACTTTGACAAATTCTTCACTTTCTCAAGTGAGCAAGCATCAGCCTACGCAGCAGAGCATAGAGCATCACCAGACTGTTTTTTCTGAACATATGGCGCTCTTTTCCTCTTGTCCCAAGAGTTTGCTGGATCCAGAGGGGGGGAAGTGAATATTGCAGAGTGTTTAATCCTTCATACTTGTGGGGATTATATTCCATTTGATATCAGATATGCATTAGTCAAATGGGCTTTTGGTGCTTTCCTGTTGCAGGCACACATACAAGTACACGTGTGCTGGTGAACACATGTGCGCAGCGATTGACGTCATCTACTGATGACTGGGATTTGCGGTATTTGAGTTTATACAGAAAAAAAGGGTGTTGAGTCCTTATTGTTGCCACCTGCAGAGTCTCATCCACACAAAAACAACCTGATTTATTTTTTGGGGTCCAGATTAAGATTGTTCATGATGGTCTGTACCAAAACGATCCAGTTTCATGCCAGTAGACCAGATTAGTGTTCATTTGACCCGGATTTAAGGATTTGCTTTTCATATGTCGCCGCCGATAAGTGTGATACCACGGAAGTAATATGCTCCAAGGGCGTCATCAGGACATTTTGTTATTGTACAGGAGGAAGGTCCCTGTGCCCATATCGGGAATGAGTGAAGTTTCATTAACACAGCATGGACAGCTGTACTTAGTTGATAAAATACACAAAAAATGAGTTGGAGATTGGTGCACCACATATTACGTGTTTATCCCTTTTATCTTTTAAGAGAAATGATCGTTTCTGCTGCGACTTCATTTCCTGCAAATTGGTCTGCAAGCAGGAATGAGCATCTCTGAAATGAAAGCTGGATGTTCATCATTACATCCATTATACCTCTTTGACGAGCATGACTTCCTTAAGTTTTGACTGAATACTGACTGCCAGAAGGAAAGCAGCATATAATGAGTTTGTTTTTGTTTTTTTGTTTTTTTTGGTCATGTTTCCATCTGTAAGATGCTGGTTAGTTATTGTTTATTTTGTTTTTATATTATTTTGTAACCGTTGCTCCGGAGACTGTTACATGTATTTTCAGTTACACCTTGCCAGCACTGTCCTCTCACCCCCTTTGTCAAAAATTTACTGGAAACATTCTTTAGAGATTTTGGTCACACAGTTGCAGATTTATCAGATGTGAATATCCCCTGTTGCATCGAGATCTGGTGACTGTTGATCAGATTTGAATACAGTGAACTCACTGTCATGTTGAAGAAGACAGGTTGAGATGATTTGAGCTTTGTGACATGGTGTGTTATCCTGCTGGAAGCAGACGTAAGAAGATTGGTCCACTGTGGGCATTAAGCATGCTAAGAAAATTTCCCTAACATCATTACAGTTTCATGAAAAGGTGGATGGATCCATGCTTTGTCTGCCCCTACCATCTGAATGTTGCAGCAGAAATCAAGCCTTATGAGATGTTTTTTCATCAATCTGCAATGTTTCTTCAGTCTTCTGTTGTCCAACTTTGGTGAGCTAGTGTGAATTGTAGCCCCAGTTTCCTGTTCTTGGCTGGCAGTAGTGGAACGCGGTGCAATTTTCTGCTGATGTGGCCCATTTGCTTCCAGGCTTGACATGTTGTGCATTTACAGATCCTCCTCTTGGTTATAATGAGTGGTTATATGAGTTACTGTTGCCCTCCTATCAGCTTGAAGCAGTCTGGCTATTCTCTGACCTCTGGCATCAATTAGATACTTTTGGATAGTTTCTCTTTTTTTAGACCATTCTCTGTAAGATGGTTGTGGGAAAATCCTGTTCTTGCATCAACAACCATGCCATGTTCACTTAAATCACCTTTATTCCTCATTCTCAGTTTGAAGTTCAGCAGTCAATGCCTCAACAGAATGAATTGCTATCATGTGATTGGCTGATTGGATTAGGTGTACCCAGTAAAGTGGCTGTGCATATTACATACTATATATAAATCGTGACAGATACGGAACTAAGAAAATTTCACTCAATGATTGTTTGAATATTTTCAGTCATATAACATGACTGACATTACTCACTGGTAATAATAAGATTGGAATATTGGATTTAACATATGTCAGTAAATACAACCTTAGCCCAGAATGGTGACTATTTTTTAAAAATATGGTAGAAAGAAATTATTGTTTGTTTGTTTTTTTACAACTTCTCTGTCTGTAATTATTAGAGAGAACACCAAGAACCCAAGGTGAGGTCTTTAAATGTCCAGTAATATATAAATTGTATATACTAAATCTCTGAAAAGCAAGGACTGATGTATTTCTCTCATTTGTCATTCAAGAAGGCTCACAATATTTAACTAATTGTTTTAGTACTACTTGCACGTTCTGTGTTATTATATTTCCCAACTATAGCTAAGTACATTATGCCTCAAATGCCACACTTGTCAGCAAACTAATTGTGAGCGAGTAACAATTCAAATTTCTTTTCAATTTTTTTCTGTCAAGAAATGAAAGCGCTCACAGCCCAGTGGAGCTGTCATTTCGGTTGCCTTTTAAACCTGCTGCATACACATGCTCACTAGAAGTGATTTATTTAGAAGCGTGTTTTTTGGATTATGAGAAGCACATTACTGGGCACACCATGGCAAAGTAAATGAATGAAACACGTTGACTGGATTTGGTTCTTGGTGTTCATTCAGAAAATAAACCTTGTTCTTCTGGATTAACTTACTGTAACTAACCTAGTGAGTGTTTGGGGGGTTTCTCCAGGCCAGTGGCTTAGTCAGAGGAGCTCCACAGATCAGTTTTTAAGATGCAAGGCTGCAACCAGTGCTCTTCTGCTCCCATATGTTCTCCACATGACAGCTGTGTAAGGGGACTGCCCCCTCTGCTGGGCTTGGTTGGGATCATCAGGTTTTAAAACCCCCAAATGAGCAATGAACTTTGCTGCTGCTCATTCATTTTTACGGCTGCAGCTGTAGTTCATTAGGGCAGGGAAAATAGAAACAGAGATGTGGAGTGCATTTTATATTTATACACACACACACACACACATACATACATACATACATACATACATACATACATACATATATATATATATATATATATATATATATATATATATATATATATATATATATATATATATATGTATATGTGTGTGTGTGTGTGTGTGTGTAAATATATATACTATTTGTAAATCAGTCCTTTTTATTTTTCTTACTTTCTAGCACACCTCAACAACATGTGAGAAATTTTACTTAGCAATAAACCAGTTTCTGGTTCTCATACAGTTTTAAAGTAGATGTGCTTTACTGTGAGCCTGTTTAAAGCAAAATAGAAATAATATACCCCCTCACTCTCAGCTCTGTGCCTAACTCAACCCTTCTGCATAATTTTGAAAATGCTAAAAAGTGTACAAGAGAGGAATGGATCAACACAGAATGGAAAGCACCTCTGCCTGAGATTTTCCTGAGACGTCAGTGTAGTGAAGGACCACGTTGCTCCCACTCTGCATTAATTTGAGCTGTTTTCTCCAGCCTTGGTAATTCCTGGATCTGAACTCTCCTCGTCTCTCTCCGTCTGCATCCATTGCTGTGCCTGGGGTATGAAAGTAATTTCACAAGAGTTCCTCTATAGTTAACCAAGTCAACCAATATATATAAAAAGAAAATACTACTTATAGGGTTTATTTATAGCGATCTACTCAAGGGCTTGGGTGTACCTCTAATAAAAGGATGTTGACTTAAGTTTTTTGATATGAATTTCACAATATTGTTAAATCTCAATCTGAATAAAACTGCAGATGGTGCCTTAAGCAACGTTCAAAATACTGGACAGATACATTCACAATCAACTCAGTAGTTTGCAGATGTTATTTTGAAGCCATAGTTTGGTGTTTTGGCTGATTTTAGAATCAGATTTTACGCTATTCAGCTTGGTTGCCAAAGTGCATCTGCAATTCATATTAATTGGGGTGCTAGTCTTTAATAAGAGATTCATGAAAAGTATCATATCATCACTATAAAGTAATGATTTAGCTTACAACTAAAAAACTCCAAAAATATAAAACAAGGGAAGACACTGAATTCAGACTCAACACGCTGAATGCAGTTAGGAGATTTATTTTCACACAATGAAGAAGATAAAGGCAACTGTTAACTGGATCAACGACGGGTGTTCTGTTGAAGGAGGACAGAATGAGTTAGCCAGGGGTCCATAAGGGATTGAACTATGTCCAAGTGTGACAGAAAAAGAATGGAACAGTTTAACTTGACTTGAGAGAGGCATAGGTATGGAGTGATATCTCTGGAGGCAGGCGGGATCCAAGTGAGAAGTGGATGTTAGCAGGCAGGTGAGTATTCCAGGTGAGTTCTTCTCTTTGGAGGTTTTAGATATATTTGGAGCTGGGCTGGAGCCACCTGACACAGGACTGAAGTGATGCATCTTTGCCTTTACTTGATCAAGCTACTGTTCACAAAGCCTCATTGGAAATGGTCTGAGTTAAAGGGTGGCTGTCAAGAAGCCATTCTTAGGGAAGTGAAACTTGGAACAAATTTTTGGTTCAATTCATCATCAGAATATTTGGATGAGGTATGAGATGAGGTGAGAGCTATCTGTAAAACACAGTAGTTTGGGGCTATATTTCAGCCAGTGGTCCTGGAGATTTTGTCAGATTTCATGGAATTATGAACACAGCAAAGCACTGTCAGAGTTTGAGCTATTTTGCAGCACCATCCAGAAAGTGTCTGATTGGCAGCATAACAATCATCACAAACACACAAACACTATAGGTCACGGATTGGCCTCCCAGAAACCAGAAGTCTTTTTAAACAGAGATGAGATCAAAAACATGCAGCCATCATCCAAAGAAAAGCTTTGAAGAAGCTCTGGTTTTACCCCATATACTTTATTTAGCCCTGCGACAGACTGGCGACCTGTCCAGGGTGTACCCTTTCGCCCTATGACAGCTGGGATAGGCTCCAGCGTCCCCCGTGACCCTGAAAAAGGATAAGCGGAAGCAAATGGATGGATGGACTTTATTAGGGCCCGAGCACCGAGAGTGCGAAGGCCCTATTGTATCTGCTCCGTTTCTTATTATTATTATTATTATTATTATTATTATTATTATTATTATTCAGGCGAAACAAGGGCCTTTTTGAGGGCCTAAACATGCTCAAAAACTCATGAAATTTTGCACACATGCCAGGTCTGGTGAAAAATTTTGTATTTTAATGGTTTTACATATGAGCACTGGGAAATGGCTCTACAGCGCCACCTATGCCTTGTTAAATGCAGCCCTACGACCACATCGTTTGAGCTACATGTATGAAATTTGGCACACATGTGTATCATGCCAAGACGAACAAAAAAGTCTGTGGGCCCATTGACGCAAACCCAAGAGGAAGTCCACCATTTGGAAGAGAAGGTGACATTTTGGCTCTAATTTTGCCATTTCCATGCCTCGAACTTTTGCGAACTCCTCCTTGGGGTTTCATTTCATAACCTTCAAATTTGGACAGTGTCAACTACACCCTTGTGCCATGTTAAATTGCGGAGCTTTTGAGTTTTCACAATACTATGAGGCCGTGGCGCCATGGCGAATTTCGATGACTCGCCATGAAAATCTTATTGCCTCTCATTTTGTCATACATTTTCTGACCTTGACCAAAGTGAACACATATGATAAGGCTCCACCCCTGAACATATTTCAACTGCCATATTTGACCTCAAGGACAGCGCCACCTAGTGGGAACAGGAAATGTTATGTTTTACACTTTGGGGTACAGTATAGTGATGGGTGACATCTGCAGCCTCAAATTTCTCCAGAAAAGCCTTAAGGAGTTGGTCTTGGGTTACAGTGAAAACTGTGAGTTTTCGCGAAAGGGTGTGACCCCAGCAGCATGGCGAACTTTGATGTCACGCCATGAAGAAACAAATTAGTATAACTCAATGAAATCCAGTCTGATCAGTACCAGACTTTACAGGCATGATGTCAGACCCGCCCTGAACAGATTGATGTGCCCATTGTCGGAAATACGGACAGCACCACCTAGTGGCAACAGGAAATGTCATGGCTTTAATTTTGTTGTACTGGTTTTCACAGGTTCATCGTGGCCACCTCAAAAGCGGTGAATATCACCATCAGTCCCTCGTGATGCTTCAGTGCAAAAATTGTGACTTTAAACTGAACGGCGCACCCTGGTGGCAACGCTGTTCAACATGAAAGATGAAGTGGCTTTTGAGGGTCTTGGCAAGTTTATAGAGGCTTGAAATTTGGCACACACCTCCAATGTGACGAAGGCTTTGTTGTCATGTGATCATTTTCATTGAATTGCGCGAAATTGCTCCACAGCGCCCCCTACAAAATTTCAAATCATTAGCCCCAGCTCTGTGTTTTATGTATGAGTCTGAAACCTGGTAAGCTTATAGGAGATATCAAGATGTACAAAAAAGTCTCTTGGAGCAATATCCCAAATCCAACAGGAAGTCAACCATTTTAAAATTAATGTGCAATTTTGGCAACATTTTCCCCTCTTTTCAGGCACCGTACTTTGACGAACTCCTCCAAGGGATTTGATCAGATTGGACCGATCTGCAGTTTGTGGAATCTAAAGACCTTTGTGTTGTTAAATTGCGAAGCTTTGTACATTCAGGGAAACGGGGTGGTTATGGCGGCACGTGGAGTTTCAATCACTCACCAAAAAGCAGTAATCTGCTGTCACTCAAAATCAAAATGTTCAATCTCTCCCAAAGGTCGCAGGCGTGATGAGACTCGAGCTAGGAAATGTTTGTTATGCCATTTGTCAGTAATGGTTAGAGCGCCACCTAGTGGAACGACTAACTAATCATGAATGAATGAGTTGAAATGTTAGCTGGTGGTTGAATGCATGAATTTCATCAATGTGACATCAGATCGGACGTGCTGGTTTCAGGTGTTGGGCATGGCTCAACGTGACGGGGTGCGAGGGCCCTCGTAACGCTGCTTGCAGCTTTAATTTCTATTTATGTTTGCACATGCTTCAATAAATCGCTGCACCTAGTTCCCATTTTCCTACCTTTCTTTAAATATAAAGAAATGAGTGGTGGCTAAGACTTTAAACCCATGTCAAGTTTAAATTCATAATGCTACTTTATACGATCATAGTTATGCCAACAGTCCATTTTTCTACAACAAAGCAGCATCAACTTCATAGTTATTCAGAATCAAAATGTTCAAGGGTATTGTAGTCAATAACCACAATACAACTATATTCATCTCTTGAAAATGAAAACTTAAGCACTACAAGGTTTGCCTTTTTGCACCTTTAAATATGAATATTATTGGATTTTTCCCTTCAGGTCTAGACTCTACAGTTTAGTTTGTGAAAAACAAAGGTGAAAAATGCTGTCAGTAGGCATGCTTACATTTTGTAACATAAATCTAAACTAGAATACGTTTGACTTGGCATACCTTTTTCCACACTTGGCACTGTAGGGTGATCTGATCCAACTGTCATATACTTTTCTGTAAGGTTGTAACCAGTACTGTTGTCATCCACTTATTATTGTAACTATCCACCCTCCTTGTTGCATAGCCCAAAGACAAAAATGGAAATGTGATACTGCTCATGAGAGAGCGAGACATGCACCAGGGAGTTCATTTCCCACTTCCAGCATTAATAGAAGGAACATAGGATATACTGGGAATAACAATGAATGATTCCAATGGCAGTAATTAGGGACCATATGCGACAGATATCAGCTGAGCATGAAGTGGTTCTTGTCATAACATTTATGTTGGCTCTTTAGGCCTGTAGTTCTGCTAACACTGGAACTATCCCTCTGCCTGGAGAAGTGAAACTCTAACAGAAAATAATAAAATACCCTCTATATGTTTTTATCCCATTTTGACAAGATGGATCGCTACAGCCGCTCCACACATTCCTTTCAAAGACAGAAGTGAGAGCATGAACTTGTGAGTGTGACACACGTGATGCCTTCATGAAACTTTACTGAAGCAGATTAAGTTTAAACGTAGAAATAACTCCTCAATTAACTTGATAAGACAGTGATGAACCTAATCTAAATGCAGATACAGCTGCAAATTATATTAACATCATTTCTCAGTTCCTGTGGCAGTCTAGGCTCCCGTGGGTGAAATTTGAAGGGGAACCTGTGCGTGACCGTGTTACTGGCAGCAAAGACTCGGCCTCTTCCTCCGCCGGGAAAAGAATAGTTTGTTATCTTGTACTTGGATGGCTTTGAACCTTTGCTGGAAATATGACACGAGTGAAGTAATGTGCCTGGGCCCTCTTTTAATCTCAGGAGTGGTTCTTTGTTTATATTTCTGTCTTATTGCCTTGGAGAGAAACACTAGCACTATGAAGAGGAAGAGTGAGAGTAAGGCTCCTCAAATATTTTCTCAAACACCTTAATTGAAATTGGATTTTAACTGCTCGCTGGACCGTGGTGGAGAGAATCAGGAGCCAGCAAGGTAGCGTTTTTGCATTGCAAATGTAATTTTCTGTTTTTTGCCCATTGCCCATGAGACACTCAAAAATAGCTACCAGATATGTTTTTTCATGAGCCATTTTCTTCAGGTTGAGCCTCTCATTATTCCAATACCCACTGCCATTAGCTTTTTGGATTGAACTACTGTGTGGCCCTGTTGTTTACTGAGCTGGAGCATTAGTCTTTGTGGGAAATTGTATTCTCTTCATGCTCAGATAGAGCCTGATGGAGGTGAAATTTTGAATGCACTATATATGCATGAGGAAATAAACAGCTAATTTGCTTTGAATTTTTATTCATCACACAAGTGAATTGCGCACGACTTGTTGATTATTCTGCAGTTTACAGATTTATTATACCTTTTTTGTTGTTTAATTAGTAAGAAAAGTGCCCTAGTGATTTACGTAGTTAGTAATATTTAGTGAAGGTATCAGATCTTTTTCATAAACAAAAGTGATAACACTCCATTGTAAGTAAAAATGCCTTCAGTGAAGGAGTGAGACAATTTTAAATGTTTACAGATGGGATGGGTGGTGTTATTCCAGGAATTCTGAAATCACCTCCTTGGTCGTGCATTATAAACCCAAATACAATAATTACTTTGTCAAAATGAAAGGATGGCAATCTTTGTCATATCTTATCTTACTATAAGACTGAGGACTGTGAAAACCTGAGTGGAAAAACTAAAACTACAAACAGAGCTCCCAACCAATCCACCACAACCATCGTGGCTAGCACCTCAGCAGGTGTGGGTGTTCTTTGGACATGGTCTGCTTTATCACTCATTTTTAGTCCAGTCTTTGTACCTGACCAATTTACCATTTTCAGAGGACTGGGTTTTTTTTGTGGTTAAGACACGGACCAATAAATCATTCAAGCATAAAAACAGACTCCTAACCCAAGGGATGAGCAAATATAGTATCTACACACACAGACAACCTAGTAAAGAACCAGTTTTAAGTTGTATCTGTAGACACTTTGGCACGGCAGCCTGTGTTGTACCTGAGAGCTACAACAGTGAGCGCCTACAGAATTGTACAAACTCTGTTTTTATCTTATGAACTGTATTTCCGTGTATGTGTGAACACATTTCAGTAAATTGCTGCACCTACTGTGCTTCCTATTTTACTAGCAAAACATAAAGAAATAAGAAATGCCTCAAAACTGTTGCACAGTACTTCATTTGAAGTCAGTGACACTGACTAATCAGCTAAAAATGTTTCTGAGGTTTTTGAGCCTTTATTATGAAGCTTTACATGTATTACTGTAGTGTTGTTACAAGTCAAGTCAAGTCAAGTTTATTTATAGAGCACATTTAAAAACAACCAAGGCTGACCAAAGTGCTGTACAGTAAATACAGATAAAAATACAATAGAACACAATTTCGTAATAACACCTCGCTGATAAAAATAAAATAAAAATATATAAAACAAATAAATTAAACCTTTCTAAAAGCCAATGAAAAGAGGTGAGTTTTAAGAGCGGTTTTAAAAGTTTCTAGGCTTTTGGAGAGTCTGACGTGAGGAGGTAAACTGTTCCACAGTCTGGGTGCAGCCACAGCAAACGCCCTCGCTCCCTTTGTCTTTAATTTATACCTGGGAACATCTAAAAGCATCAGGTCGGCTGACCTCAAAGATCTCCTGGGGCGATAAGTACTAAGGAGTTCTGACAGGTAAGAAGGTGCAGTGCCATTTAAAACCTTAAAAGCCAGCAATAAGATTTTAAAATCAATCCTAAAGGCAACTGGGAGCCAGTGGAGAGAGCAGAGAACCGGAGTGATGTGGTCTCTTTTTTTTGAACCGGTCAACAGGCGAGCGGCAGCGTTCTGCACCAGTTGAAGGCGATGTAGACAGGAACGATCTAGGCCAGCATAGAGGGAATTGCAGTAGTCTAGCCGTGAAGTAATAAAAGCATGGACCACTCTTTCTAGATCGTTCCTGCAAAGGTAAGACTTGACTTTGGTTAAAATCCGCAAATGATAAAAAGATCCCTTAACTACAGAGCTGATTTGTTTATCAAGTTTAAAAGCATTGTCAAAAATAACACCAAGACTCTTAATGGAAGAAGTGCAATCGGAGGTTAGGGGTCCCAAAAAGTCAAGAGAGAAGTTGGGATCTTTAGGAAGCCCAAACACAATGACTTCAGTTTTGCTTTCATTAAGGTGTAAGAAGTTAAGAGTCATCCAAGTCTTAATGTCAGACAAGCAGGAGAGTAGCGGCTGCAAAGAAACATTGCAGTTCAACCTCAGAGGGAGGTAGATCTGAATATCATCGGCAAAGATGTGGAAGGACACATTATGTTTACGTAGCACATCGCCCAGAGGGAGCAAGTACAGAATAAACAACAGGGGGCCTAGTATGGACCCCTGAGGTACGCCACAGGTTAAAGGAGCTCTGGGAGATGACAGTTCACCAAGGTGAACAGAAAAACTCCTATTATTCAAATAGGACTGGAAAAACTTTAAGACAGTGCCCTTTAAACCGACACAATGTTGAAGGCGGGATAGCAGTATGTTGTGATCAACAGTGTCGAAGGCTGCTGTCAGGTCCAGGGTTACTAAGACAGCAGCACAACCAGAGTCAACAGTTAAAAGCAAATCATTAAAAACTCTCAGAAGGGCGGTTTCTGTGCTATGCCGAGCTCTAAAACCAGACTGGAACTTCTCATAGAGATTGTTATTGTCAAGAAATAGCTGGAGCTGCGTGAGGGCGGCTCGTTCCAGTACTTTAGACAGAAAAGGGAGGTTGGAAATGGGCCTATAGTTAGAGAGTAGGGATGGATCTAGATTAGGCTTTTTAAGGAGAGGTTGAACAACAGCGTGCTTGAAGGGTGTTGGAAAACAACCAGAACTGAGGCAGGCATTGATCAGGACCAGAAGGAAAGGTCCGACTGAGTCCAGAACCTGCTTCAGAAGCCGAGAGGGGATAGCATCGGTGGAACAGTTGGTAGTCTTAACCTTGCAGACTATTTCATGCAGCTGAGAGAGAGAGATTGGTTCGAACTGATTAAAGGCAGAATGGCACAAAGACAAAACACAGGGATTGGAAGGTGAAGATGGAATGACAGACTGCAGGGAGGAAATCTTGTTTACAAAGAACTTTAGAAAGTCATTACAGAGGGTGGCAGAAGGTGTGAGGCTGGTGGATGTGTAAGGATTTACAATGGAATTTAAAACACGAAACAGAGTCTGAGGTTTATGGACACTACTGCTAACCAGGTTTGATATGTAGGAGGACTTGGCCTCTTTAACGGCTTTCTGATAGGTACAGATGAAGTACTATAAGCAAATAAAAATGTGTTTGTGTGATCTCTAAAGCTAAAGCTGTAAAAATGTAAAAATAAATAGCATAAAACAGAAATACAGACATTTGATTGAATGTACTTTATAACAACACATAGCTTGCTATTGCTCAATTTCTGCACAACTGACAAGTCAGTTTGGTCATTGCCACAAATGGACAAGCTGGCCATCAATAACCTTTTGCTAGCTTCCTGTGTGCAATCTGCTCATACAGGCTCCCTGCAGGAGGGACTGGGGGGAAATTATGGCTCTCTCATGTACCAGAGCCCAGTGATCCCACACAGTCTGCCGGTGAACTGAGATCAATATCTCCTAAGAGTAGGTTTTAGCACTTTTAAAAATAGACAACTCAGAGCCTTCAGACGGCGCGCATTATATGAAACGTTCCCAGGCTACAGCCGTTAAGTGCCTGTGCCGTTAATGGCCATCATTGTCTGATCTCGTGATGGCAAACAAGGTCGTTGCAGCTGCATATGGAGTCATATTGCTCAAGCGAAATGTTTTAACATTGACCGAAAGCTCTAATGTTGAAACTTTATAGCTGTTCTGCTGCCTCTATGATGGTGTTAATGGTCCCACTCCCCGACTGTACTCCTCCTTTGATACTGAGCCTTTCAATTTCTGTGTCACACGCCTCAACAGGCTGACTCGTGATCACCCTGATGGATGAGCAAACGAGGAGAGAAGTTGTGAGTCTTTCGCTCGAGCTAGTGGAGGTTCAGTGCCCCACAACGCCCACATGGAGCCCTCCAATCGCCTCCAGTCTTTGACACATCATTTCCCCTGTGATTTGTGGCCAGATTGAGGTTGAAGGAGACAAGGAAATTTTCTGTCCTCATGAGAACAGATGGATGCTGCAGCTCTGCAGACTGAGCCGAGGGTTGTTTTTTCCCCCTCATGATGAACCCTCCTGCTTTATAAAGGATTGGTTTCATGCTCCATTATGGACTCTTGATGACTGGCTATTACAGCACATTTTCAGAAACCTCGACCTGCCACTTTTTTGTTCTTTTTTTGGGGGGGTGGCATATAACTGACTGTTCTTTCAGGAAAGTGTTATATATTATTTTGTAAAGTACTGATCGAGTGGAAAAGGGATTTCTCATTGGTCCCCTTTGTGCTGTTTTCATGCCAGATCAAAGTTGAGAGTCTGTTTATGATCAAAGATGGTTGTAATGCCATGAAATGATGTATGATGCAACAAACATGCAACTGGTAAAGTGTGATAGGCTTGTCAGGGCAGCAAATGGTCGCCGTCTTTTTCAACCCCACTCCCACCGCACACCAAATGTTTGATCTCATCTCTGAAGAGCACAGCCTCCGGTGTCTCCCTTGGGATGTTTAATGTTGGAGATCAGAGCTTGTGGTGGTGCAGGCAGGCTGGCGGTGGGGGCTTCACCATTACCACGCGCCACATTCAATCTCCCCAACATCAGATAAATTCAAAGAATTTGCAAAACAGCACCTTCTTAAAAACCCAGACTTTCCTGCTGCCGTGTGTTATATTGGCAGCACATTATTAAAGTTTCCTGGAATAAAAGAGAAAAAAAATAAAGCATCTCTGGCTCTGCTGCAGTCTATCATCACCCTCTGGCTGAGAGCTGTTGTAGCATGCCTCAGATTTCTTTCACTACAGTCCGATTCTTTCTCTCTTGTATCTATTGATCTCCAGCTCTGCCCTGCCAATATCTTCTTGTCTGTGAGACCTTTCCTTGTCCTCCATCTTTTATCCATTATTCATCACTCAGCTCTTTCAGCCAGGCCGTAATACCTCTTACCTCCATATGATCGTGGGGCTGTTGTGCACCGTTTGTATTAATGCAGCCCCAGCTGTTGCTTCATTAGTAAAAATATTGAAACAGAAAAGAAGCTCATATCATTTATGCACAGTCAGTGCATTAGTGCAACCAGATGAAAAGTAGAACACAATCATCATCTGAGAGCCACGAACGTCTGTCGAGTAACCTCAAGCTGAGCTGTGACGCTCCTACAGAATTGATTACGACTTTGCCTGTGCCAGCTCAGCTTTTTCAAGGTGTGTTGGCTCAGTCACACTAGAAAGAGGGAAATTGCGTGTGTCAGTGAGCAGAGATTAAGGGTTAATCTCTGCAAATTGACTACATAGGAAGGAGGAGGACTTCACAGGAATCTTTTCATATTCGATGTATTTGAAGTGAAAGGAAGAGGATATTGTGACTCACAAGTCTGTAATTGAAAACATAATGATTGAATTTAACTTTCATTTTCTTCCCTTATAAAGTTTCTGACTTGAAAACATCCTCTCACAGAACGAGTGCTCATATCTCCGTGGGCCCTAGAAAGATGCACTTATATCCTCATTTGTTCTGTAGGAGGTTTTACTCAGACAGTTAAGCTGTATTAGCAGATGCATCAGTATCTAGCAGTGGTGAACTCTTTTTACAGTATCATGAAAACAAATCATTTTTTGAGTTTTGATCAAAACCGATGGTCGTGTTTACTCTGTTTCATGATTATGACTACAAGCCAGGCAAATACAATTCTCTATTATTTATTAGCGAGTTGTTGTGGAAAATACAGTGGGGCCTGGTTTTCTTCTTGCAGAAGTAATCTTTCAGGAGAGATGAAGAGTATAAAACTAGATAAATTTATTATGACAAAAAATTGATATAGTGGAGAAAAGACATGGGCACACAGGAGGTACGGTCTTGTATAGAGTTTTTTTGTACTCTACACAAATAGGACAACTCAGTGAGTCATTGGACATTCAACAAGCAGCTAGTCTTGCCTTGAACTCAAAACACTGACTGACCCATTCAGATTTCCCCAAAATAGTCAAAAAATCCATTACAGAGGTTCTTGTGACTGAATAAGCCTCATGCACAAGGTTGTCTTCCTTCTCCAACCTAATGTAATACAATTAGGCCCATAAATAAAGTTCTGAACAGTAACACAATTTACCTCTTGTATACACTAAAAATTGCATTTTAAGCAGACAACCAAGATGTCATTAATCTGCAGGCTTTCACTTTTAATTCAAGAGGTTTAACAAAATTAGTGCGTCCTCACAACGTCTAACCAAGTCAAGAACACTCTCAATGAATTAGATGTACCATTGTTAAAATCGACATGAACATAGAGAAACTACAAAGGTGTGAACAAGAACAAGAAGGCCAAGTTTGCCACAAAACATCTAAAAGAGCATCCAATTATTTAAAAAATCCCTCTTTGCATAGATATAACCAAGAAGAGGACTTTGATGCAATTTAATTAGCATTGCATTAAGGCACTTTATATAGTAAGTTAAAGACCCTACAAAAATAGACAGAAGTCCCATCAGATGACCCCCTGCAAGCAAGCTATTGGCAAAAGTGGGACAAAAAATTCCCTTTTAACAGGATGAGACCTTCGGGAGAACCAAGCTCAGGGAGGTGCAGCTATGTTGTGACCGGTGGGGTATGAGGGGAGAGAGACGGGACAAATAACACACAGGTTAGAGTTAGAATATGACATGCAAAATGGTGTATATGTATAAGCAACTAGAGTGAAAGGAGGGTGAGTGAAGAAGAGCTCATGGTCCAAGAAACACAACAAATCTGTCAAACATGGTGAAAGCATTGTTATTGCAAGAGCATGCATGGCTGCCAGTGGAACTGGGCCACTGGTGTTTATTACTGATGTGACTGCTGATAGAAGCCGCAGGATGAATTCTGAAGTGTACAGGACCCACTCTCTGCTCAGAGTCAGCCAAATGCTGCAAAACTGATCGGACAGTCCTGTACAGTGCGAATGGATAATGACCCCAAACATACTGCAAAAGCAACCCCAGAGTTTCTGAAGGTAAAGAAATGGGACATTTTTTTTAATGGTTAAGTCAGTCACATGATTTCAACCTAGCGGAGCATGTTTTTTTAGTTATCAAATACAAAAAAACTGAAGGCAGAGAGTTGCACAAACAAGCGCCAACTGAAGGCGGCTGCAGTAAGGGTGTAACAGAGCATATCAAAGAAGGAAACAGTATTTGGTGATGTGAACACTCATATTTAAAATCATGTCAGCCTATGAAAAATGGAGAATTTCCTAAAACAGTTGATGCAATACTTTAAATTTTTTATCATTTAAGCTACATTTTGTCATATACGAAGGCAAAATAACAAAAGCTGGGTCATAGTGCTAAATATCCGTGAACCTAACTGTATGCGGTGGTATTAGGACATTAAAATGCGGCATCATATTTAACAAAAATGAAGCTCAAATGCCATGAATTCCTGGTGATGTGCACGAGCAATCATCCTGGTAAATGACTGTCACCTTCAATTTTACCTATTTAGCTGTGCAAAATGCACACGCTCAGTAACTAACAAACAAACAGCAGAGCCTGACCTTGTGAGATTATCAGGAGTGAAAATAAATCACCACACAAAATTACAGTTAGAGAAATTTGTGTATATCATGTTGTATTCTAATGTACTCAATATATTTGTGTTTGTATGTCTTGTGATGTCTTGTTAAGTGTATATCATGTTGTATTCTAATGTACTCAATATATTTGTGTTTGTATGTCTTGTGATGTCTTGTTAAGTAAAATAATCAACTTAAAGCTTTAACTTTCTGTTTTGAAATCTTTGAAGAATAAGATTAAATCTAGTTTAGGGGTTTGCAGCGTCAACATGTATTGAGTTTGCTGAAAGAATCGTGCCACTGTTGGCTGAACTTGTTTTCACTGATCTTTTCCTTTGAGCTCAGTGTTATTAAATGTTAAAGTGTTGTTTTCCCCACTAAGTTTCATGCACAACTGTGTGCACTGTTGGCATCTGGAATCTAACACACAATTATCTTTTTAGTGTAAATATGTTTTTATCATGCTATTTTATTTTCAAAACAAATAGTTGACTTTCACAGTTACAGTTTTACGATGAAACTGCAAATCTTCTTCTCTGCTTATCATTCAGCCCAAGCTGTTAAACCACAGAAAATACTGAAAGGCCACATTTAGATTTGCTCTAACATATATTCAGGTTTTATTCTGTGCACTGGTCAGGCTTCTCATGAATGTGCTTTCTCTCCCTCCACAGAGGAAGTCCCTGATCGCGACCAGTCTGATTGTGGCAGTGTCGCTCTTTGTGGTGGTGGTGAACTATTCTGAGAAGCCCTCCTTCCTCTTTCAGCCTGTATTTGGCGAGACGTTGTTCTCCAAGCAGCCATACAAGCCTTACAAGCCCCACCTGGGATACGTCAGCATTCCTAAACAGGAGGTGAGGAACAAACACCTGGAACTACAGGGAAGACACACATAGGTTAAGCTGTTACATCTCACTAAGTGTTCATTTATTTGTAGATGCTAGATAACATTTGCACTTCTATTCTCATGTGTTTTTTCATATTATTCGCATAAAAAAAATCAGAAGACTGTCAATTGTTTTCGAAACTGTATGTAAATGCGATGAATGTTAAATTATCAACATATGCTGATAATAGATGCTGATGATTTCTATATGAAATTTAAAAAAATGCTAATTCAGTGGATTTCAAACTTTGAGGGTCAGGTGCATCTGCAGGCGAGGTGCAGCAAACTAAGCTAAATGTATCAAGTCAAAGTAAGGGAAATGAACTCGATTGTCTTTAGGCAAAATAAACAACAAAAGATTTTGATTCAAGTAAAATATATCTTTTATCATTTTATTTTTTAATCACTGAAGATTAACAATAGACCCGCCAGGATTCAAACTCTCTGGAACAAAATGATCCCTCTTGCAACAACAACTGTGGTGGCAAAGACGTCATTTCTTAAAGAACTCAAACTTCTTTTTTATGTCTTTTTAATTATTATCCATCCATCCATCCATCCATCCATCCATTTGCTTCCGCTTATCCTTTTCAGGGTCGCGGGGGGCGCTGGAGCCTATCCCAGCTGTCATAGGGCGAGAGGCAGGGTACACCCTGGACAGGTCGCCAGTCTGTCGCAGGGCCAACACACAGGGACAAACAACCATTCGCACTCACATTCATTCGCACATTCACACCTAGTGACAATTTGGATTGTCCAATTAACCTATCCCCACAAGCTGCATGTCTTTGGACTTTGGGAGGAAGCCGGAGTACCCGGAGAGAACCCACGCAAACACGGGGAGAACATGCAAACTCCACACAGAAAGACCCCGGCCTGATGGTGGAATTGAACTCAGGGCCTTCTTGCTGTGCGGCAACAGTGCTAACCACCGTGCCACCGTGCTGCCCTTTTTAATTATTATTATTTTTTAATTTATCTTTTATCTAACTACAGTCCCCAATATATTTATTTCTTTATGTCTAGCTAGCTCAGCCTCATGTTATAGCAACCGTCACATCAAAATGTGTGAAAACAATCCAGCGTGCTGCAGCACTGATTTTGGGGTGTGAACTTCTTTCCAGCTCTTTGAGTTGGGAATTATTTTACTAATTAAGCTAAGTAACAAACTGATAAAATACTGATCAGTGCAGACTGTTGTACCACACAGCGGGATTTAATATTGTGTCAGTCAGTTTCATTAAATGCCCTCAAAAACCACCAGTACTGCAACACAGTGGAGTTCAGTGGCCTCAGTTAGCAGAGGTGAAGCCTTGGATTGACGTGATTGGCTCCAGCAACTTGTGTCTGCCCCCTTGCCAATCAAATTGGCCACACCCCACACATAAACACACACACTTTTAAACCATAATAAAAGCCAAAGGGTTAACTTCAAATGTGATAAAGAGCCAAGAAGTTCCCAGTAGGGCTGGGCCATATCATACAGTTCATGGTAATACCGGTATAATATTGGGCAAAGATAAGAAAATGAAATATCGCGATAGAATATGGGTTAAACGCAGTGCCTTTGTTTTCATACTCACATGGCGGAAAAAGTATGGCGGCGACGGAGAATGAGAAGGGCGAAAGCAGATCGTTGAATGAAACGGATGAACCAGAACTGGTTTGTAAAAATGCTGCAACTTCAGTGGTGTGGAACTGGTTTAGCTTTCACCCGTCAGACTTTGCTAAGCTACGAACCCGCATCGCTTGATGGATTGTCGGAGCATTACGGCTATCGTAGGCAGGAGCCTCGCGGAGTGATACATACTGTGCTTCAACATAATATTACCGTATTGTGTGTGTATAACCTCTCTTTAAGTTTTGTGGATATTATACATGGTTATGCTGAGGATATGTCGGCCAATTTCCACCGGAAATGCCTTTTGGTCAGCAAGGAATTTGCATTTGCACTGTTAAATTTTTATATAACTTTAATGCACATAAAAAACAGCTGCTTGTTTAAGTGAAAATACATTGATGGTTTTTGTTTTTTGCACTAATAAAGTTGTGGAGTTGTAAAGTGTTTTGTCTAGTGTCAATTATATCATCGTTATCGCAAATTTTCAAATGTATATCATGATAAATATTTTTGGTCATATCTCCCTGCTCTAGTTCCCAGTAAATAACAGAATTCAGGATTTCAGTAAAACTAACAAACAAAACCGAAGGTAAAAAAGTCATTTCAGCTATCAAGGCAAACTAAGAAGATTAAGAGAGCATAAGCAGATTAAAAGATGTTTTTAAATTAATGACAGAGGTGCAGGTGTAATTCTTCAATATTTGGCTTTAATCTTCCTAATATTAATAAAGTATCTTTCACATATTCTTACATATATTTTATTTTAGAGGAAAATGTTTCTGCTGCTTATGATAAAGGCATCTCACATTTTACATAGATATACATTAGGGGAAATAATTAGCTAAATGCCAGCTGAATTTGCTCACTTAAGAAGTGTACGTGTCTCTAATTTTTATGGCAGTTTAATTTTCATTTCATTTCTTGCAGTTGGTCATCAGATTTGAACAGATCTCAGGAGTTTTTGGCCCACTCCTCTTTACAGAAACACTTTAGAGCCTTTAGGTTTCTTGGCTGTCACTTGCCAACTCATAGCTTCAGCCAACTCCACTGATTTTCTGTAGAATTGAGGTTTGGAGAGTGGCTATGCTACTCCATGACCTTGATGTGCTTCTTCATTAGCCACTCCTTTGTTGCCTTAGCGGTATGTTTTGGGTCATTTGTCATACTGGAAGACCCATCTATGACCCAACTTGAAGCTTCTGGCTGAGGGATGGAGGTACATGGTGTTAGACTGAGGGCAACTGATGTTTCTTTTATATTTCTTCCTTTTTTGAATAATTATTCTAACCTTTACAGTTCTTTGGTCTTCTCTATGCTGGTGGAAGAACTGGAATGAAACAAACTGATTCTGTGGTCAGGTGTGCTTTATACATGAAACAAGATGAGATCAGGAGTAACTGACTGATTGTAATCTCTCATCTGTGTGTGCAGGAATCAGGGATTGTAGGCAATCAAATATATAATCTGTTTCTGTCTCTCTCTATTAAAATGAAACAACCATAAAATTAGTGACTTTTAATTTCTTAGTAAGCAATCACACTTGCAAATTCAGCAGGGCATCAAATACTTATTTTCCCCACTATGTTTTTTTGTAAACATTTGATAATGCAACACATTTGTAATATAATAATACTTCATACTTGAGTAACCCTTTCTCCTGCAGTACATTTATATTCTATAAGCATTCACCTTCACAATGAAGGTGTAGTCTATTCAAAATAGAGCACCCCCTTAAGAGTTTTCTTAATTTATTATATCAGATTCTCTGTGATGGATCTGAAAATGCTCGTTTTAATGTCCCTTGTGAGTGTTATTTATTTTTAATCCGAAACACCCGTGTCCGTGATCCCATTCCTCTGCCTTCAAACAGCTTTGTGCTGTATATTCCCTGCACAATTTATGGAAATTGAAATATCAAAGCCTTTTAATTCCCACCACATCAAAATGTAAAAACCAAGCTGTGTTTATTGTTTGGGAAGGCAGCCTGTTTAAACACAGCCCATTGTGCTTATGCTATTGGATATTGAGTAGTCATGGTGAAAAAATGTTTTAAAAAATGTACATTTTACTAAGCATGAATGTGTGTAACATTTCCGGGTGAAAATGAGAATTCGAAGTCAATTCATGTGAAGTGGATGTCTTATATTCAGCAGGATGATACTTGCAGATTAATGCAGAGCGCCATCCTCTGCCTCTGGAGAGTTTCATCCACACAACATGGGCCCAGAGGCAATCACACTTTACACCAGTCTCTACGTCTGCACCTCCTTCTGCCTCCAGACAAGACTGCTTAAATCACTGCCCTCTCCCCATGGAGATTTATGTAAATCATCGTAAAAAAGACTGGCAGCTTCTACAGAATTAGGCCTCTTTTGGCTCAAATTCCCCCACCAGTGAGTTCTCTATATCTAATCAGGAAGGCAGTGATTGGCCTGAGAATGAGTGTCAAAAGTGCTCTGCACTCTTATGAAATTTCTGACAAAGGATGGATGAAATTGTGGAGGTCTGGTCAAGGCGATACTCCCGCGCCAGGTGTCATAAGTGATGAAGTCGGGAATGAAGGCCTGCTGTGTGAGCTGTCAGCCTCTGTTAAGTACACAGCAGCACCTTTAGAAGCTGTAGCATTTCACCTGGACAGTAAGGCAATCTCACATGATCCCCAGTGAGGTGTCATTTGAAGTGTTATAAACCTCTCGCAAACATGTATAATGCATAACCCGGTAGCAGGGGTATGGCCTGCCTTATTTTATTCATTTGATTGAGTCTGTCTTCAGCTGTGATAAATTGTTCCTGCGCTGCTTTCGGGAGAAATAGAAAACATTTTTCTTGTGGCACTTTACATCCATGTGTCTGGTCCATCACAGAGCGAGGGAGAAACTCTATATTTTCATTTGGACGTGAGCATTTTAAATGCAGGCCTTTCTCACAACGTTTTCCACTGTGTGTGTTTCGAAAGTGGTCTGAGTTTTGGAGCACTTTGTGGATATTAATGGACGTTAATGAGAAAGCTTCTTGTTTGTGGCCCGTGTTGCACCGGCTAATAAAATATGCATTATTGTATGTAAGTCCTCTCTAAGTTGTTATCAGCTCCTTGCAGACAAGAGATAAAATAAAATTGCTTGCACCAATTAAAACTTGTCTTCATAAACATCTGTTACATAACATCCAAAACCATCTGCTTTGATTGTGCTTTGATTGCTCAAATAATGCCAAACAATTAAACCTGTGTTAGTGAAGAATTATGTGTTTCAGAGTTAGTGTTGGTGTTTAGATTAGAATGTCTGGGAAACATCTGGTTAAAATGCCTTTTTTTCTTATTTTTATTAGTTTATAATGATAAAATGTTTTTTGTATTTATTTGTAGTATCCAGGTTTACCTTGTTATGAAATAGGATTTGTGATTAAATGTCAGATAAGATGTCAAAAAGACATTTACACTCTTCAATCACTTTGCAACTGGATCAAACCTTTTGCAGTCAGAACTTCTTTAGTTCATTGTAGCATAAATTCAACAAGGTGTTGGAAACATTTCTGAGAGATTTTGGTCCATATTGACATGATAGTATCACACAGCTGTAGATATGTTGACCACACATGCGTGATGGGACGCTCCCGTTTCACTACATCTGGTGACTGTGGAGGTCATTTGAGCACAGCAAACTCATTGTCATGTTCAAGGAGCCAGTTTAAGATGATTTGAGCTTTACCTTCTATAGCAAATCTGCTTCAAGGTTTGATATGTTGTACATTCCCAGATGCTCTTCTGCATAACTGGTGACGTTTTCACCCACAGAACTGCTGGATATTTTCTATTTCGTTTTTTTTGTAAACCCTCTGTAAACCCCAAAGATGGTTGTGCAGGAAAATCCCATTGGATCAGCAGTTTCTGAATCACTCAGATCAGCCAGTCTTACAACAACCGTGCCACGTTATTTAAATCACCTTTCTTTTCCATTCTAATACTCACTTTGAATTTCAGTGGGTTGCCTTGGCCTAGTTTACATGCCTAAATATATTAAGTTGCTGCCATGTGATCGGCTGATTAGATATTTATGCTACTGAGCGGTTGAACAGGTTACCCTCACAAAGTGGCCAGTGAGTGTAAGTTAGCTGCTGCTACTTAGAAATATTGAGCCTCTAATTTGAAAGTAATTTGTAAGTTACCCAACCCAGAAAGCACTATAGGTAGGGGAAGCAGCGTAATGGTGCTGTAAACATTCATTTAGCACCATTTGTTGTTTAGACAAGGATTAATAGGATTAATTAAACATGTATAACAAAGCCTTTAATCTAGTGAGGGATGTTTGGTGACTCCTGGTCTAAAAGTTTAAAGCTTAAAATACTACAGCACGCAAGTCCACTGCCATGCTAGCAGCTCAAGGTTGTGCTTGTAGCTGTGTTGAAGTAAAAAGACAATGCAGGTTTCAAGCAACATTTTTTCTAATATCCAGCAGGGGGCGACTCCTCTGGTTGGAGAAAGATGTGTGATTGTGGTAGTTTGTGGGGAAAAAACAATCACCCCATTGCTTACTTGTTTATGACCTTGGGACACTTTGTTTTTCTTTCATGTTCTCAAGCATTAAATCCAAGGATTCATATGTTTCCATGTCGGATAATGTCACAGTCGCACTTTTTGAAAACAGTGTTGGAGCATGATCAGAATTATTGTAACCATGTGCAACAAAGTTGTGTTTTGTTGCCCTTGAAACAGTTGCTTTATAGACAGCGACTTGGTGTGTAATCACTCGCTGTCAGCTGCTGTCTTCAGGGTGCCTTTGTTTTGTTGAGACGGCCATAAAACAGCAATATGATGGAGGCAGTCTGCTATCAGTTTGTGATAACACAGCAATTAACTGTGATGAATTGGTTAAAATTGCAAATCTATTATCCATCTGTGTACACAGAAATTCACATTAACTACTTACATGCAGAATTCAACCAGACTCTCATAGATCTAAAGCAGAAATTCAGAAATTCCTCAACAAATAGTAATGTAGTTGGTGCAGGATGACGATTTGACTGCAAAATGACAGGTACTTGGCAGCCTTACTGTTAGAGAGGAATATAACCAGAATGCAACAAGTTGGAAACTAGTTAAGTCAAGTCCCCTTAAGCAAAGAGACATGTCACAGGCGAATTGTGCATAGACCGATAGCAAATGTGTTGGCACATTTGCTGTTTGGAAACCTTTGCCAGTCTGCCTGTGATTTATTATAAATAGTTAAGTCTTTGATTGGAGACAGGTTGCCTCCCTCTGGGTGACCTGTGCAGTCGCCTCTTGATTAAAAGGGGTAAGAGTGTGGCATGCTTAAACTCTGGGCAACTAGCTGGTGACCACAACTCCTTCCAACCAGTTATTGAATGTGAAAAAATATAATTGAATCACTGGAAGACCACCCAATTTCCTTTGTCACAAGGAGTTTGTGGTCCTGCTTTCACTGTAGTGTGAGTGAGCCATGAAATGATAAAACTGGGTATGCTTTAGTAAGTGGAGGCCATGTATTTGAAAACCATGCCCGTGAGTAATCTCCTAGACACTCTACCCTTTGCATGCCTCTTCTAGCTCCAGAATCCCAAGATGGCAACAGCCAAAGGTCAGACTTGAGGTTTCAAAGCACAATTAGTCGACAAACACAGGGACTGCATGCTCACAGTGAGAATACTATGCTAAAAGCTATTATAGTTATTATGGTCACCACCTCCCTTTTGCCGTTTCACTCGGTTAACATGCTAAAAGTAAAATGTTGGGTAATTAGCACTACATCATCAGTTATGTATAAAAACAAAACAAAAGAATAAAAGCAGTAAAACAATCAAACAAAACATCCACAGAACTTTACCTGGTCCTATACTTGCATTATATAAAACAAACTGTAAGCTACTCAAGATTAATTGAACAAATAAAAAACTAAATCACTACAAGGAATCTAAGTAATCAAAGTTTCAAAAAAGGTTGCCTCCCACTGGACGACCTGTGGTTATTATTAAAAGAACTCATAAATAGCTCGTGCAGAACTAAACGTGGGGATATTTTCATGTTTCGTTAATGTACCTCTTAATCATTTGTTTCTGAGAAGGGGTTTCAAATGTGAACTGTACTTTTCTCCTTTATTTTAATGTAAACACCCCAAGAGAAGCATTTGAAATGAACCACTTTCCCCCATGGAGACAGCTGAAGCTAATTTTTTAAGCAGAAAGACTTCGAAGTCCCAGAGACATACAATGAAATATTTGGCAAGTTAATGTAATAATTATTTCTTATTAATTAATCGTGTTCAGAGCATTTTAATGAACAAGCCAAGGTTAAGTTCACACCCCAGTGCTATAATTTAATGATGGTTGTGTCCCCGGCATTAAGCCTGCTTTTTAAATAACCCACTTTATTTTTAACACGCTCATGCATTAAAAATCTAAAGCTTTGGTGAGTCGATTTCGTACTTATCAGAGTGCCGGAATTACTCGGATTATAAAAGTGCACTCTGTTTGCGATTACTGCAGGCCACACTGAAACAGCGCCGTCGTGAACATGGAACTGAAACATGAATCAAAGCGAGGAGAGGAAGAGGAGGAGGCCGTAACATTTTTATTGATTTATAGGACGTAAAACTCAGATTTATTGGGAGCCAGATTCCAGTGCATACTGAATAAAAAGTGTTCCAACGGGGTTTGTAGTTATTAGATGAGGTTTCCACTCTTCTGTAATGCATGTAAATGAGATTAGAAACAATAATGTTCACTGCTGGTTTTATTTGTGTGACTGTAAACTGCTCACATGCCTTTTAAAAACCAAAACCTCAATTTTTGTTTATTTGTCACTAAGCAGCTACTCTGCAGCAGAAGTATGGTGAAATGCCTTGCTCAGGGGCTCCTTGTTGGTAGGTTTCCAGTGACAAACTCATATGTTTCACATACAGTTAGCCAGTCAGTGCTCCCCACAGAGCCCAGCCAATCTGTGTGTGCTAAAAGGCATGATGGAGTTATGGGCTAGGCTGAGGGGTGATGATGGACGAGCTGCTGACGGCTCAAGGCTGCGGTGATGTGTATCTCAACCACCCAGTAAATGGAGACTGGGTCCAGAAATCCTTTCTTAACCCGTGATTGAATCCATACATGAAAGACAAGGCAATACCAGCAGCGTCAGCTGGAGTTATGTATGAAAGAAACATGTCAGATACAAAAGAAAACCAATGGTAGTTTTGTGTAGTTCCCTTTTGCAGCAACCGATCTTGTGTGGTAAGCGTGTTGTGAGTGCTGATAAGCCAGGAGCTGTAACAGTTTTTAGTGGATTGTCTTGTGCTTGCACTCTAAAACTCTTGTGCTTGTTGATCAAATGCCAAAGAGTTTTGCGTTCGAAACCAGAGTGCATTAAAAGTGCAGCAAAAATGCAATTTGCATTCAGACCAGTGACATTACAGTTATTCTCCATTAAGCAAATGATGAACAGGGTTTAGTCGTGACACAGTGCGTTTTCTTTTCCCAACTTTGCCGCGCATTCATTTACTTAAGTAAGTTTAATCTCATCAAAACAAACCAAGCATATTAGCTTCAATTAGGTAAATCTCCCATTTTGGATTCAGTGAGGGCTTTTTTCCTCGGTTGGCAAAGCGTAGCTAAGGGCTCTTACTGAAGATTCATTACAAATCCCCTTGCTCCTGTAACATATAATAAGATATATAAAAAATATATATATACAGTAACAGTAAGATAAATGACACAGCTTGCTTGCTTCTCTGTCATCCTCGCAGCTGTAACCTCTGAGGTCCCATATTCAATTAACTTAATCTATGTTAGTTCTGGGCAGTGTGACATCAGTCTTGGGGAATAAAAGAAAATTATAGAGGCCCGTAAAACCCTGATTAATATTTTTTTATGAATAATCACCAAATGCATTTTGTTTAAAGTCCCTTGCCAAAACATCACTTTAATAATATTACTGAACACATATAAAATATATCACAACTCTAACAAAACAAGACGAAACTGCGTCAAATGCATTATAATTTTGAAGGAAACCACTTATTCAGTATTTAAAACTCATTTAATTTAATGAAAGGGAATGTACACTCGTGGGTCCTTTTATTAGGCACAATGAATTTGAACATGGCAAGGTTGTTGACGCCAGATGGGCTGATCTGAGTAGTTCAGAAACTGATGATCTACTGCAGGGGTGGGAAACTTCAGGCCTGCAGGTTTTAGATGTGTCCTTGATCCAACGCAGCTGATTTAAATGGCTAAATGACCTCCTCAACATGTCTTGAAGTTCTCCAGAGGGCTAATAATGAACTAATCATTTGATTCAGGTGTGTTGACCCAGGGTGAGATCTAAAACCTGCAGGACACCAGCCCTTGAGGCCTTGAGGCCCTGATCTACAGGGATAGGAAGGCAGCAGTAATTCAAGGAACCACTCGTTTCTGCTGCAATAGCTTAATGGTAAGGTCAGAATTTGGTGTAAACAGCATGAAAACATGGATCCATCCTGCTTGTGTCAACGGTTCATCAGGGAAAAAGAGGGGTCCAACACAGTACTAGCAAGGTGTACCTTATAAAGTGGCCAGTTTGCACAATTTAAAGACTGAATATAAAAGTCTCCTCATTTCATGTGTTTAAGGTTTTTAATGTGCTTTTAATCTTTAAAAAAACTGCTGTTTAATGTGTTTTCAGGAGTTCGTTTCAGCAGAATATTTATCAGTAAGACAGCGATCATAGAGTTTTCTAACATCATTAAGATTCTGTAGGAGGACATTATTTTGTTTTGCCTTGATAATTTCAGTGTATTTAATATATTTCCCTGTCGGTTTTCATGTATTCGTGTCTTCCTGGTGATGGTGCATGTAAAGACCTTGTTCTCCAGCAATAGAAGCCGGTGATAAAGCGCTGCAGTATTTCGCACTGTGATAAATTTCCTTTCTGCTTGCTGGCTGTTCTAATTATCTTGCTTTCTTGTGGCTTTATTTTATGAACTGTTCCACAGTCCTGCTGAACTTGCACTGATAGAAACTGATGAAAGTTGCTGAGCGTTCTTAGATTATTTAACTCACACAAATCAGACAACAATGCAGGCCTAAACAAACTTTCTTTAACTTCTTTGGAAGTTAAAAATGTTCAGGCTTTCCTATGTTACCGTTAAAATTGATTCTTAACCTAAGATTTGCACAAGGTAAATGAACCTGGAACCTCAAACCTAAAGGAGCCACGCCAGTGATAATAGCAGTGGCAACAAAATTCAATTTTTGGTGTTGGGTTCTTTTAAACGTGGCTTCTGCGGCACAAATTTCACAGCGTGCACAGTGGGGTTCAAAGCCAAATGACTGAAGAATGAAGAAAATGACAAGATGGCGGCATTGACTTTGAACCCTATCCTGAAAATAATCAGGCCTTGGATGGATGTCAGGAATACAAAGTCTTAATAGCAGCCCATATTTTATTTTGATGTTTTGAATTGGTTTGGTAGTTTTATGGTGCTGTTTGTTTTTGTTCTGATCAAATTATTTATGTTAATACATTTTAAAAACACATTTTTCCTCAATAAAGTTTTATTACACTCTAATAAACAGTGAAATATTAGATAAACTGAACTGGATTCATTTCAGGACCATGGACAGCGTATGTGTTGTTTCACAATGATCTTATGGACTGTGCTGTTTTTAGTAGTTGAAATGCACTAATTCAGCTGCATGCCCTTTGAAAATACGTAAGATATAGATCACAGGTGCTTCTTATTTGTCTGTTACCTTCATTAGCCATAATCATTGTTGATTCATTTTGGTCTTTGGTCCTTGCTATGAAAATGTGTGATAGGAGAGGCTGGAAGTCTAAATTTGGAAGCAAAAACTAAGTAGCCTTGACAGGTGCTCTGCAAGTGCCCTTAAAGTTCTAATGGACTTGCTTCCTCTCCTCCAGCCCTTGAAGCTGAACTGCGAACTGTGCAGCATCGTGTCCAGCTCTGGTCAGATGTTGGGCCAGGGTGCCGGCCCGCAGATAGATCGGTCTCCCTGCATCTGGCGGATGAACAACGCACCCACACGGGGGTTTGAGAACGATGTGGGCCGACACACGACTCTGAGGGTCGTCTCTCATACCAGCGTTCCCCTGCTGCTGCAGAAGCCCCAGTACTTCTTCGGCCAGGCCAACGACACGGTCTACGTTGTGTGGGGGCCGCTCCGGAACATGAGGAAAGACGGGAAAGGCATTGTGTACAACATGCTGCGGCAGGCGTCGGAAAACTACCCTCATGCCCGCATCTTTGTCACCACAGAGGACAGGATGAACCACTGCGACATGGTCTTTAAGAAGGAGACTGGAAGAGACAGGTGAGTCAAACTGCAGTTGCCCTGTTTTTGTTTTTGGCACAGCATCACTGAATTCCACAGCAGACCTCCACTTTTTCACTCTGACAGATTTGCTGCTCAGCACTTTGACATCTACCCCTCTGTTTGTTGCTATAATATTGATCTTATCAGTACTGATGGTCTGTTCATTGCTCTGTGCTTTTCTCGTCTCAAATCTTCCCTCTCACGAGGCTTCATCAAAGTGAGTTTGCCTCTAAAGAGGCTCTGCATGGCACTGGGGGCCATTTTTTGAAAAATGAGCTCTTACACAGCGCCTTAGAAGTGTGCTGTGCCTGGGTTATAGGCATCAGCCAAATGCTGGTCTGGGAGAAATCTGGTTAATGAGGTAGCATGATTCTGGCAGTCTTTCTAAGCACCCCCAGACACAGCTGGTCTCACAACTTCTCCGACAGCGTCTTGGCACATTCTGAAAAGCAGTGAATTGATTTAAGTTGCAGATCAGTTAAAGTTTTTAGGGATATTTTACTACAACCTGTGTTAAAACTGCAAACCGCAACTTAAAGAGAGGCTCACCTGGTTATTTTTTTTCCCTGTCAATTCCCCAGAGAGAATTGCAGGTTAATGAAAATGGGATCAAAGCTCGAGGCCTGCTTTTGTTTAGGATGAACCTAATTTCTCAGATTAGTCTCTGCTCATTTCTGCAGCGCTTTATACCTCTGCCTTGCCCACATGTCATCAAGACCTGCCTTAACTTCTTAAGAGGATTAACGTGTTTGGTAATGGGCGTAGCATCCATTCCATTTCGGCTCCATTGTCTCACCGTTATTCATGATGGCAGGGTTAACACTGAATTTCATGTAGAGCATCCATGTTCATCTTGGCTCAGCTGTTGCGAAGGCCCACAAAGCACAGATAGAAGCGTGGGATTAGGGAGGGATGTTCGGGGAGAAGAATCTCATTACGCAACATAATGCTCCTGGGTGAGATGCAGCACTTCAGTCGTTGCTGATTGGTATCACAGACCAAACTCAATCTGTAACAAGAACCCCGTCAAATGAAAACGTGATGAGCACTGAGAGGTTCGTCTGTATGTTTTTCGATCATTCTTTTTGTGCTTGCCTCAAACTTTGCTGCACTTATTTCAGTATTTTAATGTAATCACAGGTAGTGAAGGGGATAATTGCCGTTATGTTGAAATAATACACTAAGGCACTGCTCTGAAATTCTTTATTTCACTCAGACATGAAATATCTATTAAAAAACATGGTCCTTTCCTTCCCTTATCCATGCAAACTACATTTATTAATGTCTACAGCAATATTATAACTCTTAAAATACCACAGCAGCTTGTCTGCCGTTACCTTGTAATTTGTGCGTGTCTGTGTTTGCTGGTTTACTGTCACTGCTTTCTGCATGCGGGGATAATCATCAGCTTGGCAAAGATGGAACACTGATCGAACACAACTCTAATTATCCAGATTGCCGCAAGCAGCCTAGGAGACGTGCCGTCCCAGCTTCGACTTGCTTACTTGATCAAGGGGAGAGAGGCGTCAGCGCTGACTGATTAGCCAGCCAACCGTGTAACTGTCTCTCAGCCTGTCAGGAAGCTCAGTCATCTCTGGACAGAGGAAATTAAACTGTGGGGTAATTAGAAAAGCGGTTATGATAATCTAAATGGAGCTACAGTGAAGACCACCTCAATTAAGCTGATTTAAGTCAGGAGCAGGTCAAAAGGAGGTGCAGACTACGTCACGACCAGGATCACAGTGTGAGACAGCGCCTGGCATAATGCGCCACGTTCTTTAGTTTAGTTTTTTCCCGCGTCTTTGATGCTTATCTTCCCTGTTTGTCTTTTGTGCCCCGCCCTCATTAGTTTCATCCATCATCTCTCTGCCTTCCTAATCCTGTCTCTCCCTCTATCAGTTTGTCTGTTTGTTGTTCCATGCATTTTCTGATGTGTTTGTACATTGGACTCTGTATTTATCTGGACTGCAGTCAGACTGTAGTCTTTCCTTATTGGCTTTATTAACACTCACTTTTTGCTGGTTGTGCTCCTGCTTTTGTCTTTGTTTAGGTCTTTCTTTTGATAAACATAAGAAGATATTAGGAAACCAACGATGTGCTAAAGCTGAGCAGACTCTGTTTATATGCGAAGTGTAGATGAGAAATTCAAAATCTTCTAAAGTTGTTGGGCCCCCTTATTTACTAAGTGTATACTGTTTCTCTGTTATAGTTAAGTTAGGACGTATAGACCCTCTTTAATGTTGTTTCTGTATCTGAGCCTCGCAGATATATGCTAACTGAGGCTCCTCTTCTTCTTCAGCATGCTGCAAAGTCGTTTCCCTTGTTTGTTAAACAGACTCAAGTCCTTAAACCATCTACTTGTCATTCTACAACAGTAAAGCTTTTATTAGCACTATTCATGTGTAGCACACCTTTAAGCTAAGCTTTTAAAATCTCATGGTATACACTACAGCCTCCGGGCTCACAACGTCCAGGACACCAAATGTTTTACGCTTCAGAAAAGACGAATCACTCCTAGATTAGGGCTATTTTTTCAGCAAAATAATTCAGCCTTCAGACAGCAGCAACCTGGATGCATTGTTGTGGATCAGGTGACTGCAGGCACTCTGTTGGCTGCATTTTTGGACCTGACTAGCACATCCATGGAAATGTGACACATTTTCTCAATGCAGCCCACACCTATTGTGATTGAGATTGTGTACTGTGGATTCCTCCTATGAATTTAGTGTTATTTTTTGCCACAGTTTTTGAATGCATCAGTCAGAGGATTGCCTCGATATAAAAGCCATAGCCTCAACATAAGGACTCACAGATGTCAGCAAAGTCCTAAGGGGGAGATTGCTGAAACTATTAGAATGATTGTGATGGAAAGTACAAAGACATAGTGGCTGGTATAAAACACTGTGACATGAGCACAAGGTAATTAACACATAAAAAAACCATGCAGAAGCATTAATGATGGTAATGATGGCGACCACTCACGGCGGCCAAGATTCACTGCAGAAGTCAAAATCAGTTGTCAGTCTAACAATAACTCACCAGGTGGCAAATCATTATCAACCCCTTATGTTACTGAGTAAATATTCAGTTAAACTTTAGAAAGAAAAATAAAAATGAATTTTTCTGTAGTGAGGTGTCACACTGGAAGATTCAGCTTTTCTAGTATCCATGCCGTACACGTTGACATGTGGACTGGATTGAGGATAGAGTCGATTGTCTATTGTCGCAGAACGTGTTCCTCAAAGAAAATTCAAAGAGCTGCTCACAGCTTGAAAGAGAGTACAAATGGATTGTGGTGAAGCAGCAATGCATCAGAGAGCGAACAAATATAAATGTTTGGGGGGAAAAAATAAACAAATTTGTTCTTTTAGGATGTGCTGAGATGTGGAACATTCTGAGAGAGCTTCATTTTAATCCAATTATTGACACAAAAGACAAGTGAGTACATATTAATACATTTAAAAATCTTCTCACAGAAAAGTATCTGTTTGTCTCAAGTCTAATGGCATGATGACGTCTTGGGTTCAAATCAAGTCAAGACCATTAGTGTCCTCCGTGTCTCTCTCCTCATCCATCCTCTTCTGAGAACTAAGAGGTAATGATGATAATCTAAAAGCGATAAACAGGAAATGGCCAATCCAGCTTCTATCTGGAGCCATGATAATGAACAGTCCTGCACGTGAATGTATTTGACAGCCACTTAAACATATGATTCATAATTGCGCACTGCGGCTGGAAGTTGCACGAGCTGAGGCTGGGTGTTATCAGCAACACCTCCTGAGCTGCAGTCGCCGGCTGTCGGAGCGTATCGGCACTGGCCTGTTAGCGGCAGTAGATAACGGGCCTGACGACGACACAGGACTTTAATCACACTGTCACTTTATAGCACTGCCACCTAGGCCTGCGTGACCTGGGTCTCTGCTTCCCGGCCAGCTGCTCCTTCATGG
The DNA here is from genome assembly GCF_965226115.1 of Aulonocara stuartgranti. Taxonomy (NCBI): domain Eukaryota; kingdom Metazoa; phylum Chordata; class Actinopteri; order Cichliformes; family Cichlidae; genus Aulonocara; species Aulonocara stuartgranti. Next base: position 10,123,434 of record NC_138954.1, read on the forward strand.
CACCACCGTGTGTTTCTGTTCAAATGTGTGCGGAAGTAGATTGTGAAACGAATGTGTGAGTTTTCACAAGTGTGTCACCACCCTTCTGTTTATGATAGTGTGAGCAATGTTCTTTCTTCCTGTGAGTCTTTATTGCCTAATGCTGCAGACTTGGCTCAGGTGGCAGAGTGGGTGGTGCACTGCACCCAGGTGGCTTGGTGGTTTGATCGCTGGGAGCAGCATGGGCCACAGCCATCTTTGAAGGCCAAGCTCCTCCTGATGGCAAGAAGACGTCTTACTTGGCAGCTCTACTGCCATTTGTGAGTGACTGCTTTATAGACCTGATTTAAATATGTACAGTCACAACTGTATTTGTTTTAGCTGTGAAACATCTTAAAGATCAGACACATTTCAGCTTTTTAAAATGCTAATCTGACTTAAAAAAAAAAAAAAGTAACACATTATCAGTTTTATATAATGTCTTCAATGGTTAAAAATGCTGCAGCTATTTTTTTCTAACAAGTAGAAAGATAATGGAGCACATTACAGCAGTGTTGGCCTGTGTTGGCTGCCAGTACAATTTAAAGTCACTATAAAAATTATAGTTAATGCTCATCAGCCTTGACATAGTGAAATCCCAAGATGTCTTTCTGAATTGTTGTGCTCGAGCTTGTCAAACCAGCATCTGGTGAGTGTGCAGGAACTCGACCTTAGGTGTCAGAAGGTTGAGCTGTCTGTATGAAGACAACAGCTACTGTTGACTGCTCCTTCATTCAGAAGAAGTCCCCACAGCAGGTAGCTCTGCATGTTTAATTTGGTGGTTTTTACCCCGATGCCCTTCCTGAATCATACCCAAAGGAAATTTGTGTTTTACCCCCAGATCGAACCGGGGATCTTGTGTGACAACAGAAATGCAACCAACAACTTTCTTAAATAATAACAATCAATAATCCAGTAATTGTTACATTTTTCAGAACTGCATTGGATGTTTTGTTGACCTTTTTTAATTCAAATTCAAATTTTTTATTTTATTTTATTTGTCACGTACACAGTCATACACAGTACGATATGCAGTGAAATGCTTAGACAACTGCTCGTGACCTAAAGAAAAAAAAAAGAGGAAAAGGCTATGAATAAGATAGGAAATAAATACGAAAAATTAAGTGTAAATTTAACTAGGAAGGAATAAAATATAAAAAGTTAAGGTTAAAAATGAAATAACTGTACAACACAAATTAGAATGAAGGGTAAATTTAACTGGGAAAGAATAAGATAAAATATATAAATTAAAGTTGAAAATAAAATAACTGTACAACAAAATACACAGTATAGAACTATATAAGAATGTATGAAGAAATATATATATATATATATATATATATATATATATATATATATATATATATATATATATATATATATATATATATATATATATAATATATATACACACACACACACACACACACACACACACACACACACAATAACAGCAGCTGTACAAGTATTAACTGGAAATGAAGAATATAGTGACCAGTGTTGTGCAATCCACATTATGTCTTGTGCAGTGCAAATATGCTTAAAGTGATTTAAGTGATGAAGTGAAAACAATGTCCAGAATGTCCAGTGTGTGTGTAAGAACTATATGTGACTCCTAATTTCTTTGAAGTAGAATTCAGAATGTAAACTCCTTGAATTAGAAATTCATTGCAGTGCTGTTTTAAACTGTCAGTCTTTTCCAAGTTGTTGACACACACACACACACGAAATCAAACTAGATGTGATGGAAAGTCGTACAGTGAAAGGTTTTCCACGGTAACCTATGAAATAGATATAAAACCTTGGTTACAATCTTCCTACAACATTACAACTTGACTTTTGATAATTTTACTTACTTTAAAAAACAAAACAATTGCTTTCATTTGATTAGTTCAGTTGATGCAATTTGCACGTTTTTCACACCTGTAACTGTTTTTTTTGTAAAGTACAAGAAAACTTTGAGGTTACTCAGAGACAGACTACAGATACAGTTTTTTATTGTTGTTTTTCAGTCAAACTATAATTAAAGCAATTTGCAATACACATATGTGTTCTTTCTGTTTGAAAAATACTGCAGTGTTGGCTGACTTAAAACTTGTTAACCACCCACAGGACACTTGTTAAGATGCTTTTGAATAGAGTAGAAACAGCCATTCTCAAACTTTAGACTGCCACAGCACATTTTGAAATCAGAAAATCTTCTGTGACACTCCTAAACCTTAAACCACAACTCTTACAATCAGACGAGCACAAGAGGAAATCATGGTTTGGAAGTTTTATTGAGTTTACGTTCAAGTTATACATTTATCTAACAAACAAAAGATCCCTGGCTCGAGACCGGGTCGAAATACAAATCCCTTGAAGGGTGCATCAGGAAGGGCTTAAAAACCGTCTAAATAAAACATGTGGGGCCATCCACTGTGACGACCCCTTCTGAGTGAGGGAGCAGCTGAATAAAGCTTCTCTGTGATGATTGATTCTTGTGCTTCTGTCAGTTTTACTTTCTTACTTTGATGGTTTTCCTCTCCTTTATAATTTTCTGGCCCTCCCTCATCAGGCTCGCCTGAGGTTTCTTCCACACCTGTTCCTAATCTGCCAATCAGGGACCCCCGCATGTACACTTCACTGCTTCTCTTTGTTCGTGTGCTCTGCTGTAATTTTTTTGTTGTTCAGTCTTCCCCACAAAAAGTCTTTCATCCCACTCTATAGAAGAAAGACGGTTTTAAAATTTTGAAGCACAGTAGGTCATCTACTTATCATCAGTCCAGAGTGGGATTTTTTTAAAAAAAGGCAAGTGAATACAGGCAATTTTATTTCCGTCTTAATAAGATTTGAAAATAAGAAATAACGGTCATACTGCAGTGAGTCAGTGATGCTGATGTTACTGAATCTCAGAGTTGCATAGAGTTGATAGTCGATAGAGTTGCAGCTAAGTTTTGATGCAGCAGGATTATAGCATAACAAATTCTACATCCTTTTGTTGTCATAGTAGATGAGCCGTGCCTCGGTAACTTTCAGAAAATCGATATTCAGATAGTTTTTACAGCAACTTAGGAATGCTATCCAGAAAAGGTGGCTCCAGGGAAGAAAATCTTAATAGACAGGCTGTGTTCATGCAAGATCTTGCAAATAAGTACTATTTGGGACTTAGGCTACATTCACACTGCAGGTCTTAATGCTCAATTCCGATTTTTTGATCAAATCCGATTTTTTTGTCTGCTTGTTCACACTACAAATAAAATGCGACAGCAAACGCGCTCTAGTGTGAACGCTCAAAGCGGCCCGCATGCGCAAAAGAAGACGTCACACACAGCGCGCTCGGTTTAGACCCAGAGCAAACGATATTGTTTGACTGATGGCCCTTAATATAAAGACTTCGGACTTCATGTTTCCCAATTTTTGCTTTAAGTTATTTAGTTATTTACATAATAATGTAGATAACCTAATAATTATCCTTATTGCTGTCTTAGAGGAGCGGTGCTTCAAAGGATAGTTGCAGATTTCTGTCAGAATCTGCAGGTTATGCAGTACAAATAAAATGTTAACGTTTCTCCAACGTTGTCTTCCCAGCAGTTTCACCGGATGGCCAGGAAGCGTTCGCGATGTCTTCTCGGGCGCTGATAATTGGCGTCTGTTGTGTCAGTGACGTAAAAGACGGATTTAATGCGACTTGACCATTCACACAGCAGTCGCTTTCTGAAACATCGGATATGTATCGGATTCAGTACCACATACGAAAGTGACCCAGATCGGATTTGAAAATATCGGATTTATGCCGTTCACACTGATCGGATATGGGTCGCATAGGGTAAAAAAAAATCGGATTTGATGCGCTTTCGTCTGCGCTTTCGCCTGCAGTGTGAACGTAGCCTTAGAGAAAAGGCAACATTTGAGATCTGTTCCTTCCTGAGCTTTCTGTCATGAAGATTTGAAGAGGCTGCATGTGACGACTGACAAACCCCTGCCGATGCCTGGAGATCCATATCCTTTCATAAACCACTTCCAAACTGACCTGATTTGATTTTCTTTGTAAGAAAAATGGAATTGTGTTTTTGTTCACGGAGGAACACAAGATTAAAATCAGCAAAACGAGATGGCGTATACATATTAAGGCCAACTCAATAAAAAGTAGAAAATTACAGGTTTCTTATAAATTTCATCTGACTGACAAGAAGCAACATTTTGACTCTGCTGGGTCTTCATCAGGCAAACAATCAGAGCGCAATATTCATTACATGGATCTGCTTATTAAACATTACCAGAGGTTAAAAAAAAACTTCATAAATAAGCTTTAATTATAATTTCACTGATTACTTTAATGCAGTTCTTATTTCTCTCCTCTTGCAATAAATCATGCAAGGTAAAAGATTAAAAATTACCTGTTATCTCTGTGCAGGCTTTACTCTAGAAGTAAGGGGCTGGTATTCATTTGTATTTGCAGGTGCACTTGGCAGAAATGTTTGTCTCAGCTTGTGCTGGTCATTAGTCCGCATATTAGTGCAGGGGATAGAAACTGTTTAGGTACCTTCTAATCAAAACATTAGTCTAACTCATGGCCCATGGTCAAAAACTCCAAAGGTGACCATTAATTTCAAGAGAACACAGGTGTCATTTAGTTATAGCTCATTTATTTTTGTGTACTCCAATTAAAATGTTAAAGTAATCCCCAATCATGAAATTAGAGTCTTTGAGAGTCCGATCTGGCTCCAGCTCCTGCTACTATAAGAAAAGGAAGGACACTAATGGTAAAATCTCCAATCACGGGACTTCGGTTTCTTACTTTGGGCTTCAGATGAACACAAGCAATGCTCAGGGTGGTCAATCAATACCAACGATTCAAACTGGTCAAATGGGGATCGTATAAGTTCAGCTGTAACATTTGTCAGAATTGATTTCAACAAACATGAAGTCAGAAGTTTGACACAAAGCTGACAAGAAGATGTTGTTAATGCCTCAGGCACAAGAATCAAAAATGGATGATTCATCTGCAGTTCATCTTCAGGAATGAGTCACTCTGGTCACAGATGAACTTAATAGCAGATGCTCCACTCTCGTGTGCCTCCAAATATATGTTGAGAATTATATTTTAATCTGTTTTTATTAGTGTGAATGTCATAGCTGTGCAGCCATGCTTCAAAATCTCCAGCCGTCCACTTCACATTGGTGTGAGTGCCCCTGGCAGTCTGCACTTACTCATCCCAAAATAGTTTCAAATGAAACACCATTAAGTTCAACAGCTTCTCTTCTGTGTTATAATCACAGTCTACGAGATTCTCAATGCGAACAGCTCTTTACCGACAAGCCGTTTTGTCAGTTAGAAACACCTGACTTTTTTCAATAGAGAAAAAACTGGTAAGACATTCATGGGGATTTTCTGGGCTTTAAGGAAGATTTTTGTTTAATAAAAATAGAAAAACCTCTCCAGCTCTCATGTATGTAAACACTCAAATAAAACTGGAATTTAGTCTTCCATTTGTCTGTGAGAGAGCTAGATTTTTTGGGAGGATATCTTTGGCACAGTTGATCTGAGTTTTGGCTCTAGTTTCAACTTTATCAATCCCCAAACCTGTGGTTGGACTGCAACTGCAAAAATCTCATTTTACATTCTTGATTAATACAGCCGATCGTCCTGAAAACTTTGCGACAAAGTGCCATTCTGTGTCTGCTGTTGGCTGTAGCTGCTTTCATTTCATTTCATTGGTTAACCCGATAGAAAACATCCTAGAACCTGGTGTGGCTTAATCAATGTAATTGCTATTATTCTAATTATTAAAGAGCAGCGTCATAAAATGTGTGCACTAAGATGGTTCAAACTCAATACAGTCAATAGAGTCAAAGTTAGTACAGTTTACAAAGACACAAATGATTTTAACCAGTTAGTCTTCTAGAAAACATAATTGAAAACAATTTTACAGAATGAAAGTCTAATAATAATAATAATAATAATAATAATAATAATAATCACCAAAAAGTTGATTATGATTGAATAAAGCCTTTTTAAATAACTCATCCTTTTAAATAGACCTGCCATGAATTGGAACAAGTTGTTCTCCAGTGTTTCTGCTCTGCAGTATGACCAGCTGTCAGTGTCATGTCAGACTGACAGCTGGTCCATTTTGCAAATTGCATTTTGCAAATGGGCAGCATGCACACAGTGGTGCAGGTAAATAGTTGCTTCCACTCAGAGCCACATGCTAAAACATTGCTAGCGTAGAAGGTTCCTCAATATGATCAAAGAGGAACCTTCTACGAAAATGCTTTTAACTACAGACCAAATAGGATAGAAATCGGCCCCACTGAGCTGGACATAGATATTTTTAAAAAGCTAACAAAGGAAAAAGTAGCTAAAGCTATCCTGTGCTCAGAGCCAACCACAAGCTAGCAGCCTTGGTATGAGGAATGGACAAAAAAAGTTACAAGTTCGGTAACTTATTTTATTATGAACATAACATTTTGCATTTAGGAAGAGTTGGGTTTTTTGTTTTTGTCATTGATAGTTCTAGTTGTTCCCTGTCTGATACACTGAGACAGTTTATCCTTGCAGCTCACTAACCAAGCTTGCTAGTGTTAGCTAACAGATTTTCACTCCATGTCATCCAAAAACATTTGGATGGGAGGTTTTTTTGAGACAGATCGGCACACTCGAAACCGGGGCTTGACATAATAATAGGCTATATTATAATATCTATGGGAGTAAACATGTCTATATTCAGCACCTTTCTGTTCATCGTCTGCATCTTTTTTTCTTTTTTTTTTTAATCTCAAGAATGGATTTAATCAACCATTGTGCACATTTCTTCATGTAAATATTAATGACTCAAAACACATTTTCTGACTGTTTTTAGGGTATTCCTGATGATAAACTAATTGTATTGACTTCAAATGCGCTCTTTCATCTTGTTAATGTCTTAAAGCTACCACATATTTATTTTGGTGTCTTGACAACAACAAAAGCTTAATTTGCAGACAGTATTGTGTAACCTGTTCTTGTCAGTCAGATTATTACATAGAAGATCTGTGATAAATAAGTAACTAGAATTTCACCTTACAGATGTGGTTCTCCTCTTTGTTGCTGCCTCAATGCATTGTGGCTTTGACAAAATACTTCCAGCACACAGAAGCTTTGAAGTGTGACAGACTTAAAAGCTGAGAATTGCTGTCTGACCGTGAAATATTCTAACTCAAATGAAGGAATGTGATTGAAAGTTTCAATTACTGAACTTTGTTGATGCAATCTGTGTTCTGATGCAATTGAGAGCAGCCACTGGCTTCAATGTCAAATAACTCTGCAGCAGTGCCGGTCTTGTGTTTACAGGGCGCGCAGTACGTGACTGTGTCTGTAATTGCTTTGTGTTTTGGATGTCAAGAGAAGAAACAGCAGATAGGATTGCTGCGGTCAGTTCACGTGGAAGATTGAATCGCAGTGTTTGCAGCATCACCACTTAACTGTAATTTCATGCTCATAACAACGAGCAGTTTAAAGAGAAAAGAGAGCAAGAGAATTCATTGTCTCGCACCACATAAAGTTGTGATTTCCACTGTACGCAGCCCTAAAATCAGCTCAGAGCGTGTTGCGCTTTGCCAACATCAGCATATAATGACATTACATTTCAGTTCTGAAAGCTTTTAATTGCTATGAAATTATCTTATTAAATGAAGCCACTGGAAACCCTGAAACACAAATAACATGGCGTTCCGGCTGGCTGTTCACTGGGTCAAAGGCTGCCAATTTAGAGGAACAGGAAAGTCGTTAGTGTTCCCTCCTAAAGGAAGAAGGGATCAGTGACTCGTGACCTCATCAGAGAAAGAAAGGCAATTGTTGACAAAAAGCAAACTATCAGCTGGAGGCAATGTGCAGTCTTCCTTAAAATCCATTTCCATTTCTGTGCTAGTGATGTAATCACATTTGGGTGATGCTAGCAAAGCTATTAGCAAGGGAGTGGACATTGGGTTTTCCAATGGATTCATCTGGAATGTCAAAAAGGCACAAATCCTTTTGTCCCATCTATGATAAAAGCAGTGATATCCCATATAATTAAGAACCTCCAGGGGAACACAGCTCAGGGTTTGAGGACAAAGCACCAAACAAACACACAGACAGACAGGAATTTAATGTATTATGCTAAGATTAAAGAATTGAGTTCTTTAATCATTTTTTGTGGCAAAGTAAACATTAAACCTTATGGCCACAAAATTGTCTAATCTCAAATATTAAAGCTGTGTAGTGGTAACACATTCATTAGCACGCTTATTAAACAATCCCTGGGCTGGTGGAAGAATAAGTGAATCCTTGGATTTAATAATTGGTTGCATCTTCTTTGCTAGCAGTAATGTCAGATAATGTTTGGGGCCATTACAGGTCAGCTTCAGTTAAGCCAGGTCTTTTTGTCTCTGGTGTGAGCATCTCTCTGGTCATTATCACCCACCGTCTATAGAAATCTAGCTGCGCAGGAACCCACCATTATCTTGTAAGATATCTTTATTGGTTATTCCCACTTATGATGGTTGTTTTTCGTGATGCATTTTCTTTAAAGCATACAATGTAATGTATGCTCCATCCGACCTATTCAACCATAATCTATTGAGTTCACAAAAGACCACTGGGTAGTGCCAAGGTGCCTTTAGACCAACTCCTGCATTAAAATGCTTTTGTTGTTTTTTTGCTGTTTGGAGAGCGGTTGTTTTCTATGAGGTGACCTGCTCTGAGTGCCATAGTTCATGGTTGCAGACAAGTCCAATGAAAACCTTAAGCCTGAAGCCTTACTCTCATAGGATTAGTATTAGCAGTGGACGTGATTTAAAAATTAGCCCACAGGTCTGTGTTTTGTGCACCACATTTACACGGGATATGCGAAGTCTGTCTTTTACTTACATTTACAGATATGACCACAAGTATTAGTTGGAAAGTGTCTCCAAATCCAAGGTTTGAATCTTATCTGCTTGTTTTAGACAGGGAATTGAATATGATGAATGGGATGAAACAAAAAAGGAAAAACAAGAAAAATATTTTTTATCAGAAGCATTATCACTTAATCATGATTGGATTTTGAAAGAAAAACAAACTCGATTATTCAGTTCATTCTTTAGCTGGACAGTCTTTCAGCGGCATACCTGACTGGCATGCATTAATCACCACATCACTACACGGATAATTATCATGAGGAACAAGAGCACATGGCTAATTAGCATATTTTTAGTTCAAATCTGTCTTTTAGTTTTATTTTTCAACCTATATTTACAGATGTGCTGTGCACAGTAACATGGGTAAACACTGGGGCTATACACAAATATTCTGTCTCCATATTTGGGTAAGTACTGAGTGAGCAGCATCACTTACATGGGTCATTGTCATGTCTATATAAGTGTCAACATAATTTTATGGCCACAGGGTGTTTTCATTTTTTGCTTTTCTATACGATCTGATTATTCTTGGTAGGAAAATGGCAGACAGCTCTTACTTTCATGTCACCAACAATACGCTTAAAAATGGCAGACATTTGTCATACCTCCTTTTATAGAAGCCTCCTTGCTTTTTGAATAAAATCTTTCTGCAGTTGACTCTAACAAAGTCGTGTCAGGCTCACACGAATTGGTTATTCTGCCAGCTGGGAAGTAATTCAGGTAGACATGATGGTTAGTCCGCAGGCACATAAGCTTTAAATGCATTTTCTGCTCTTTTTTGCAGCTCCCGAATACACTTCATTGGGTGAACACACACCCAAACACACACCTGCATCACTGGTCATGTGGCAAGCCAGCCTCATCTAATAAGCCTTATTAGATCAAATGCCTGTGTGGCCTCAGAAAATAGCACCCTAAAGAGATAAAACGTCCTCCTAACAGAAAGCTTCACAGTATGTCACTGTGCATTAGGAATATATCTGTACACCGGTGTCTCCAGCACAGTCTCAGCATTTTATTTGTCCTTTAAAGAACTACATTGCCCTTATTCAGGCATTCGAAGATAAGATAAAACCTCATTGGTCTTGGATGAGAAATTATAAAGCTGTAACAGCAAAAAGTAATATGACTCAGGAGGTAAGAATAACTGTAGAATATAAAATAGAGCATTAGGAGCAGTAGAAGAAATGAAAATAGAGATGTAATAATAAAAATGTGTTTTTGCAAAGTAAAAAAGTCATTTGTTAAATCAGGTTTCTCCTTCACGGATCTGAAGATTTGTTGCTTTTTTATGCTTCATGTGAGATCTATGCTTCTTGTGTGTGTTTTACGCATACTCCACCTCTGGGCAACCAGTTGTTTGCCTCAACTGGTTTCAGCCAGTCTTTGACAACAAAGTTGAATGCAATCACCAGACAACCGCTGATTTCTCTCAGTCAGATTTGACTCAAGTGTGACGGAGCATCTGAAGGATTAATCAGGTCTACAGATGACCATGAGCAATCCAGAAAGAGTTGTGTTTTTGTCTGAATCATTGCTGAGGAAAAAAGCAACTGATGTGACTGTCTCTGTGATTGTGTAGAGGCTGATTGTTTTGACGTGAAGGTGAGAGCCTGAAACTGCATGAAATGTGGTACGCTGTGGTCAGGCATGAGAGTCTTTCACAGGTATACTGCTGTAAATTTTTACCAGTCCTCTTCCTCACTATCCTCCCTTCTCCTTTTCCCAGTCCAGCGTTTGACATTTTAACTGCAGCAGGTGCTGAATTGTGAATCTCTCAGCAGACCAGATAACTTGCTCGCACAGATCCCCTAGCAGTGTATGACTCGAACAAGCTTTTCTGTGATGTTTAGGCTGTTGAACAACTTGGTTTTTTTGCTTTGTTTTTCTTTTTACATTTGCTGTACTGTTGAATTTCAATCAAATAATCTGCAAAACATAAAATACAAAGCGTGTAGCCTGCTGCATAATTTCAGACAACACTCACAGTGTGATCTTAAGTAATGCACTTACTGTCGCGTAGCTGACAAAGATGGATCGCCCATCATTGTCCTAAGCAAGAAGAATGAGTGTGACCATAATAGTCTATGCTGCCTCAGCTGTAATGCATCCTGTCAGTGGTGTTCTGTTATATGTTCAGCCCTAAATTGGATGTGAACTAGTCACTTCAGATTACAGTTGTACAGTACTGTGTGAAAAGGGAGGCAATCACCTCTTGGCAGCAGTATTAAAATCTGCTTGTGAAATTGTCAAGCCCTCATCTCCCCAAACAGAACTGCGCTTTTTCTTCTGAGAGCGTCCCAGCAAGTGACAAATAATAATTCACCCTTTTCCTTTTTTTTTTCTTTTGCCCAACAAACAACAGCTTCTGGGGCTGCAATTTACTGCTTTGCATTTTCTTTTTGATTTTTAAATGCATTGACACACAAATCATAGTAATCCCAGCACAAGGCTTTACAAACAGTTGCTCCCTCTGAGCCTACTGTTTTTAAGGTTTCAAAGTTGCTATACAGCAGTAAAAAATAAATAAATAAATAAATAAATATATATATATATATATATATATATATATATATATATATATATATATATATATATATATATATATATATATATATATATATATATATATAACTTGACTCATTGTATGATCAGCATTACAAAAACCCATGGGTTTAGCTGCTCATTAATGCAAACATCTAATTAGCCAGGCACATGTTAGCAACTCAGTGCATTTAGGCATGCAGACATTGTTAAGAGCACTTGTTGAAGTTCAAACTGAGCATCAGGGTGGAAGGGAAATAGGATTTCAGTGACTTTGAACATGGCATGGTTGGTGGTGCCAGATAGTCTCGTCTGAGTATTTTAGAAACTGCCGATCTACTGGGATTTTCCCACACAAGCATTTCTAGGGTTTACAGAAAATGGTTTGAAAAAGAGAAAATATCCAGTGAGCAGCAGTTCTTTGGGTGAAAATGCCTTGTTGATGCCAGAGGTCAGAGGAGAATGGCCAGACTGCTCCGAGCTGATAGGAAGGCAACAGTAACTCAGTCCAAAACAACCAAGGTATGCAGAAGACCGTCTCTGAACGCACAACACATTGAACCATTGAAGCCTTGTATAAATGGTGCGGACCGGTGATGGTGTGGGGGATATTTCCTTGGCACACTTTGGGCTCATTGGTAACAATGATTGTTTAAATGCAAGACCATACCTGAGTATTGTTGCTTTATGACCACAGTATACCCATCTTCTGATGACTGTTTCCAGTAGGATAATGCTCCATATCACAAAGCTCAAATCAGTAATTTATGTAATTTATGATTTAAAATGACCCTGAAATGGATAAGGAGTTGGGGAAAATGAATGCATGAATAAATTTAAAATGGCTTTTTCCAGTCGAATGAATATTAAATAAATTAGTTTTCTGTCAATCGACTGACTGATCACTTGATTAATTGTAGCTCTAGCATTAACACTGGGCCATTTTAATGTTGTTAAGCAAATTTTAATAATTTTAAAGTTTTAGAAGTTAAAAACTCACAGATCATCTTTTCCCATGATGCTTCGGGGAGAATGTACAATAGATTTAGTGAATTGTGCTGAGGGCTACAACTCTTTTCTCATTTGTCTTAGTCAGTTTTAAGCTAATTAAAAAATGTAAAAGCAACTATTTGGTGTTTCTGGTTACATGAATGCACATACAGCGTGTACTGGGTTACTGAGAAGCTTAAAAATGGGATCATTGTCAGTTTCAGGGGCCTCTTTTTTTCTGTGGTTATGACTCAGAGCAGTGAAATTTTCTTGCACAAATTGCAGCAATCAAACACTAAGAGTTTGAAATTGTCGTAATTGCCTCCAGAGCTGCTAAAAGTGCTGAATGGGCCAGATCACCTCACTGTTTTCAGACCACCTGCATCTCTTGCAATGTCTTTGTGTCTCGTTTCTCCCCTGCAGGTCGTTAACTTCTTAGTATGAACGCTGAAGAGAATATGTGTAGAGGTTTTTTTTCTTTCTCTTTTTTAGAATAAAGAAGTAATCAAGGGTAAGTGAAAGTTACTCTAAAGCGCAAAAGAAATAAAATTTTGATGAAGTAATTTACATTAATCACGTAGCTTTTAACTACATTGTAACTACTTTGACTTTGACTAGATCGATGCCTGTAACAATGAACAGCTGATTCAGTGTTGTGATTGATGTAGAGTTGAAAACTTAATATGGATGCTTAATCAGTATGTGGCTTTGTGTAAATGTGTCAGTTTAATTTGTTACACGTTGAAAAAAGGAAAAATAATTTCTTTGTTCCTTGTAGCACATCTTTCAGTATTCTGATTTGTGTGCAGCATCGTTTACCGTGATCATAATGTGCAGTGATGAACATGAAAAGCACTGTAAGTCAGCTGTAAAACTAGGAGTGAGAGGGTGTTATCCTAGCACATTTCTATGTGAACCACCATAAATCTTCTTTACTGTAAGAGAGGTGACCTGGTGTGGCTTGAGAGCGGCTCGGGAGGACTTAATAGTACCACAGTTATTGGGATTAGTCCCTATTGTGATGCCCAAGAGGACTCTGCTGTAAATTATTCAACAGTACCAGTCGGATTTAATTGATTATTAAGCTTTAAATCAATGATAATCAGTAGTTCTGTGTGTAATTCTTGGTTTTTGGTTTTTGTCTTGATCTCTGTCCCTGGAGAAATCTCATAAGTTAGTCCTCATCTGTTTTGCTAATCCATGGCTTTTACTCCCCGGACTTGGACAGGCATCCCATTAACATGCTGAATAGGCTGCGGAGCTTTCAGAGTCTGCCAGTTACCTCACACTGTTTTTCTACATTCTCCTTTCTGGAGTCATAAAAAAGGTGCTCTTTTAACAAACCTATTCAGGCTTCTGCTCACCTCTGCTGACCTTAAGCCATTTGTTACTCCGCTTTTTCTGCGCAGTAAATCTTCATAAATGGTTGATGGCTGCTGTGCACAGAGCCACAGAGACAGCATTGTTGCCATGTCTGGTAAGAAGAACATGGCACTAACACTGGCAGGCTTTGCTTCTCTTTGACGACAAAGACTGTAAGCTGTTATGTAGCAAAGCTTTTTTTTTTTTTTTTTTTTTAATGATAAACCTGTCAACTGGCACGAAGCTTTCAGTTCCAAGACGCTTCATCCTTCTTTGAATAATGCATAAATCAGACTCTTTTAGCAAAACAAATGCTGTTTTCTCCTGTGAAGTGAGTTAAGGTCTTGGCTCGGGTCATGGATAATGATGGGATTCTTTTGCTTGGGGCTGTTTGTCAGAGCTTTGATAAGTGGAGCTAATACGCTTATCGACCATGAAGTCTAGGTTTCTTTATATCAAGATATTGTTCCATGAGATGCAGAGAATTTTTGTCAGTGACATTTGAAATTAAATATTACCTTCCCAAAGTGAATAGTGTTTAATTAACTGCAGAAGCTATGAAAAAGACCTGCAGCGTAAGTTTGCTTTCATGTTTTAGTAATTTGCCAGTTGGTTTTGATTTTTTTTTTTCAGAGTGAAATTGTTAATTTAGTCAGTAAAAGCTGTTTAAAATGCTCCATTTTCCCCTTAAGCCGATGTTTGAAGCAGTACCTGTGTTTGACAGTACAATCACTGTTCTTGTAAACGCTGACGTCAGTACAGCGCTAGGCTTATACTGGGCTTGAGGTCTTCCCTTAAATAATGTTGTTGTTGCTAAGAAAAGTGCAGCGCTGTACCATTGTAATAGCAACAGAAGGTTTAATGTACAGGAGGTGCATTATTTAAACACAAACACAGCAGTTTCATCTATACCAACCTTTGCAGCCTTCTCCCTCCGTGAGCTCAGTGCCATCTGGGAGTCCTGTGCTCCCACACTGATGGATTGTAGAGATGCTTGTAGAGACAGACCTGCTTACAGACTTGTCTTGAACACAAAGTGTGCAGGGTTACCCAAATTAGAAGGAAAAACAAGCCAAAGCACACGACGCACCAACAGTATTGATGCTTTTGTGTTTTAGCACAACGTGCAAGAGGGAATGAGTGGAAGTGAAACTTGAAAATTGTAGAGACTGAGACCAGTGGCCTTCAAAGGTAAAAAAAAAAAAAATACGTTTAAAAAAAAAGTAAGCCAGGAGTGCTTGTGATTGCAGATAAGGTGTCTTCTGTGCAGACTACAGGCAACTGTCTCAATTTGTCACTTACCAAAGCAACTACAAGGACCTTTGTGACCAATTTTCACTTAGTGGAAAATCTCAAGCAACCGCCCCAAACTGGTCAGGGAATACACATTTTTTTCCTATTGCCCACACTTTGCCATCCAGGCAGAACAACAGTGAATATTAATTTAGGCCTCAGTTACAAAGTACCCATCCAGCCATTGCTTATACAATTTAGGGTGCAAGGATACTGGACCCTATTCTAGTCATCATAGGTCAAGAGGCGGGGTAAACACCCATTTAGAATCAATTAACCTAGTTAACATAATCCCACTAACTGCATGTCTTTGGACCGTGGGAGGAAGATGGATTACTTCTTGCTATTAGGCACCAGTACTAACTGCCACAGTGCCATGCTTTCCCTTGCACTACACACTAGTACTGCTAGTGTTTGGTGTTCTGTGGCTTGTTTGTCTTCTAGTAGTCCCTCTCCTTTTTATAACCTTTTATAACCTTTTTATGACCTCCTTTTATAACTGAATTTCCCAGAGGAACCCACCCGAGGGATTAATAAAGTTTCATCTAAACTAGTCTAATCTAACCTGGCACATGCGATGTTTGATTCACACGTCTGTGAGCTTTAAAAGAAATCTATCAATCTCAGTTCTTATGCTCTGTATTTTTATTTTGGGACTTGACTAGAATAGTAGCATCTCAGTCCATCTCCTTGACAACAGTATATTTCAATTCCTGTCTCTTTAAGGCCTTCCTCCCTAAAATCATGATTGGTCAGTACTTGTTTATGGTACCTTTTTCCCTTGATTACAGATTCTGCAAGTTTATATATTTATTTCAAGACATTTAAATTCAGGATTGTCGTTGCCTGGACAAATACAGAAAAGGTCATGTTAAAGAAATCTACTGAAAGAAATGACTGATGCATGACGGGTCTATTGCAATTTTTACTTATTTTGTTTCCATCACTCAGACGACCTTTTAATCAAGGAAAAAAAAAGTGTCTGCACACTGAATGAAATTTTATTCGACTAAAAAGAGGCAACATTTACGTTGATATAAAAGGTACAAAATGTTGCCCATTTCAATCATTTAACATTTAGTGGAGCTGTAATTCAGTGTGCAGGCTCCTTTACCCACTGCCACACCTGTCCTAAATACTGTACAGGATATGCACACACTATCTTGCCAGTTGTTTATCAAGTCTGCAGATGTATCAAAAGTCACCACTTGAACTCCAGATGAACTGGAGCTTTAATCTTTTGTGTTTCAAGATTATCATTCTGTATGGATTAAAACAAGTCACGTCAGACCACAGCTCCAGTTTTTGCCACTTTCATTTGAAAGACAGAAAAAAAATATGCACACTGACTTTAAGGGAATTTCTCCTTGCAAATAAACCAAGAAATGCACAAATATGTATTGTCATTGTTGTTATTGTTACTTTATACTTAAAGTGACAGTCGTATTATATGGAAATGGAAATGAAAATAATACCAGTATTTAACCAGTCAAGTGTAATTCATATTCAGTTCAGGTTTGTTGCTGTGGAGACTTTTTGGTTTTGTTGTTGTTGTTGTTGCAGGGATTTCTTTCTCTCATTTAAAATTCAAACCTGTCACTCACAGAGTCCGTGTCTCACCCTGTCCCCTTCGACCGCACCCTACCAAAAGCACAACTTATAGTAGCTGACAGGTGATAGGTAGGTTGTGGGAAAGTTACTGGTTGACAGGTGGCGCGTTTCCACAACACTAAGGCTCATGCTCATTACCATGCCACGAATGGCCCGTGTGGGAGAGTGCATTCATTACGTTTGGCTAGTGCGGTGACTCCAACACCCTTTTGTGATTGGTTACAATCGTGTTAGTGTAGGAGTCTGGACCTGTTTGCACTGAATTAGCAAAACATAGTGTATATTATATTTTAGCCTGTATTATACTGTACAATAGTACAATAAGTGCTGTTAGACAAAGATGGAATAAATACTTTTTTTTTTAACACAGCTGCATAATTTTCAGTTATGAAATCAGCATGGCTGTACAGCTGATGTAAAAAACTCATTAAATATTTGGTTGGACTGTGGAGAGACTCACTGCCCATAAATTTTAGTCATCTGGGAATTAGGTTTTTAGTGTCAGGTAACAAGTCAGGTAAACATCTACAACATGTATATGCACAGATTTCCAGCAGATCTTTATGGTCTCCATGGGAACCGGATTAATTCAGCTTTATTGACCTTTGTGCTATTTAGAAATAGGTCTTCCACAACATTTTCAAATATTCACCAAAACCTAAAGTGCCACATTGATTGTTGTTTGTACGTGTAGTCTATTCATTATCTGCCTTTGTTTCGTTTGCTCTGAGCTGAAAGGAACTCAATCCTCATCAGCTTAATACATTTCTCACAAATGGTTCTGTCTGGTGTTGTACTTTTTTTTGTTTTGGGTTTTTTGTGTGTGCAATTTTTGCACACTTGCATTTTATGTAGTCCTGTGTTAATTGACCGGGGCAGCACGGTCGCACGGTGGTTAGCACTGTTGCAGCACAACAAGAAGGTCCTGAGTTCAATTCCAACATCAGGTCTTTCTGTGTGGAGTTTACATGTTCTCCCCGTGTTTGCGTGGGTTCCCTCCGGGTACTCCGGCTTCCTCCCACCGTCCAAAGACATGCAGCTTGTGGGGATAGGTTAATTGGATAATCCAAATAGCCACTAGGTGTGAATGTGAGTGCGAATGGTTGTCTGTCCCTGTGTGTTGGCCCTGCGACAGACTGGCGACCTGTCCAGGGTGTACCCCGCCTCTCGCCCTATGACAGCTGGGATAGGCTCCAGCGCCCCCTGCGACTCTGAAAAAGGATAAGCGGAAGCGAATGGATGGATGGATGTTATATGTAGCACCATGCTCTTGGAGGAATGTTATCTCGCTTCACTGTGTACTGTACTGCTGGACATGGTTGAAATGATAATAAAGCCACTTGACTTGAGATTGGTGACAGAAATGTCCATGACTGTGCGAGCAACCCTGATTTAACTTATCTTGTACATACATTAATATTTTTATAATATTTTAAGCTTGAAATCGTCTTTTTTTGGCCAGGTGTGGGGGTGGTGTTTGACTACCTTCTGTTAAATGAAAAACATGGGTTTTAATGTTTTTGTTTAAAAATTCTACATAATTTTTGTTTGATGCCCAGTAACTTTTTTAACATAAGGATCACTAAACTGACTAATTGGTTTGATCAAGGAAAGCCGATAAAAGCAATTTAAAATGGTCAAGTATTCAGCATGTGGTTTAAATATAAATAATAACAGGTGTTGAACATTCATTTAAAAATCTAATTAAAATTAAATTAAAAATCAACTGCAGCACTTAGGAAAAATATATAATTTCAAATAATCACAAGTCACCGATTCCTCACATGGGAGCTGAGGGTAGTGCAGGTAAAAAAGTAACTAAAAGTTTTTAGGTGTAAAGGATTTGTTTTTGTTTTAATCCTGTAGGCAGGTGTTAAAGTGGGAATGAATGATCCAGAATGGCATTCTGGGCCCTTTAGTTATTGAGCATTTAACTCTGATTAATGACAGGTTAATTCAAAATGCTGTCAAGGGACTTAATTTTTTGCGTACTGCAACCTGGTATTGCTTGAAGTTGACGGCATGGAGATAATTGCTCAGTAATAAGAAACTAATGACATCCCACGGTCCACGTGCGATCCCAACACATCATTTTTTTCTGTCTTTCCTTCGTGTGATGCATTGATTGTGTAGATGGATTGTGGCCAGAGTACTTACATGTAAGCTCCTCTTCTTAGCGCTAGCATAAATGGAGTAAAGTTTTATTTTATATATCTGCTGTATTTCCCAGGAAAAGAAAAATATTGTTAATGTGAGATTCTTCTAATATTTAAAGACTGCTAGGTAAGTAGCATTTGGGAAACTGGAAATTTAAAGCATATCTGGAGTGTTCTAACTAAGGTTAGAGTTAGTTAATAAGATACAGGCTCTATAGATCAAGTTTTTTAATGTTGCAAACGTTCTTGAAAAACAAACTAGATAATTTAGTACAATTTAATTCTGGCAAATCTAGATAGATTGTAATATTGCAGTTTCCAGTAATGCTCTTTACCAGAGTGGTACAGAGCAGACTGGTATTCATGGTCAGTGTTACGTTACCTTAGCAGTATCAGACATCAATTTAAATTAGAGTTACATTGATTTATTGGCTAGGGACCAGAAGTGTCTGATTTTCAGCCTTGTGGGGACTGACAGCAGCCTATTTGCCAAACAGGGAAATGGTCATGTGCATTCACTTAGCAGATAGATTATGGTCACTTTATTATGGTCATTATGGTCAATTTGGGAATCTAGTTTAAATTCAAGCCAATGACCAAATCACCAAACGAAATAAGCCTCAATCTTCAGTTCAAATGCACAAAGGGCAGCAGCACAGGTCAGCTGATCACAGGCTGTACACAAAGAAATCTACTGCAGTTCATGATACACAATATTGTGACTAAATTCTAAATGATTGTTTTCCTGACACTGCAGCCAATCTGCCAAATCCCACTTTCACCCATGACTATTGAATACAGTGCATTTTTACAGGCTGAATCTTTCTGGTTTAATTCTTTAAATGATACAGTACTTTGGCACTGGCTCTAAAATAAAATAATTTTTATCTCACAGGTTTTTTTTCTCTTCCTTCTTAAAGGACTTTTGAGTGTGGCTTTGGCATTTAGTTTCAAATTGCCATGAAATATACTCATTTTAAAAAGAAACTGAACTAATGGAATAAAGCTATGAGATTTAAAAATGATTCACTTAGTATTATTCTTCCTTTTCTGACATTTTTGAACCTGAACTTTTAATGGAGCTGTTGATGGAGAATCAAATTCAACAACTAAATCGGAGGATCAAAAAAGAATGAATGGAAACCGAAGGCTTAAAGGTTTCATTTTTTAGATTAAAGTTGTTGCAGAGTCAGAGAAGATTTTAACATTTCAAACTGGGCCATGGGGATATGTAGTTACATTACGTTATGAGTTTATATACTAATAATATATTAGTTAGCAGCTATAGTTTATTTAGGGATTGTGATTTATAATTTCGAATTTATTTTGGTTGATGAGCAATGTATTCCACGTGTAAATAACTTGGATACACATGTGCTTTATACCTGCTTTATATCACAATAATACAACAAAGAAATTTAGCGCAAACTTTAAAAGCTGAAAAAACAAACATGAGCTAGTAATAGCTAAAAATGCTAAAATTACTTGAACCCACCCATATGGAAAAGATATATATAAATCTTATAAAGTTTGTATCTGTCTTGTGTGAAACTTGTATGAAAAGCACACAAGAGTGAAAACAGATATAAAACTTGTATGTATTGGATACTTACTAAAGCAATATATGAAAGTAATGAGAAAGTGGCCACTTTCATGAGTAAATCATATAAGTTTTTACTGTTTCTTTTCCATATGGGCAAGTAGGAAAGTGTTGTTCTGCTCATTGTGTGACGCAGAGGATTAGCATGCCAGTTAAATGCCCTGAAATGTAACAGAAAATATGCTTAGCATGTGTGACACCCTTTGATTCAAGGCTGAGCTCTAGTTATCTAATCCGGCTTTGTCTTTTAAATTGAGAAACAAGGTTATACAATCGGTTTGAAGAAATGGGAGAGAAATTTGCTTTGAAGTTTTCGCTGGAGTGTTACTGAGACTGAGACAGCGACAGAAACTGTGGGTGGTAATTGTGTGAAACAACTATCTATCCTACTTTTAACTTTGACTCACCACTGAAACATTTAGGTGCAGCCAGCTGAAACAAATGGAAATATTTCTCCATCATTCCACTTTTCTCCTTTGAAATATCACTTTTTTCTTTATCCTTGGGGCTTTAGGAAGGTTTTTTTTTAATTACGTCCAAATTTTTCAAATAATTTGTCAGTACTTTTTTTGGCAAAGGCAACTGCATCTGTCAGTGGTCTATTGTAGAAATACTCAGGGAGTTAATTATGATTTATTATCAAAGCTGTGTGCAGCAAAGCCATGAATTTAATCTCACTGAATAGTTTAATGAATTACAAGAAAGGCTTGACGCCATCCAAGAGGATAATAGGACATAATTCTAAATGTTTTTTGCTCTGAAACATGTAGGAAGAAACTTTGTAAAACAAACAGCACAGGCACCTTAGACCAGAAAGACACCGAGTAAGATGTAAGCGTGTTATCTTCTCTCTCTAAGTCTTTGCCTCGGAGTTGCTGGGGTGCTGTGAAATTAATGAGAGAAAACTGCTGGTGTTGTGGTGGGTATAAAGGCATCAGATGCCTTCCTGTGCTCTGAGAGAATTATTAAAGTGCTAGTTGCCAGGCAGAGACAAGGAGATGAGTGGAAACCCCTCGCCGAGCACTCCATGCATGTCAGGAGGGGGAAGGAGCGCTGCGAGGATGCAGGAGGGATGCAGAGAAATATGTTCTTTTTTGGCTTTCACTACCTAGCACCATCTGGTCAGTCATTTGGGTGTTTGTGTTGCTGTTGTTTTTTCTGTTTTTTGTTTGTTGCTCTAAATGTGACAGGGGACAAATGCACCGAATGTGGAGAAACTTAGGATGATGGATGTTCTCCACATGCAGAGTGTCAATGAACACAGCAGCCTGGACCGTGCTAGCAGCACGGCGCCTGCAGGGGAGCAGTGCCAAAAAATGACACACTGCACCTCGGCACTTCTTTTCTCAACAAATTTTTAGTTTGTGTGAAAATCTGCAGGGTTTTACTGATGTTGTAGTCACTGTCTTCACTTTTAATAAAAACAGATTAAATTAAATTAATAAAAAAACTAGTAAATTAATAAACAAGAGACCTGATTATAAAGGTAAAAATGATCATGGATCAGCCGAAACATTAAAACAACTGACAGGTGAACGGAGTAAGTCGTATGGTCTCGTTACATTGGCACCTGTCGAGAGTTGGGATGCATTGGGCAGCAGGTGAGCAGTAAGCTTTTGATGTCATTGTGTTGGGAAAACGTCAAGCGCAAGGAGCAGAGTGTCAGTCTGTCACATGTAATTAGGCAATTATGCACATTTGCATTCTGTGTTTTCACCACGCATCCTGATCTAAAACCAAATCTTTACACCATTATTCCACACAGTGTTCACAGCACTATCACTTCACTCTACAGGAACGCTGGATTACCAGATTATTCCAGCCCGTTTTCTGCATTTAAAGTTAATTTTATCCAGTCCCACTAATAAAATCCACTGATCAAATCAAAAACCTATGAGTCACTCATCAGTGAGTAACTAAAATGATAAATAACAGTTTTGATCGGCTGTTTTTGGCTTCTAAATTAGTCACCACACCACCCGGAGCTCCAATGTGAACATGAAATAAACATCAAAAGATATGAAGTGTTGATCGATATGAATTATTCTGAGAAAAATAGCGGTATGGTTCAGACCTATGAGCCCAATGTGAAAGCTGAAAATATTGCTCTCTAGGTATAAAAAGTTCAACGTGGACTTTGTAATGTCATTTTCTATCCATCTATAGAGACATACATGGATAGAAAGAGTCTTATCGCTCATTCACTTCATGCTTTTACAAACTGATTTGAGCAGAATTTAGTCAGCAATGTGAGAATGATAATTAGCATAGGTTAAAAAATGTATTCTTGATAATATTGGTCAAAGCGACTGTCAACAATGACTCAAGGTGCTTGTATGATACTATAAATGCTATGCAGAGCTTTTTACAGTCACTGCTATTTTATTTCCTTAACTTTCTCCAAGATAGTATTATATAGTACTATATAGCTTGATAGTATCAGGTTGGATCTCCTTTTGGTTTCAGGACTGATGCAATTGTTCATGGTGCAGGAAACATTCCTCAGACATTTGTGTCTATGTTGACATGAGAGCAACAGTTGTCATAGAGTTTTTGTTTGCATGATGCAAGTCATCCATCGCACCAGATTAGAAAGGTGGGTGACGCAGACCAGCCAATCTGGTACCAACAACAGTGTCACATATAAATAATCTTCCTTCCTCCCATTGCGATGCTCAGTTTGGTCTTCACCAGGTGTTTTTAAGTGCGTGTACATGCCTGAATGCACTGAGCTGCTGTCATGTGATTGGCTGATTAGAGCATTGTCTTTTTAGTAATATTTTTTGATTCTCAGCTATGCATCTTTAGTATTTTTTAATATATTTGTGATCTTTTCTCTTTGTGATGAACCTATCTGTGGTTCCCCTTTCTGTTAAACCTTCAAGCAAGTCAACATTTAACCTTCAAATAGCCTCATTGCTGCTGGGTAACATGCAGTTAGCTTTAGCTAGTATTCCTAAAGCTAATGCATCGGTTTAATGCCCATAATCTTCTCACTGCATATCCAAAGGAATCTTAAGATATTGTTTTCTAATAAGGGAGAGGCAAAACATGTGATAAGAGATTGGTTCAAAGTATCCAAATATTTTACTCTAGCCTTGTATATACCAACATACTGTAGCACAGCAGCTAGCAAACAATTTTCTGCTGATGCACTGAACAAATTGGAGAAGAGGATGACACATCCTGGCTTGGCAGCATGCAGCTTGAAAATGTTGCTTCCTAATTAGCTTGCATTTCATAAAATATATAGATGCTACAATATTATATATTCTACTATCTTAAATTAATTCTAACTTGGCTTTAAATGCAACTTTGCAAAAAAAATGACAGATTAAATGGCACAAGAAATGCCTTCTGGGGACAGAAGGTAAGTAATCTTATATAAAACATGAGAAAAAAATCTTTAACAAAATAAAAAGTGCTCACTAGATTTTGGCCATAGGCCACGCTTATTATCTTTGCCATGATAAATCTCCCACCACTACTTTTGCACCACTGCCTGAGGTTAATCAGACATATTTTACTCTAGCACTCCCAATTTCAACTGATTGCACCTTTTTTGGCTTTTTTTTTTCTTATATCGGTCATCTACCACCTTCAAAACTTGTTGAAAAGTTTGTTTTAGACCTAATTATCATGACATTTGAGAACATGAATGGGGAGACGTTTTTACTTTAACAGCAAAACATCAGCAAAACATCAAAATCAGCAGCATGCTTTAAAGCTCTGACATTTTCCTAGAACGTTTTCCAGGGAATGTTGACAGTCAGTGTTTGTGGTGATATTTTCATCGTATCATGGTTGACACTGCAGTATTCTCCTGTCATCACTGAAACAGAGCACAATTTGGCTTTGGTGGAGAAAATCTCCCTTTGCCCAGGATAAGCGAGTCTGTGGGTACTTCACTTTACAGAGTCCTCCATGCAAAATGTCAGAGCAGTGATATGACTGCTGGCTGTTTGCTAGGACATCAGCCTCGACACTGGGAGTTCAAAGCCTCTTTGTACCTTTTATACTGCACTCTGTCCCCTCACTGTGCTCGTATTGACATCTGCTTTAGTAGGAGTATGAGCCCATTAATTCGTGGAAGAAGGGAAGGTCGGACACAGAAGGTCAGAAGAGAGAGAAGCAGAGGAAGGGGGATGGGGAGAAAATAGTTGAAAGGGTCAGAGAGAGAATTGTAGATAGAAAGGATAAAACTCGTGAACAAAAGTGGGAAAAAAGGGGTGACCAAAAGAGAGTTGAAAATTTGAAAACAGCAATGAATATTGAACCAGAAAAAATATAAAGCCATACTCGGGGGACTAAATTGTCCTGTTCACTGGTACCATCCTGTTTCAAAGCAGCAACCATCGTTCCCATCCCAAAACAGTCAATGTCACATGTCTGAACGATTTCAGACCTGTGGCACTCACCCCCATTCCCGCCAAATGCCTGGAGAGACTGGTCATTAAACACATCAGAGCTGCTTTTCCACCATCCCTGGACTTGCACCAGTTTGCATACAGGGAGAACCGGTCAACCGAGGATGTGATCGCCACAGTGCTGCACACATTACTGAAGCACTTGGAACACAGGAACACCTATGCACGGCTCCTCTTTGTAGACTACAGCTCGGCTTTTAATACCATCCGGCCATACAAACTCCGTCCCAAACTCCACCAACTGGGACTTAACTCCTCTCTGTGCAACTGGATTGTGGACTTCCTCACTAACCGTAGACAGAGTGTCAGAGTGGGTAAGAACACCTCTTCCACCCTTGTGGTCAACACCGGTGCCCCTCAGGGGTGTGTTCTGAGCCCTCTGCTATACACTCTCTTCACCCATGACTGTATTTCCTCCTGCGCGTCCAATCTCATTGTTAAGTTTGCAGATGACACTACAGTGCTCGGACTTATATCCAACAATGATGAGACAAACTATAGGACAGAGGTGCAACAACTAGAGTCATGGTGCCACGACAATAACTTGGTCTTAAACACCAAAAAGACCAAGGAGATCATTGTAGATTTCCGGAAGAGGGGCCATAACAACCATCTGCCTCTCTTCATTGGCAGTGAGGCGGTGGAGAGGGTGAGCAGTTTTAAATTCTTGGGGGTAACTGTGACCGAGGACCTGTCCTGGGGCAACCATATCACCTCAGTTGTACGGAAGGCCCAACAGCGCCTCTACTACCTGAGGAGACTGCGGAGCGCACACATTCCCAGATCTCTGATGTTGAACTTCTACAACTGTGCCATCAGCAGCGTTCTGACGTATGGATTTCTAGTGTGGTTCCCCAGCTGCACCAAGGCCGATCAGCAAGCACTCCAGCGGGTGGTGAAAGAAGCTGGCAGAATTATTGGAACAAGTCTGCCAGAGATCAGTAATATCTTCCCCACTCGCTGTCTGAGGAGGGTGCACAGTATCCTGCGGGACCAACATCACCCTGCGCGCCACCTTTTCCATCTGCTGCCCTCAGGGAGAAGGTACAGGTCTATACAGGCCAGAACATCCAGACTGGCCAACAGCCTGTATCCACAGGCTGTGAGGCTCCTGAACTCTCTGCCCCCCTCTCACGGACAATAACCATATCCAACTTCTTAATAGCAATGAACTGGTCTGCATTGGTGCATCATATCTTTATTCTCTTCCCCCTCCTGCCCCCCCCCCTCTTTCTTAAATAGATAACTATCATATCTGATATCATATCTCACAGTACAATAATATTGAATGGGTTGCATTGTTGTATTTTGTCATGTTTCTCAGGTCTTTGTCTGAATTTCTACGAACATTATTGCTAAGGATTGTCTTATTGCATTGGAGTCACACTGGGTTAAATATGTACACTTGGGTTTTAAGGGGTATTTATTATTTTCTTCTTTTTTTGGGTTGTATGGAAGCCCCAAACGCAATTTCATTGTTCTTGACAATGACAATAAATAAATAAATACTAAATACTAAATACTAAATACTAAATTCCAATATCAAAAAAGAAGAAAGAAATAAAGAAGCCCAGCATGTCTAAGGACAAAAATAGAAAATGAAAGAATTTTTGGTGGGGTTTTTTTGGAATGCAGACAACATATATAGAAAGTTGCTTCAGAGTGACTCTAAATAAAGATGTATTCATGTCCATTTAAATCAAAATTCAAATGAAAGGCAATTAAAATATACTTATAACCAAGCATATAATGAATTTTAAAAACTTAAGTATTATGTATCTTTTAATATTTAAAATTCTGATTCTGTCCAGGAATTCTGATATAGAATACAACTTGATACCTCTATGTTACAACAGCATCTGTACGAGAGATTCCTGCCAGTCGTCTGCATATTTTCAGTGAGTATTACAGGAAAACTGACTTTCCTGTTTTACAGCCATGTTAAGGAAGGTTTAGGGATGTGCGTTGTGCTGCTGATGTTGTTGTCTTTGTGATGCAGCATTTAAAGACAACAAACAATATATGTGAAAAGATCAAAATCATACTTCAGGATTTTCCTGCTTGGAAATTTAAAAAAAAAGAAAAAAGCATTTGTTCCTCTTGAACTTGTAATTTTCTAAAAGCACGATGTGTCATTGTTGCAGTTTTCTATTGCACTGTCTTGTGTTTGTGTCGTTCTGTTCTGTCTAGTGTCGCACTGTCTTGGTTTCGTGTTTTTGCAATTCTTGCACACTTGCACTTTATGTAGTCCAGTGTTGACTGTCTGTTATGTTATATGTAGCACCATGGGTACTGTATCACTGCACATGGTTGAAATGACAATAAAGCCACTTGACTTGTTGGGGACTATTTCAGCAACATTTTACAGTGCCACTGTGGCGTTGACTCAAAAAACACACCCACCACTCAATAAATCTTTTAGCTGTGTGAAATATTGGATTAAAGGAAAGGTGTCTAGAAATGTGATGAAGCACGCAGAAACCCAGGTAAAGTCCAATTTATTTTACTTTTATGTTTCCTGTCATTTCAATCAATATTTCTAGTTTTACATGCAGAAGAAGATTTCATTTAAATACCCTTGTTTATTTTCTACAGTATGTCAAACTGTGTCTGTTCTTGGAATTATTGTGTTCCAGTTATTGCGTTTTAACAGTGCAAAGTCACTTGCGGCATGTTCATAAGTAAATACATTTCTTAAAAAACCACCAGTCGGGATACAACATCGACTGGTCATCAGCAAACACCACAGATTGTACAATTGCCACCATCATCAGAGGGCAAAATTTGTTTGTTGACTAGCCAGGTCACACCTTGGACATGTATGACTGCACTCAGTGGGGTTTTCCTCTTATGGCTTAGCGATTTGTTGGATACGGATTTGGGGTAAAAATGTGTGGTTTATTTGCAGTTTATTAATCAGAAACTCTTCAATAAATGACATTTTTTGGACAAACACTGAATATATTTTTAAAAAGCTTAGTACAGGGAATCTGGATAAAACATGACTTGGATCAAAGGAGTAGAAGCTCAATAAAGGTTTTTAAATTCATGCGGGCGAGATCTACATTCAGTAAATGCTCTTTATACTTTGGCTTGAACTGTTGCACTGGTCTATGTTCGCTCATAATGAGCATAATTCATTTAAAGGAGTAACAGTCAAAAGAAGAAAATAATCAAAACTAATACCTCAAAATTAAGAACGAAACAAACCAAAACATCTGCAGCCATGTAGTTGATTGAAAGTGAGTTTAATTATGAGACATATCAGTGGACCTTGACTGTAGCCAGTGCTGCATGGATATTTTATGGTTAGCTGAAGTACATTTTCTGTACTGAATGCAATACCACAACAAAATGTTATCATTCTTCTGCAAAAGTTATTCAAGAATTCATAGCTCTGCAAGAAAATGAGAAACAGTAGTACTGCGGGGCTGGAGTTTCAGTTTACCTCCTGCTGCTATGAGACAGGAACATTTGATGGTGAACTGTATTAGAAACACACACAGTAAAACTTGGCTGAATTGCGCATCTACTGCACTGTTCCAAAAAATAGTAATGTCAAATTATTTTACTGTGTATTTTACAGTTGTGTACTGTTTTTCTAGAATATCATTACATTTACATAAGTAGACTGTGATCTGACACGTCAAATGTAAAATAACATAACATCACTGTAAATGTAATAAAACCCAATTTACTTGTTTGTTAAATATATTTTGTTGTACATATGCGTATTTAGATTGTAAAAATACATCCAGGAATGTCTCCCATCATGCCTTGGGACATGTGTTTAGATGTTCTTGTTTTATTGTTTATGGTTACGTTACTTTTAACTGTTATCTTGAATGTTGTGTTTACGACGTGGTGCAGCGTCACTGACAGTTGTTGTTTTGTAGCGAGAGTGCTGTACCATGAGTGACTTCTGTTGTGCTGTTGTTGAACCTTGAGGCACATTGTAGCACCGGCAAGTGTTTTAATAAAGAGCTCCCCCTACCAGCTTGGGGTTAAATAACAAGCTCAATCTCTCTCTGTGAGCTTCTTTGTTAAGATTTCTCTGCATGCCACAATGTAAAACATTGCATGGATATGCTGTGCTAATTATATATTTTGAAAAAGAAATGTAGAGGTAGGAATTGCAATTAATATAAATAACATGACGCTAAGCATCGACCAATGAATGTGAACTAACAACAACAAGGTCGCGGGTAACGCTGCGACCGTAGGAAAAAACCCTAATATGAAGGTAATTAACTGTGCATTTTACAGTAATGTTCTGTTCTTCTAGAATATCATTAAAGTTACGTAAATAGACTTTGACTTCACATTTTGAATGTAAATTAACGTTAAATCACTGTAATGCAATACAACATAATTGTCATGATTATTAAATGTATCTGTCTGTACATATGCATATTTAGATTGTTAAAATACATTCACAAATGTATCAGGATTTCACAAATATCTGTCCGTTATTTAAAAGATTGAACTGTTGAATTCAAATGTAATGCTATGGAAAAGTATATAACATGATCCCTATAAGCTTGTGTTACATCACATAAGTATTATTATCATCATTGCTAGTTAGGGCGTTCGTGGCTCAAGAGTTGGCAGTTCGCCTTGTGATCAGAAGATTGCCGGTTTGCGCCCCGGCTCGGACACTCTCTGTCGTTGTGTCCGTGGTCAAGACTCTTCACCTACCGCCTACTAGTGATAGCCAAAGGGGCCGATGGTGCGATATGGCAGCCTCGCCTCTTTCAGTCTGTCCCAGGGCATGCAATCAATTATTATTTAAACCAACTGTTAACTGTATATTTCTGTACATTTACGTATTATGATTCATATTTCCACATTCAGTGACCTTGTTTATAGGTAATTTCATTGTTTGATCACGTAAAAATGTTCCTAATTTAATGTCTAAAAGCACTTGGAAAAGGCAGAATCCCATGTCAACAAACTCTATTTTCATTACTGAAAATAACTGTATTTTTATGGGACAGTTATTTTCTGTTATTTTACGGTCGTATTTTGGCGCCCCAGCTGCCGGAATATTACCGTTTTTTTAAGATGTTTTTTTTTTCCCTATTTATAGATGATTTCATTGTTTAATCACATTAACGTGTTCCTGATTTTATGTTTAGCGGCACTTGAAAAAGGCGAGATCCCATATCAAATTAGCGCAACTAATTGTATTTTCATTACTGGAAATAACCGTATTTTTATGGGGAGTTATTTTCTGTTATTTCACGGTCGTATTTTGGCGCCCCAGCTGCCGGAATATTACCGTTGTTTTAGGATGTTTTTTTTAACAGTGTGCTGTGGATGTACAACACGCCCTGTAAACTAGTATCACAGTAAAATCTCAATATGACCGTCTTAATTAAAGATACCATGTTTTACTAATGCATATATCACAGAAATAAGTATGAATTGTTTAGTTGCAGATAAAAGGTTTTCAGAAGTTCTGCTTAGATGCATTTGTTCCCTTTTCAATGTCACTTAAATTGCCTTTCTTCCCCATTATGGTGCTAAATTTGAACTCGAGCTCATCTTGACGATGCCTAAATGCACTGAGCTGCATCCACCTGATTGGCTGATTAGGCATTTGCATCAATGAGTAGTTTAACTGGTGTACCTAACAAAGTAAGCGTAGGCCCGTTTTCAGCAACTGGCACTCTCATGTTCCAGTGGCACATTGTCTTACTGATGCACGTTTATTATTTTAAAGGTTTTGTGATCGAATAAAGCTTAGAACTTTTCTACTAATTTAAGAAGCAATAGCTGAGTGTCTGAGGCATCGGCCCCAGTGGGTTTGATTATAGTCTTACAGCCAAAGATATTTGTCATTCTCGCATCAGAATGTTATTGTTGTAAAAATGAAGGTTGTTAAATATCGAAAACTGCCAAAAACTGAAATGTTCATGAGACAATGTGAGTTTTCTCTTCCAACAAACCAGAATATTCTGGCACGTTCTGGATTTACTGAAGCCAGTCAAGGACTCGTGATGTGTCTGTTTTAAATTAGAGACCCTGATGCAAGTTTCCTACCACTAATTTTATTATTGTTCAAAGCCGGTTCTTGCATTAGGTAGCACAATATGACACTGGAACATTCCTGTGACCAGGAGAGAAAGTGAACCTTTATATGCCTACATGAATGTTAAAAATAAAAAGTATCAATGATTAACAATTCCATTAATCAGTAATTGCCACTTCATGCAGTACCGTACATTACTTGTGGCTTGAAATCTTGGAAAAATTACTGTTTTTAAGAAGACCACAGCAGTATTATCAGTTCCTTTTGAGGCTATATTTGCTTTTATTTCACCAGTGTAAGACTGACCGGCATTTTTGTTTGAAGCAAACCATGTGTATGTAAAAGGATAAAAATATAGCTCCCAAGAAGCGTAGCTAAACTACCTCAAAAATGGGCACTGTGATTTTTATGCATGAAAAATCAGGAGGTGGGATGTTCAAATTGAGCTAAAAACATGTCAATTCTACACTGATGGTGAGGTCCTGGTTATTTTTGCCACACATAACAGACTTTTATGCAAGTAATTAATATTCTGGTTCTTGATAACACGTTAAATCTAACTAGATACCTGACAAGATCCATGGAAGTACTTCTAAAAGGACAAATAGGCCTAAGGGACTTAAGTTCAAGCAGCAAAGCATTTTGATTGTGGTTCAGAAACAAACAATTTCAATGATATAAAAAAAAAGATGGAAGGAACCTCCACTCCACAGGTTCACAAGGTGCTGGCTTCCTAAAGGTGACAATACTATTGAGTTATTTTCATAGCCATATAGGTTTACTTTACTTAAAAAGGTAAACATGGCTTTAAAAATTCATGCTAAGGGTAAAAGGAATATCTTATCAAATTTTCAGTCCAGCCAGTATTTACTGAGATATTAAAACCTCTGAACAATACAAGTTTATTATGTTGTTGCCTTAAAACATATAAAACAGAGTTCAGACTTCTGATAAAAGGTTTAAAAGGGTCGATTTTAACCCACATCACTATTTGCTAATGCTAACTAAAGTTGGACTTTTTCTTTCTTTGAAATTGGAAACGCTCCTATATGTTGTTTTAGGAAAGCTTACATGGGTCATTTTAGACTGCAGATGCAAACAACCAACATGGTCATTTAGCTTGAGGACTTGTTGGATATTTCAGCCACGCTAGCTGGTATGGATAAAAGCAAAAAACCCATTTCAGAGAGTCGTTGGAGAAAAAGGGAAAAACATAAAAGCCTTTTTTGTCCTGACATCATCCGAACAAGAGATGGAGCTTCTCTGCATCAACAGGCGTCTGCTCTCTGAGGGCCCAAATCATCTCCCTGGTTATTAATAGAGTCACACAGAAAAGTAAACAAAACTGGAATTATGGAAAGCAAATTGTCTTTTTCATAATGTGGGCTGTTGGAGGTCATCCCCGATGCTTCACATTGCCTCCTGGCAGAATTAAGAAACGCCTCAGCAAGCCCACACAGCTGCATTGTTCATTCCTATCGTTAAATTGCTGTGCTCTGCGGTCTGTATAAAAGAAAAATGTTGCCAAAATGCCCTGCTTTCACCTCGCGGCTCAGCTCAGGATTTTGTCACTGTTTTGTCCCAGGGGCTCCTCAGCTACTTCAGAGACACATGAAGACATGGTGTGCCGTTCCTCTACACGGAACTCGCCCACGGGCAACCGCAGAGACTTGTGTCACGGTCTCTTGCTGTATGAAGTAATCAATTAATAACAAACTCTCATTTGCATCAAGCTGCACCCTGCAGGGAGAAGAAAATTACATGCGGATGAAGAAATAGAGGGACAGAAGCAATGCCGTCTGCTGTTCATGTTCAGATCGATTTTTAAGGCTGCAGAGCGAGTGAGAAAGTCTTTCATGTAACAGCTTTATGTTGGATGGTACTTGTGCAAACCCCAGACAATACTGTATATTTGAAGCTCTGTTCGAGTGGCAATTTCTTTGAGCCAAAACAGAAGAGAGAAAAAGAGATTGAGAGAAATAGACGGTTGACTTGATGCCCACCATCTTTTCAAAGAGGAAGGAACTTGGCCTGATAAAATGCTCTCACCAGATTGTGTCTGAAGTAAATTGATAGAGGATGGATGTGTGGGAGGGTGTAGGTCTATCCACGTAAACCTCAAACCGACCTGGCTGAAAGAATAGGAAGTAGGGGAGACCGGGGATAGTTGTAACATTTTTGACATTTCTGTCTGTAAATTGGAGCTCTTTTAAGGTAGTGGATTCAAAATGTAATGCAAAGTATTTACATGTCTCTGCTATTAAATAGTACAGCTATTTTCTCTGCAGCACAATTACCCATTGCATGGTATGGTCTCAAACACAAAGAGTGAAATGTTACAATTAACCCCATAGTCTGGGTTAGTTGTAACATATCCTGGGGTAAAATGTAACACAATGAAATAAGGGTACTAACAAAATATTAACATGTAATCTTTGTTTATTCAACACATGAATGCACTTACATCCATTTATGTAGCTATGTGTGTGTGTGACAGAATGCAGAAATCTAGCTTTTGAACATATACCAACCCCCCAAAAAAGACAAATTATGGAATTTTCTGCAACTGAATATTTCATTAATTTTGGTTGGTCTTCCTTGAGTTTGGCCTCATTGGCTCAGTGGGCATTAGAACCTACAACTCTTGCACCAATTTTGAACATAACAATGAAGCTGAAAAATGTAGTTGTTCACCAGCATCGCAATTCCATTACTTTTTATCATGGCTTACCTTGGTGTGGTTTGCAAAGTGCTTCAGAAAGATGAGGAAATCTGTTTCTTGCACTCATCCTGATTTATTTCCACCAATACTTCCTACTGGTCCATCTCTGACACAGAGGTCTGCATAATGTATGTGTGGGAACACAAACAGTGGAGGAATTGTGTTGCCAATGGCATTAACCGCATATACAAAAGCGACCAGTGAACCTCTCTCTGCTGATGTCGTTGCCCCAACTTGTTTAATATAAGTTAAAGTAATAGTGTGGTAAGTTGTAACATCTGCATTATTGTTACAACTAACCCAGACTGTTGCTGTTACAACTGACCCAGACTCCTATAGCCATGAACTAGCTAACATCACAGCCAACGGCTAAAACATTAGCACTAAAGACCTACACAGAATATATCCCCATAGACATACAAATAACATAATTTAAGTTTGATGACTTTAACTGCAAAGCAGATAATGCTATTAGAAATTGAAATAAAGTAGAAAAACTTACTTTTTGGCATACAAATTACTTTTTTTGGTGTTAAATTGTCTGTTTTTGACAAAATGTGCTGATTTTTCACATGTGATAGCAGAACTGAGTTGGGCATGCACAGGATGAGTCACATCATTTGAAACTTAGCCCTGATTGGAGAAATTGGAAGTGTTACAACTGACCCACGTTACAACTATCCCCGGTCTCCCCTACTTTACTAATCCCCATCTTTAACTCCTAAATACTGATATAACGTTAGGTATACAGCAGGTTTGGACGCAGAAAAACCAGACACTACTAGAGAAAAAATCACTGCAATGCTCCACATAATAACAGGTATCAGAAAGATGCTGATTGTGATGCAGAAGGAACGAGCTGGTATCATTTTGCTGATTAGCAAATAAAAACAACTCTAAATATCAAGGTTAAAACAATTCTAAATTTGGTCACACTGAGGTTTTTTTTTTTTTTTAAATATAATGGGTTTTTTTTAAGAAATCAGGGATACATAGACTCATCAGCTGTTTAAGGACAGATTGCATTTCAAACATCATTTAACTAGAAGCGTAATCAAAAAGCATTATGTGGATATGAATTGATTTTGATGGAGTGTGCTGTCAGGTCTCATGTAAAAAAGATTTTTTTTAAAAAGATAAAAGACTCCCTAGTCGGATGGATAACTAGCTAAATAAATAAATAATGTTTGTGCTATGGGAAGAGTTGCATAAGGTAAGTACAATCAGAGTTATCATAGGTAGTCACAGCCAGACTAAAAGCTAAAAGGAGGAGCACAATTTTAACAACAATTTAATTGACTTTACAGAACTAAGTAAAAGAATTGGCACATTTATGGGAATCCACATGATTGTGAGTCAACTGCCTACAAAGTGTTGTGTTTATTTGTAATAACTAATCTGATTTTGCAGACACATTGACTTCAGTGTTGCAAGTTAACTTTAATATGAAATACAGACCTGGCTATATGAAGTCCACATGTCTTAGGTATTCTGGACTTTTTAAATCTCTTGGGTAACTCATGTGTCAACATGATTCAATCAAACAAATGCAAACCTGGCAGAATAAGAAATAAACAATGAATAATACCCAAGTTATTTGGTCCATACACGTAGAATTAAAAACACTACAGAAAAGCCGCGTATGATGGAAGATTAAGGCTTAATTCAGTGAAGAACTTTGAACTGCAGCATTATTGAGCTTCACCTTTTACTGACCACCTCCAGTGTCCAGTATTAAACTTTCCTTTGGCTGTCTGTACACAGATCTTAAAAATCTTTGTGCAAAGGCCAAGAGCTTTCTGGTTTCTGTTTGTAGTCCATTCGTAATCCAGGTTCTGTTAATCAATCACATTTGAGCAGATTGTCCATGACAAACATTTGAATTTGTGGAACTGTAGTCTTGAAACAAGGGAATGTGGTCAGGTGATGATTTAGCCTTTTGTTATGTTCTTAACACGGTGAGGTTGAGATGGTTTGGACATTTGCAGAGGGAGAGATGATGTATTGTTCAAAGGATGTTGAATATGTAGTTGTCAGGCAGGAGGAGAAGTGAAAGATATTTCCTTATTGATTTATATTATCTACTTTGTGCATCAGTTTAGTATAGCCTGACCTCTTTTTGTACTGTATGTAGTTATTAATCCTTCATCTTTGTCATGATTCTCCCATGTAGTTACTTCCTGTTTTATTTTGATAGTCATTTGTCTCTTGTGCCCTATATTTAAATTACTTCCTCGTCTTGTCATGATTAGTTACAGCTGTGTTTTGTTCCTCAGCTCCTTGATTTGCCGTCCTTGTATCTCTGTGTGTATACCTGGTCTCAGGTTCTTTTTGTCCTTTGTCAAAGTGTGTGTTAATCCACCCTGTTATCCCTCTTTGTGTATTGCCAGCCTGTTTTTGGATTCTCTTTATCCTCCCTGTGTTTCCCAGTTCATGTCTTGGATTTTTTTGGATTCTAGTTGCTTTCTTTGTGGATTTTTGCAGCTCATGGACTTCCAACCTAAATAAAAAGTGATTTTTATGTTTACCTATTCTGCCTGAGAGTCCTGCCTCGGGGTGTTGTTCCTGCTGAATCTCGAAAGAAAGAGGACATGGGGAGTGTTGGTGTGACAGAGAAAGTGAACCTACTAAAATAGAGTTTGTGAAACTATTTTTAAATTGCACTTTATGGTTAGTACACTTTATGTTCATGAAAATTCCATGTTTTTTCAAATTGATAACATATTTTTAACTTCTTACATAACTTCTTGAAATGTCCTTGGATATCCACATGGTGCACTTAGTCATAATAAAAAGACCTAACATTAATTACAAAACTAGAAAAGAGTGATTAGACTTTTTTTTAAATCTTAGATATTTTCATCTTACAAGGTGTCATCTACAGAGACTAGGTTTTAAATCACATCTGATACTAACTGAAATAATAATTTTATTTCTATCCACCAACCAATAGTTTAAACTAGTTTTCAGGTGTATGATATCCTTTCACCTGTCCATTACCATTCTTTTGACACCATCATCATGACATTCTTTATTTTCTTCAGATGATGCAGACCCAAAGTGAGGACGTATGGTTGTGCTACTAAAAGAAACAAAAGGGCAAAAATAAAACCACAGTTCAGGGAGGATTCAGGCTCACCTGGTCCAGCCCTAACTATATGCTTTAGCAAAAAGGAACGTTTTAAGCCTAATCTTAAAAGTAGAGATAGTGTCTGTCTCCCGAATCCAAACAGGAAGCTGGTTCCACAGAAGAGGGGCCTGAAAACTGAAGGCTCTGCCTCCCATTCTACTTTTAAATGGCCCCTGGTAACCGTCAGTTGCTAGTGAAAGGGTTTTTGTTGCAGTCACTAGCAGTTCACATTAAAGGCGATGACTTCCTGCAAACACTTGCAAACTGCTTGCTAAATGATAGTGAAACCATGCAGATGGCAACAAAAATCATTACTTTAATGGTGGAGACCATTCACCATTAATTGATCATTGCTGTTGTGGTAAGACATACCTTTAGTTTGAGGACAAAAGTTCTCAATTTCTGGTTTGCATCATAATTTTTCCAAGTTTCACTGTAACTTGGAGAGCAAATGGTGAGTGTTTGCAGCCGGTATCTTCTAGTTAGCAAAGCAATATCAAGGAAGTTTGTGGTGCAGCAACTTTCACCTGGTATCAGCCAGCAAGCTCAAGCAGCTACTTGCCACCTGGTCACGGAAAACACCCCAACAACCAGTTGAAGACATCCCTGGAAACCTCTGGCCTAAGCTAACTACCCTAAACTAACCTGCAGGATACAGCTATACATTTAGGCACAAGAGTTGAATCAATGCAATAATCTAACTGAGTAAGAAGGTAAATGACCTTAATTAATTCCATTACATTTCTTTGTATCTTGAGTCATGATTTATGAGCTGCCAAAGGCAGTTATATCAGCAGTGGGTCGTGCATAATGAGAGCAGGTGTTCTTTTAAACATGCAGTCAAAGAGTGACACCCAGCCAGGCGATTATGTGAATATGTGCATTTGCCTGATATTACATCATTTATTTTTGCCAACTGTAAAACAGTTTTCAGAGTCAAAAGGATTTCCTCTCTGAGTAAGGATCAAGTTTTTACAATAGAGCTGAGTTTTATTCCACTAAGCACTTCTGACAGGTGTCATGTCATATTTGTGCAGCTTGCAGAGGCATTAGATAGCATGGCTCGACTGAATCAGTCGTCAGTGCAGAGTTTCTTGCACACGTGGACAGCTCTCTTGCTGTGAATGTCAAGTGTGAGTTATTGAACAGAGTCGTAGGTAGAGGAGTCTCTCACTGATCCTGGGCAGTTCTCCACCGCTCCTTAGCCCCTGGCGCTCGGCAGGTAAAGCACAACAAGCTCCAGATCAGTCCGACTTAGGGGATTATTTACTTAGACCCCGCTCAGAGCATCTGACTTCATTTCTCAAACACCCTTCATTTGGCAGTGCCAGTAGCATGGCAGTATCCTAGCATGTCAGTCCCAATCGCTCCCGCCTCACTTGTCTCAGGTCTGTGTTGGAGAGCAACAAAAAGAGGGATTTATCTGAGCTTTTTATGCACATTTTTTATTTCTTTTTTTAATCCCCATGGTTCATGCCCAAACCCAATTTATTGTTTTATTTTTCAAGAAAGCTGTCTCAGTGGCTTTAAAGACTGCTTAAAAAGCCAAGCAGTGTCGAGCCAGACACATTTTGTTTGCCGTCTTTGAGTAAAAGACGGAATTTTTCTGCCTTAACAAAACAAGCAAATTGCATTCTCTCTGTCCTCCGGCTCTGGATGTTATTTGTCGCCTGCCAAAGCAGCTTCACACCGTGTCTTATCTCTCTTAAATTGGCCACACAATAACAGCATCTTTTCTACTCTCTTGTCCCATTATAATTGTCACAGGTAAACACATTACTGGTTGTAGACCCTGAATTCAGTCGTTCTCGGCACGTCTTCACTGCCAAACATCTGCTTTGAAACGTTAGCCACCGGGTCAGTGGATCCCACCCCCTTTATTTATTCCTGACTGCCTTTTTGCTCCAGGACATCCAGCTCTCAACTGGGACGTGGTGTATGTGTGCCTGTATTCGTCTCTGTCTGCGTGTGTGCCGCAAGAGTGGCAAATTACTAATGAATAATGCAGGGTAATAGTGATGTGTTGACAACTCTGACAGCTAAGAGCTGCCGAGCTGTGTATCAGTGATAATGTGCCATTTCCCTTCTGTGCTCCTCCACTCCTTTATTACAGCAAATTGCATTTTTTTTTTATTTTCACCTCCCCACAACCCCACTGTCTATGTGTTTATGAGGGTTTTGTTGTACCACTAAACCTCAAAAAACAAACTACTTTCTGTTCACATTTTTTATTAACTCTTTAGTTTAATCTCTGATTGGTTTCTGGATTTATTTTGGCTCGTTTGTACCCAGACTCTGGCTTTGTAAGATACTGGTGATTTGAGTGTTTGGCTTCTCATTTAACCACCTAATGAATTCACTAGAGAGTCACTAGGTCTTTTCCCTTGTTTGGATTTTCAAAGAAGTGGATTCATACCTAAATTGAATGGGTTCTTTCTTTGTCCTCTCTTGGTCCTGATAGTTCATCATGTTGTTAAAATACAAACACAAACATTCTAACTCTGATCTGAAAAATAAAATAAAAGGTTGGTGTTTTTGAAGTAGACACTAGAGGATATGATTTTAAATGTGTTTTAGCCTCGTAAATTTAATTTTACACTCAATTGTTTTGCTATCAATCCGCCATAATGGTAATTGTAAAGCACAGATGGAAACGCAGAGCTTTGTTGGCCAACAGAGGAAGACAACTGGGAGTTTATTTCTCACTTTACAACCTGTACTGACAAGAGAGCACCAAATCATGCTTATTGTTCACATATGGTAAAGAACTATCTAGCCCACCATAAATGGATGGATATCAGCTAAACAGATGAAACAATTGTAAATTAAAACATTTGCCTGTTTTTAAAATTTCTTTTAAAAACTTTTTTTTTTAAGTTTTAAAAGTTTTAAAAACTACAACAGCTAAATTAGTTAATATGACATTTTAGCACTATGATGGAAACCCTGCAAAATCCACTTGATGGTTTAATCTGTGTTTTATCCTTGTAAATACCAGCTCTGTTAGATAAAGATTAAAAAAATCATGAAAGATCTCATTATTAAAGTTAACACAGTATAATTTTTTACTTTATAATGACACTAGAGAAAAAGTCAGGCCATCACCAGTCAGTAGGATTCAGCCTTTTGGCGCCCTGAACATGTGAAATGCCAATGTAATCTATCTGGTAATAATTTAAGACTATAGTTGAGATACATTCTGGCATGACTAAAATAGAGTTGAGTCAACCAGGTTTCTGGTTTTGTTCGACATAAGCGTACTAGAAAACATTCACGTAATGGCTAAGATGAGCCCATCCATCCATGTTCATCTACTTAAGAGGCGGGGAAAACCCTGCAAAGGTTTCCAGTTTGTTACGGGACTAATACAGAGAAACAAACAAACATTTACGCATAGAGCAGATTTAGAATCATCAGTTAACCTAGCATGTTTGTCTTTAGCGTGTGGGAGGAAGAACCCACACAGACATTGGGAAAAACATCCAAACGTCACACAGGAAGCTCCCACTGTTTGTCTGATGTTAACCAACAAGCAAAAGAACTGCTGTATTTATTGCGTTTGTCCAGATAACATGAAAAGAAGAGTGTGACACACATACAGAGAGTGAAATGAAGTGTCCAGATAACTTACCTGGCACACGATCGTGTGACAGATGATGAAATTTGTTAAAATTGGTTGTTAATGAAGTTGCTGATCAGCAGCAGCAGCAGCAGCAGCAGAAAAACACAAGCAACCTAAGAAGAACTTACAGTAACTAAAACGTCAGCAATTTTATCATCAAGGACACAGAGCATTGCTCGCAGTAACCAGTCAGAAAAATTCAAAGCAATTATTGTACTTAATAATGAGCAGAGAGCACTGTGTGGCTGTCACGTTTAATCCTAGAAACTGTTTAATTTCCAAGACTTACATGTTGTGTCCCTACACATCCACCTGCTCCCTCCACCTCTCACAGTTGTGACTGAAATAGCGAAACCCACAGTATGTAAATGTTAAATGTTTTGATGTTAAAATTTTGACCCCCTTGCATTTAATGATGCATGTGTTTGCATAATATTTTGCAGTGATTCTGGACTATGTTGAAGGAGGTCACTGCAAACCAAATTCCCCTGTGTGTTTGTGCGCCTTTGCTTTTTCTGAATACAAAATTTAGATGATGCATTTGTTATCTGAACCAAAGCTATTGGGCATAATTGGATTCTATAAAAATGAAAGTTTAAACTATTCTTCACTGGTGAGTTTTAATGATTTTTACCGTAACCGTATTATGTATTATCTTGAGGCAGGATTTGATTCATATCAAAGAATTAATCTCATGATTAAAGCAAATGAAAACAATTGTATCAAAGGCTAAGTGTGTGTGTCTGTACTAGAAGTAAGGTTGAGCCAGAACCTGCTACAAAAACATGTTATCCTCACAAATTAGTCACTGGCCCTATATTCTAATAAAGGGTTGTGGTTTAAGTAACTGTTCCGTAATGTAAATCGTGTGCAGTTCACTCTTAGTTCTTTTTATTTATTTATTTTTTAAATTCCTTCCCAGTCAGTTGAACACCCTCGCAATCCCTAATACATCTATCATCACTAACATCTATATCCATGATTGCATGTGAATTTTAAAAAAGTGGCAAGTTCGCAAAACATTTAGTATATGTTACAAGACAGATGTAATGAGAAAGGGGGGGGGTAATATATTCCTTGGAAATGGAAAAAGAATAGGCGTGAGAAGGTGTGTTAAATAGAAATGTTAGAGTTTTTCCACAAACTGATTAAATTCTTTCACTGGTCTTTCATGGGGATGGTATAAGCTAGTTAAAAAAAACAGTCCACAGGTTTATTGGGCAGCTCAGGTTTATTTTACGAGGAGGCTTTTGGATAACAGCAACAATACAATCGTGTGTTCAGCTGTGTGAGCTCCGTGAGTGAAAGTACTGCCGCTGTATTTCACCTTGATTTTACATCATGTGCACAAACCTCAGATTCAAACCGAAATTTAGACTTTGTGAACCATTTTAACCCTTTTTAAAACCCCCAACAGAAACTATAATTTTCATTTTATAATAAGTGTTCATACACAATAGAAAGATTTCTTCCCTTTTCTGCTGTCTATATGGAGGCATGCCTATTAAAGGATCTAATGTTGTTTAAGTCAAAATGGAACTTAATGTTTTGTAGTTAAAAAACCTTGACATGCCTCAAAAAAGTGGTGTACAACAGATGGTCAATGCCTAAGCACTGTATAACATTGTCAGCTATGAGAACATGCTTCATAATGTGAATGATTATTTACCTGCCGCATGAATGGGAGAGGACGTGCAAACGTTACCGCTGCTGCTGGGTTGAGATTCATGAGTCCGGAGCGGAATTAAAAACACGAGGTCATCACGTGTTTTGTGAGCAAATACTTTTGCATATTCGTAGTGTTTCCTCCCTTAAATGAAATATCTACTTTGCAAGTATTGCAAGTTGCCCTGTTGTCATCCGTTCTCGTAAAGTATAACCAAACTTTTGAGCGTTTGAGCCGCTTAGGCGCCGTGTTTCCTGCCAGGTAAATGACGCTCCGCAACGTGGTGACGTCATTCGGGGCGACTGGAATCGATAAGGGAATCATTTGCAAAAATGGCAAACAATTCCAAGGAATTGAAACAGTGGGAACCGGTTCTCAACAAGAACCGGGTTTCGATACCCATCCCTAGCCACACCTTAATGTTTGAATTCCTCTGGATTAACATCAGCACAAAAACTGTTTGCCAGGAGCTTCGTGGCTGAGGCTTTTGTCCTTATGGTGTTTTCTATGCAGATGTTTGTCTTTATACAGGGAGTGCAGAATTATTAGGCAAATAAGTATTTTGTCCACATCATCCTCTCCATGCATGTTGTCTTACCACAAGCTTTATAGGCTCGAAAGCCTACTACCGATTAAGCATATTAGGTGATGTGCATCTCTGTAATGAGAAGGGGTGTGGTCTAATGACATCAACACCCTATATCAGGTGTGCATAATTATTAGGCAACGTCCTTTCCTTTGGCAAAATGGGTCAAAAGAAGGACTTGACAGGCTCAGAAAAGTCAAAAATAGTGAGATATCTTGCAGAGGGATGCAGCAGTCTCAAAATTGCAAAGCTTCTGAAGTGTGATCATCGAACAATCAAGCGTTTCATTCAAAATAGTCAACAGGGTCGCAAGAAGCGTGTGGAAAAACCAAGGCGCAAAATAACTGCCCATGAACTGAGAAAAGTCAAGCGTACAGCTGCCAAGATGCCACTTGCCACCAGTTTGGCCATATTTCAGAGCTGCAACATCACTGGAGTGCCCAAAAGCACAAGGTGTGCAATACTCAGAGACATGGCCAAGGTAAGAAAGGCTGAAAGACGACCACCACTGAACAAGACACACAAGCTGAAACGTCAAGACTGGGCCAAGAAATATCTCAAGACTGATTTTTCTAAGGTTTTATGGACTGATGAAATGAGAGGGAGTCTTGATGGGCCAGATGGATGGGCCCGTGGCTGGATTGGTAAAGGGCAGAGAGCTCCAGTCCGACTCAGACGCCAGCAAGGTGGAGGTGGAGTACTGGTTTGGGTTGGTATCATCAAAGATGAGCTTGTGGGGCCTTTTCGGGTTGAGGATGGAGTCAAGCTCAACTCCCAGTCCTACTGCCAGTTTCTGGAAGACACCTTCTTCAAGCAGTGGTACAGGAAGAAGTCTGCATCCTTCAAGAAAAACATGATTTTCATGCAGGACAATGCTCCATCACACGCGTCCAAGTACTCCACAGCATGGCTGGCAAGAAAGGGTATAAAAGAAGAAAAACTAATGACATGGCCTCCTTGTTCACCTGATCTGAACCCCGTTGAGAACCTGTGGTCCATCATCAAATGTGAGATTTACAAGGAGGGAAAACAGTACACCTCTCTGAACAGTGTCTGGGAGGCTGTGGTTGCTGCTGCACGCAAT
Organism: Aulonocara stuartgranti; assembly: GCF_965226115.1. Taxonomy (NCBI): domain Eukaryota; kingdom Metazoa; phylum Chordata; class Actinopteri; order Cichliformes; family Cichlidae; genus Aulonocara; species Aulonocara stuartgranti. Next base: position 10,167,180 of record NC_138954.1, read on the forward strand.
GTTGATGGTGAACAGATCAAAACACTGACAGAATCCATGGATGGCAGGCTTTTGAGTGTCCTTGCAAAGAAAGGTGGCTATATTGGTCGCTGATTTATTTTTGTTTTGTTTTTGAATGTCAGAAATGTATATTTGTGAATGTGGAGATGTTATATTGGTTTCACTGGTAAAAATAAATAATTGAAATGGGTATATATTTGTTTTTTCTTAAGTTGCCTAATAATTATGCAGAGTAATAGTCACCTGCACACACAGATATCCCCCTAAAATAGCTAAAACTAAAAACAAACTAAACACTACTTCCAAAAACATTCAGCTTTGATATTAATGAGTTTTTTGGGTTCATTGAGAACATGGTTGTTGTTCAATAATAACATTATTCCTCAAAAATACAACTTGCCTAATAATTCTGCACTCCCTGTATATGCCCTTATTAGAAAAAAATATTAAATGTCTAATAAAAATCCAACATTTTCCCGTAAAATAATAACTACCTAAGAAATCTACACAAGTTCTAAGCTACACACATATACATGGACTGTATTATTATTGGCAAATTCAGCACATAACGAAAATACAATGCCTGCAAGCACGCTGTCTTTACTTTAATGCTCACAGACACTATTATTTTCTGGGAGAGCCAGTGATGATCTAATAATAAGCGTTCACAAAATAAGCAAAGACCATACAGCATCAGCTATGCACCGACTATTATGAAAATATCTCCAAGCAAAAATATCTAAAAACATTCACTTACACATTATTTACAGACAAATAAATTGCACTGGATCACCAACTTTCCGTTAATAACAGGCTGATGTGCATTTTTGGCTACTGTGCAGTAGTAGAGCAATGAAAAACTGGTCTCTTTTGATACTCCAAAAGTGGTTTTTTTTTTCACATGGAATTGGCTTTGATTGTTGGAGTTTTCTATCAGAACTGAAGGATTTTACCTTGCAATATAAAGCACCTTAAGGTGACTATTGTTGTGAGTTGCCGCTATATAAAAAAACCCCAATTGAGCTGAATTGAAGCTGTTCATCATGCAATGCATTTTCAACTGCTGCCTTGACAGATGTTAGCTCCGAGCTCTCAAGCCAGCAAAGAAATTGTATTTGGGCTATGAGCCTACATTCTGCTGTGGTCAGGGGTTGATTCTGATGATCTGCTCGGTGTTGCTGTTTTTGATTGCTTCGTCAGAGGTGCCATAACAGAGAGAGCTATTATGCTGTTAAGCTGTAGCCCATGGAGCAGATACAGATAAACATTAAAACATTAATTCAGCATTCATACATTTAATTTTGATTATTTTATATGCATATAGACTAACAGTCAAAGATTTGTACATACCTTCTCATTAAAAGTTTTTCTTGATTTTCATGAGTATTTTACATTGTAGAGTCTCACTGAAGGCATCACAATTATGAATGAACACTTACGGAATTATGTGATAAACAAAAGAGTGTGAAATAACTCAAAACATGTTTATATTTTAGATTCTTAAAAAAATTCCACTCTTTGCTTTGATTACTGCTTTGCACACTCTTGGCATTCTCTCGATGAGCTTCATGAGGTCGTCACCTGAAATGGTTTTCCAACTGTCTTGAAGGAGTTCCCAGAGATGCTGAGCACTTGTTGGTCCTTTTGTCGTCACTCTGTGGTCCATCTCATTCCAAACCATCTCGACTGGGTTTAGGTCAGGAGACTGTGGAGGCCAGGCCATCTAGCGCAGCACCATCACTCTCCTTCTTGGTCAAATAGCCCTTACACAGCCTGAAGGTTTGTTCGGGGTCATTGTCCTGTTGAAAAATAAATGATGATCCAACTAAACGCAAAATGATTGGGATTGTGTGTCGCTGCAGGATGCTGTGTGGTAGCCATGCTGGATCAGTGAGCCTTCAATTTTGAATAAATCCCCAACAAAGCACCTCCACACCATCACACCTTCTCCATGCTTCACGGTGGGAACCATGCATGTAGAGACCATCCATTCACTTTTTCTACGTCAAACAAAGACACCACAGGTGGAACCAAAGAAGTCAAATTTGGACTCATTACACCAAAGCACAGATTTCCACTGGTCTAATGTCCTAGTGTTTCTTGGCCCAAATATATCTCTTCTGCTCGTTGCTTTTCCTTAGTTGTGGCTTCTTATTGATTTATTTATTTAGCGGATGATCTATTATTTTGTATTGCAACTGAATGATGAGAAAATGACCGAAGTGGTGGCCAAAATATTAATTTCCTCGGGAGCTCACTATATCGTCATCATCAGAAAATAGAGAAGCGTGAATGCTTTTGGATACAACCTTTATCTCACATGGAAAAATCAGACTGTAAATCATCTGCAGAAAACAAGCAACACATAAGAAACCCTTTTTAAAAGATTATCTCAGTATTTACTTCAGAACACAGCTGGTTTTGGTTGTGAAGTTTAATTGGCACAGTTCCTGCTTGTCAAGATTTTCTGACTCATTTTGTGTACTGGCTTCTTGCATGTAGCAACAGTAGTTTTACTATAGTTCACACTGTGTGCTTTAAAGTCTAGTGAATGGAATAGAGTGCTGTCCATGGTCCTAACCCTGAAACAGTATCTTCAAAGTATTGTTTGCAGGTTTTGCATTTGTATTTTAATTTGGAGACAAAAAAGGGTTTAATTAACATCCTTCAAACAATATGGTTTAATGAATTAATTCAATTAATTCAAGAAGGATGTAATATTTGTTTGTTTTCTAAGTCTGTCTTTACACATACTGATCTACTAACATTAATAACTCTGCAGCTTTGGCCTCTTTAAACAGAAATAGAAAGAAGTCATTTGTCTAGAACTAAATAATCTGAACTTAATCTTGAGCCCACACTATGAAAGCTCATAGCAGTCGCAGTAGTAGTCTTTACTGACCTTTTGGGAATTCATTTGTGTTTGTGACAACTGATGGATAAATATAACCACAATAAAGAAGAAATCACAGGTGCAGACGTTATATCCCACATATAAAAATAACACTGATATATAATAACAGCAGAAATATAACCAAGAATCAAAGCACACCAATGTTAAAGGAACTCAACTGTCATATAAGTTTTGTGCTTTTTTTTGTGGTTTACAGAAGGTAAAGAAGTGTGTTCAAGACCACTACATCTCCCTTTCTGTTGTCATGCTCTACATTTATTGTTTTTGGAATTATTTTTTCTTGATCACAATATCCACTTCTGAAAGCTAACAATAAGTCTTTTTAGTCATCTTTAAATTAAAAATTCCAGCTTTTAATTTTTTTTAAATGTTATTAAGCTCGTCTTTGTCCTATGTGTTATTGAACTGAATGTCCTTGAAGGTTTTGTGCTGTTGGTAAAACAAAACAAGCCATCTGAACACACCTCCTCGGGACGTGCGTAACTATAACAAACACCTTCCACTGTTTTCTGACAGTTTTTAAGAAAAAAATAAGCTGAAGTGAACAATAATGAAAATAATTTGTAGTTTCAGACCTAATTTATTCATTTGTTTATTTTAATGATGGTGTCGTATAATTGGATGCTCTAAATGAATTTTCATTGCACCTCTCCGTACTGATGCTGCATTACACGGTGGTCATGTCCCATTTCATTTATCATTATCGGTGTCATGCAGTGCACTGCATTTAATTTATTCACAGTCTAAGGCTCCTGGTGGTGTTTTGCATTGCAGAGAAGAGTGGCCCTCGGGGTATGTGGGGGGGCCCCTGCCTGGAAGAGGCTAGGGAAGCACATTTTATGACCCGCTTCAGGTGTTACTAATCAGGTTTCTTAAAAAAAATCTTGAGTCTGTGTGCTCTGTGTTTGAAAATGATCAAAGCTCACTTTTTTTCAACTTTGATGGGTCAGAGCTCACAAACTACGGGTCTGATGATGATGGTGATGAAAGGATAATGCATGTTGTTATTGACCGGCCTGCTTCACTCACAGGGGATGACTGCTGTGAATGAAGCTAATCATGTTACGGTTGGAAGGAGGACTCAAGCGCAGGACTCCGGTACTGATGCTTACAAGAAGAGTTTATTTACAAGTCACCAGGTGTATATACAAGAATGTGCAGGGGGGTGTTATATACAGCTGAGTGGGGGAAGAAGGGGTCTCCAGGGAAGTCCAAGGGAAAGCATACGTTCTTCAGAATATCCACTCACACGATCACAGGTTCACACTCCAACACTGCCACACGGGAAACACACGGGGAAAAATCCAAGAGGTTCTGTAGACAGGGAGACAGGGTTAAGGACGATGCACAGAGGAAAACACTCTTCACTAAACTTGCTGTAGCTTTGACTTTACTAACGCGTGGTAGACAACGATCCAGCGACGAACAGCAGTCACCTCCTGGCTTAAATGCTGCTCCCCTTAATGAGACACCTGGGTCTCATCTCCCGAGGGCGTGGACCAAGGGCATGAACCCACAGTGAGTTCCGCCCCGGCGAGAGAGAAGAGGAAGAGAAACAGAGAGGGCTGATCAGCGTGCAGCTGATCCGCCTGGCCGTGACAAATCAACAACATCAAGCATTTCTCAGCCCTCAAATTTTTTTATATACAGCCACTGTGAATGTTACAACCCCCTAAATTATCACTGTACATAATATTTATTTGGTCTCTAAAATTAGAAACATTTCTCATGTGAAACTTGACATATGGTTATGCATCTGCCAGCTTTCTTGCTGTTCTGTAGATATATATACATTTGAGCTGAGGCTCAGATCCAGAGCAGCCTACGCTAAGAACATCTGTTAGGATAATTATAATTCTCAGATCAGCTGAATTACAATCACACAAGAGAGAAGTGTACAAGGGGCTGAAAAATGGCATACTTAAAACTTTGTGCTTGTTTTTATTTTTTTATATTTCAATGCAAATGATTAGGATTTTTATGCAAATGAATATTACAGTGCATTATCTTTGTGTGTTGCAGGATCCAGTCCGGCTCCTACCTCAGCACGGGCTGGTTCACGCTCATCCTCGCCATGGACATGTGCAAAGAGATCCATATCTACGGCATGATAAATGACACCTATTGCAAGTAAGACATGAACTGTCACACTCTCGCTACCCGCTCCCACATCTTCCTTCCTCTATACTTGCATGAAAAATGCACGCGTTCCTACAAAACTTTGAAAACTCCATTCACATTCACCCCAGCGCCGGCCAATCACAACCTCCCATAACCACGGTCTGCCCTGTTACATTTCCAATGCCTCAGTTTGGATTTAATGGCTGAGTTTCTATGCTGAAATCCATATTGGGTTCTCTGTGCCATGAATACCATTATGTTTCCCTGCCTAGAATACCCAGCAGGCAGCAGTCTCTCTTTGGCTGCGGGTGGCTGGGCTCCAGCACCCCAATTCCTCCTCTGCTTCGAGTTTTATTTGTATATCGGGCCCGTCGTCTTCTCTCTGACTCCGGGGTGAGTGATTACTGTCTGACTGCGAGGCCATGGGAGGGATGACAAACAAGATGCTCTTGCTCTGGGCATGGCTGCTCAGTCTCAAGTCATCTCAGCCTTGATGATCTCGCCTCCTCTCGCAGCTCTACCTGAGCTCTCTCTATCCCCCAAATCAAACACTTTTACCTAATGCACACTGAAAATCCTGCTTTTTATCCTCTCTGTGCAGCCCGTGCACAGCAGGAGCTGAAATAAAGACACATGGCAGAGCGAAGCGATAATTCAACCAGCACGGAGGATTTTATGATTCAGTGAGGCAGTTAAGGGCCAGTTTTCTCTCCCTGCCTCTCTCATTTATTTCCCTCCATCCTGCATAGGACAGGAATATATTGTGTTTCACCAAGTTTCTGAATTGACAGTTTAGAGTCACGCAAAGTGCTTCTGTCAGCTGGATGCTCCAGAACAACAAGGAGAAGGAAACTTTTGTGTGGCAATATTCATGGTTTTAGGTTAGGATTGACCCCAGTGGTTCTGTGGCAGTGGTGCTTCAACAGGTGCTGCAGAGAGGGTGAAATTGAATTTATTTGTCAACACTGGTTCACACTGTGTGACACAGAGGAGAGGCAGTGATTGGGCTTTGTATTACTGTAAGCTGGCAGACAGCCACGGTCGCTTTCCCGCTGTGGAGTCACTGGCTGCCGTGATGGCTGTTTCCCTTCTCTCTGTATTCATTCTCTCAGTGCAATTGTTACACAAGTCATCCTCTCATAAAGCTGTCACTCGCCATTAGAAACCAGTGGCAGAGTGCACAATGAACCTTATCCATTGCTCCAAGCTTCCTTCTGTTTTTATTGATCCCTTCTTTTGAATGCAAACTCTAAACCGAGCAACGCATCGTGAAATCCATTACTGTACATTACTGAGCTTGCTGCATGTTTTCAGATTTACTTTGTCTCAGAATAGAAGTGAATCTGTTGTGATGTAAATCAGAGTTTAGTTAAAAGACTATTTATTGAATAAATGCGGGCGCCGACAGCAGCCCCTTTTTTCAAATAAGGTAGACCTGCCGAGTAGAAGCCTTTGCTCGCGGCAGAATCAGCTCGAATTACTGAACACCGTCTCAAAGGAGCTTCGTTTTAATGGTTTAATAATTGAATTTGTTTTCTTACTTTGGATTTTTATTTATTTTAAGCCAAAACCAAGAACGCTAAATGTATTCTTAACTGTGAGAAAGAGAAGATTGAAAATTTTAACAATATATATTCATCAATATGTTTATATATTTAACAATATGTGAATACTCAAACATCAGTCATGGTTTTAATTTGATATGCAGTAGAAAAATAAATACCTATATGTTTGTTTTTTTTAAACCTGAGTGACTAGTGCAAACACATTTTCTCGGGGTGCTGTGGTTACACACACACATGCATGTTATGTTGTGAATCTAAATTGGTCCTAGCTGTGAATGCCTGTCTCTCTGAGTTAGCCCAGCGATGAACTAGCGACCTGCCCAGGATGTACCTTGTATCTGTGAGAGCTGGGATGGGTTTGTGAGCTGTGACCTTAGTTGGATAAGCAGTTAAAAAGCTGGCTGGATAACTGGATGGATAGACATTAGACAAATAGTCTACTACTATAACAGTCTCTACTTTGCAGGGCAGCTTTTTCACAATTTTTGAGACTTTAGGCAGGGATTTGCTCCCATTTATACACGACAGCATTAACAGGATGTAGAGTGATGAACTCTGGCCTGGAGATCCTATTCCAATTCATCCAACTGAGAAAACCTTTTCTTTACTGACCTCGATTTGTGCCTGTGGGATTTGCCATGTTGAAACAGGAGCAGGCTGCCATCAGTGTCTGCCATAGCAAATTAAAAATGTTCCCTGACAAACATGTGTACACCTGGGTAAATAAAATAGCTTAGCATATGTACAAACCCAATTCCCAAACAGCTGGGACACTGTATAAAATGAAAAACAGAATGTAATGATTTACAAACCCATGAACCCATATTTTACTCACAATATAGGGAACATATGAAGTTTTCAAATTCTGGGAGAGGAATGTTGTCCCATTCTTGGCTGCTCAAGAGTCATGGGTTGCATTTGTCATGTTTTTTGTTTCATGATGCTCCAAATGTTTTCAATTGGTGAGATATCTGGACTGCAAACAGTATGTACCTGTATATACCTTTCAGCATTAATGGTGTCTTTTCAGATGTATAAGCCGCCAAATCTACAGACTGTGATGTTCTCATAACATCAGACTTTTGAACTGAACACTGATAACAAGCCAAATACTCCTTTTCCTCTTGGAGTCACAAAACATAAAAGTGGAAAACTGCTCTGGGGTCAGATGAATTGAAATTTCGATTCATTTTGGAAAACATGAACATCTCGTGCTCTAGACTAAAATTTATGTATGAGATATGGGACAGAATCACGCCTGTTTTTAATGCTCGGCTGTGAGGGTCCAAAGATCATGAGCATCCAATCGATTTCTCCAGATTTTACATTGAGGAACATTACTCTCGGGTTAGGGTTAAATCAACATTCAAAGGTGTACAGAGGTGAACAATCTGTTACCAAAGTGTAAAAAAGTAAACAAAAAGATTTGTACTTAATGGATAATTCAAAGGCAGGCAGACTGACGTAACACGAAGCTGAACATGTCCCATCAATACATCAGTTAAATTGAAAAGCAAGATTAGGACCCCAAGCATTTTCATATTAATAACAAGATGTCAGTATTTCAATTCCAAATAATTGATACACACATGGTGCCTTTATCACAGTTTCATAAATGTTCATAAAGGCTACAGTGCAGTTAGTTTACTCAATTTTTAATACTATACTACCACAGTATACACTTTTGTTAGACGTTTGTATGCTATGTCGGTGCATTTCTCCAACATCAGAATTGACACAGCAGAACTAGAGATCATGTTTTTTTTAACACACTCATTCTTCTTCCTTGTCAAAACCTACCGCCCACAGTACTCACAGTGCAACTGAACCACTGACAGGTCAGCTGGAAATTCGAATGTAATATGTGTGGTGGCTAATGAAGCCTCAAGCTGATCTCAGACACAGATGAGGAGTGGGCTGAATTTTTTTAATAGCTTTTTTCCCACATATGCAGTGCCATCCCCAAGTGAAGAGGGTGTACTGAGAAAATGGAACGAGTGCTTTGAGGAGCTCATGAATGAAGAAAATGAGAGCAAGAAGAGGAAAATTGGTCAATCAGAAAGTGCTGAGAATTAGGAAGGAGGAAGTGAGGGCAGATGTGAAGAGTGGAAAGCAGCTGATATGGGTGTGACATACCTGTGGAGGGTATGGAGATGTCTAGGAGAGAGGGCAGTGGACTTTTTAACCAGACTGTTGGAGAATGCCCGAAGAACAGAGAAGTCTATTGGTACTGATTTTCAACAGCAAGTGTCATGTGCAGAGCTGTAGTAACTACAGAGGTATAAAGCTGATAACCCATATCATGATGATATAGGAAAGAGTTGTTGAAGCTAGACTGAGAAAACAGCTGACGATCAGTGAGGATGAGTGTCAGGGGTAATTTGGGACTGAAAGAAAAGACTGTAGTAAGAACTGCTATGGTTTGGAGACAGTGGCACTAACAAAAAGACAGAAGGCGAAGCTGGAGGTGGCAAAGTTAAAGATGTTAAGGTTTTCACTGAGTGTGACCAGGATAGCCAAAATTAGAAATGAGTTTATTAGACAGACGGCTCAGGTTGAGCCGTTTGGAGACAAAGTCAGGGAGATATAGCAGAGATGGTCTGTACATGTGCAGAGGAGGTATAGTGCCACTCCCAAACAATTGTAGATGAAAGTTTGTCTAAATAATGTGTAAATAATCTTCTTCTTCTTCTTCTTTTTAGGACAGAGGATTACAAAAAAGTTCCCTACCATTATTACGAGGCGGGCAGCCGAGACGAGTGTGCTGAGTATCTCCTGCATGAGAGTGCCCCATATGGAGGACACCGTTTCATCACGGAGAAGTCCGTTTTTGCCAAGTGGGCAAAGTCTCATGCCATCAAGTTCTTCAACCCACCGTGGCAGCTGTCGTGACCCTGGCTGAAGCAGCATGGAAGCATCATTATCATCATCATCATCATAACTATCATCCACAGAGACAAAATGAATCTCTGCAGTTACACTAACCAACACACAGCCATTTTTGCCCAAATCCCAGCCCATATCTATTAATAAAGGTTGTTTTTAAAGTCCTGGTTGGGTACACATGGAGCCTCATACAAAAAAAAGAAAAAAAATTACATAAAAGTTTGACCAATGTGAACAGCAATGACACATCTCCTGCTTTTTTGAATTTAAAGCCCTCTCCTGAATTTTAGAGCTGAGGCCTGCTGCTGTGCACTGACTAATCGATCCGCTCGCTGCTCTGTGAGTCTAGCGAAGGATGGTTTGAACTTTAAAAAAAGGAGAAGAAACAAGCGTCCGTCAACTCGCAGTGACCTCAGTGGCTCAGATTTCCGTATTCTCTACACATCACAGAGGCCGAATTTACATTTTCTCTCAAAGCTGTAGCAGAAGAAGCGCTTAGCTGCCACCGTGGAGGCGAGTGGCATCAGCTTGGACGTCTGACAAGCTCGTCCACTTTGTTTCCTCTGCGTGTCTGTCTTCTGTCAGGCTGTAATTAATCTATAACGAGTATCATTCAGGCCTTCATCTCTGACTGAGCGAGTGGTGAAGGCAGATGCTCTGTCAGATTCAATTTTACTCCGTTCTGTTCAAAGACGCTTCAAAACAAGGTCACGAGAAAAAGACAGCACTAGCAGATTGCAGTCAAACTTGAAGGTAAACCAGAGGTGGAGATGTAAATCAGCTTTTTTGCTTCTGTGTGGTCATACATGCAACTTAAAGGTGTCCTCTTTATGTTATTTTTTTTTCTTTTTATAATGCTGTGAAATTGACGATTAAGACACATGTTGCGGTGTTGGCCTGATGTCCTGATAGTTTGCTAATGTATTCCCGCGGAGATAAATTGTTAATTCTCTTGAACAGTGTGCCAATCGACAGTGTGAGTATCACAGCGCACAGAATGATGTGCAATTAGAAGCTTCGTCTTTACGGAAGGAGTTAAGTCATTTGTGACCCTGCGGAGAGAGAGATTTATATGTGCAGTGAAACCATTTGAAGTTAATTGTATTCTGTTATCATTGTGCCTGCAACATACTCTGAAGTTCATCGTATAGACACAAAGGAAGATGCTCTCTCTCGTACTCTCATCCAGCTTTGTGCCTCTTTGTGTAAAGCTTTGCTGCGTGAACGCATCTTCCCATTTGTCTCTGGTTGGAGCGTGCGTGTCTCTTGGCTCGGGCCATTACATTTGAATACATCTGTTCCAGGACGGTGAAGAATAATCAGTGAAGTGGTGAGGTGTGTATGCTGGCTGGTAGCTGTGAATGTGACCAAGACTGCCTCTCCCGAGGCTGTGATTAGTGTCCTGGTCAGAGCGGTGGCCCAGAGGGGAGGACTGGACCGACTCAAAGACTTTAAATACAGACTGCGCGATGCAAACACTCCCTGGTGATTGCAGCTGAGATCCAGAGTCTCAGAATTGCTGCAAATCAATGCCTAACAACACACGGAGGCTATGCTGTTTGTCTGTGAGCACTGATGTGGTGATTTGCAGGTCAAGTTTACAGGTTAAAACTTGACTGAAAATAAGCATGAAATCCATTAGATTTTTTTGAGGTCCATTTGTAGCTTTTTCTAATACTTTCACTTAAAAGAAAAATGGGGGTTTGGGGGTGAAAAGTCACATTTTGACATATCAGCAGAGTTTCGGCAACTCTGCACTCACTGCATTTCATTTGAAACCAGGTACCACCTACACATTGAAATTCAGTGCTTCAGATTCTCTGTAAGTTATTTGTAACCTAGTAATCTTGTGTGAGAACCCTTCTAGACCCGTAAAAACATAGAACATGGGTGTCTGAATGTACTTGCTGATGGCACAGGAACGATTAAGAAGGTGCTTAATGTTGCTAAAACTTCATGGCAGCTATAACTTGAATACATGTATTCGGATAGTAAGTAGGAAAAACAATTGTAACGATGCAATGACCATATAAAAAACTCATTTTTGATCTTAACTTGTTGGCCTTATAGCCCCCCACCCCCACCCCCCCACCCACCCCCAACATCTAAGCTGCTTTTAAGGCCCATAAGATGTAGCTGGAGACCTTGAAAAACAAAGGTATTGGATGTACCTCAAGATTAAAGGCACCTTGTGGAGTTTTTTTTAAATCAATAAAGAACATTTAGATTTACATTCAGAAGTCATTGTGCGTATCCTTGAGGTTTAACAGCTACAATGAATGGATTCCCTACTCAAAAAACACTCTCATAGCCCCATTTTGTGACAAACAAAATGTGGAGCCACTCGTAGAAAAAAAGAAACAAACAAACATTCAATATCAGCAATATTAGAGGTCACAAACTCCACAAAGTACTTTTAAAGGTTTTTCTTTTTTCAGAGTTTTCTACTTTGAAGAGGTACACTAAAGGACTTTAAGGCTCCACCTCTAACAGTTTACTTTGTAACAGTTTTCTAAACTCTCTCTGTCAGTGTTGTTTGCCTGAAGCCGTTTTTCACACATGCACTTTGGACAATTTTGTGAGAATCAGGTTGGGATATTTTCCACAGTTGTCTTTCCTCATATGTATCGCACAGCAGGAAATAGTCAGTTTTAGATGCGTTCGCCATCCTGGAAATACTCTGTGTTGTTTAGGTGAGGGAGCTGCCTAAATAAGACTTCCTGGAGGCATTACACATGATGCACTCGCTGCATGTAATATTAGATGCTCTGCTCTCACATCGGCACACGTCATACAGCCTTTGTACAAGTGAGCTGGCGGGTTAAAGACCAGCTAATGGCTGATTTAATTGCATTAGACATTTGCAGTCTCACCTCCACCTTTGTTGGGTTAGTCCTAGAAAGGTTCTGTGCAGCAGTCCATGCGTGAAAACTGCTTTTTGTTACAATTTTTTGTGTTCAAGTTTATTTATTTGAATCCCTAAATCAGTCAAAAACTAACAAAGTAGTTTAAGTTTTGAACGAAAGTTACAGTAATGGGGTCTAACCATTATTTCCATGGTCTAGACAGAACTTTCTTGCAGGCTTATAAGAAATCCTATTGAGATTACACTTCGACTGCTTGATCTGTATGACAGCTGAGCAAAGCCTTCCCCTGATGAAGACAGTCTTCTGTGATTGAAAGCTGTGGAAAAAGCTGGCATGTGGATTTTATTGTCAATTTTAGGGCAGTTTTAGCGCATCAGTAAAATCAAGCTTTCTGCGTTCTTGTGTATCTGATGCACTTCTGAAAACAACAGTATGTTTCAGTCCAAGAGAGCACAGCGAAAGCTCTGCATCTCTACTTAAAACTGTTGTCACCTTGTCACTCGTTATAAGTCAGCCCAGCTGATGAGCGCATCGGCAAAATGTAAAACCACGCTGCTTTAAATTCCTCCCGGTGTAGCTCAGCGGATAGGAGACGGCCGTAACACAGGCAGGGTCAGCGGTCAGATTTCCTCGGGGATGGCGCGTGTTCAAGAGGTGTTTGGAATCCCAGCACGACGGGTAGCAGTGGATCAAAGTGTCCTCCACATGTACGTGAAGTATTAGAGCATGAAAATGAAATCTGGGCCGGCAGAGTTGGAAATCATGCTTCTTCTCCTTCCCGTGGGGAAAAAACAGCCATAGACACTGAAGCGTGGATAGGTACAGTAGGCCATGCATGTTAAACATTTAACATACATGTTTTATACATCTCGCTCAGCACGCAATTGTGCAGTCATCTGGCAGCTCTCCAACAGGCAGTTGCATTTCTGCTGTAGTTTTCAACCTACATTGTAAAGTGCTTCACATCAATACAAGAAACAGACTTGCTGTGAGACATGTTTGACGTGTTTTTAGGGTTTTTTGATGAATTATTTGAAGGCTTTTTGTTTGTTTACTCACAAGTGGAAGAAGAGTGCTGTTTTTTTCTGTTTATCTCCAATCCTCCTTTTGTGGCATGTTTTTAATTTAAGCATTGATGCCTTTTTTGTTTGTTTGTTTGTTTTTTGTTGATGCACTCGTTTGTGTGCAGTCGTTTTTTTTCTGCTGCTGCAGGCCACATAGTTGGTTATTACCTGAGCAACAGACACTGCATTGTTCTCAGCTGGAGCACACTGGATGAAAACCCAAGGATGCATTATACAGTATATTATGAAGAATACATCCTCTTATGGGCTCTCATGAATCATCTGTGGCTCGCAGGAAGGGGACTGAATAAAAGACTGGGCTGAGATGCAGGCAGATAATAAGGTAGCTTTATTTCCAGAAGTTCTTTTTTTCAAATGCAAGAGCTTTTTTTTTGTTTTTTAAAGAAAATATGAGCATTCATATCTGCCAGCTAAATATACAGCCAGCAACAGGTTACAGTAGGTTACCTTAGAATAAAAAATGAAAATGGGTCATAAAAGGTAACAAAATCCACCGAATAGCATCTCTGAATTTCCCCTATTAAAATGTTTTATATCTTATTTGTTTACAAAAACGCTCTTTTACATAATCATTACTAGTTGGCCAGCTATGAAGTGGTTTTCTCTTGTTTGCAGCTTTAAGTCGGGGGCCTGAAGCTTCATATTTACTGTACAGATATGAAAATGGAATTGATTTGCTCAACTATTTTTTTGTGTCCTAAAATTTTGAACTATTTTACCCCTTTTGTTCTTATCCAGACCTTAAAGTATCCCTTAAATCAGCGGTCCCCAACCTTTTTTGCGCCACGGACCGGTTTATGCCTGACAATATTTTCACAGACAGGCTTTTAAGGTGTCGCGGAAAAGTACAACAAAATAAAACTAGTACCGGTACCGAAAAAAAGAAGATTTAATCTCTACACACGTGAAAAGACCCAGGAAAACCGAGTTAACGATAAAAACGATAACAAAATAACGCTGAAAACCGATAAAAACCCTGAAAACTATACATTTCACACCTGGGCCTCAACTCTCGCGGCCCGGTACCAAACGACTCACGGACCAGTACCGGTCCGAGGCCCAGGTTTGGGGATCGCTGCCTTAAATGACCTCAAGTCATGTTCTGGGCAGTGCTGTTTAATTTGAAAAAGTATAAACTGTCGTTAAATCCGAAGAAAAGTCTGCACTCGAATGAAAACACAGATCAGCTACAACATTTAGACTGGCTGCTAAATATTGTGCCGTCCCCCTTTCTGTAGCAAAAACAGCTCTGATCATATGTGTAGGTCATCCTGTAGACTGGGTGTGTTGTAGGGCATCTAACACATGCTGCAGAAGTTTGGGGGCTGGATCACCACCTTGGGATCTGTTTCTGGGCAGTTTTTGTCTGGAGTAGATACCCCTACTCTTGCTTTCCTAGCTCAGAATTTATTAGCACTAATCCTACATGATCAGGTCAGTTTTACAGGGAAGAGCAATGCAGACACACTAGCACATGCCTATAAATGACAATGTATCACTAACCATAGCATACGACAGGATGTAAGTTTTCTAAGCGGAACACCACGTTGTTGACAAGATGATAAGTGTAATTAATTTCACCTGTCAGTGTTTTTAATGTTGTGGCTGATCAGTGTAAATAAAAATTAGGGGCAAATGTTGAAGTTAAAAGCAAACCGAAGTCCTGATTAAAACATTTGAGTCTCGACATTTGCAGAACAAAGACGTGAATTTCATTATTCGTCACAGTTTTAAAATACAGTCATTATTTTTTTCTGGGTGTCCCGCTGTGATAGTCAAAGTAATTACAGTTTGGAATTTAGTTACAATTTGACAAAACTTTTGATTGTTTCTTTATGTAGCACATTATTTATTCCCTGCTAATTATCGTATTGCCATTTCAAACTCTTGAAGTGCTTTTTTGCATTGAAAAGTTTATTATGACATTCATAATTATGTCATCTCCTTTCCTCTGTGCATGTCTTACAGTTTTTTTGTGTCCTGACACATGTTTGTTTTTCGTGTCCAGGTTAAGTGTCCTTGTGAAGTGTGTAACTTTGCGTGTTTAAGTTGCATAGAATGTAAAATGACACTATGATGAAAAAAAAGTGGTTTTGCTAACACAGCTAACACACCTTTTTTTTAATCAGTGGTGAAATAACATCCAAATGCTGCATGGATTTTTGCAGGTTATTGAATTGTACATTTCGTTAAAAATAATAATAATTGTGATTATATGTGTTACTTCTGTCATTTGCTGTCTGCATATTAGCTAAAATTAGATATATTGTGAATGTTCTTATTTTTACCGATGTGAAGTGTGTCCTCTGTCTTTTATTCACTGTGGGGATTAAAGAAAACCGTAAAACTCCTTTTATATGATTAATTTCTTTTCATAACAAAGCCGAGTAAGGAGGATAAGAATATAAGACGACTGGTGAAATGTGTTCATGTTATATGAATGGAGCGCCGGCTGAGCTGTCATCTTAAATCTGGTGTCTCATGAGAATTTTAAAACGTCAGTAGAGGAGCAGAGATGTGCTGAGTCCAGACACTTCCTGGGAGTTTTTGGTTTTTATGTAACCTCTGCATAAATGATCATAAGTTTGAAATAATAATGCCTACACTTGTGCTTTTTATGCCACAGTAATGAATAAAGAATCAAGACAGAAAATTAAAAGGCCACTGCAGCAGTATGTTAATGCAGTTTTGTTACTTTAGAAACAAGAACAGCTGAACTTGAAGCACACAAAATGAAATATCCTGACTGAAAACAGAGGAGTTTTTCTTTCTCCTCTCTGTAACCTAAATACTACATTGCCAAATTCAGCACCACCTGCTCAACTCCTCATTAAGGCAAATATCTAGGCAGCCAATTACATGGCAGCAACTCAATGCATTACTGGGTTTACTGACAGGAAGTCACCAGTAACTGAAATAACAACTCATTACAACCAAGAAAAGCAAAAGAGAATCTCTCAACAAACATCATGCCGAAGAGCTACAGCAGCAGAAGACCACATTGGGTGTGACTCCTCTCTGCAAAGATCAGGAAATGAAGCTACATTGTAATCGGCTCACCAAAATCGGACAATGGAAGATTAGAAAAAATGTTTGATGGGTCTGGTCTGATGAGTCCCAATTTCTGCTGCAACATTTGGATGGTAGAGCCCGATTTTGGTGTAAACAACATGAAAGCATCAATTCATCCTATTTTAATCAACAGTTCAGGCCTGTGGTTGTTGTTTAATGATGTGGGGGATCGTTGTGTCAGAAAAAGCTTAGATCATGGCCTTCACAGTCTCCAGATCTAATGTCTGGTACTTGCTCTATGGACACTAAGCTAATGTATAGCTTTGTTTGGTAACAATATCCAGTGTAAATATAGCATATTGATTAACATGTGGATAGGCTACCCTGAAACTCACTGTAATAGGCTGTAATTACATCGAGTTTGCTCAATAATGCACTAGTTTGTATTCTGCCAGTGCAAACATCCAGTTTTTCTCATTCTTATAGTTTAAGATTTATAAAACCTAAATCCACCATGATGAGGTCAGTTTTAGCAATAGAGATAGACAAGCGCATGCTTACAGATGGCAAAACAATCACTACCAACGACATCTGGGCAGTACTATAAATCAACATCCACATCAAGATCACGATGCAGGGTTTTTAAGCAGAACATTACATTGTTGACAAGATGATCTATATTATTAATTTCAGCTGTTTTAATGTTGTAACTGATCATTGTAATAACAAATAGGGTTCTTTTGAACATGAATGCATTCCCAGTACTCAAATGGCCTCCAGAGCCTGCAGATCACAATCAAATAGAGCACCTTTGAAATGTGGTGGAACAGGAGATTCACATCATGGATGTGCAGCAGACCAATCTGAAGCAATTATGTGATGCTGACATGTCTCCTTTTTGCTGTCTTTTTACTTGATTTTATTTATTTGGTACATTAACTAATGTTTTAATGAGCGTGTTTTCTAAGTTGCAATTTATTCATTGACAGTCTTCTTCATTTGAGCTTGTGGCAATTAAATTAGAAATGACGCTTATAATAATGCAACTCACATCATTTTGGGAACATCAGAAAAGAGATTTAGTTAAATATAGTTTTCTGGTTAAATATAGAAAAAAAATCCAACCAAGATGAAAAGCAGGAATTTATTGTAAATTATGTTGTTAAATTATTAACAACATGGGGGAAATGGAAAAAACCTGACATCCATTGCTACAATCCACCGACTGAGAAAAACATTACCACTGAACACACACATTCAGGAAATTACCTGTCCTTCAAAACTGTTCAGTACACTGTAAACATGACATGAAGGCATCAGGGGTAGCGTGGCCTCTCAAGCCCTGCTACCAATAGGAGTGAAAGTCTTAGTTCTTTAAAAAAAAAAGAAGTGTATTTTCTTTTTAAATATGAATCGATTGAGCCGTGATGCTCAATGTTTTCAGCTCACGTACGTGCTGGTGTGTTTGAATAGCACATTTACACAAGTTTAATCAAAGAGTCATGTAGTGTCCAGGAGGACGCCAAGCCACAGCACAGAAAAGTATGTTTGGATGTTGTTGTTATGCTCCCTCTGGCTTTAGTTTAATTAACTGACAGTTTGAGTTGTTGTCTGCTTGAGCTGACCAGCGTCTGTATCAGCAACGCTGTCCCGAGCCCTGTAGAAGTCAGTCGGTCACATTAGTGCATATTCCAAATGAGATTTAAAAATCATTCAGTGCTGTGCTTCCAGCACTACTTTTACAACTTTTCCCTCATGGCTTAGAAGTCCTGTTCTGACTTATTGGATGTACAAATGTGCACAGAGACCAACTGCAACTCAGAGAACAAACAGGAGACTTTAATGAGGATCCATCTGTGACCATGCCAGGAGCACATCTATAGTCTCTATCATTACCATAAGGTTCTAGTTCTATTGTAATGTCCTGAGGCACCTGTGGGAGGACAGTGGGAATTGTGCACTTTTTGGCTGAACCAACACATTTATAATTCACCACCCATCACACCTCCTATTTGCCTAGTTTGGGTTATTTTAACCGTGTTCTCGTCCTGGGAATGATGGTTGACTTTCTGGCTCAACATTTTGAAACACGGGAGAAAATTAAAGGAGTTTAACAAAAATATCGTTTAAACTTTTTAGGAAATACAGACATTTTTATACATAGTCCCTATAAATAGTTTTCAGATGCTCAGAAGTAATTAGAGAAACTCGGGCAATTAACAGTTGTTTTTAGTTCTTGGATTGAAAACCTTTGCAGTTAAGTCCAAAACCTGCAGATATCGCCAAATGCTGTTCCTCCTTTGAGATGCTCTGTCAGGCCTTTGCTGCAGTCCTCTGCAGTTGCTGCTTGATTGTTTGTCTTTCTGTATTTAATTTTGTATTAACTATCTGGAAAGCATGCTCTTCTGGATTGTGATCACATGACTGACTTGGTCATTGAAGGATGTCCCATTTCTTTGCATTGAGAAACTACGGAGTTGTTTTTGGCTCATTATCCGTTTGGACTGTCAAGCACCATCAGTTTTGCAGCATTTGGCTCAATGTGGACAGAGAGTATTGCCCTATATGCTTAAGATTTATCCTATTACTTCTGTCAGCAGTCATGTCACCAATAAACACTAGTGACCTGTGGGAAGTTCTCTGTGACACTTGGAACAACCTACCTGCCGAGAAGAGCTCTGGACCAGTGCAACTAGGAGAATTGGTTTTCTGTTCTAAGATTACTTAGCATTAAGCACTGTCCCTTCTAAACACACACACACATTAATTTACCTCCCCATTGTGCTTTGTCACAAACAAATATGAGTTACATCGCATCAAATAATAAACTAAGGTGCCTGGAATCCATATTCAGAGCTGACCACATCAGCTCGGCATGCTCTTCAGTCTTCTTTATGAAATCCGTAGACAGTACAATGACACGGCTGATGTATTAACTAATAACTAAATAGCTGCAAGCTCCACAGCCCATTCATTTCTCTGAAGTGCTGGGTGGAGCCATACAGGGAGCTTGCTTTCTGAGCAATGGAAGTAATGGACATGATGTAATTTGCACAAGCTTACAACAACAGAGAAACTAATGAGCCGTTGGGTAAATGTAGAAAATAACTTTTTCAGTCTACCTTACCCTGAGGAGAGAGAAACAATCTGCCATTATCACTTCACTTACCTTCACTGTGCAAGAACTCAATTAAATTCCAGTCTGACCCCATGCTTACCTGATTTTTTTCCTGCCTTCATTTTTTTGTTGTCCTGGCAGCTGGTGCACATTAGCGTTTTCTGTTATGTGCACAGTTCAAACTGCACAAGGTCAATGACACAACTGGAATCTTTTCAATTTGGTGTTTGCAAATTTGTTCTTGCAGAGCGTTTGACCTCTGGAACATATTTGCAGGAGGATGTGCTCTCCAGGGCCAGATGGTGCTGCAGCATGTACCATTACCGTGGCTCAGGGACACGCACAGTGGTAATTATAAGGGATGAAGTGGAAAAAAAAGAAAAACAGATAAAAGAAACAAAGTCTAAAGTAGCTCTGTCTCTCTCTACGTGCCTCTAAAAAAATGTTCCAGCCTAATAAAAAATGAGACTGACATATTTTATGTTTGAATAAATACACCGACTGTGCACAAGCCCAGTACATACTACATCTCAATCAAATAGAGCACCTTTGGAATGTGTATTCAAATCAAGGATGTGTAGCCAGTAAATCTGCTTTGACTGTGTGATGCTGTCATGTAAATGTGGAGCAAATTCTGTGATGAATGTCTCCAGCACCTCCAACACTCAAAGGATTAAAGCAGTTCTGAAGACAAAGAGTGTAACCCAATATGATCATTCTTTTTGTTCTCCAACTTTCAAAAAAGCTTTGGAATTGTATATTAGATAAAAAAGCCATAAACATCTGCCAAGCTATATTAATGCATACATTTTTTTTTTTTTTACTTCTCATAGTTGTGTGGAATCACTTAGGCGTTGGTTTATTTTTCAGCTCCAGACTTTGCCACTTTTGCTAAAATTTACTGACAAACAGAATACCAACAATGAATGACTTCTTAATTAGAGCATTGTTCTTACTGAGAAATATTTACAGCACATTTGTTGCTATGAATTTGAACATTGATTAAAACCTGCAGGTAAATATTTGTTAGTAGATATGGTGCTGATAGGCATGACAGGAGGCCGAGCTGGCAGTGCTGAAGATGCTAAGATTTTCTGTGGGCGTGACAAGGATGGATAGGATTAGAAATCAGCACATCAGACGGACAGCTCAGTTTGAGATGGTTTGGAGGTGTAGATAGTAGGCATGTTAGGTAAAGGATGTAAAAAATAGAGCTGTCAGATAGAAGTCAAGCAGAAAGAAGATTCATTACTGTAATGACAGGACAGAAGAGGATGCAAGAGTGAGACGTAGGCAGATGATCTGCTGTTGATCAGCCGAAAGAAGAAGAAGACCTAAGGTAGCACTGTACACGAGTGGTATTTGTCGCTGATCTTTGGAAAACACAAAAGGGAATAAAGCCTGAAAAAAACATTTTTTTCATGGTAATTATCAGGTAAACTTCCCATATTAAATTCATCCTATTCAGCATTTTCTGTTTTTAACAAAGGATTTGAAAATCAGTTTTCAATCACATATAGTCACAGAGCAAGGAGATCCATGCTACTGTGGAATATATGCCGTGGAAAATAACCAGTTGTGGTTTGCTGGCTCACTAAGTTGTTTTCTGCAAAATGTTATCATGCCGATCTTTTTCTAGCCTGCAGGCAAAGATATCTGTACAAATCTCTACTTGCATCACATAAATTTTGTGCCCTGAATGCGAAAGTCATTTTTAATAAGTAACTGAACCAAATTACCATGTTTCTGACACTTGTTTCAGTCCAGCCGTCTGCTTGTCTCAAATGAAAACTCCTCTTATGTCTTCCTCGTGTTTTACTCCTGCGCTAATGACCGTTTTGTTGTTTGTTGACAGATGCAGCCAATTAGTCAGGTGTGTGTGTGGGGAAAACATCAAGCCAAAACACATCACAACATATCACCTTCCCACGAGTGCTGATCTCCAGCTGTGTAAAGCTCCTTGTTTGCACCTTCAAATATCTGCAACCCCGTCTCTGCTCATTTGTATTTTTCATGTGGACTGAACGGAATGGGAGTCATGATTTTTGGACTCTCTCCTGTCCACTTGGCGAAGCACTCGTGTTTTTGTCGCCAGATCCTGTTAATTGGTGTATTTCACTGGTTTCGACGCAGCCAACAAGTCTAGAAGCTGTGTCCAGTTTTTAGCAGAAAGAAATGAGAGTCCCAGTGGGAGTAAGAGTCCAGTCATATGTTCCTTCACTGCCTGGTAACGCTTTTAAAAAGACTGCGAAGCGAGTGAAAGACTGAGCAGGAGCTCGTGTTTTATTTAATTCCATACAGGTTTCTTAAAGGCTCTTTAACATTATATTCCTGTAGCCGCACTGGTGCCTCATTAGTGACTTGCACGGAGCACACATCACTTTGATCGCCACATTTTTACGCCCACCTCCCTAAAGAAATATGAGTGCTACACTAATTACCTCATGTCTATATTGATTACACCCACCTCCTCCAGTAGTCCCTCATCCCCCTGTCTTCGTTTTCTCCGCGCATATCGAGCCTGTCAGGAATCGGGAGGATAAAGTGTATGGGCTGGCACTAAATGTCAACGATTTTCAGATTATCTGAGGCAACAGAAAACATTCAACTGTGACTAATTGCAGCCGTAGCGCTGACAAAATAAATCTCTGTATTGTCATGCATGTCGACAGTATATTATTTTGTCTGTGCTGGTGCTATTTCAATAATCTTGCGCAATTATTCAAGCACTATAAAAAAGCAGAAATAAGTGGTTTGCATTGACTCGAGTAAAGACTGAGCAATATATGATCACAAGCCATAACATTTCAGTTAATGTTCCTGTTTACAACCCTCTCCACCTATCCTTTCACCTGCCTTGATGTAATCAAAGTTTATAGCAACCCACATTTCCTGTGGGCCTGAAGGTAATGGAATTGTTCTAAAAGGTCTTCTCCCTGGAAATCCTCCCTTTGCTCATCTCAATCAATCACACCAACCTCAGATGCCTATTTATATTTCAGCAAATACACGAGCCACAGGTTTTCTTTATTCATTTTCCATGTTTCCATTTCTCAGTTTTATGCAGATGACGCCCTGGTGTGTGTGACAGCCGACAGACTTGATTGACTGCTCTGTCAAATCTACTGCTGGGAGGCGTCAGCTGCTTTCAAGGTGCATGAGGATCAAGGGGAGCTCTTATTGACTGAGAACGCTTCCTGGAAATAAACGCTTCTCCCCCGAACACCCTGCTTCACATTCATACAGTCTCCCAGCACACCCACAGTGTTCTGCTGTTGGCTACCGAGTAGCTCCACTAAACCCAGTAGGTGGTAACCGTTTACTGAAGTACAACATGTACTACAATTTCAAGGTACATTTGATTCCATTATATTTCAGAAAGAAATAATGTTTTTTCTCACTTCACTATCTATATTCGTTTTGATTGATTAAATTCCTGCTTCCACTTCTATCTAACAGTGATCCTTTTTTTCAGCTGCCTATTTAAGCATTCAGCATAGCTTATAGAAACTCTTCATGGGTCCTCCTCTTTTATTTGTGTTTCCATCAACTATGGACATCATCTTGCTTTTAAGTTGAAAACTGCTGCTTCCCTTTCCCTCAACAGCAAGTGCATAGGTAGCTGTAATTGCTATATCTATTGTTATTATATTATACCTATTGTTGTATAGGTAACAGCTTCCTCCCCGTGTAATTCCTGTTATCACAAGTATGTGCCCCAGTGTATCTACTACAAGACCAGATGTGTGTTATCTTAAATTTTTCTTTACTGGTATAAAAGTATGAAAAGTAAAAGCTATGTAAATTAAAAAAAAATTAGCTTTTTAACATTTGGTTTCATTATGAAAAAGAGGGTTGTTCTTCTTTTGTAACCAAATAATTTTACTGCCAAAAACTAACCAAGCAGCAAGTGAGACCAAAGCTGAACAGCAAGAAAAATGATCTGAGTCCAACAATAAAAGAAATGTGGAATAAATAAATAAATAAATAAATAAATAAATAAATAAATAAATAAATAACAGCCCCACGTGGGAATGAAGCCAACCCCTTTGGCTGTAAATCATCTGATTTCTTCCACCATCTTTCCAGCATCCTTATGTTGACTTTTGTTGCTGTTCCAAAGTGAAACTCTCCTTCTATACATCTTTTTAGCAATGCAGTACCACCCTGATTAAATGAGTTCATAACTACTTAGTGATATCTCCAGCTGACGGAGCAGTCTGCCTAAAAGCTATATTCGTTTGATTGATATCATTTGATATAAATGGAGGACTTATCAAGCAGTTATTTTGAGCATCTTCCGTGCATTCACTGCAGTCTTAAACTTTATCCTGCCAGTTCTTGATTCTGTCGACTATCACATGGCACAGGATGGAGGTCCTGGACAATTTCCAGATTTAATGTCTGAAAACATCTTAAATTTACTGGCATGTAAACCGTAGATTATACTGTATCATCAAAAGTTGCTGAATGAGGTGGTTGAGACATCTGACTCAGACTCCTCCTAGATGAGGTATTTTGGGAGTGTCCTACACAGAAGTGACCGCTCTGTGAACCTGGGATGCGCTGCAGAGATTATGTCTCAGTGGATTTGGGAACACCTCAGTGTCCCCCTGAAAAAGCTGGAGGACATGGATGGTGAGGGAGTACTGGGTAACGACCAATGACCCGGATCTGAATAAATGGCAGAAAATGGATGGATGGACAATTGCATCAGCTGAGCTTGAAATAAGTTTCCTGCACACTTAGTTTTAATTGTTTTAGCAAGACCACTAGTGCAATAATATGACAAACACACAAAAAGTAAAGAGCCTGAGGTAAACAACATAAATTTACATACTAAACAGAAGGACAAAAAGATGCTGTGCAAACAGTTTTAGGTGGTAGTTAAGTGTGCAGTGCTGTTCTGTATATTATAAGAAGGCTATGAGGAGCACATAACAACAGGGAGGAGAAAAGATCACCAAAAAGGTGGAATATTTAAGAATCTGAAATGCTTCACATGGATAAATACATGTACATGTACACAGATCCGTAGGTAGTACGCTTGCTCACTGACCTGTCCTCATCATTTTGAAGCCCGTAGGCAATGATAAGCGAACAAATCTCACCTGCCATTGCATGACTTGTGCACCCTGAATCTCAAAGATGTTTTTAAAAAAATGACTCACACTATATATTCAATGGAAATGTTCGAATTTCACAAACCAGCTTTGCCAGCCATTTGACTGCAGTCGGTCATGGATGTGAAATTGCAGAGAAGAGCTGCCTCCCATCATCTGAGCGACGATTTTACAAGCAGTGAGAGGAGATGTTCACAGCGTATTTGCAGCCGTGGCAAGCAGCTGAAGACATGAAAGATTTCACCAACTGTGCTAACCCAACTTAGTAAAATTTTGGAATACATTGACAGTTTGATGAATCCCTACTCTGTTGGATATATACTACCAGCAGCAGCTTTTTTTTTCTTTTCTTTTTTTTTTACCCTGAAGCAAAGTAAAGCAGAACAGCCACACACACACTCGTTGTTCTCCTTCTAACCAAACACGATGTGAGCACACTTATCATGCCTGCTTCAGAAACCCACCGTGTATGTTGAGCGGTTTGCTTGTCTGTCCAAACCTCAGAGGCAGCACTGATCTCGCTGGGAATTCTCGCACAACAGAGACAGAGGAGCTTTCAAAAGCCTCCTGAAAATAAGATATGTCCAAACCAACCGCGTATCGCACAAGAATATTTCCACAAAAGAAAAAAAGACAGCAGGACGAGGAAAGGATTCATAGCTCTTCAACAGCTAGGTTGTCTATCTGCCCCAGTGCTCAGTGCAGCCATGCAAACATTCATGACAAGCTGGTACATCTGCACTATGATCCTGCAAAAAACATGATATCTTGTTTAAAAAGTCTCATCTGTGCTTTCAGAATGATTGTCAGTGAGCTGCTTTTCTTTGTTAGGGCAAGTAAGAAGTTTAAAGTCGTGTTTTAAGTGGTGATTCATCTAAATTAGGGAATAGATTTTCTCACTTGCTACCTCTGCTGTTGCAGATATGGAGTGCGATGGAGAGCTACATGTATAGGAGAGGTAAATAGGTCATTCTTTGACTGCAGCTCTACAGGGACTACATGACTTATATATATATACACAGTTGCTTCAGATCTGGTGACTGTGGAGACCATTTGAATACAATGAATCCATTGTCATGTTCAAGAAATTCTTTTGAGATGATTTGAGCTTTGTGACATGGTGTGTTATCCTGCTGGAAGCAGCAATCAGATCATGGGTACACTGTGGTCACAAAGGACATGGCTAGCGACAATACTCAGCAAGGCTGTGGTGTTTAAACAAAGCTCATTTGGTACTAAGGGGCTGAACACGTGCCAAGAAAATATCTCCCACACCATAACGCCATCAGCAGCTTGGTTTTCTAAATAGGTGAAATTAAATGTTAAATTCCCTGCACTTACATAGTAGTTACAGAGCACTCTGACATCTTTCTTTAATCTGGTAGACCAAAAATTATTCAATAATTTAATACACAGAGATTTCTGAAGTGGTTACAAATTATATTTGGGAAAATAAATTAGGTTTATAATGTGTCAGCCCTGCAGTTAAATTGGGTTTGGCATTAAAAAAGAAAAAGTTGGTTAGATTTAGGGAAGGTTTCAAATGTGTCATAGCTTTTTAAATTGTGTTTTTTTTTAATACGTGTTCTCATTGTGGTTTTTCCACAACAGGCAGCTTAATTCTGCAAAAATAAAACTTCACTCGGTGTACCGGCAAAGCAACAAACAGCAGAGAGACACAGATAGCAACTCAACGATGAACACAGAAAATTTAGCCGTGGAAGAGACAGATATTTTCCACAGGTGTTGGCAGAACCCAAAACCAGAGCTAAATGAGCAGGGATATTAGATCTTCACCAGGTGGCCAAAAACTCAACAAGTAAATGAGCAGCTGCTGCTAGCGAGTTCACCACATCCACTTCAAAGGTCAAACTTGTTTCTGCTGCTCCAGAGTTGCCACTGAACCCATTATTGCAAGTTTCATGGTTGTAATCATGGTCGTAAACACTTGCAGTCTGAAAATGGAAAACAGCAGTTTGCATTGTGCATTGTTTCGTAATATTACTTCCACTTTATAAGTTTTTAGCATTTAAAGGACTTGGTCCTTTTAAAACTGTTGGTTTTGGTAACTTGATCACAAAACTGCTGTTGTTTTTTTGTTTTTTTAGGGTGTAGATTTTAAGGTTAAATGACGATTGGCATTTGTCTTTAAAATTTAGTTCTATCTCATTATTTATTTGAAGGTAAACTATGTTGCTCCTGTAACATATTTTATTAAAATTAACCACTGTTAGGTTGTTTGGCTTTGTCGCAAGCTGCAAGCTTTGTGTCATGTTGCATTATAGTTTTTTGTGTTGGAAAAGTAAATATATATATGTATGAAATTACAGTTAGATTTGCATCACAGTGGAAGCAGAAGTCTCCAAATCTCTCTGATTCAAACCAGACTCCACTACAGGTACAATAGCTTGTCACTGGGGCGCACTTCTCTAAAACACTCTTATTTATACCCCCATGGTTTGTACCTCACAGAGACCATTCCTGAACCTCTGGTCACAATTTCTGTGTACGTTAATGGAACAGTACAAAAAAACATTTTTAAAAGGATGCAGAATTGAATGTTACCTGTTATTTTGGTGTATATTTGAGCTTGAACTCTGGGAGACATCTGCAGTACCGAGAGAAAACCCACCAGGCACAGAGAGAACCGGCTACAAAATGAAACTTGTCATAATGATGTAAAGGAAACACTGAACCGTAGAATCTAAGCTCAAACTGCACATATGCCATCTCCTGCTACTTCACCTCAAAATCTAGACAAATTGCTGCCAACGTGTGCCTTTAGCTTTTTCTGCATAGTTACCTTGATTTCCACTAATTAGTGATTTCTAGAAGTGTAAGTGAGAAAAAAGAATTATAATTTGAGCAAGTGCACCCTTGAGGACTTTACAGAGGAAAGCCTGGATATATAACAGTCCTAACCTAAGTATTTACAGTGCCATTATTATATTACCCGTAGTTGAATAAGTCCAGAGGATGAAATTTGCCATGAGGAAAGCTCCACTCAGTCTGATATGACAGGGCGTGTGTCATGAAAAACAAACTACACTAAAAAGCTCTTTTTGCCCGTTAGTTACCAAAGTGCAAAGGCTCAAGTGACATATTTAGCACTGTTATATTTGTTAAAGAGTAACAGCCATTTAAAAGGGGGCACTGCCATGGCTTTTGCACTCACTGACAGCATTATAAATGATTTCAGCCTCGATGTTTTGCAGTCCTTCACTCCTGACCTCCAATGGCTCCCTTGTCATTCGCTAGCATCTGGCCCACTTGCTTCCCCCCACGAGAGCGAGCATGTCGGGGCAGACAAGTGTGCCTCCCTATGGGCCCAGATGATGAGACAGTGCATTTACATTAGCCTAGTGAAGCAGGAGCGGTGGCACAATGCCAGCACTGAGGCACAGACCTTACAGCAGAGCATCTGGTACATTTGCACTATTGTCAGGAGTGGACTGGCCTGACTGCAGACAGACTCATAGACGACACTCAGGCAGAGAGGCAGACAAACTGGCACACAGTCAGATCATAAAGTCAGATAAACAATCATATTCAGACAGTTAATTAGCCATTACTCATTCAGCCAAACCAGCCAAAGAGGGAGATAGACTCCTGGCCTGTATCTCAGCCAGTTATTACCAGGGAGTGGAACTAGAATGGAGAAAAGACGCCTTCATTTATGGGATTCTGGCCTCCAGTCACTTGGATGGTAGGTTGCTATGTCCACAGGGAAATTAGGATGGCGAGAGAGTCGCTGAGTGTCGAAATTATCTTGGACACAAACTGTAATCTTCCTCCTAACCATGAATTTTCTTGGAATTTCAGCACAACTTTCAATAAAGATTCAAATGGAGGGGGCTGAAAATGGCACATTAGAGTGGCACTTTGAAAAAGGCACTTAGGTGCACCAAATGTAAATTTCCATTAGCTGGAAGGTGGATGGATACATTAATGGCAGTGAGGGCAGCAACGTTTTCAGAAGGGTTGCATTACACCGAGATTTGGTGTAACAGAGAGGGGAAAACTGCTGTTCTTTAGCTGAATTGGGTTAAAATTCATTGTGCACTAGAGCTGAAATATGCAATAAAAGTAGTTGCAAGAGGCTTTTTTTTTTTTTAATAAAAAAATAAAATAAAAGCTGCCCAAGCAGCAAAACAGAAAAAAAAAATCCATAGAACAGAAAAGGAACAATCATTGTGGGTGATGATAAGAAAGGTTTCCCAGCCTTTACATCACAAGTTAGGGCCTGTGTACTTTCCCAACACAGTTTGTTTCATATTAAGACTTTTACCTTTACATAAAAGGAATTGTTGTCAAGCATTAATAGCCCAAATTTGTATGCTTAAAATAGACAATACATAAATGCAAAACTCATTTGGTAAGAGATATAGAATAATACAAAATCCATAGCTTTAACAAATATTATTTTCCTCATCATTATTTCATTCTTCAGCTCCTCCCGTGTCCTGTTTTCTCTGGAACTTCATTCTTTGTCTCGCTTTCAATTTATTTCTGTTATATTTTGAAGGTTATTTTCTTGGGTGGCTTTCACTAACCTCCTTTGTCCCCCCCCCCCCCCCCCCCCCCCCCCACACACACACACACACACACACACGCACTTGTTAAATATGTTACCTGGGTTCACGTGTGCTTGGTTAGTCTCCCTGTCTGTATGTTTGTGTGGAACACAATACTAATGCTGAGAGCTAATCTTAAACATCAGGTATTCATCATATGAAGGATAAATGTGCTTTATTTGAAAGCAATTTCCCTCATGTCCTCACTAAGTTAATGCAATAAGTAGAAAAGGAACAGTAAAGTTTGTTTTAGTGGTCTTATGCAAAAGTCCTTGGACACACTTTTATGTTTCATTTAAAATAAATTGTGACAACTTTCCAAATCATTAGCTGCTTTAGCTGCTTTTATGTCTACCAATCATGCTTTAGTTTGATCAGGAATTCATCTCTGTTATAACAAATCTTTCAGAGCCACATTTCAATGTGAAACTCATGTTTTGAGAAATCAAAATATGGAAAATTGTCATAACACGTGTCTCAACATGTGAAACTTGAACAAAGTTAATATAAAAGTGGGACACCTGGCTACCCTATCGCCCTCATACAGTCCAGCTTCCTGAGTTTCCAGAGTGCTATCCCCTCTTCTGTTTCAGTTCTTATCTGAACGTGGGTCGACTTTGTGAAACTTTATTGCCATTGTGACAGAAAGAAGAATTTTTTTAAAAGGAAACCTTACAATTGATATGTCCAATTTTACTGAGATACAAATACCAACACAATTCATCTCTTATAGACATCGGCATGTCTATAAGAGGCATGTACATAGTCTAATATTATAACATTTGACAATGCAATCACAATATAGCTACAACATAGGAATCGCAAAATTGTATCTGTAGTTTATATGTCTGTTCGCAAATCCAGAAGCTACGTCTTGAGATGAAATTGTGGAGTACAATGCATATGTAAATACTAAAAAACAAACAGGAAGACCACAGAGAAGGTTTGTGGATATAGTAGAGGAGGACATGCAGACTATTAGTGTAACAAAACAGGAGGCTAGGGATAAATTGAGATGGAAGCAAATGATTTGCTCTGACTAGCCCTAAAAGGATGAGCAGAAAGCAGAAGATATGAAAAACAGTACTGAGCAACCTAAACATTATAGATCCAGATGCTTCTCAGCCATGGAAACGCATGCCACGAAGCTCCCAGCACACAGCTGATGTTGATGCTAGGAGAGGTTTGAACCTCTGCAAAGTGTTGGTAACTTTTACGCACTGTGTGCCTCTGTCATTTATTTAAGATTCATTGCCTTTTTACTTTCACTCATTAGTTGGATGTTGGCACACACAAACACACACACAGACACAGATCGATTACATAAGTTCTTTATCTAACAACAAAACAAATTTCCTTGCGAGGATAAAAGAGTAAAAATATCTCCTGATTCATCACCAGGACGTTGCTTTAATTGTTGGTGAAGTTATACTGTGAGTGCTTGTCTGCTCGTCTCCCCTCCAATAGAGGCACACAACAAAGCCAGACCTGTACAAAGCACCAGGTCTTCATCCGTGGCCCAGTCACCCCTGAAACTAGATTCCCTCTTCCATCATGCCTGAGGGAGCAATTTAATTAAAGGCTAGCTCAGAGCAAAGGACACCCATCACCCTATTCTTGATGTTTCCACAGTCAACAAATATGGAAAACAAACAATCCCCCAGTGGACGATGTCCTGGCCTAGCTACACCAACTGTAAATACACACAAAGTGAACAGATTGTCATGTAATGACAGCAGTTTACTGGGTAAAGGGGTAGGATTAAGTATTATTTGGTCTTTATTTTCATTTGAATGGCCCTAATGATTGACGTTATTTAATTAAATTCAGTCCTGGAAATCTCTTTTCTAATTTACCTGCATGCCATCATGAATGGGCTTCATTTTTTGGCCCATCTGGTAATATAATTCATTAATTTCCCTCCTAATGGCCTGTCAGCTATCATTATCATGTTAACAAAGTGTTTGTTACAGAAAGAGCTAGACCCCCATTCATGCAAAAATGAAAGGGGTCAAACTGTTTAAGTTTCAGCTGATCAGGTTTTTGGCAACGTTTCGGTCATTTACTTGTAGTAGCTTTCCGATTTACATGTCAAAGTCTGCATATGAAAAAAAAAATAATAACAGTTATAGGAGTCACAAAACTTGTGACAGTGTTGTTCCTCTCTCGCCCACCCTTCACTTCTGCTTGAGGCTAGTAGTTGTCAGCAACATCAGCCAGCGTCTGTAAATCTGTGACTGAACTCCTGGCAGTTGGTTGAGCTGCACCGAGGATGTGTAGGGAGGCTATGACAACAAAAAGGAATAAATATAAGAGAAAAAGAAGCACAACACTTGTTCTGATAAGAACTAACTCAGTGAGAGTGAGAGAGAGAGCTCACACCTTGACTAACTGGATTTGACTCGCCTCAAGAGCTTGTAAATAGTTCACCGTAAATAAACTCACTTAAAATGACTTGAGTCCAGCCTGCACATTGGTTATGATATAAGGTGTGCTTCACATGACTGGTAACCATTTCTGAGGGACTTTTTTAAATATTGTGCCACAGTATGAAAAGCAATTTTACATATAACCATAAACATAATTAGTAGACCTAAATCCTTTTAACAATGGCTGGGTTCCATAATTAGTAAATATGTTCCCTCCAAACTTCAAGTCAATTGTATTTACAGCATATAGCACATTTAAAAAAACCAAAAAAAACAACCCTCACACACACTGAGGTTTCTGAAAACCTGGTGTCAAAACGTAAAACTCATGCCAACATAATAAAACTGTAAACCAAACAAAGAAAAACATTATAAAAATGTAACCGAATAAGAGAAATACTTGGATAAACCTGAAAAAGGAATTAAAAATAAAAGCATACATAAATGGATTTTTTTTTCTAAACATTTAGGGGGGAAAAACTAATAAAATGCTCACATTGAAAATCACGAGACACAGACTTGACTAACAGCAAGTGGGGGGGGGAAGGGTATGTCAGTTGTCAGGTTTTTACATTGAATGGCAGACTGTTCCAGAGCCTGGGGGCAATAACAGCAGAGCCAGTTTGCCTTTAGCTTTTCGGCAAGAAGGGGGGCCACTGAGAGAAGTCTTTGGCAGGGTGACCTCTGTGACCTGGAGGCAAAATATGGAGTTAAATGATCTGTGATATATTGTGCAACTGATCCATCGAGGGCTTTTAAACTGGCTTTAAACTGGCTTTAACTTAGCAATGGTTTTCAAAGACATTGCTGACTTCAATAAAACCATGAAAACAGAAGGATTTCTGCAGTTTGGACACATGTGGATGAAGCACCAAGTGTTTTAGAATAAAGCATTGTAGAGTTTGATGGACTAAATAAAATAATTTCAGTTTTGCTGTTATTGGCAGGTAAGTGAGTGTAACCAGGAGTGATACTGAATATTGTGTATCTGAAAGACAGAGCTGAGGGGGTAACATGTGTAATTACAATGCAGTTTTATTCAAAGTTCAGATTTAGATTATTGGCTTTCATTTGGCCACCTGGAATATGGGACCAAGAGCAGTGACACAAAATTAAAATGGTGCAATTGGAAAAATCCCAAAATTATGAGCTGCAAGAAATGCAACTTAATGCAGAGAGAAGCTGCAGTTGGCTCTTCTGTACACATGGGACCTACAGTATTGGAATTCTCCCTTACAGTATGGGGGGGGGGGGGGGGGGGGGGGGGAGAGTCTTGAGCCACCTATCATGTAAAGATAGATCTATCTATCTATATCTATATATAGTGAGGAAAATCAGAAATAGGTGCAGCGATTTACTTAAACGTATGCAAACATACAAAACTAGTGTATGAGGCAAAAACAACGTTTGTCCGACAAATTCGAAAGTCCATATTTGGTCTGACCACTTGTCTTCTTCAAAACAACCTGAACTCTCTTAGAGTAGCTTTCTTGTTGTCTGTGAAGATTCTCAGTCATCCAGGTCATCATAGTCTAAGGAGCTTAGAAAGAAAAGCGTCTGGACTTCTTTGAGTTGCTTGAAGACGTTTCACCTCTCATCCGAGAAGCTTCTTCAGTTCTAAGGTCAAAAGGTGGAGAGTCCCAGATTTAAAGCCAGTGGGAGTTTCCCCCCAAAGAGGGACAAAGGACCCCTGATGATCCTCTACCTAATCACATGAGCCAAGGGAACTCAAAACTGGATTATAGATGGCAGACAGTTGGTGTCGTAAACCACCGTCTCTGTTCAAAGATGGTCGCTCACACTGGACATAGATGGCTTCTTTCACTCCTCTTTCAAACCATCTGTCCTCTCTGTCCAAAATGTGAACGTTGGCATCTTCGAAAGAGTGACCTTTATCTTTTAGATGCAGATGGACTGCTGAGTCTTGTCCCGTGGAGGTGGCTCTTCTATGTTGTGCCATGCACTTGTGAAGTGGCTGTTTGGTCTCTCCAATGTAGAGGTCTGGGCATTCCTCGCTGCACTGTACAGCGCCGGCCGCGCGAAAAGCAACGACGGCGATCCAGTTTAGGAGGCCGTCCACAACGCCAATGAAGTCCAGTCAGCAGCCTGGAAGGTGGCTGGCGATGTTGAGGTACCGGACGTGGACCGGACTGGACCAGGCGAGGCAGGTGGCTGGAGAGCTAAACGAGTCCCATGAAAAATGCGCCCGTAGTCGGGGGAACACTATGGAACACAGAACAGAACCCAGAAGCGCAACTCTGACAAAGAAACCAAAAGACTAGAAATGATAAATAAAGGCAAAAATCAAAGTACAATAATAATGAAAACTCAAAACTCTGGGTCAATGACTCAGGCACCCCAACAGTAGTATCTCTCTTTTGAAATCCTCTGACCAGGATTTGAAACAAAAAATTTGGAGTTATCAGTCCTTGTATACTTTGGCATACCTCAGCTTGTTTCCTTTCCTTATGAATGGCCGCCTGACAGCCGGCCTTCCACGGAGACCATTTCTGATGAGGCTTCAGCGAACAGTAGATGGATCAACTGAAGGTTCCAGAGTCATCTCTCAGGTCAGGTCAGGTCTGTCAGAGATTTATTGATTTTTATTTATTTATATTTTGATGGACGTGACTTTCAGATACTGTTCTTCCACTGTAAATTGTTTTTTGGGCCTGCTACTTCTTCTTTTGTCCTCCACTTGTCCAGTTACCTCAGTTTTTAAAGAGAACTACACATAATCCCAAAGCAAAAGGGATATAATAGTTAAAAAGAAGATGAAAATATTCTTTAAGGATAATAATAATAATGTTGATTCAACAATCCAATTATTTAGCACATGCTTATACATATTATTACATGCATTTTTCCCACACCTTTTTTATTCTGTAGAATAAAAACGGTGTGGGAAAAAATGCATTGAAAACAAAAACACCCACCAACAGCATAATGCAGTTCAGCAGTATAACAAGTCACATCATCCAAGATCAGCTGAATCCCCATCACAGCATTTTTGAAGGTTCTGCTCAGATCTAGCGAGGAGAGTCTTTTAAAGTCACGACAGAATGCATGTTATTTATAGCAAATGTGAAAAAACATTCAAAGCGATTCATGTAGTCCTTTAAATCCTCCCTGTGTCTTTATTCTCCTGGTCAAACATGCAGCTATTATCTCAGTGGGATGTTGGATGAAAATAAGAATTCCCTATTTTTAGTGTGATATGATAAGTACCTTGTGAATGCATCTCCCATCTCTCCCGCTCTTGTATGCAC
Organism: Aulonocara stuartgranti; assembly: GCF_965226115.1. Taxonomy (NCBI): domain Eukaryota; kingdom Metazoa; phylum Chordata; class Actinopteri; order Cichliformes; family Cichlidae; genus Aulonocara; species Aulonocara stuartgranti. Next base: position 10,202,143 of record NC_138954.1, read on the forward strand.
TGTTGCTCATTCGCCCCAAATGGGGCAGTGTGCCTGCATTAAAACACGCCTGCTCATCATTTGTCACTGGGCCCAAGGGTAATGAACGGGGTGAATTGGATGTACTCTCTAATTATGGAAAGGACAAAAAGCCAGTATGATTCTCTTGTCAAAGTCCCCCTCCTGCAGCACCGTGGGGAGCAGCTTTCACTCATAAATCAGAGGCGGGATTCAGATCTGCATCGGATTAGAGACAACATAAAAGGGAGAAATATAGTGCAGACGTGGGCCACAGACAATCAGACATGGCATGGCCTATGGCAAGTAATAACTAGGCGACTGAGCATGCCCGCACATTGAAGAAGGCAAACACCTGCCAATCAGCATCCTTCATTGTCCGCATACTCAGCAGCATTACAACTACCATCATCATCATCATCATCGTGCTGGCCCTGACAATCAGATTTTGCAGCGTCATAACCTCAGTACTCCAGGGATCATTGCAGTCGATCAACATGCTCCAGCTGCTGCTGGCATGCTAGATTGCTTGCGGTGGTGATTACATTTTAAATTTGTATGGCTTCTCATGGTCTGATGGTGATGGTAAGAGTATATAGAGCCGAAGCGCCCACACAGCAGAGATCTGCACTGGCCCCTCATGAATACTCAGTGGAACTTGTTTTAAAAGAGAGCACAGTTAGAGTTCACAGAAACCAGACTTTTTATAGCACGCAGGGGGGAAAAACCAGTTACTACTTTAACGAGAGCAGCTGCAACAACTGACTTCTCTGTTTCTGGCTTTATAACAGTTTCTACAAACTCACAGTGGAGGTTTGATCCTTTTATCTTACAACAGATTCATGTATAATGTAAAAGCACCAGCATAACATCCAAGCTGTAGTAATCCTGGTCGTGGCATTTCCACAAAAATAAATCCGTTCATTTAAATCCTTTGGAGAAGTATTAAATGCCGCAATAGGCTGCACTAATAATGAAGATACAGAAGAATTCATTAAATCCATCTCTGTAAAGATGGATCGAGCAAAGCTTCCTCGTGTTCATATTATGCTGCAAATTTTCATTATTTTCCAGCTTTCAGTTTGAGGCATCACTCTCCTCTCGGGACTGTAGATAAAACCCGACTCGGGGGGGAATTAAAGTGAAGGTGTTGCACAGACGTCCTGCTTGCTTCTACGTGCTTGTGTAGACTTTTGTAACACTTTTGTCTGGTTTCCCAAGAGGGAATATGAGCACAAAAAATCAGACCGTGTTGTCTTTTAATCCCCTGGAAGTTGAAGTCAAATGTCTGTGGACGTTGTTATGGGGCGTTACAGTTTTACGTCACAAATATGATTGGGATTTTAAAATTCACGACATCAGCAGCAGCAGTGGAAAAACAGCCGCCGAGTAAATAATTTGTGCTCCTGAGAATGCTTTGTCGATTTGCCAAATTGCCCACGTTTCCCCAAATATCCCCGCTAAAGCTCAGAGATATGCATGCCCTCTAACCACGCAGCAATCGGTGCACTCTTCGAAAACAGACTTTCTGTGAAAGTCCTGTTCTCATATGCTGTTTTTGTTATTGTTGTTATTGTTCAGCCTTCCAACCTTTCGCTGTTTTATTGCACATTTTCCCCCAGTGACTCAGATGGCAACACTGATGTGAGTTATTGCTTCTGGGAAGTCTCTCTTGCGTCTCCCTTGGGGATCTTTTTTTCATAAGCAGATTATACACAATCACTAGCAAATGGGGGTGAAACATGCAGCCACTCCTCTCTATATTTAATGCTGTCATATTGTCATATGTGGTGCTTCGTGCAGAATGGAATTGCTGGAAAGCTGCTTAAAGCTGGTTATAATCTGCATATATATATTTTTTACCTGAGCAAAGATTAAAACTATAAACAAAATGAGCCAACAAGTGCTGCCCGTGTTACTAAAACCTTACATGTCTTCTTCATCTGTGCCATTGAACTATTTTGCTGCTCAAAACATATTACAAAAACATTATTCAGCCACTCTGTTGCTCTGGTTGACATCTTCCTTTATTCCAGTAAACAAAGATGTAATTTATGCTGAGTCATGAATTGTAATTGAGTTGTTTTATGCCAAAGCCACACCGCTGGTTTTTTATGGAAGTGACAACCTCTGAGGCCAAACATTTAATAATTTAATAATAATAACCTTTATGTCCCTAACGTTTTCTAAGGCAGAGTTAAAAGGTGCTTCAAAACAGTGACCAAAAAGTGGATTAAGTGCCAAACATATACATCACTAAGATATATGCATAACAAGTTGTAATAATATGAGGAAATGATAGATTTTAATGTGCTCAGCTACAGAGGAGCATGGCAATGTTATATCGAGTCAAAAGGCACTTGTGAAATGCTGGTTAAAACTGAGATGTTAATCAAAGATGTAAAACTCCGATTGCTTCGGATCAGTTACTTACTGAGCAGCACCGTTAGAAATATGATCAGGACCAAGAACAAGGACTTGAACATTATTTGAGTTCAGGTACATAAGAAATAGCGTGAGGCAGAAATGCTGTGAACCCAGATTTTCTTCCAGACTGGCTAAGTTATACAACTGGCAGTAAATGGATAACAGTGCTAGAACACTTTACATGGGCAAGGGGCGCCAGACAGAAACTGAACAAGATCGGTCCAGTGACTGAGATCTGTGGGAAACCACGAGCATGAGGACATTTTGTGGAGTAAAATTGTAAATGGTGACTATGCTGTGTGATAATATGAAAACCTGTAGATCATCTACTTAGGCTAACCCTGTTTTCAAAGTGCTGTATGAGCCAAAAACATCCTCAAAGGTAGGCAATACTTTCTCTTTAATACAACTGTACATGAGGGGAATTTAAAAAATAATTCACCGAGGCCTCATCTCAACTAATTTGGATCACTGAACTGGAAATCTCAGCTGCAATTTGTCCTGTCTTTGTTTTTTTTACTAACAACTCTTCCAGGAAGCCCATACTCTAGTTATGGTGAGTGAAAATCTAGTGTTGCGTTTTACCTGATATTGGTTAACCAGTCTGTGTGCATTTATACCTGTACAGTATATATATACACCTTGCTAATCATGCTTTAGATCAGTCCAAAAAACCAAAGGTGACCACGTCCATCTTTTCCAGAGTATATACGCCACACAACTTAAGCAGTTAAGCAATGACTCTTAAGTCAATGACTTAACTGAAATCTCCACTTTATTAGCTGGCAGACTTAACAAACAAAGGCAGAGCAGAGCTGGAACAGAATGACTAAAAAACTAGTCTTGGCAGACCCACAAACAGGAGTACACACAATATGAGAGGAGATCACCACAACAAACAGAAGAAAACTTAGAGCTTAAATGTACACATAAGGAAATCAGGAGATGGAACACACAAGTGAACAGAGGTGAACTAAATCTGACTAATGACACATGGGAAGCAAAAGTGAACATACACAAACACGATAGGGGACTAACAAAATAAAGCAGGCAGCAACGCATAGAGACTCAGGTGAGGCTGACGCTGGGACTGGGGAATAATCAGACATGGAGACATGATAGATGGAGAAAACCAAAGAACAAAACAGACGTCAAAAGGAGACGCTGAAGACAGAACACAGAGACGAGACACGAAAAAGAGAAGATATATGAACGCAACCAAGAACCAAAAACTAGAAATTTAAGTTACAAAACTCAGAGGTTCTCAAAAAGTGAACATAAGTATTTCATAATCCTACAGAATGAATAAAACAAATTATTGACCCGGGATTGTGACGAGGGCATGGAAATAGAAAAAAAGTACTTTAATAAACAGATGACATTTTTAAAACAAGCATATGATATATATTACATTTTATTTTCTGCCAAAATATATTCTGCCTGCCTGGATTTTGACCTCTTTTGAGAATTCTGTTGCTTCTAGTCTTTTAAGATCAAGACATAAGCAAAACTTGTCTTCTTTGGCTTGTGAGGCCAGTCAGTAATATAACACATATAAAAACATCCTCTGAGCTGTAGCACTTGCAGCACTCCATGCCAATAAGATTAGGAGGGGTTGAGTGCAGATAAGTGAGGGAGGGCGGTCCAAGATCTGACACAACAACTTGCAGTCACAGAAGAAAGAATGGCAGACGACAAGATGAGACCTTGTTTATTGCTGGCAACTTTTGTAAAGATCTAATCAAAAGATGTTTTTCTGTGTCATTTGGCTCAACTGTCTCATTTTAACCCCATTCAGTTTTATTTCTATAACACGTTTAATGCACGCATAAAAAAACTAAACTAAATAAATAGAATGTCAAAAAAGTGTAGCACAAGTCAAAACACCAAAGTAAACAATTGGAAATAAACAAAACAATCACAAACAACAAAATGTGGAATATGTCTTGGTGTCAAGGCAAAAAATTATGGGGCACCTAAAGTAAAAGCCAAAAAGTATCTTGAGGTTTATTTTGAAAATGATGGCTGTGTCCTTTAGATTCTGAGTAGGGCTGCAGAAGAGGTCAGCTTACAGGGTTTGAGGAATGTGCTAGCTAGAACTAGTTAGGCTGGTAATTTAATTGGCTCCAACCAGAGAATTTATTTTTAAAAATCTGTTATTTTTTCTTTGTCAACTTGAATTAGAAATGGTTTAACATTTGCAATATTCTTTTTCTAAACTGACTTTTGTTCTGTTTCTTATTCAAATGTTCAGTGATTAAAGATGAACTGTTTTACCTCAGATATTATGATCTCTGCTTTGTGTTGATTTAACTTTCAGAAGTAGCATGACATCCATACACTTATGTAATTAGCAAATAATCTATATCTAAAAAAAAAATCATCAGAGTATGCAGTAGGTTTTTTTTATGTCTTTAATATATTTTTTTCCTTTTTTAAATGGTAAGTTTTCCAACATTATATGTTAATGAAAATAAGACATGCTAAGTTGCATAAATGTTCAATAGATGATAAAATAAAAGCATAAATGTGTATTTTAGACATTTCACCATTATTCTAAAAGATGTGATAGAAAATATCAAAGCAGGTCCATGAATCTCTCTGTTTCTCTACTTTATTGGTATATCCTGAAAATATAACTAGCTGTTAACAAGATTGTTTTCAAAGGCATCCTAGAGTCCAGAGAATCTTAAAACAAATTGATCTATAATTGCTAAGAATAATATGGTTCTCCCGGCACAGTCTGTAGAGCATGGAGGTGATACTGGGAAATAGGCAGGAGTGTGGAAATGCATGAGTCCACCAGCAGGACCGGTGTCTGCTCCTTTGTGTGCAGGGAAATGAGAGGAATACAGCCAAAGTCTCACAACATTACTTCCAGTGGGTTATGTGTATGTTTCTGACCAAACTGTTAGAAACCAACTCCATAAGGCTGGTATCAGGGCCCAATATCCTTCAGTGGTACCTGTGCTTATACACCAGCGCTGTGCAGCTCAATTGGCATTCACCAGAGAACAACAGGACTGGCAGGTTCACTACTGCTACCCTATTCTTCTCATAGATGTTGCAGGTAATATAATGTTTTCCATGGTGTCTCCAGGCCACCCATTCTGGTGTTTTCTGGTGAATTCCAGGCACACTGCAAGGTGCTGGGCTGTAAGCACAGGTCCTGCTTAAGGGGGTCATGTCCTCATTAAAGCCTCTGAGTATCCCACTGGAGGTTATTTTGTAGGCATCCAGCAGTGCTCCTAGTGTTCCTCCTCAAACAAAAGACTTGATCTAATACCTGTCCAGTTGTCACTTTAATTTGAATCAAAGCAGGTAAAACTGATTGATGATGCTTGTTGGTTTCTAATAGGACAGACCAATTTCCCTAAAGTTTAACAGAATTAGATTTCTACTGGGATGATCAACTGCTTCTTTATGTTTTTAACAGTGTATCATTCCTGCAGACACGCTCCATTCATTAATGCTCGTTGTAAGTTCACTGGATTACTGTACTACAGATTCAATTTGATATGATATTGATGTAAAAGTATTTAGTTTTAGGTTATTTATTGGTTTCAGTGTGGTGGCATTTTACACCTAGCTTTCAACAAATTTTAAAAATAAGAGAAAATTAAGTAAAATCAATTATATTTTTAAAAAGTGTGGAAAACTCAAAAACAATGAAAAGGAAATAAAGATTTTAACTGTTTTTAAATCTGTGTTCTGATGCGCTGAATGGAGAAGAGGAAGGATTCATTTACTTAAATACAGCTTTACAGGTTAAAGCAGTTCAGCAACAATGGTGGGTAAAAGTAAAAAGTGTCCTTCACGATTATAGAAATGGGCTCTTTTTGAGTTTTTCCATATCCTATTGCTGGTGCAGTAATGTGTGCAGCTTATGGTTGGATGTGATGGAGTAGTTTAATAAGTAACACCGCCTTAAGAGTCTAATTTCTTAAGGAAGGACGTGATGAATGGGATTCTTTGCAGACTGGAGTACAATCTACAAAGAATCTCTAGTCTACAGTGGAAGTATGAGGAGATCTAAAAACTGAAATACTCGAGTACAGTGTAGTTTGAACATAAACACAGCGCACGAATGAACATGTGGTTTCACCACTGAGTGACAGACATTCAGGGAGTTGTGCCAGATAACGTCTGCACTGTAAAGCCATAACTTCTCTTGTCTTTATAATCCATCCCATGGATAATGCAGCAGACGTCAAAAGATGACAGAGTGGGCTCACTGTACTCTAGTTTAATTGCGCAGATTTACATCAAATATGCCTCAGCAGGAAATAACGTTTAGCAAATAGGTCTTATCACTCTTTTGCAGTAGTCTGTTTAATTAAAAACGCTGCGCCTCCACTCACCGGCTCCTAAAGAACTCGGGGGGCATTAAGACCCAGCAGAGGTACAACAGTGAACATCTGTCGCGGTCTCCTCTGTATGAATTGCGCTTGGGCTCCAGTCTGAAGACACACGGGCAGAGGCAGGCGGGCTGGTACAGCGCGGACGGACTGGAGTGCATTCGGGAGGCGAGCAGATGACGCTGGACCATGAGTGAAAGTGGAGCCTTACGCACTGAACCGCAGCGATAAGACAGCGCGCCGCAAAATGAAGACACCTATGGTAAAGGGTTTTGCCATGTAACCCCGCAGTCAAACTGTTTGTGCTCGCTTTTAAATCCAGCATTGTTCCGTCAAGTGCGCTATAATCGACATAACGCCGCTGTGGCGTACAGTGTCGGATCAAAAGATTAGGATCAGAACAATGGGCGTCCAGCTGTGCGCTCTGTTTGGCACTAAAGCTCCACTACAGCACAGCGCGCTGGATGCTAGATTTGTCTCCGTTTAATACGGATACACTGTAGAAAGTGAACAATATCCGTGTTGCTTTAATATTAACTGATAAGCATTAATTCTAAACTATTTTTTTAAAGAAATAAAGAAAAGAAAACAAATTGAAAGTGCCGTGAGCTGCTCATCCTGTTCATGTACGATTGGCATGAATTCACATAGGTGATTTATTTTTCTTTTTTATTAGAACTTTTACTTAAAAGCTGTTGGTGTCCTCTGAGGTGTGGCACCTACTGTAAATTACAGTACACATGTGCTCCTCAACGCACCTGATGATTAATATTAATGCATGCAAACTAAGTAAAGAAGATAATTAACAGCCTGACAGCGTCATAAACATTAGCTGTGCCCTTATCATAGTTCGATAAAAGCTGTTTTTAAGTTTTTGGTCGCACGTGACATGCATTACAGGAAGTTGGGCTTTTACTGACAAACCAGCGCCTGCTGCTGCCGCTCATCTTGCATGAAGTCCGTAGGTGCAGGTTAAACTCAGTCCGGTGGAACTCGGCTAATTTGCCCGCATCTGCTTGTGTCTTTGTGTCAGCGCCATGGGGTAGCCGTGCTTCTCGTGCTTCTCCTGTGCGCCAGCTTGTTCCTCGTGTACAACGGCAGCTTCAACGGCGCTTCCAGAGACGCCAACGACACGCGCATCAGGCAGCATGAACAGCTGCGGCGGCCCACCGAAGCCTCCGTCGGGGTCGCCAAGCCTCACCCCCCGATCCTCCAGGGATACAACAGCATCATCGACCATAAGGTAAACAGATGTGGCTGAGTGCGTGTCTCATAACGCAGAGAACGGGCGCGTGGTTCGCTTTAACACGTGGTGAATGCCCAGCAGAGTAGGCATCAAAGCTTTTGAAAGTTTTACTTTTCTCCAAACCCCTTTTTTCGGCACTGAATCTTTCCCAGCCTGAGCCGCACTCACGCAAATTTCCTCTTGTCCTGACGACCAGTAGCTGTCTTTAGAGAGAGAGAGAAAGAGAGAGAGAGAGCATCCTCTCTGTCATTTATCACAATTTTCTCCGGCGCTGCGTTGCGCCACATTCAATACCCACCTGTCGTTACTAATAACAGCTTAGGCTACAAATGAAATCCTCGACTGCATTCTTAAGCTCTAATTGATAAGCCCAGGAGACCCGCAGCTAGGTGAACTCTGACGTCATTGTGGGGTTGTATTGACTGCCATCTGTTTACCAAGCCAGGAGAAAACAATCAATGAGAGTACCGGGGAGCGAAGCCTCTGCAAGTAAAGCAGACCCATTCACCTTGTGAAGGCGTTTTCAGTAAGCGTGCAGGCACAGCGTACTACCATGCAGGCGGTTTGGCTGGTGGGCTCTCGCGACTGTCTGAAACAGCTGGATTTAAGAATGACAAATTTGGAGAAACGTTCTGGCCACAATCATTCATTCAGATGTGCAGGAGCAAAACACCAATATGATTTGTGGCTATTTGTAGTTGCTGTTTCTTTAAGTCTTCTTTAATCGCTTTGAGTTGCTGATCTCATTTTGTATCCCTCTACTGTCATATGCCTTAATACTCTTATTACTTATTACTTCTTTTTTTTTAGCCGTGATTTCCTTTTTTTCTTTACTTCCCTCGCATTTTGCATCGATCTGTGCTCATTTTATGTCCATATAGGCTTTTTGCATCCCTTCACTAGTAGTCATTTTTTTATTGCTCTAGTGCAATTTAGGCTCCACTCATTATCATTTCACATCTCTCTGTAGTAGTCCTCTTTTTCAACTGAATTTTATCTTTTAGTCTCTTTTGCACTGCTTTACATTGATTTTTAGCTATTTTCTTTCACTTTTGAGTCATTTTGTGTCTCTTCTATCATTTTTGCATCCCTGAAATAGAATTTTACCTGTTTAATTGTTCTATGCCTCTTTGATATTTTTTGCATAATTGCCCATTTACTTCTGTCTAGACATTTAGTATCTATTCTTTTTCATTGTAATTCCCCTCATTGTTTTATGTGTCTCTGCAATCAGTTTGCATCTTGCTTTACTGATTCTCACTCTCTCTATAGACATTTTGCATCTATCTAAAGTAATTTTACCTATTTTTGTAGTCATTTTGTACCTCTGTTGTTATTTTGTTTCAGTAGTTATTTTTGCATTGGTCTATTGCCATTTTAAATATATTTGATGTCATTTTTAGTCTCTCAGCAGACAAGTTAAATCTTTTTGTTGTCACTTTGTGCATCTGTAGTCATTTTGTATCCTTTCCTTGTCATTCCACCTCTTTCTAGCAATTTTACATCTGCAGTCATTTTGCATCTGAGTGGTTGTTTAATCGAGTTTTAAACAAGAACAGTCACTTCTCTGGCCCCTGAGCTCTGCTGGGCTTGTGTCCAGACGGTGCATACAGTAATCCGTCAGTGGCAGGACTGAAGACACCATGAGTGACAGGCCAATTTGTGCTGCCATCTCTGTCTTAAAAAACAGTATCTGCTACCTGCTAGAAAACGAGCATTAAGTCATCAGATTATGTCATAGGCTGATTTACATATGAGTAATTGGACCTGCTCTTAGATGAGGCTGTGGCTGTACAAATGAGACAAATATGCAACGTGAGTATGTTCCAGCCACATCTGGGAGTCAACCCACTGTTCCTGAACATCAGAAAAAGTAGCCGGGTTGGTAAATGAACTTCTTTTAAATTAAACACCAGAGGATCTGAAGAGTCATTTAATCTTGTGACAAAGTAATCGAGGTCGGCAACAGATTGTAGAACTATTATTCACTAAAAGAAATCTCACCGGTGCAGAAACCAACAAGTGTGGAAACCTTTAATGCTGCCTGAAAAGTTCAGCTGGCAGTTTTCTCAGGAGACATGCTGCTTGTATTTCTTCGTGAGTTTTTCCTCCGAGTAGCTCTGCTCTACAGAAAATGCACGTTTGTCACCTTTTGGGTGTATTTACTTTACATGTCATCATGGTGATTTCCGATCTGTGTTTCTAGTCAGCCCATGTGTGGCAGGAATGAAGACAGCATGACTGACATGCTGATTTAGGCTTCCATTTCTCTCTATATATTTCTCAAGGGAAGGATGTATCGGCTGCTTTTAAAAACAAAAGGGTTTTAAGTCATTATGTTTTAGGTTGTGTCAAATTAGTATCCCAAAGTTATATATATTATCATATTTTAAATGTTTTTTTTTTATTAGATGTGATGAAATTTTTCTCAGTTGTCTAAAATTAAAGGTGTTATTTGGTTTTCTGGTTATGCTGTTAAAACTGAGCAGAACAGCAGTCAGATATTTGGCCAAATCCACACTTTCACCATATTATCCAAATGGCTTCAAAACAAAACAGGAAATTAACATTATGGCTGAATCTGTTAATAACACATGCAAATTTTATTTGTTTAATATGCAATCACTGTTATTCACACTTTTTCTGTGTCTGTGGTATCTCAACATGAGTTTTACACCTTAAATTTGTGGACACATTTAGTAAAAGGCTGTTTCTTTTCTTGTAGTTCATGTTTAGTATTTTGGATCTTTTCTTACCTTACAGTGACAGTAAAGCGCTGGCAGGAAATTTGTGACATGCAACAAAGATCCCAGTTAAAGAGTTTGAAGCTTGTAATTGGCTTCCAGGGTGGTTTATATACAGAGGGCCTTTTTGAGTCATTACTTCTTTAACAGTGGTTAAAAAACTTGGTTTTAGAGTTAAGGTGAGAAGACGATTTTGTAAAGAGAGGGATGTGTGGTTGCAGCCTTACAATACACCTCTCTATGCAGAAAGCTAATGCAGTATTTACCAATACTGCAAATGTGATAGTTGTCCATGTCCACTCTGGAGTCCAGACCACAATTTGCATGTAAGAAGTAGGTACATTTGTGCCCGACACTCCTATTCTGCTTTGGAGTCCAACCTTTAATTGTATTATATCTGTGAGATTTGTGCTAAATATGCTTCTTTCAAATATGGGAAAACTTTTAATGTTGTGAATTTGATTTAACCAGTGTGGGTTATGGACCTCGTTTAATAGAAAACATTCAAATGCAGTTAGGGTTAGTATTTACCCAGAGGTGCAGTCGATGTGCCACTGGCTGTTTAGCTCTTTGACTCTGACTTGGAATTATTGTGCAGCTAGGTCACATAGATCTCTCCAAAGTCAAGCAGAGCAAAAGTAAATACGAAATGAGTCATTGCTGTCATATTTTCGGAAACCCAGGGCACGCAGCACCATCTTTTTTTTCTCACTGCCTCAAATGCCAATATTCAGTGACCATGCATGTTTTGATTTGATGAGGATTTGTCTGTAATGCGTCAGTAAGCCCAGCTAGGGATGAGAATTGATTTCCCTCGAGTGAACTGGAGCAGCCGAGCATCATAAGTAAACTACTAATTTATTTTTTCTCTTGGCAATAGATTTTTTTGACATTTTGGCAACAAGGGATATCAATTAGGGCCGGAGCACCACTGAACATCATTTATGCTGCTTGAAACCTGCTATTATGTTACCCGTCTTGTTCTCTCACTGCAAACTCCAATCAATACTCTATGATCTGAATGCGCAGGCTACTATAGCGTGCAGCACGGTAAAGTCTTCAAAAACTTTCCGTGAACTTTTTATGTACCTGAAAACGTGGCTGAGGTTTTTCTGTGTGTATTAAAGTGTAAAAGTTGTTGGCCTTGTCTCAAATGTGTTCTCCTGCAGTGTTGAATGATCATTGTTTGGGGAGAAAAAAACATACTGAGTCGAACATTTGTCTTCCTCATCTTTGCTTGCTGACCTCGCCGCCATATTGATCTCTCCAAGATATCAGCTGGCTGGCACACGGGCGCAGTGTCAGTCAGCCTTTGACCGCTTCACTTTATCTTCCACCAGAGTATTAAACTCATGACAGCCCAGAAACCATTTGGAATCTTATATATCTTCTGCAGACACTTGGCCAAGATGCTAAAGCATTTGCCAGAGTCCTTAAAATGATTTTCTCTATGACTGTTTGAACCATCTTTGAAATAAATAGATGAATAAATAAATGCATGTATGCATTTGAAATCCATTAATTATTTCATAGCCAGAAGTTTCAACACCACATGTTTGATTCAGTTCAGAGTGAAAGGTAATTTATTTTGAGCTACACAGCAGCATTGGTGGGCCTGGACTTGTGCTGTGAATGAGAGTGACCAGATAAGAAAGCAGAGAAAGAAACTTAGGGTGGAGATGAAAAGGGAAAGAAACTCTTGTAGAGTAAGGGCAAAGAGAATGAGAGAAAAGGACAAAACTGGGGAAGGGGAAGGACGAAGAGAATGATAAAAGAGAATATAGGAGCCAGGAAAGGTTCAGCCTGAGAGAATGAGACAAGAGAGTGAAGGAGGAGGCAGAAACTGACACAGAAGTGAAAGATGGAGTGAAATCCCTAAGGGTTTCCTTTCTTCTTGCACTATCCTGCTTTTTATTTTCTCAGTGAGAAGGTGGAGGAGGAGGAGGAGGACTGGAAACCACTCTTGTCTGTCTCTCAGTGGAGATAGGAGGACAAGAAAGCGTCTGTCTTCCTCTGATTGCCTTCCTGACACCAAAAAACATGCAAATTTTGTAAAAAGTGATATCCTGCATGTCAGGTCTCCACCTGACATGCAGGATATCACTTAAGAAAGGGAGGCTAAGGTCCTTATATGTGGCTGGAGAGAAAGGAAACAGGTGGATTTTTCCTGTGATTAAAGGTCAAAACCAAGAGAAGCAGCCTGGTTGCTGAGTAGCTGATGTTCTCCAATATAAACTATTTGTTTCTTTCATCTACAGTTAAGTGACACCTCTCATTTCTTTGTATTTTGCTTGTATTACCTTGTATTTAAGTGGTCTTCAACAATAGTTCATTAGGCTTTCTGGAAGTCTCTTAATGTATCTTTGGACATTGGCTGCTTTTCCCCTCATTTTTAGTCCCGGCCTTGTACTTGACCATTTTTACATTAATGTTTTTGTTGATTTTTATGGCCACCTAATAATGACCATTCAACCTTTAAAAAAACACACAACTCCGACAATGAAGAAGTGATACATCTTCAGGAACTTGTTACTAGCAGCCTGTCACAATTTCTTTTAATGAATTTACTAAAAATGACAAAGATAACAGTCTGATGGGCATATAATAGTATTTGTGCACCAAAATGCTGCTTTGTAAAGGACTATGTGAAGTGCGTCCGTAAACTGCACAAGTAGAGGACAAAGGAAGAAGTGGCAGGCCTAAAAAACTATCTACAGTAGGCGAACCTGAGAGATGCATCTGACCCTGAAGCCTCTTCAGAAATTGTATCAGTGGAAGGACCATTAATAAGGAAGGGAAACGGGGTGAAAAGGCTAAGGTATGCCAAATTACACAAGAACTGGACTGAAAATCAGGTCTCACCAAATTGGATGTTTTTGGTTCAAATCTTTGTCAGTATGTACAGACGAGGTCAGAATTGAGGTACAACACTCAGTGTCTATACTCATCTGTAAAACGTGTCACATTATAGGGCTGCCGTTCAACCAGTGGTGTTGGGGATCTTATCAAAATTGATGGAAATATGACTGCAGAAAAGTGCCATCAGATTTTGATCCACCGTAATAAAATGATTGGCAATAGCTTAATGTTTTAAAATTTCAATGAAACACACTGCCAATGCAACCATGCCTGGACAGAAAAACCCACAGTGGAGCGGTAGCGGTATGAAAAGAGAAAAAAAAAAGAACGTTTGGACTCTGCTAGCATAATTGACAGGTTTTTGACAGGGCTTCCACACAAACGCATAGCAGGATATGAAGCATCGCCAAATATGTTTCCAAAACAACTTCCTTCCTAGAAAATATGGTGAAGAATATCTTCCCTTTGGCTTCACCTGCACAAGTGCCAAGGTAGGTTTCCCCTGCAGAATTGGTTTTCCCTGCGTCGGGAGCACACACTGGGCTCTCCAAATCACGGACAAACAGTATCCCACATTCTTGATTTTTAGGCCCAAACATTTTTCTTTTAAAACAAAGGGGGGCCTAGCAAAAAAAAGTTTGGGAATCACTGCATTAAACTACATGTTTAATATTTGGATGAAGATCATGGTTTGGGTTAAAACCATTTTCAGGATTAAATACATTAAAATGTTTCACTCTCAAGGTTTCTCCGGTGCCGAGCTTCAATCCATCAAAAGATGATGGCACCAGCAAGCATTTTATATCCACTTGCTCAAGGGCTATTATATTATGTAATAGCAGCTTACACAGATGACCTATTGAGTGAACTTGTTAGAGAAGCAGAATCTCTCATTTCCCCATATTTGTTGCCTGCCAGCATTTTTCTGAAATCAAGGTAAATTCCCCCAAATGATCTTTATTTAAAAAAAGTTCAACCTTGACTTCTTCAACAGGAATTTTAGCAAATGAAAAAGGTAATTTTTCATTCAGTGTGAAATTCAATGGAGTCAATATTAAAGTTGAGAAAATGCTTAGCAAAGTGGCATTCATGAGGCCCGGTCTCCTCTATAATGATTTAAAACTATTCTGTCAATCAAGCTTGCTGGGGAGCATCACGCATTTGCGCCCCGGGGTCTCTAAGCTGATGATCTGGACATGTCAATAGCTGATGTTAGGTTGGAGGTTGTGCTTGTTGCAGTTAATGTAACCTCCACCTGCTCACGTCTCAGCTCTGACTTACTATACCGCTTTTTTTTTTTAAATTGATGTTATTCATCGCCACCTTCACCATCCTGACAACATGTTGAAGTGCAAATCAGTGTTCTGCTTAAGACAAAGAAAAGTAGTGTTTTGATGACATTTTAAACCTATAATTTAATGTCATTTCATCGCATGCTTTCTGCCTCTCCTATTTACACACTCAGCAGTTTTGGTGTCCTGACCACAGACTGTACATAAAAGATGTATGTACCCACCTTGATGTGAGAATTTATTTTTGAAATTTGCATTTTGGATTTCCACCTTTTAGCATTTTGAACATTGTTGGGAGCCAGCCTTAAGAGGTAACTGGAAAAATTGTAGATTTTTAGTACTTTTGTGGTGGCTTTTTTTAAGCCCCAGAGGTTCTTACTTAATTGGAAGTTCATCAGTTTTATAAGTCATAAACCAGTGTGTTGCCTTATGGTGGTCTGTGATGAAATTCAAATAATTGGGCAAATTAATGAGGATCCACGTTCATTAAAATTTATCCAAAAGCTATCACTGACTTTCACTAACGACATAAATGTCACCGCTTATGTGGCAATATGTGATTGCTCCTCAGGGAATCATAATAGCTCACCAAATCTTGTAATATTAGTATTTTTCTTTTATTTGTGCCGCCCTCAGAGCCGCAGCTCCAGTATGGCCAAAAAAACAGAAACTGTTGTGCGGCAGCAGCAAGCAATCCCACTGAGACAGCACAAACTGTGGTCAGAGTGGATTTTTTTAGACATATCAGGGCTGGAAATACTCTGACTAGGTACACTTCGCTTGAAGGCATGAGCATGCGAAGCCATCTGTGCCAAGGAGACATGACAAGGCATCCTTCCCCCAAACGCAGCTTTAGTGACAGCTGGAGAAGTGAGACGTTTGAATATTTCATCTCAGACAGCCACATCTTCGCTGCGCAACGAAGCTATTTTTCACTGTTCATTAGGATTTCGCTCTGCAATCAGCCAGCTGGAAAGCAAGACAGAAAACTCCCCAATTAGGCCGTTATGGCCAAGGACTCTGTAGTCATCTGATGTGAACTAACAGTGTTTGTGAAGTCTGCAGGGCTGTGTGGAAAAAGAGCACAAACGTGTGTGTGTGAGAGAGTTCTGTCTTTGTGCTTTGTACCATTCACAGGGTTTAAATTACAACACAAAATGAAGGAAACATCAGTGACAGATAACTGCTATTTTTATGCAAAGACAATGTTGGAATACTAAAACGGCTCTCCTGACTGAAGAGAGGAGAATAGTGGTTTCGTTATGCCACAGTAGTCCCAATTGGAGCATAGTCTTGGAATTCAACTTATCTCCAGAGTATTCTGCTCCCGCCAAACATAACACAGCTCCAGGCTCTTTCCGGTGCAGGCCTGGAAAGCAATTACTGGTGAAGGGTGGGGTGGAGGGGAGAGGAGACTGCCTCTCGATAAGCATTCCCTCAATGGAGTAATCTTGCATTTCGTGCCTTTTGGCATTCTGTGGTTAGGGAATCACTGGTCAAGTTATACATTTTTAACATAAAGGATGTGGAGGGAAGATTTCCCGAGGCTTATGCCATGAGCCGAATGGTGATTTAAAGCTTCTCTGCGTTTTAATCTTTGGTAGATGATAGGCTTTAGCATGTGGAGCACCTTCGTCATTCAGCGCCAGAGAGAGCAGCAAAGGATCTGAAAAGGTTAAACTATGATAAATGGATCATACCTTGTGGCACAACATCAGGAGATAGATGATAGCTGCTGCCGTTGTCATGGTTAAGAGCAAATGGAAGACGACGGCTGGCGAGAAGCACTACAATAAAACCGAATTTCTTTGCTTTTCTGTCATCTGGCTCCACAGACACACGAGGCCCGCAACATTACTCAGCTCTTTAGGCGTGATTAATGAGCGTGCCCTCCATGGCGCGAGAGAGAAATGATCCAACTTTTTTTTTTTGTATTTGGCATAGTCTCCTTCTCTATGCCATGAGCATTCCTTCTCCAGATTAGAAACATATTGGATGCCAAGGTTATTAATTATGGAGACACGGGGTTTGCCTAAACAGTGTGCTTCTTGTCCAAAAACAGAGCAAAGGAGCAGAGCTCTGTTTTAAGTTTATAAGTGAAACAAGAAAAGACAAAAGAAAAGTTGCAGAAGAAAGTTTAAGTTTTAAGCACCAGACGGCCGAGAAGACAGAGGCAGCTTCTGTAGCCCTGCGGTGTTTTGCTGATGTGACATTAAATCATTTCCTGTACCACGTTGTCTGCCCTTCAGTCGAAACACTCCCAATTACAGAGGCGACTTTGATGTATATCCCATCATCCCCCCCTCATTGAAGAGATGGTGTCATGGCTGTTCGACAAAGGCTTTCTTTGGTATCCCGCTCACTGATTACACTTCCAGAGGTGCCGAAGAGTAAGCAATTTTCCCGGGTGCATACAGAGCTGCTTCGGGCTCCTTTTTCTTCCTCTCTGATGGAGGAGCTCTGCATTAAATCAAATTATATCAATACCAGCATCTTGTCATGGGAACCTAAATCTCTGTAGTGCAAAAGAGGCACTGCAAATAGTCCAGCCCATGTCAAAAACAATTTAAGATGAAATGTTGTTCACTGAGCTGGAAATTGTGCATATGATCCATATCACCCGGCCAATATTGGGCTTTTTTCTTTGCTGTTTTATTATTTGTCAGGTTTTCTAAATGAGTGAAACACATCAGATCAACATGCACATTTTGTCCTGAATCTGATTTGTCAGGGTCACTTGGTCAAAATTGCTCAAGTGTGACTAAAGCCAGTTTAAGCTGGTAATTTAATGCAAGCTGAACAGCTCTGATGGAACAATTGGAATTGAACCTGCAGTATGAATTTAGTCTGGACACCAGAGGCATTCTGAATGTTCATGGTGGACGTTATCCTGCTAATGCTCAACCAGAACAAGTTGCCGAGACTTTGTCTGTTATCGGACCGTATCAGACAAACGGTCCTGAGCTGCCATAACCATAATCTGAGAGGAAGATGCATCTTATTGGAAAAATGGGATTCAGTCTCCTGAAACAGTGTTTGAGTCACTGTGAAGGTGAAAGAAATGGCTCTATCAAAAAGGGGGGGGGAAAAGAGCAAAAGAGATACAAATCCTGCCTCTCTTGTCTTTGTCCCTGCACAGCTGACCGTGAATGGGCTGTGAATGTCAGGTTTGGAAAGTTACAGATTGCTTATCGGCAGTCAAATAGCTTAGCAATCTCTAACCACTTCATGCATCCAGAGGGCCAACTGGATAACTATCAGATCTAAAAATTGCAGAGTGCAAATGCAGCCAAGAAGCATTCAGACTTGAATCCAGTCACTGAAAAGGTGTAAATGCATCCATCTCGTTGGCGTTCTTTCACAATCTTCACACCTTTTGAATGTGACTGTGTAACAAAGAAACAAATTGAAATGCCAAAAATGTGTCTTCAGTCAAAAATCACCATGTTTCCACCGCAAAACCTGCACTGTGGTTATGAAACAGACGCCATAATCATGGCACTGTTTCCACATCAGACCCTGTTACAAAGCAGAAAGTGTTAATTATGTTATTGCATAAAAAAAGCAAACTAAAAGATTATGTGTCTGTCTTTTAATATGATCTTTAACTGACAATTTGATTTGGGTTTGTTGCTGTTAACCTGTACATAATATGCGAGTTTACTCTCTGCAAAAGGCAAATCAAGGTTCAGTATGAGTTTATCTGCTTCTGAGCCGAACAATGCCCAAAACAATGAACAAAAGCTTACTAATCAGCGTTCCTCATTCCTAACAATAAAACAAAAGGCAAAGAAATTAAAAGTCTGAAATCTAAGATCTGGAACAAAAAGAAAAAAAAAAAGGGAAACGTGTTCAATAAAAAAGGCTTCTCAATCCTGTTAACTGCTAATAAGTGCTCGATATTTACTCTGTACTGTTTGCAATTATAAGCTCACAACTAACAAGGCTATCAAAGTCCAACGTTATGTTGCTTACACAGAATTCTCAAGGCTATACAAAGAACTGAACATCGTGTCATTCGTGGCAGCATAAGACTCTCTGCATCTCTCACTGATGAACCATGATTTTTCCATAAAATGTGACAGCTGGAGTCAGAGGAAGAAAATCTACCTTTTCATTTTGTGTTTTTTTTTCTGAAGGACTAGATTTTTACTTGTTTGGCTTGCATCTAATTGATTACAACCTCATGTACAACTGTTATATTATGATTTTTTTAATTTAAAAAGTCACATCCAGAAAGCTTCCTTTTGCTAAGAAGGAATGATGTCCGGCTTACATTTATGAAGCACGCTGAGCAGACCTCATAGAGGTGATGTGAACTCTGGTGCTATTTTTGAGTCATTGCGAAGTGTCTCAAGATTGACAGTCAACACAACATCATTCAGCTGTAAGTAATAAGTAATCTTTTCAGGAGCTGTCACCTGAGAAGCGTAAGTTACTAAAATTAGATTGAAGTCAGACACTTTTCTCCAAGCCTCCGTAGCGACAAAAGCAGCAACAAAAAGGCATTTTTAACAAAGAAGAGCATTTTATTTGATGCCACAACTTGAATGTGTCATGGTCCTGGGTCGTGTGACCCAGTGTGTTATGCTTAACCTATTTTGATGTTTATTGTTTGCTTAGGTTCTTTAAGGTAGTCCAGCCCTTTTTGTAATTATGTCACCCTTGCATTACGTCTCCCTTGCCCTTCGTGTGTTTATGTCTGTGTGTCTTGTACTGTCAAGTTCATGCTGTCAGTTATGTCACCTCCCCCTGTACTACGTCTCCCCGGTTCATGTCTCATGTTTCCTGTTTTACTTTGAAGGCCTGCATTCACTGTCTGTGTATTCAGCTCACTCCTCCTGTCCTGTCGTTAAGTTCATGTGTGTCAGCTGCGTTCCCATGTGTGGCCACTTCCCCTGATCATCCCTCATGTGTATTTAGTCTCTGTGTTTCTTACAGTCTGTGTTGCGTCGTCTGTGTTATCTCCCCTACCCCTTGTCATAGTTTCCCAGCCTTAACTAGTCCTAGTTTGTACTTTGTTTAGCCATAGTTTTCCCAGTCTATGTTCAGGTTTTCCCTCAGTTGCTTTGCTGCCTTGTTCCTTAAGTTTTCGGCCCTAAATAAAGACTCGCCTTCTGTTAAGTCCGGTTTTTGTGTCCTCACCTCTGTTTGCTCTTGGGTCCTCCACTCACTCCACACGGTCTGCCCCGGTGGCCCGTGACAGAATGAAAGGGATCAAGCCAGCAAATGGACGTGATTTCTATCTGAGGCCCAATTCTGTGCTCATGTTAAAAAAAAACGATAGAAGGTAGAAAATGGAAAATGTTATCTGTGTGTAAGAGTTGATCACATGACAAATAATCCCTTTTGATAATACGAGGCATTTCCACAAACATGTGTGATGCCTGTGTCCTTTTTCTTTCAGCGTGGATAAAGGAGATTTCATAATGCAGAAGATGCAATCTCAAAATCATAATAAAAGCAACTAAAGCAGCAAAAACTGGTCATTATACAAAGGTAGGGTTAAAAATACGTCTTAAACCATATCAGTAAACAAGTTCCAGTCGTCTCCTAGTGTGATCTTACTTGGAAATCCTCTTTTTGTCACGTCTCTGATCACACGTTGTCTCCATTCCTTTGAAAGCCAAGGCGTTAGTGGCGGTCTGCAGTGAACATGAACAGTAAAGGAGGGAGTAATTTTAGGAGTGTGGAGGAGAGAATTGTCCTTGCAGCTCTCCCTGTTCTCACACTTCTTGTCAATCCTTGAAAAAAGCAAGTGTGACTGTTCGTTTGTTTGTGCGGGAAAGTTCAAACCGAGGCATTTCACCACTTCACGATTGTCCAAACATCAGCTCCAAAGTGGCTATACTGAAGCCTGTAAGAACGGTGATGAACCACTCACCTCCATCATCCTTGAGAAGTCAGTAAATGCAGACTTTAACTATCCAAAGGTCCTGTCCAAGCCTCAGCGGTTGCAATTGGGTCATGCTAATATATAGGGCAGGGGTGCTCACACTTTTTCCGCATGTGAGCTACTTATAAAATGACCAAGTCAAAATGATCTACCCACTACAAAAATCCAAAACATATACTTATTTATAAATATATTGAGGATTCTTTATATCTACAATGTATACATGCATAACCGCAATATCCAATATTTCACAACACAATTAACTATGTAAATTTTTTGTCATTACCTGAGTTTACTCTGATGACTTGCACTGAATTGAATCAGCCAGGGATGCATAGTCCGGACAGTAGCTGCTGACGGCCAGGTTTAAGAGAAAAAACCGAGAGCTAAAAATTGGAGTTAACTCGCTGACTAGCTTGTCAGTTTTACTACACTTCGCGCCGCTGTTTGCGCATGCACAGCGACCTAAGCGTCAGAAAAAATCTGATGTCATCTGACTGGCTTCCCTGTATCAATCAAGTGACGGGATGGATGATAGGCTGGCATCTATTTTTTTAATGCCATGCGATCTACCAATACTACCTTTGCGATCGACTGGTCGATCGCGATCGACGTATTGAGCACCCCTGATATAGGGAAACAGCTGAAGTTCCCATAATTGTCAGTGTGACTAAACTGATTTTGAAGGTGTAGTTGGTGTGGTCTTTTTCCTAGTGGTTTTGCAAAATTGCATTAAAAAAAACAACGCAGTTTTAATCATATCAAACTCCCATCCAACTCAGCAAAGTCCACTGAAAATAAGCAAATCACAAAGAAGCTTTTCCTGAAAAGACTTTAAAAAAAAATGGAGTTGAAGCTGAGCACCGCCAAAGGGCACTGAACAGCTTTAAGAGGAACTAAAAAAACAAATGTGTCTGCACAGTGCAGCGTATTTCAGACAGCCTTTAACATGTACCTCACAGCTGCACTAAATGTGCAAAGAACAATTAGTGCTGGTCTTATTATTTATATTTCCTTTTTTTCTTGGTGGGTTTTTGAGCCGTTAATACGTCAGAACAGTGGAGAATGGACATGAAAGCTGGGACAGAGCAAGGGAAGACATGCAGTAAATTACTAATAACTTCACTTCATTGGTGATGATCAGACGTTATTGTCTTTTTGTAATAAAAATTTCATCAGGGATCAGTGAGCCCCCTCCTCATGGCTGGGTGTGAAATACTTTTAATACTTTTCATTTTTATTTTTAAACAGATGCACACAGGTTATCCTTTGGCATCTGTGCTGTGATGCATAGCAGTAAACCAGTCTAACCACCAGCTCCTCACACAAAGATGCTCAGGCAGGACCTGTTTGGATCACATTGTAACGCATCAGCCACCTCTGGTGTAAATGCGCTACCCTTTTAACAGGGATGATGGAAAAGTGATGATGCTTTAACCCGAATTACATTATTTTTTCCTCCCTACACCTAACCCAGTAGGTGAGTGAAAACAAAACTGAACCATTAGTGAAACTGCACTGCTTCTTATGACAAGTAACATTAATTTTAATGATCCAATGGCTTTTATGGGAATAGCAAACCTGGTTTTGTTGTGTGGGTGTGTTGTGTTCCTGTTGCTCCTCCTCTTGTCTTTAGGGCTATCTACACAGGAAGCGACAGCAGCAGCATGGTGACCAGAGACCATATGAAGTCAATGATTTTTGGCAACTTCAAATGATAACAGATGACATAACCACTGGCGATGAAAAATGAGCGGGTCCTGAGCTAAAATTTGTTTATTTGCAACTGACTCTACTCAGTAGTGTTTAAGCTGAGTGGATGGTCTGCACCACACAGCCACAGCTCTGGGCAGAACTGTGTGTTATCAGTTGCTTAACCTTCTAGATGAAGGAGCGATTAACTTATTGATGTAATCCTTTCTATCAATCAGTTTTGTTGCAGTGTTTCTTTTCTTTTTCCTTTTTTTAATGGTAGTAGTGGCTTAATATTAGTTAAGACTGGACTGGACTCTCACACACGTCACCACACGCACCACCACACATTTCCTATAATTCCTATAATTTATAATCTTTATAATCTTTATAATCTCTTCTGCTATTTGCACATTCTTTACTGTAAATTCCTAAGTTAATTTGTAAATTCTGTAGTAAACTGTAAATTGTAAATATTGTAAAACTTTTCTTCTGTCATTTAATGGTCGGGCATTGTACAGCTACAAGCATTTCACCCCCATGTCATACTGTGTATGGTTGTGTGTGTGTGACAAATAAAATTTGAATTTGATTTGAATTTAAACTGGTAACAAACATCCATTTTCTGGTATGAAGTTTGCCTCCCGATCTCCTTGGGAAGGAGACAAAGGCCTTTAGTTTAGGGATAAAACGCTGAAACTTTACCTCTCAAGTTCACTTAAGTCCAGTTCCTGAAGATTGATAGGTAAGTAAACTTTAACAGATGTAGGGACCAGTGAACTTCCCTGGCACTCTAACAGTAGCCAACTAAATAATGTGTATAGTCACAAGCTAGTGTACTCATAGTGCCAGTCCCAAGGAAGAGCACCTGGTATAAAATCTTGAAGATGTTTTTCTGTCTTGGGAAATAAGAGAGAAGCTGTAAAAGCAAGTACCCCAAATACATAGTATTTATTAATTTTGTTATGCATTGTTGACTTTTGTGAAGCACTTTGTGATTGTATATCTTGAAAGGTGCTATATAAATAAAGTTTTACTTGCATATTATCTATTTACATAGGGTTTTTTAATGTTTTTCCTTTAGAAAGCTAACAATCCAAACTACTAAATATAGTGTAATTAACTCTCAGTGTATCATGTAAAATCACTGGTTATTAAAACATCTTAAAATAAAACAACCAGGCTTTAAGCAGTGGCTTTAATGTAGAATCAGCGGATGTTTGTGCTTTAAGGTGAGCAAAAAATCTAATGAGACTGTGTTCACAGTGAGCCAGCAGATGGATTACTCTTTTTTTTTTTTTTTAATGTGAGAAAATATAAATTGAATGAACTTCAGCAGTAAAAATAAAGCAATCTAATAAAATATTCTCAAGTCTTTAAAACAACACTTTTTCCTCTGAGATTGTATTGAGTCATCTCATCCCACTGCAGTTATCTGCACTCGAGATAAACAAATGAAGCTAAGTTACTTCAGCACATGTACAGTAGTTATTTGAGTCAAATTGCTCTTCTTTGATTGATAGAAGTGCAGACGTTTCCTCCTAGACCCAGCTGATTCATCAGCAAAGTTTATCCCATCAGCACTGAGCTCAGAGTAAAGTTCTGGAACAAAATAATGTTCACATTTCAAAACTGGAAGCGCTCCTAATTGTCATTTTTGCTCTGAAGAAGAATGATATAAAGACAGCTGGTTGCGGCTAATAAAATTAACAGATACCGAAGCTCATTTCAGCAATGCAAAAGAGTCTATTTATGAGCTGAAGATGACTCCATTTCCACAGCTCATAATCAGTGTTAATTCCTCCTCCTATCATCATCATCTCATTAATAATGCAAAGAAAGCTCTGATGATGATCATCATCATCATCATCATTATGGCATCAGATGCTCAGCTAGTATCTGAGAAAAACAATATCGACCGCCTGAGCATTAGACAAGTTTATTTATATCACAATCAGTTTACAATCAGTTTTATTGCTTCTACAAATCCATTCAGAGTTACAAACTTCAGCTACTGAGAAGATGACTGTGCAGTGCTGGAAAAATGTCTTTTTCTCCCTGACTGAAACATTTTACTTTGTGTTTATCCGAAAGCTGCAGTCAGCTGTAACCTGTAGGTTAAGACTAAGATTTTACATTTACAATAAATGTTGCATTTTAATGAAGCTCTGGATTTCTACGCTGTGGTCTTGAATGCTAATTTTTTAAAGTTAAAATGGTTACAGAGGTATCTTCTTTTAAACCACGAAACACTAAAGCACTATAAAACTGTAGGGATGGGGATCAAACGGCCATGAAATTGTGACATGCTTTTTTTTTTTCTGAAAAATTCAGAATGCAAAACATGCCATCATGTTGGGCTCATAGTAGTAAGCTTTTGCACACCTGAGTCACATAAAAGCCTTTATTCTTCCATGTCTTCTGTTTAGAGTTTAGAGAAAACCCCTCTACTCTAAAACTGTGTCCACATTAGAAGTGATTTCCTCGTTGGGTGATTTGCTTGGAAGCTGACAGCTGGCCCCTTGCAGACCTTCCAGGCCCTGTGTCATGCCTCCTCAGCATCCTTCTCCATCTCCCTTATCCCTATGCCAGTTTGTGAAATGGCAGACTGTCCTTCCTGGTGGGATCAAATAGGCATTTCCCTCGCCTGTTTCTGTCAACTGGGGCCAGCACACCTGTTTTCCATCTTCAATTACCCGCACATAGAAGGATCAGCTCTTCATCCTCTCTTATTGCCAGATAGAGCATACTGTGTGGAAACCAGTCTAGCTTCAGGAAAACTTTCTTGTAGTTAATCTCTCAGTGAAATTACCTCTTCCTCTCCATCTGCCTATATCCCCCCCAGTGTTCCAGCCTCCATTCCTTCAGTCAAGCAAACAAACACCCGCTGTGGAAAACCTGTGTGGAGGAAAACCCACCTGCCTGCCTGCTCTCACGCTACCTCCCCTTGTTTGAACAAACCTTCCTTCTTTAATGAAAGTTAGAGGCTAGACACTTTGGTTGAATGGATAACCCTCTAACATATTTACTGGTTAACATATTAACAGGTCATATGCCAGTCAACAGAGTCCTGCTCTCTCATTGGTAGTCGCTTCAGTTGCTCAAGGGGAAAAGCTTCTCGTCATCAGCAGTTTTTCAACCATAGTTACTTGAAGTTGTTGAATGTTATTGACTTTCTGTGGTCTCAGGTCACCACATCGCACCAAATCCATTCTGGAAATAGCAGTGACATCACGACCAGAGACCACAGAAAGTCAATGACACTGTGCAACTTTCAGCAAGCAAAGATGAAACAGGCAGCAAAATAAACTCTACTCAACATCCAGGTGAATGATTGAAACAACCACCAATGAGAGTGTAAGATACATGTGATTGGCCCATGACCTAATAGTAAAAACATTGGATGGTTACCAGTCTGTACTGGAACTGTAAATAATAAATTATGAGCAGCCTATCCCTGTTTTAATATCTCATAATAACACTCAAAGATATAAAAAAGTTTAAGGCGATGAATACACATTAATGGAGCAGAACTTTGCTTTTCATCTGTTTGGAACTACTTCGAATCGGTGAGTCATC
Source organism: Aulonocara stuartgranti (assembly GCF_965226115.1). Classification (NCBI taxonomy): domain Eukaryota; kingdom Metazoa; phylum Chordata; class Actinopteri; order Cichliformes; family Cichlidae; genus Aulonocara; species Aulonocara stuartgranti. The sequence goes on from NC_138954.1 coordinate 10,228,233, forward strand.
AGTTAGTCTAATAACGTTCCATTAGTCTGGGCCATTTATCTGTAAACAAATACTTTTTATTTGCGGTTGTTTTTCAAGAATTGCATTAAGTGAAGTCTTTGAATGCTTCCTCCACTTCTGCAGCTGTGAGATGCTTACCTTTTCTTCATCGGCTGATCAGGGCTCATTAAGGGATAATACACTGTGGGAGCCTCTTTCTGAGAGAAAGCTGTTAGTATGCATGTGTGCATTGTTTGTGTCTTTATGAAGTCCTGCTAGGCAGAATACGCTTAGGGTTAGGCTAATGAGCCTGCCGTATGTGGGGAGGCTCATCACCTTGGTGAAAAAATCAGTAAAGAGACAGAAAGGAAAAAACACAACAACTCCCAAACCCTTGTTTACTGACGTGAGCCGCTTCCAGTGTCGCTGCTAAGAATCATTACTTTCATTGTGAAGATCAAGGTGTGTAAATGTAACTCATTCGTACGTTTTGTGATTGTTGCATATCAGGTGTGCATCCATTGACTAAATGAATAGGCATTAGCCTGGCAATAAGCATTAGCATTCGGATTCATTTCATTAGCATTTTCCCATTAAGATGTGTGTATCTGTGAATGCAGCAGAAAAATGCATAAACAGGCTCTCCTCTATGTGGTGGAAGAATCACTTGGATTCTTTCCTTAAATACAAGCACCAAAATTGTAGTTTAAAATAATACTTCAGTAAAACAAGACAAGCATTAAGTCCGCAGCTGAAACTGCTTGTTTTTTTTTTTTCAGAAAAATGGCTCAGGGATTCATGTTTTCCACTACACTCAATCCTTATTTTATTAGGTACAACCTGGTAGTAGAGTTGACTTTTTGCCTTCAATACTGCCTTTATTCTTCAATGCATGCATTTGTGAAGGTCCTCGAAGCATTCCTCTGAGATTTTGGTCCATGCTGAAATGATGGTATCAGGCAGTTGGTGCGGATTTCTGGGTATCACTTTCATGATTCCTGTAATTATTTTGTTCCACCAAATCACAATAGTGCTCTGCTGGATTTAGATCTGGTTAATGTAGAGGCCTTTTGAGTACAGCCAGCTCGCTGTGTTCAAGAAACCAGCCTGGGATTATATAAGCATTGTGACATGGGGCATTATCCGGCTGAAAGTAGCTCTTACAACATGGCCGTAAAGGACTGCAGTTTAAATGATACTTGATTGGTACAAAGTGTGCCAGGAAAAAAACATCCTCCCCACATCTTTCCACCACCAGCAGCAGATACCTGAGTTGTTGATACAAGGAAGGAAGCTTTTGTGTTTTTTCTTGCCAAATTTTGACCCCTACCATCTGAGTGCTGGAGCCGAAATCGAAACTTATCAGAGACCAAGAAATGCTTTTCCAGTTTTCTATTGTCCAGTCTTGATGAGCATGCAACCACTGTAGCCTCAGTTTCTTCTTTGTAGCTGATTGGACACATGTTGTAGTCTTTTGCTGCTTTATGCTGGCTATAGTAAGTGTTAAATGTGTACCTGTTTTCTTTTTATCAGCCTAAACCAGCCTAACCATTCTCCTCTGACCTCTTCATCGTCCATTTATTGTTAACAAGAGAAGTGCCACTAACTAAGAGATATTTTTCTTTTTGTTTTTCCCTTTTCTGGACATTCCTCTGTAGACCGATAGTTAAGGTGAAAATAAGATCACCTATCATCACTTTCCTAGATGCTTAAATCACATTCAAAGTCACATAAATTCTGTTTCTTCCCAATTCTGACGCTTCTAACAACATCGACCTCTGCCTTCTGTCAAATCAGGAAGCAGTCAAACAGGAGAACGTGATAAAAGCCAGTGAATGGTTGATACAATACTGAAAGTCCTGTCAAAGGTCCTTTACTATTATGTGAAGTATTTAATTTGATTTGAACTTTATTTACATTAAACCATCTAGTAGTTTAAAAGGGAAAGTCAGTCACATTTTCGTCCCACTTTGCTGTAGATTTTAACATAATTTTGAGAAGAAGAAGGTGAGAATTAATGTGAGTCTTCGTCTGCTCCTGGTATTTCGCTACAAGGTGCATTGAGATAAACAGCTGGTGGTGCTTATCTTCCAGACGGATGATATTGCTGCTCAAATGCAGGTGTGGAAAATATGGTGTTTCTGCTTGATTCATTCATTAATTTGAGAAATGTTTCCCCATTGGAAGGATCAGGTGGGTTTTTTATGTTGAGTATGTGTCACAGCAACTTTCCCATCTCACCCCAGACTTTTTGAGGGTATGTGTTACTGACCGATGGTCTATTGGCAGTAAAGCTGACTTTACTCTTTATCTGTTGCTCAAGAAACACAAGTTCTGCAAAGGCTAAATGTTCAAAGATGACATGGTTTTCTGTTTTTTTATTTGAAGATTCAATTCATTTTATGAGCCGTCTAGGGGCCAGGCCATAACACGAGTGAAGCACTCGCTCCCCGAAGACCCAATCAGTGACAGGAAACAAATCCGTTCGTTACAAGGGGATTTATTTACAATGTGATGCAAGAGGAACAACAAAACGGGTGTGTCAACACTTCAGGGTGAGCCAAGGCCAAAATAACAAACAAAACGAAGCTAAACTGATTCCCACACACCTAACCTTACCAAAATAAGAGCCAAAACTAAAGACAGAGTCTGACCTTCTTAACTTACTCAAAACAGGAGAAAACGGGTGATCAAAAGAAACGGCTGCTCACCCCTACCTACTCCACTTCCTCAACTGTGACAAAGTGACTGTAGCCAGCGGCTGTCACAGGCATACTGCTTGGATGTTGGGAGAAACGCAAGAACCAGCCTTGATTTAATGGGCGAGAACTCCAGCTGGAACCAGTCACTCTGGAGCTATATCCACGCACCAAGCTATTGCCTCGATTTTTAATAACTATTCGCAGAATTTCCCTTAGGTTTTCAGTGTTTTGAGCACAAATTAACTGATGGATGGAAAAGCAAGCTTCAAAAGACTGAAGGTCTTTGCACTGGTCTATAACATGAGCACAGTGATGCCTCATAGCAAGAAGGTTCCTGTTTCGAATTCCTGACGTGGGCCTTTCTCTATAGACTTTACGAGTTCCTTACAAAGACTAGAGGCCACTTGGTAACCAACAAACAGAAATGGAGACCATTTGCTTTAAAGTAACTGTGGCATCTTTTGAATCCTGCTACTATGAAAGTAAGCCCTCCACTTCCAGTTTGCACTTTTTCAAGTTTCAGTGTGAAGTTGGATAGTATTTGCAGGTATTTGCAGACATTTCTTTATGCAAGCTATGAGCAACTGCAGCAATTTGCTTGTGACCAAAGCAATCACAACGAATTAGATTTGTTTCATCGTGCAACAGCCAGCCACTACCTGCCAGCATGGCAGTTAATTGGTGACTGTAAATTGGCTGTGGATGTAAGGCAGTTGAAGTGCTTGATGAGCATAGAATACAGGACTGTATGAATGAGCGATTAAGATGCGACTTGTAGTCTAAAGCGCTTTGAGTGGTTAGTAAGATTGTATATACATATATATGCAAGTACTTTTTCTTAAATAAAAACCTTCTTCAGCTTTTAAGTAGTGACAGATGTCAAAGACAGTATTTTTCCTCTGAAACGTAGTGGAGTGTCATAGCATAGAACGGAAATTTTCAATAAAAGTTCATGAAACCTGTACTTGAGTTCAATATTTGAGTAAATCTAACAGACACAGTGATGCACAAAGCACAGAGAGATTGAAAGACACACTCACATGTCCTGCTTGCCAATATGAAATCTGTCTTCCCAGGAGATTCTTCCTGCCTGACAAGTGTAGTCACTGGCAGCTGGTGTTTTATACACACACATCCACACACGCACACACACCCCTTTTGGTTACTGTCTCTCATTATCCTCTGTTCCACCACATAATGGACACACTCCAAATAGAATATTTAGTACAGAAAATGTTTTCACAGGGAAGCGGAGCTTTTGCCCACATACGGCTTTGCAGTATTGCCGATGTATTATTGATGTGTTCTTTTTGTTTTTCTCGGGCTTGTCGTTATATTGCTACAACACAACAATAATTGCTCCTATGGGATTTAGCTTGACGTGATTTATCTTTTTGCACTCCAAGATTAACAGCCCGTCTCCAGTCTGGAAGACGTTGTTTTTGGTTTCTGTAAAAATTGCCAGTTTACCCTTGCTCACAACAAACTTGTCATCTCAAGTTTGACAGTTAGCAGTTCGTCTGAGTGCCGTATTCAGATTTCCTCCCGCCGTCCCTGCCCATGCATATATTCGGTTCCACGCTAAGATTATGCTGCACCTTTTTATCTTCCAGTTTCATTTTCAACTCTCTGTATCTTGTGCAGAAAAGGGACTTTTGCAGTGGAGGGGCAGACGTGACGGGAAAGCGAAACAGCGGCTTACAACTTGCGCTGAGACGTCTCCTCCGAGTCATTACTCTCACCAGACTTCTCTTAACAAGATCATCTTCTCGTTATTGATTCAGCCCATTGTTTACCACACTGCACTGGGCAATAACCATGCCTATCACTCTCAACAAACTGATCTGAGAGGATTATGGGAACATATCAGCACACCACATCCATAAATGGTAGGATGATCACGGCAACCGTGAGCTCACTCGCAAATGTGAAATCTTCTCGATCTTAGAATTAAACTCTGGTGTCTGGAGGCATTCAGAGAGGGAAATCCTGCAGATGTTTTAATGGTGTTTGCAAGGCTGCTGCTTTCTCTCGCATAATGACCCTTTCAGATATCATAATTTCGATAACGGTCTGAAGCAAGTGAGTGTGCATTTCTAACTTTTCCTCATCAAAGCAGGCCCCTGAAATCCCTGCCTTTTCTCTGAAGGAGCTGCCCTACATTTCTTGGTCTCCAAAGTGCTTCTTTCTCTGACAGCCACTCCTTTTTCTTGCTCCTCTTTTTCATCTATCAGATTGCCTTTCATTTTCTTCCCCTCCTCAGCCCGCCTCTGTCTGTCACAGCAACCCCTTTCTCTCTCTCTCCTTTTTCGCCTTCCTCCAGTCTTTCTGCCTCCCTCACTCTTCCTAATGTCCCTCTGTCATTTCCCCTTGGCTTTTTCCTCCTTTATCTTCTCCACATGGCACCTCCTGGTGCAATTTTGGAGCAAAAAGGGGGCGCAGGAGAGATTCTCTGACCTGGTAAATTGCACCTCATCTTTTGTATTCATGCCAAAGCAATCTCTCCTACAGGGGTGTATTGGTGTGGTCCTCTCCTCATAGCAGTATCTCTCCTCTTCTATTTGGGTGGAGGGTAAAGGGACAGGCAATGGCTGCATCATTGTACAGTCTGTACCAGTGGCAAACAGGCTGATATGGAGCCAATTAAGTAAAAAGAGTGTGTTGTAACAAGGTGCAACCCGACAGCCTTCACACTCCAGCTCGCTGTTCGGGTCCAGTCTTTCCAGCTCACGGCAGGAAGAGGCGTTTATTGTCTTTTCCAGGTCACCCACACTGGACAAGGTGAGGAACAGGAAGAGGAGGAGGTGTAGGTATTATCGGGGAGAAAAGAACAAGGCAGAAGCAAGGTGCAGCTTTGTTCTCTTCACCTTTTATGCAGGTAGTGAGGAAAGTTGAGGTTTAATGACACAGAGTCCTGCCTGCGGGGCTGTACAAAAGCTGCAGAGGTGTTTGGGATACAAGGGCATTTTTTGATTGGGGAGGCAGAGAAGTGAGTACAGCCAGAAAAAAAACGTGTGGGTGGGAGCAATAATAGCATCACCTGTAAAGCAGAACTCACTCCAGTGTAGCAACACTGTGGTTACGGTTTCTCGTTCAACTTTGAGGTAACTTTTGAGGATGGGGTTTATTTGTTTGCAAATCATAATTTGCAACACGAGAGCATCGCAAAACCTTAAATTTGTACAACTCCACACAATGCAGAGAGTATCTACTATTTTTTCTGCCTTATCGTCATTGTAATGAAAGCCTTTGCAAAGCAATCACAGCATTTAAAAAGAACATACGACTCCTGCCAGCAGCTTTCTGCTCGATTAGTTTGCAGCATTAACACTTTAATTCTACTTTTCAGTTTGTGGTCACCGAGAAGGAAAAGTTTACTTTGCAGAGCTGAAAAATCTTTGCTCATGCCATCATAAAACACTTTGCAATGTTTTGGCATGTGATAATTCCTCAAAGTAATGGATCTATTTCTCAAATGTATTTCTCTGCCCCAATCATATTTCATTGTCTCACTAGAAACAACACGCCCACACTAATGCAGTTTTTTTAATGCAGCATTGTTAGACGTCCTATATTGAAGCAGGGAACGCTGACTACTTCACATAAAACATAAATATTGCAGCTTGGCAAAAACTAGACTGGACAGGCATGAAATTTTGAGTATTGAGGGTTTGTTGTAGGTAGTGTAATGCTTTTCTGAGGATTCATCAGTTATTGCATGACCCCAGACGGGAATTGTTTTTGTTCTCCTAGCTGAGATCATCTTGAAAATACCTTTGAAACACATTTGATAATGCAGGTAAACTACAATTGTGCTATTTTCCATTTTGAGGAAAGCTCTAAACCTAAGCGATGTTCAATTGTGTGATTCAATCATCAAAAAAGTGTAACATTTTTGTGGAGCAGATCTTTCACAAATAGGAATTCATTGTTTTCCTCCAGGATGAAATTTAAATCATTGTAGCATTGTAAAGACCTGTCATCTGTCTGTTGCTACTCTCTCTAGATACCTCACTGCTGATAAAATAGTGACTTGTAACTTGTGAGAGACACAATTTCAGTTCTTAACTGCTTTATCCGACTGCATCAGTTGACTACCAATTTATCTGTAGCCTTTTTGACACATGATCTCTGGAAAATATCAAGAGAAACGGTCTCAGATGTAGGAAAAGAAAGATGTGTGTCACAACTGGAAACACCAATTTGGTTCAGGTCTGAGTGTTTCCTGGGTAGAGCGTGCAGTTGGCAGCAGACACGACGCCCACTCTCTTGCCTTTGCTTGAGCTGTTCTCACATACATGCTATTGTGAGCTAGCTTGTTAGAAGGTTTAATATCTGATCTGACTGTATCGGACATTTGCATTCTCACATGCACCTCTGTCAGGTCACATCCAGACAAGCTTGTGTGTGTATGGCAGCGCTAATGCACACTCACGATTAGATGAAAGTTCACCTTCTTTTAGTTGTAATGTTTAACGCGTCGGGATATAAAATCATCAAAAATCATTTGCTCCTGAGCAGGTCTTAAAATTAGGAAAATAAACCCTAACCTTCGGATGAACTACAAAACATGACATATTACATCGTGTCATTATTTATTTATGAAAAAATGAGCCAAGATGCAGAAACAGGGTGTGAAATATTCAGCACACTTGTGACTAAGTCGCTTTTAGAACCACCTTTAGCTGCAATTAATTTTCGGTATGATTTTATCAGCCTCTCACTTCATTGTGAAGGAATTTGGCCTAATCTTCTTTATAACGTTGCCTGTTTTCGTTGAGATTTGCAGGTATTCTTTTATCCACAGGCCCCTTAAGATCCTGTCACAGCATTTCATTCAGGCTGAGGTCTGGACTTTGACAGAAACATTGCAACATCTTGATACTTTCTTTTTTTTTAGCTATTCTGTTGTACACTACTAGAAAAAACAAGATCTCAAATCAGAACTCAGTGGGAAAAATAATAATGCTGGGCAACATCTGTACTGATGGATTGGGTGATGGGTAGAAATGAAAGGATGGCCCCAGATGCTTGCATGCCTGTTTAACAGTGTTGGGGCATGCTCCTAGGTGATGGATAGTGTCCTGGAGAATCTCCTCCCAGATCTGGAGCAGGGCATCACTGAGCTCCTGGAAAGTCTGATGTGCAAGTTGGCAGAGTTAGATGGACCGACACATAATGTCCTAGAGGTGTTCTTTGGATTCAGAGCAGGCGAGCGTTGGGGCCCCTGCCTGGAACTGACTGCATACTCTTGCCACATAATGTCTCATTAAAAAGTGCTCTTTTAATTTCTTTATCAGAGAGGATTTGCTGCTGTAGATATTTTCCTGTTGCGTTACCTTGTTTCAGTCGAGCTTTAGTCTCACATTTGACTCTAGAATACTTTGCTATACAGAGGACTTCTTGGTTGGCTCAATGACAGCAAGGTGTCCAGGTCCCATAGCTGCAAAACAAGCCCAAATCATCCCTTCACCACTGACAGTTTGTATGAGGTGTTTGTGCTGATAGACTGTCTTTGCCTTTAGCCAAATGGGCATTATGGCCAGACTTCTTCACTTTGGTTTCACTGTTTTTTTTTTTCAGTGACTCTAAGCATTACACAGTCTGACCTTGAGGTGAATTTGTTTGGAGACCGATGACCGTCTTGAATGTTTTCCCACTTGTGAATAATCGTTCTCATTGAAGGAAGACAGACTTCAAACTGTTTGGAAATTGCCTTATAACCTTTCCCAGACTGATGGGCAGCAACAATTGCTTCTTTAAGATCACTGTTGATGTCTTTGCGCCTTGGCATTTTGTTACCGCACATCTAAATGCAATAGAGTTGTTCAACACTTGCAGATGATCAATTAATTAAGTGCATTTCATTAGCAGTATCTGGCTGCTACTTACTCTTTTAATTCCTGTGGAATCATTGAGGGTACACTTAGTTTCCCACACGCTGCTTTTGCATTTTGGCTTAATTTTTGTTAAATTAATAATAACATAGTGGAATGTGTCATGTTTTGCACTTCATCTTATGCCGTCATGTGCCATTTTTACAAATTTAAAACGGCACAAGGTTCTGATTTTCACTTGCTGGGCTATTGAGGTGTGGGTTCAGTAGCTCAATTTGTGAGTCTGAAGTATTTTTGTTTCTGACCTTGATTTTTAGAAAGCAGCTGCTGCTGCTGTTATGTGAAGGCTGTGTGCAGGCAGGAATAGGACCCACAGTGCAGACACTCGGAGGCGTAACGTGAACTCAAAACAGCTTTAATGCTAAACTCAAAAGGGTAACAAAACTAAGACGCCAAGGTAAACTTACGCAAACAAAACACACAGCAAGATAAGGGTGGATCACGACATCGACAAACTGAAACACAGGGCTTAAATACACAGAGGGAGCAATCAGGGAATGGGCAACAGGAGGGAAACACAGCTGGGGCAAATCAGGCCTAACGAAACAGGGGAAGCAAAACCAGATACATTAACATAAGACATGGACCTTCAAAATAAAACAGGAAACATAACACAGACTGAACTTACAGACACAGACTCACAGGCAGGCACTACAACGGAGGGAACAGAGACGTGAGACCAGGGCAGACACAGACACTGACTGGACACGGGGATATAGCAGACAGGGACAGCAACTAAGGATTACACAGAGACAGAACTCTTAGAAATCAAAGACTAGAAATGATAAATAATATAATAAACTCAAAACCCTGGGTCAACGACCCAGGCATCCTAACAGCTGTTTAAAAGTGCTACTGAAGCTTTTTGTTGCTGTTGGTGTTTGCGTGACTTAGAACAATGTCCTCTAAATTGTTGCATCCCTCTCCTACAGCCGTACACTTTTACGGTTACTTTGATCGCAAACACGCACGTTAAATCTCTGCTCTGTAGACACTGTAAGTGTTTAATGCCCCCCGCCCATCCCAGCACATACACACACACCACACAGTAAAGGGCTCTCTTTACACTACTGCATGCTTTGAAGATCAGAGCTCCACCACCGGTGCCTTCTATTCTTCAAACACTCTCGATGATATCAGCTTTCATTTCAACTAGTGCTCCTCTAACAAGATCATCAGCCACGTCACTTATCCCAAAAAAAACCACTCTCAGGCTTCATCAGTGAATTTTCATTACTCTCTTTTTAGGTCAGATGTTGGTTTTCGTTTTTTCTGGAGTAGATAATTGCCCTCCATCAAAGGCGTCTTCTTTAAAGATCAACACTGAAAACTCTGCCCTAATTAAGACTAGAGCATCAGAGCCACAGGAGCTGTCAACCTGGAGTATGACTGCTGACCGCCGGATTCCCTAATTGCTCCTGTTTCGTTATCCACTCTCTCCTCCTCTTCCTCCTCCTCCTCCCGTCTTCATTAGTCCTCGGCTTACTTCCCACCTCGGCTCTCCCTAATGACTGGTCAAACGTGCAAGCCAGACAAACAGCTCCAAACAAGCCCTCCTACATCGACTCTGCCCTGCAGCTCTCAACCTGCTGGAGTGTCTCTTTTTTCCCAGTGTATGTGTGTCAGCGCACATCAGCACAATAGAAGCAGGTTTGATTTTTTTTCTTCCCCCTCTGAATACACAGCCTTTATCGACATAACTGAATTCGTTGTTTTCCACTCTGCCGTTGCCTGCAGCTGTTGAGATTTTACTCTAATTGGTAACTGCAGCCGTACCGCCCCTCTAGTCCGCTCCTCCTTTGCTCCTACAGGCTCTAATTGGTGTTTTGTTTCTCTGTTCGCTTATGCTCTGTTCACTCATTCTTTTATGCTCACCATCCCTATTTAAAAAAAAAAAAAAAAAAAAAGATTTATTTATCCTCCCAATTTCTCCTTCCATTTCTGCCCTCATCGGTTTCTCCTTCTAATCATCCCATATCATAAATTGCACATTTTGGTGCTCGCAGCAGAAACAAGCTTTGAAATGAAGCAAATTTTAGGGTATTTTTCTTGTCGGTTATCAGATTTATTCATTTATTTTAGGCCTTTTTCATCGGCTATTTTAATGAATGATAAAATTATGTATTATCATTTGTTGTATACACTGGATTAATCCCAGTGAGATTTATTATTTCTTTAGCCCAGAACAACTGACTTCAGATGGCTTTTTTCTGTTTGTTTTGCTTGGAAGATTATTTGTAATGGTTTGTTTCTGCTGCATATTTAGCCATGGCTGCACAGATTCCAGTGTCATTTTGGCTTTCGGTCTCACATAACTATTTTACCATCTAGTGAAAGATTTTTTTTCTTCAGTGTTTTCCTTGCTATGACTGTAATTGGACTGGTTTTTTTTATAGTGCTTTTCTTTTCTACTTTGATTTCCCTAGTCTAGCTATCATTCACATACATTCAATAATTATACAGGCTACACAGATACATGCAATAGGTCTAGGATGCCAGCCTGGTTCTGCTGGAGGTTTCTTCCTGTTAAAAGGGAGTTTTTTCCTCCTGTTGCTAAAGCATTTGCTTATAGGGGGTCATATAATTGTTGGTGTTTTCTCTCTGTATTATTGTAGTGTCTTTGCCTTATAATATATAACACCTTGAGGTGACACTTGTTGCCAAGCATACTTTGATATGCACATTGAAGCAGCCAGGTATTGAGCCCCACCTCCCTACAGCATCTTTACCAAATCAGTGTTTCAATTTCTCAATTATTAGCAAAACCCCTAGCAGGTCTTATTACTTTAATTGGTAACCGTTAGTTAAAATGTGAAAAAACAAATGTGCTATTCATAAGCAGTGTTGGCAAAATCAGTGTCAGAGCCTTATGATACTAGTGTTAGCAGAGCTTCTATACAGAGGATTTGATTTCCTATTAATTCTATTACTTCCTATTCATTTCCAGTTTGCTATTATTCCTGTTTTATTGGAAATGGCTTCAGTTCACCGGGAGACTCAGGAGGTAGTTCTCAATGAAAAAGAGAGAATGGAGCTAAATGGCTAAAATAATTATTTTCCCACTCACAGCAAAATATTTATTCTAGCTTATTCAGCAATATTACTCATTAATTATCAGAACTGCAATAAAACAGTTGAGACTTGTATTTGTTTTTCTTTCAGAAATGTGCTGACATTCTGCCAGTTTGTGCTGATTAAAATTACAGCAGGACACTCGGTGGCTGGCCCTCTTTAAACAATAACTATAACAATACATTAGGAGCATGCAGTATATTCCAGCTGGCTGTGGTGACCAGTAATGTGAAATCAGTTTTTATGACCTGCAGTTGTGTTTTAAAGTGACTGAATATGCATTTGTGATGTCACTTATGCATGGGTCAATAGTTGGCTCCCTGGTCCTCTGTAAATGAAGCTTTCTATGAGGGCCCCACAGGGAACGGTTCTGGCTCCGTTCCTCTTCACCATCTACACTGCAGACTTCTCCCACAATTCCACCCAGTGCTTCCTGCAGAAGTTCTCTGATGACTCTGCAATAGTCGGCCTCATCACTGATGGGGACGACAAGGAGTACAGAGGTCTGACCCAAGACTTTGTGGACTGGTGCCAGCTGAACTACCTCCAGATCAACGCCAGTAAAACCAAGGAACTGGTGGTAGACTTCCGCAGGCACAAGCATTCTCCACTGCAACCACTGAACATCCAAGGTATGGACATTGAGGCTGTGGACAGCTACAGGTACCTTGGTGTTCATCTGAACAATAGACTGGACTGGACTCATAACTCAGACGCCCTCTACAGGAAAGGGCAGAGCAGGCTGTACCTGCTGCGGAGACTCAGGTCGTTTGGAGTGGAGGGCCCACTCCTGAAGACCTTCTATGACTCTGTGGTGGCTTCTGCTATCTTTTATGGCGTGGTCTGCTGGGGCGGCAGCAACTCTGCTGGGGACAGGAAGAGACTGAACAGGGTGATCCGAAGGGCCAGCTCTGTTCTAGGATGCCCTCTGGACCCAGTGGAGGTGGTGAGTGACAGGAGAACGGCGGCTAAGCTGTCATCCCTGATGGACAACATCTCCCACCCCATGCAGCAGACTGTGACAGCACTGAGCAGCTCCTTCAGTGGGAGACTGCGGCACCCACGGTGTGGGACGGAGAGATTTCGCAGGTCTTTCCTTCCCACTGCTGTCAGACTCCATAATAAAGACTTTAACTGATCAAGCACACACATCCATACATATGCAATAATACTAAGTGCAATAATCCTTTCTGTCATCGTTGTATTTTTACTCAGTTGTATATAGTATTTGTATTTGTATTCTATTTTTATCTATTGTATATTTATTTTATTTTATTCTACTGTATATAGTATTTTATTTTATTCTATTCTGTACAGTTGTGTACTGTATTTATTCTTATTGTATTCTAATTTTTGCCTCATAACTTTTGCACTGTCCACTTCCTGCTGTGACAAAACAAATTTCCCACGTGTGGGACTAATAAAGGTTATCTTATCTTATCTTATCTTATGTATCTAACTATGTTTTCTCGTTGTAACCTATCAGTTTTGGAATAAATGTGAAACTGGCAAAATTCAGTATGTGTACCAGCTACACACAGTCTACCTTCAAAAGCTGACTTTCTTGATCCTCAGGAGTAAAAACACTCATATATGTTGCTTGAGGAATGCTTATGTGGGTCGGTAGGACGAAAGCAAGTGCTATGATTCTTTAGGTGGTAGACTTGGCATGGCCAAAATAATCACATGCACAGATAAATATTTCGCATCTGATGGAGGCAGGACCAAATTATAGCTTCAGACAGCTGGTTTTGCTTCTACTGGCTCTGTAACGCCTTCCTTAATGTCTGTAATGTCTTTAAATTTTGCACAGCTACAGACTGTATCTCTCTCACCCCTGTGACACTACAGTATGAAATATGACCCATCAGTCATTAATGAGCCATGGAAGACAGAAGTCACTTTCACAGTCTACATTAGCAGGATGGCATGCGAAAAAAGAGATTTAAATTGACGTCATAATTTCCCCTTCGGCTCTTTTCTAAGAAGGCCTCATGAGCATTTTTTCCTCAAGCTAATATTAAGGCCTGACTGTTATAGAACGCTTTCCTCTGAGGAGGCTATAGAAAACAAAGGGATCTTTGACAAGCCTAAAGGTCAGCCTGGAGGAGGCTAAAAAGGCTCTGCTCTGTTGTAGCATCTGTGGGCAATACCAGACAGCCAGACAGCATCCCGCTGGGCTGGATGATTGCTGCCTCTCATTGCTCACATTTACCGGCCATATCTTCCATTTCGCATCCTTGAAGTCCCCGCATCCTTGCTAAGCCCTCGCTCGTCCCCCAACCCCCTTCCCATCGCATTCATGCACATGAAATCAATAACAACACTTGAATGCTATTTCTCCGCTCTGAGAGGGAATGGCATACATCAGACGTAATGGTTCAGCGCAGTGTAAGTATTCCTCAAGGGACAGAGCTGAGCAGGGGGATGGTGGAAGGGAGTCGGGTGAGGAATTAAAGCTGATTTCATGCCCCCTTAAGACCCATGTGAGTTTTAACCACCAATTATTGCCTGTGTTACCCATGGGCAGCCAGGGGCTGTGAGTGCTGACCACGAAGCCAATCAGGGTAGCTGTGCCACACAGTCTTTTTCAACTACAATCACACCGTAATCATAAGTGATTATATGAGTCCACCGCGGCTTGTATTCCTCTTTCCATTTAATTATACTCTCTTATATACTCTTATATATACTTTGCAAATGTCACTCAATAATGCCAGCCTTCTGACTCACACACAAGATCAAAAGGACATTAATATGACAAGAAATATATCTTGAATGGCAAACATCATGTTTATTCAGTTCAACACCAGACCGTAATGGCCCCCAAATACCCACCCAGCTATTCCGTTTCCTTCTTCACGCCTCCCCAGGTGGTCTGGAGCTGAACTGCTTCTCTCTTTCATCACTTCCACCATCCCTCAAAGTTAATCCCCCACCCAGCTCTGACAGCCATGTTTTCTTCGGGTCAGGTAGTCAGGCGGGTTGTGTGGTGTGGAGGTACTGATTGTTCCTGCAGCCCCGTGAAGGACAGGCCCGGTGGAAGCGGAGTGTTCAGATGCAGACAGAATGAGGAAACGGAGGAGGGCGGCCTCCTCGCTCTGGGTTGTCGCTCTGGCAGGTTGAGCACAGATCAGACAGTGACTGGCTGTTGTCTGTGTGCATGTTGTTGTTTTTGTTCCTTTACTAGGACACCGTGGATGGATGGGCTTTAAAAAAAACACGGCAGGTTCACGGCAAGTCCCACAAGTGGGACAAGGTTATCCTTCATCTCTCTGAGAAACACCTTACTATAAAATAAAATAAAAAAAACGTGAGATGATTTTAAATGGAAGTTATTTATGCTGGAATAGTTTTATTCTTTTTATGGGTTGTTTTAGATTTAAACTTTCACCAAATACGGTTAGAATCTGTTTTGCAAAAATAACCATTGCTAAATAATCAATAGTTAGTTGCAAACCTTGAGTTTCCTTGAAATAATACATAGATAAAATTGTTTATTGTTGCTTAGTCATTGCATTGGCTTAAAAAAATCCAAACAAGCTCTCAGGATGTCATGAAGGTTTAATATAAGAGAGATTGAGGTCTCAACTTCTCTGTTATGTCCTCTTCTGCAGGGCTTAATTTGTCCCAGATCCTGCTAGAATAGGAGCTGGAGCCTCCCAGACTGGGACCGGCACTTATTTCACTGGATCCAGCACCTCACTTGTCAGTAATGAAATCTACCTGGAGAGAACTGGTAAAATGTCAAACAGACAATCAGATTTCTTCAAACCATTAGATTGGCTTGATTCTCAGCAGGCCAAAGTCATTTTGGCAGTTCAGACGACATGGCTATAATTGCCAGCATGTTCTTCTTTCAAGGGCATCAAATATTGCAGTTTTGCCAAAGCCGCTGGCGTCTCAGAGATATGCGCAAGGTGTCCTTTGGCTTCGATACCTTGCCAGTATTTGACACCCTGAGGATGAGGACAGGTTCTAATAGCTGCAGCACAGTAGGTAGCAAAAGCAGTGCTGCAGAGAGGGAACGACAGGAAAGTGAAGGTCAACTAGAGGGAGCTGCGAACTGTAAACAACTGCTCGTTGTGAAAGTTGAGACTATTAAATGTAAATAACAATGATTTGTTTGCTGATGTTTTTTCTTGTGTAAGTGTCTGAAAAGTAGTTTTTAGGAAAATCCCTGATGTATCAGTGTTACTGTAAAGCCCGGACAATATTAAAAAAAAAGGCAACAATCATGTGATGCTCTATGCGCAAGCACCAGGCGATGATGTGAAGAAAAAACTCCTTTTGTAAAAGGAAGAGACCTCTGGCAGAACCAGGCTCAGTGAGAGGCAGTCATCTGCTCTGACTGGTTGGGTAGAGTGAGGGGAAAGAGGAGAGAAGAAAGAGAGGATAGGGACAGACAACAAAACACAGACTGTGTGAGAGATGAGATCAAATTTAACAACATACAGCCGTGGTGTATAAACACCTGGGGAGTGAAAAGAGGTGAGTGGAAAAGAAATGCAGAGGGTATCGCAGGAAGACCCCCAGCAGCCTGAGCCTATAGCAGGATAAGTAAGGGATGCTTCAGGGTCAACTGATTCCAGCCCTAACTGTATGCTTTATCAAAAAGGAAAGTTTTAAGTCTAATCTTAGGAGTAGAGAGGGTGTCTGTCTCCTAAGCCAGAACTGCTTCCGCAGGAGAGCGGGCTGGGAGCTGAAGGCTCTGCCTCTCATTCTACTTTTGGAAACTCAAAGAGTCACAAGTAAGCCTACAGACTGAGGTGATTCCTTTAAAGGCTTATTAGAGAACTGATGTAAGTGAAACAACAAAAAAGCATCTGCAGGTCATGTTCAGCTATGAAGACGAACATTTTAGACTTATCAAAAATCTTTCTTTGTGTGTGAAATGCTACCTTTTTAAATGAAATTGTGTGAGATGTTAAGAGGCCCCAGATACACACTGCTTTTGAGTAACAGTCAGGGGCCTAGAGTTTCGTGTTTACCAGTGTTTTGCAGTTTTTAAAATTATTGTACTCCCAACCGCCACAAAAGCAAAGCAGCTTTACTGCTGGTATGTAAATGGTGCTTTGACACACAACACCTACTCAAAGATTGTTAAAGGCCAAGAAGCCCCTCCCTCCCATACCCACTGGACTGAAAGGATTTGTCACCAGCGCTACAAACCACTGGAAATCGCCATACCTCCCAGAGGTGCCTCGGTTATTTTGTGGCAAGAGGGGGACCTACACAGTATTAGTCAGCTGGTTTTATTGTAATAGCTGATTGGTGAATGACTACTGGCTTAAAAGTAGACTATTTTCCTTTAAATTGTGCTGGAGAAAAATATGAAGTACCACTGAAATTGGATAAAATTACCTTTCACTCCCTAAAGAACTGCACAGTTTGTCGTATACCTACTGCAGAACGACTCCTCCCAGCCTTTATATAAAATCACCCTTTTATAGAGAAACTGTGGCTCAGTGGAATAGTTTTTTTTTATTCTGCTGAATTATCTCAAAAATAAAAAGATTCCTGGAAAAATCAGAAAAGCTTTTAATCAGAGCAGCTAGACTGTTTTATGGTACAGCAGAAAATACTTTTTCTGATTTTTTTTTTCCCCTCATCTGTGTCTTTTCCCCACTGCTGGTAAGACAAAACATAATCAGGATTGGGAAATTCACTGAGTTGCATTATTGATCACAGCTTTGATCAGGTGTTGTAACCAGAAACTGATAAAAGAAAGAAAAACTCTTAACAGTCAAAGTTTAAATGTAGCATATCTTTTAATTATGTTCAAAGGCATTTTGTTCACTAAGGAGGAACAAAGGCAGCGATTTCAAAGACATAAATGATAGATGTGTCTTGAATTATAAACCATTTGTTGCATGAATCTTTAAATGGAGTTCGAATTTCAGGGGGGTTTCGAGGATAAATTGGATGTGAAAGATATTTTCGGTTCTTTGGAGTCAGCAGGCGCTCGCGTCCCATCTCGAGGTAAACCACAGTTTACCTGGACTTTATCGCCTCAACCCAGAACCACCATATTGGATGGGTCACGTAATTCCGACTGGAATGGAGAACCTCGTCCAAAGCATGCAGCTTATTTCTTAGTAATAGCCTGACCGAGCTCCCCAAAGAGGCCAATTCTGGCCAGCAAGGCCCACTTAAATGCTCCGTGAGACAGAGGAGGAGAGAATAAGGTCTATAGAGCCACTTAAAAGCCCCTGGGTAAAAATGGGATTTCTGACCTGCTCCGCTGGTGTCGCAGCTCTTCAGCCAGATTAGCTGTCAAAGCTCTGCCAGGTGGGAGAGGAAGGGCCAGGGGAAGACGAGAGGAACTGATGGATGCTGGTGCTGTTCTTGGTGATGATGTAGACCACCAGGACCTCATTAGCTCAACATTTCATCAAACACGATGGCACCAGTGTGGCTCTCTGTGCCTCCATCTATCTCTCTCTTGGCCCTCTCTCTCTCCCTCCTTTACATATCCTTGATTTCCGTACCTCTTCTGTGGTCCTCTTTTCGTTCCTGCCTCTTTTCCATCTTTCTGTCACCCCCCCCCCCCCCCTTTTTTTCTCCCTGCACCTTAAGGTCTCATTAAACAGATGAGCCCGCTCCGCCACTAATCTGCCACTAAGTCAAAGTCGGCAGATGACGACGATAATGGCACATCTTCCTCCACCCCCGCTCCACCCCCACACATATCAGGCTATTATCATTTGTTCTTATTAATGCCAAGAAAATGTAAATTTGTTATGGCTATAAGAGTGTAAATAACTACCACACGTATCAGCTGGGGTGATATTTCAGGGCACATTAGAGGGCTCTGCAGGGCTGGTTTGCATATCATTGATTTTCGGTGCAGGGGTGTGTGTCTGTGTATGTGTGGCAGTGCGGGGGGAATCACAGACATGCCCACAAATACATGCAAAGCATATGTGCAGCAGCTTCATACATACCAACAACATGCAGGGCAGCTTTACATATATCAATAGGGCTATGCAAATGATTTATGTGCATGCCGTAGTGAAAAAGAGGTCACACTTACATCAGCGGGCCGTGGTGTTGTATGTTTTTAGTCATAGACACAGATGTAATTTAAAATGAACAAGAGACCTATTCATTCGCTATTCATTAATTACTTATTTTCCTTATTCTCTGTCATATACTGTTACGCGGATGGATATTAGTATAACACATGGCCAAAGTTCCAAATATTAAAGCCAGTTTTGACACCCTTCACCATCCTTCCTTTATCAGAATTAAGCTGGCGTAAAGGGAGGGCAAGGGAGCTTGTTTATTTTATGCTGCACCATGGCTCAGCATGTAAAGTAAAATTCAAAAAAATGCTTCTAACTGTGAATTGTGAAAAGCAGCTGTATTAGAGTCCAAAAATACAAGCCTGGAAATGAACATAATAATAGAGCAAAAGAAAAAAGGAGCTCTGCTGTGGCAGCTCATATATGGACAGGAGCAAGAAGAAAAACACCATCTACAAAGTAGAAATGAATTCAAATAAATATGTTCATGTTGTAAATACCCTCATGTTCATCAGGCAAAAGCAGTATTTATGCTATCCTTACAGCTGTCAGTATAATGGTGAATATTGTTGTGATAGTTGTTTCTATTGACATGGTTGTCCTGTGTGCTGTATTTTTTTAACAATATAATGTTTTGTGAGTTTCCCATAAAGTATTGCAGGTGATTTTCTGCATCTTGGTGTTGGTTTTGGAGGTAAACACACATTTTTCTGTTGTGTGGGAGTGAGAGAAAGATTTAAGGTGAATCCTTTATAAGACCCCAGGGTTTCTACCAATCGCAAAGCAATATGACAAGCTACATATACCCAGGAGGCTCTGTCGCTACCCATTTGTCAACAAAGCATTTTCTGCCTCAAATACATTGTGAAGCTTTTTACCAAAGTTCCCCTAGGTGTGCATTTCTGTCTGCTTTGCATTTCTCTGTATAAACCAAGGCTAAACAGAACTTCACAGCATTTTTGACTTGTGGAAAAAAGAGTTTGTAGACTTACAAACAAATAACTGCAGAAAACGAACAGAAATTCTGCTGCTGTGCTTCAGGGGTATTCACGGAAGGATGTGGAAGCCAAATATTGTGAGAAAGTTCATGTTTGCTTACTTGTTTTGTTTTTCTGCTTCTTCTTCTTCTTTGCCCTCTTCTCTCACTCAGCCTCTCAGGATGCACTGCCACACCTGCACCCTGGTGACTAGCTCAGGTCACCTCATTGGAGGCGGTCGAGGTGAAGAGATCGACCGGGCCGAGTGCGTGATCCGCATGAACGACGCTCCCACCGCCAGAGGTTACGCCCGTGACGTCGGTCACCGCACCTCCCTGCGTGTCATTGCACACTCCAGCATGCAGCGGGTCTTGAGAAGTCGCAACGAACTGCTCAACGCCAGCCAGGACACAGTATTTATCTTCTGGGGCCCCAGCAACTACATGAGGCATGATGGGAAGGGCCTTGTGTACAACAACCTGAGGCTCATGAAAGAGGTGCTCCCCAAGCTCAAAGTCTACATGATCTCCTGGCAGAAGATGCTGCAGTTTGATGAACTCTTCAAGAAGGAGACCGGCAAGGACAGGTGAGGGCGTCACTGCATCAGAACCCATCATCATCAGGAGTCTAATAATAGTTCAGCTAAAGCTATAATTTAATTAATATTTAATCAGTTTTATAAAGTTTTAATCATTCTGCCCTTAAACAAACTTAACAGGTTGATTTTTATAGTTTGTACAAATGCGTTATTATCTGATCAGTCAAACGTTCACATGTCACTATCCCTGTGGAAATCAACCACATGCCACTAGGCTGTAGTCCCTCCCACATACTGTATCGAAAGCAAGGAAAGATTTTCAGTCACTACCAATTTCATTCACTTGTGTGATTCATCTGACCTTCAGGGCAGCACAGTCAATACTTTTCAAGCTACAAGTTTCACAGCTTCTTCAGCTATTACATCAGCAGAAAATTCAGCCATATTTCTCTTGTGAATTTGTCCAACCTTTTCCAACGCATAGTGCACAAAGATTAGTAAATTGATGAATTTGGTGCACGACTTACCGACGGCGAATGCTTTACAATGAGCTCATGTTACTGATAATGATGCTGGAATAGTGTTGCATTTGTTTTTGCATTGCAAGAATGCATGCGGGACCAAAGATATGTTAACTTTGGCTTCTCTTGTTTGTCTGTGCTGTTGTTGGTCCTTTAGTTGGGCTTATGTAAAAGACAAAACTCACAGTGCAAAGAACATCTTGTAATGGAGTGAAACCAAATGCTTAAAACTGTCCTCTGCAGCCATCGTTTGTTATTCTCAGCCATCTTTCTTTGATCTTTGTTGTCTTTTGAGCTCCTTCATCTTTATTGTGAACCCGTCTCTGATTTTTCCGTTTTCTGTTCAAGCAAACTTTTTATCCAATCAGATTTCAACCTACACATAACATTTGAGTCACAGACAATGCTGTTTGAGGACTATAAACACGTCTTGTTTGAACTTCCACAATCCTTATTTTTGTGTAGGCTGAAAAGTGGGACCATAAATCTGGCCTGATCCAATTCAGAGCACATAGTCTATAGTAACTATACCATATGCCTTCTCCCAAATAGTCTCTTTTATTCCAGCACCGTATGAAAGTCAGCTTCTTTTGTGTTGTAAAAGTGTATATGTCTGTCAAACCATGGCTATGCATTTAGTAATACAGTACGTACCATGCTTGCAGGAAACCCTTAAACTAAATGGACAAGAGTAGGTGGTTGCAAAGCATGCCTCTGCATTCATAATCCGTGTTGTGTTTGAAAAACAGACTTTAGCAAGTAAACCTGGATGTCATGGAAACATGAACGTGCAAGTTTCTCGCATAAAGAAGTCTCAGATATTGTAATTTATTTACAAAACTACTTGAATGGGTCTCAGAGGGATCTACTTTAAAGTAGTAAAGAAAGGAATGAAAGTGACAAAACAAGCTTTCACTTTCTTTTGTGTGGTGTCCTAATGGCCTCCTAAAAATTACCCCGAGTTTCAGTTGCAAAATGAACAGTGTTAAAGGACTCCGTTTTAATGAGTCGGAGATGAGTTCTCAGCCCTGTGGCCATTAACTCTTAATGAAAACCCACCCATACAAACACTGTTTGTGTCTCCGTCGCTTTATCTGAGCCTTTGTTTGGGGTGTCATCGGAGATTGAATCTGACTTCAGCTTAAGATAGATGCCGTGGGGGAAATCGCCGAGCAGAGGATTTGGTGAATGGCTCAGACATCAATCCTTCAGAATCTGTGCCTACAATCATGGTAAATGTTTACAGTGAGCAGGCTTTCTCTGTTATTGTTCGTATTTACAGTTTCTCATCCTTTCTAGCACCAGGCATTAACATCAGTGAGAATTATTCGAGGTCCTTTCTGCTCCATGGAGCGTGGAAGCAGAGAGAAATAAAGCCTTAATATATTAGTGTATATCTTTGTAATGCTTGAGATAAAAATTTAACAGAAGCTCTGTGCATGCAAAATGTCTCGTACCTTTATGAAGCAATATTTTATCTAATTTGGAAAATGAATCCCGTGTTATTTAAGAACTGGGAGCCTGTGGCCGCAGCATTAAAAGCAGAGCTTCTGGGTAATCAACCGTGCAATCGGCAACCCTGCAAGCTTAATTGTAATTATGGGTTATGCCTTTTCAGTAAAGAGAACTAATATGGTTTAGGATGATGCCACATCCTGCAGTTTTTAATAACACATACAGAAGAGAGAAGGGAAGCAGGTGTCCCTCTGCATCCTTTCTGGTAAATTCCTAGAATGAGCCTTAACTGGTGATTAGAGTCAAATTAGCTTTTGAAATAACTTTTTTCTCCCTTGTCTGTGTTTTCTGTTCCCATGATGCTTTGTGGTAATTGTTAACAGCCCAACTGTGGTTTCTGCTGGAGCTAGCTGCAGTGTAAAATATGATGATTTGAGATAGGTCACCTATCAAAAAGATCTAGGTTGAATCCCTTTAACAGTGCATCTTACATCAAACCTTGGCAGTCGTATTGAAGCGCGCTTTGATGGCTTATGAACATTGGTCAAAAAAAGGAAAAGAGAAAAGCCACAGCAGGGCAGCTGTGCATCAGAGAGCAAGGAGACAGCTGGAGCAGTGGACAAATTACATAGCTGTGAAGAACAGCTGAAAGGGACTCATTTATAAAGCTGACTTTTGATCAGTTTTGATCTTAAGCAGGATTTACAGTAAGCAGAAGCAAAACTTAACTTTGAGCTTATCTTAAAGCAACGTTTTGACTTGTAATACGTTTTCTGCAGGTTATGTAGAGGTGTTTCAGTTTGGGTTGTAAACACGGTCTGCGGTGACCTTTGTAGTTCTGTCCTTCTGGCCAACTCCCCTTCTTCTACTGCAACATTACGCTGGTTCCCAAAACAAAATAAAAGGGTCTGCTGCAAGAAATCTGCCAGTGATTGGCAGATGAAGCCTGCAGATCTGTCCACAGTGTTATTCCCGTGGAAATGACCTAACATTGTGTGGCTACACAATTCTACACACTTCTACATAATGTTACATACTTTGAAATAAAAAAGTTGACCCCTAGAGTGTTATTGGGAGACATTATTGGTTATGTTATGTTTGTGACTTTTAAAAAAATTCTATGTTGCTAATCAAGGTCATGGAAATTACCCTCAATGGTTCCTCGGTTATTTAAAGTAAAATATTTTCTACAAAGTGTATATGTTAAAGATGTAAGAAAAACTTATAAACTCAAAGGAACATTTTTATTGACTGAAAATGCTCACAAATGTAACACAAATATAAAAGTACAGTCCTGTCCGGTCGTCTAGGCAACCACTTCATGTCACTTGGTGAAATTTCATAGACTTGATTGAGCGTGTGTATACACCTAAGTATAGGTTGTGCTATCCTAAAGCATGGTATTTGACGGGCTGACACAACAACAGTCTCCGTCTTTCCATAAAAGAGCAGAGCAGCAGCTGCAAAAGAAAAGAGTGCATTTTAACAGTAATAGTGAGGATCTTCTAAAAAAATTAAAATAAATTATAGATATAAATTTTAAATATAACAAGAAGTAATTAAATCAAAACTAAGTAAGTCACAGATTTCAAATTACTAAATCAATTAGCAGTAATACGACTCACAGTAAAATTAATACCAATATATTAAATTAAATTATTAAATGCATCTGATGTATGTCTGAAAATCGACTTGCCAGTTTTAGGTGACGATACGGTCCCACCACTTTTCATGGCATAAAGTTTCACTAATTTCTAGAAATACTACATAAACATCATATGTCAAATTTACCACTGTTACTTTCGATGTTATGGTCAGTGATGTAAGAGTAGATGGGGTGAAAAACAGAATTTCCCAAATTCCAGAAGAACACTGAAGTTTGAAATGCTCCAGGCAACTTCAGATTGTTAAGATGCATTTATGTCACTACCTGTCACATCACCTGATTTTTGCTGACTGGCTGGGACAACTCCATATACTTCTACAACCACAGAGAGGTTTGGGGAGGACAATTTTGATGTCTTTCACAGTTACCACATAGGGTTCTCTGCCAGATAAAGCCTATAGAAATCAACAAGGCTATTTGCTACAGCGACGATATAATCCTAAATTAAGTCTTTATCCTTGTTTGCCAACCAAAGATGTGTTGTCCTTCATTGCCACCATTTGATCTACCAAGAAGTTGGGTGTTCTCTCTTGATGGTGTTGCAGAGTAGACAGAGCAGGCAGCAGATAGCAAGCCAGATGAGATGGAAAGAGGAGGGATACATGACAGACAGCTTGAAAGGCAGATTGACAGATCTGTAAAGATCACGGGCTCGAGGCTGATTGGCTCAGAGCCCTGACAGATCACTGGACAAGAATAGTGATATTGACATTTTGAATGAGCAAGAAAGAGCAACAGTGACAGCCCATATCAGTGCAACTGATATTTAAGGTAACAGTACAGATCTTCTAACTTACAAAACAGTGAGTGGAAAAAAATTTAAGTTGATTTGAGATTTATAAGTTACAAGTTAAAAGTGATATTTTTAGAGCGTGCTTAAACTGAGATTTGTATGCCTTTTTAGAAATAAGAGCCCAAAACGAAGAACCTGTGATCTTTTGATCTAAAATTTGAGAATATTCAACAGGCCCAGCAGTGAAAAAGCTCCCTGCTAAATGAAAAGAATAGGACACATTTACAAACCAAGTAACCTTTAAAGGCCATGCAGACACCCACACGTTTCCACTTATTTTGGATGATAAGACTTTTGCTCAGGTTGAAGGTGGGCAAAACCTTTGCTGTGACTCATGAAATGTCACAGGACTGCTTAAGCTATTATGACCAAGATAAAGGTGTAATTGGTCAAACAAACAACACAAACTGATGGAAGAAAAGTGATGTGCCTCATATCAATGCATGCGGTGTGGAGATTTCCACTATTTCTACATAGATTTTCGTTGTTTAAAGACTTCTGCTCTCACAGAATTGAAGAGTGCAGTCTAAAGTCTGAACTTGAAGTCAATTTACAGTCCAACACCAAACTGAAGCGAGGATTCAGGTTTGCTGCTTGTAGGGAATGAACATTAGAAAATACATATAATGAGGGGAATGTACAGTAGTAGGAAAAGATTATATGTGGAAGCAGACTGCAAACAAAACATATTCAGGCCACATTATTGCTGCCATTTCCATGGATATAAAAAAGAGCGAAATACAAGAGAAACTGTGATCAGACAGAACGTGATGTGGAAGTCAAGTAGATACAGAGGCGACTAGAAAAAGTTAAGGAGTTTAAATTAGTAATCAACCCTAAACACTGCAATCACTCAGGATGAAAGTGTCAGGTATAAATAACCGTGTGCACACACAAAATGAACTCAGATATTTTTATACTTTTTCTTTATAGGAGTGTTATGAAATAATGATGCTTCACAGATGTTTCAGCTTGAACTTACAACAGCAAATCATACCTGTATGTGACCTTCACACAGTAATAACAATAATAGGCTCAAAGACAGTATAGCTGCTATATATGTATAGTAGCAGTCAGTGGTCAGTCATTGTGGTCATTTGGGGCTTTTAATTATTTTTTTAAACTTTTCTTTTCCCAGGGTTGAAAAATAAACAGCAACCATCTGTATTGGCTTTAAAAATCCGAATTGGATGCACAAGTTTGAATTTATTTAGAATCTTCTCTGATCCACACAGACTCAAAAGTACAGCTCAAATATATCCATACACTCACACTAATATTTGGTTAAATGTCCCTTAAAAGCTTTTTGGTGGCTATAAAAATCATCTTTGCAAGGTGCAAGTTCCTAACATAGTTTGGGCTGGATATTTGACCAGCTCTGCTTGGCATAACTGGTGAAGTTCATTCAAATTTCCTCGATTTCCTGGCACCAACCTGGCTTTTAAGTGCAGTCCACAAATTTTTAAAAAGGTTGAGGTCGAGGCTTTGGGACGACCATTCCAGAAACCTAATGTTAGTGTGTAACAAAGTTTCAACCATCTATAAAAAATCTAGGAAATCATTAAAAACCCCAAATTACCATGACATTCATGATCATAAACTTCTGACCACAATTGCACAAATATAACTAAAAAACCCAACTCCATCCACCCCAAAGAGATTTAACAGTCATTTCTCTTGTTAGGAATGAAATGCAATGGAAAGCAAAATCTTATGTTGAAATATAGAAATGTGATTTTAAGACTCAAAAAAGAAAGCTCAACGTGCAATTAAACTTATAGCTACATGTGTACCTTTTCTGGATTTGCAATCCCAAACCATGTAAACATGAGAAGCAGCACTGCTCTCCTTCACAGGGATAAATGTGTCGTCCCACTCACAGCTTGCCTCAAGTCCTTTTAAAAGACAGTCATTGAAGCTAAGAGCTTGACATTTCACACCACATTATTCATCAGCATGTTCATAAACAAGGAAATGAGGAAGACTTCTTAAGTGAGATTAGCTGCATGCCTTCTGACTAAGACCTCCACACATCCACCACAGATTGGTTGGTGTCAAAATGCTGTGCTTTGAACTCTCAAAGTTTTCTAATTTGCAAAAGAAGAGCTTGTGTGTATGTAAGCCTGTGTGTGTGTGTGTGTTTGAGAGACAGGGCTGTTGTTATATTAAAGCCCGGTGGCCATGTTTGCATATCAAAACAAATCAGCATGTTCCAGACAAACTGGGTCCTGTCTTAATTAAAAGAAAATGAGAAGCCTGTGCTTCTTCTGCGATAGCATCACTGGGTCGACAGCGTTGTCTGCTGCATGGACAGACTCTAATAAAGCAGCAAGTCACACAAAAGGGTGTTGTCACTGTTCATAACACTGTGGCCAGTGTGGGCCGATTGATTTGGTGGGTCTGGATTGTTCAACCACATTTTAAATCAACATCCATTTTGTGGTGCGTTTTTCCAGCAAACACAAAGCTTTATTGGACCACAGAGAAATAAGGAGCGGCTGTACCTGAAGAGGTTGTTTTTTTTTTTGCTTGATTTGAAGGAAGAAAGCAAACGAAGACTGGGTTTATAGTCTCTATTTACTGTAGCTGTAGTGCATGTTTGTCCTCCGCTATTTTTATTTAACCGAATGAGCATCTTCAAAAGTTCCCACTGTGGAGGATAAAAGTAGCAAGGCAAAATATTTCAGACGTTGGTGAAATCTTAATGTCTGTACAGAGCTAAGAAAAATATTTTACAAGTAGTTTTTAGAATGATTTTTATTTTTTTAAGGGAAAAACAACAATCCAAATCTACCTGGCTCTTTGTGAAAAAGCAAGCTTCTTTGTTTTCCTGCCTCTCACTTTGCAACTGGTCCAAGAAGATGACTGCTGTCCCTGAGCCTGGCTCAATTCAATGTTATTTATATGGCACCAAATCACAACAACAACCGCCTCAAGTCGTGTTATATTTTAAGGTAAAGGCCCTACAAAAACACAGAGAATACCCCATTAATCAAGCGACCCCCTTTGAGTAAGCACTTGGCAAATAGCGGGAAGGAAAAACTCCCTTTTTAACAGTAAGAAACCTCACTGCAACTACCTTATAATATGTCACATTCAAATGACTGGTTAGCTGGTACTAGATGAATAAAACTGAAATGAAGTGATGACTGTTGTCTCATAGGTGATTGATATCAAGCCAAATAAACACCTTCAACTCTTTGTTGTGTTCCTGAAACAATATTTTGAAGTGGATCCCTTCTTTTAAACACTCATTCTTGTTGATTTTGTCTTTCAGAATCTTTCATGAAAATTAAAAAAACCAGTGAAGATCTCTGAATGATTTATTAATTATTTCAGTGCGGACCTCGGCGAGATTTCCCTTAAATTTCACAGCAGTCTACTCCTTAGCTCTCCGAGATGTTTCTTTTTACATCAAAGTCTGACCGACACTGGACCACAGCTTGTCTAAAAATGCATCAAAGCATAGACTTAAAGCCTTGCCATGACAAAACAGCAGGGTTTAACTTTTTAGGTACGCTCTAGGGTGCTGTCTATAATGCCTTCTCATACACTTTAAACACTGATAACATTTCCTCGCTCCCTTATTGCCTTCCCAGGAAGACATTTCTCTGCCACTTTCCTAAGAAAGAGAAATGCTCAAAGTTTAGGTGTTAAAGAGGGCTTTCTTTCAGCATTTTTGCTTGACATATACCCCACCCCACCCCATCTCCCTGCACTGTTGTATCTGTGAGAAAACGAGGGAGAGAAGGTCTGAACACCTTTTCAAACAGCCAGGTAAACCCTCCACTCCAAATGTGTCACCTCATCAACAGCAGGCGAGCAGAGTTTCGAGATGCCTGCCTGGTTGTTCTTGTCAAGACTTTTCTTATCAGGGCCCAGGCTTTGTTTCTCTGTCTTGCCAAGTTAAAGCCTCGGATGCTGCGGATGCTGATGCATATGTGTGGGAACAGACAAGAAGGAGTAACAAGCTTTGAGAAGCAGCAGGGTGATGAGGCCGGTCGGGAGATAAGGAACACATGCTGTCAAAGTGCTCTCAAGCAAGAGTTTGAATATGAACCTGCTCACTTTTCCTCCGCCGCATCATTTTAAAACTATAATGAACTGTGCTTGGAAAAGAATCAAAGGAACGAGTGCAGAACATTTTTTGACACCTTTACCGTGTAGCATCCTGTTGGTTCAGTATAATGATCGCAATGTGTGCATAACTAAATCGCACCAGATGTGGTTGACATTCACGGTCATTGTCACTTTGATGATTGGGATTTTTTGAAGCGCTGCGGAGAAGTTGATGCATGTGATGTTGAGGGAAAGTTTTCAGAAGTGATGAAATGGTAGAAACTCTGCATTCAAACTGTCACTAGGACAAAATCTGAGCCAAGATGAGAAACAGAGCCCTGTGGCTACACAAGTAAAAGACCCCCAAATCTCCTACAGTGGAGTAAGACATCAAAAACTTAAAGAGACACATACTGTAAATGACCACAAACCATACAGCAAAGTTGTTTTATCGTTATGCATCTCCTAGAGCTTTTACTATATGTTTGCAGATGTTTTGTGTCATTTTGCTTCTGTTTTTTTAGGTTTTGTGACTCTGCCTGAGGGGTGTTCTATAAAGAGAGATTAATGGGCCAGAGTTTTCAGTGTCACAACGGTGCATCCCTTTTTACCTGGCTGGATCACTATGGTAACTTATGCTGAACACATAATGGCTCCGGAGCAGGTTATGTTCAGAGCTTCACTTTAATATTGTGTGTAAATGCCACATTTTCACTCATTCTTTTCCTGACTGCAGGCAGTGAGTGGGAGATGGATTCCTTTCTTTGACTGGGTATTTGCCTGCATTGAGTTGGTGATGCAGTTGACGTGTAAATATAAATATATAAATAAATATAAGTAAATATATTCATGGTGGGGGATAGTTTAATTGATTAATCCAAAATTGCCCATAGGTGGGAATGCGTGAGTGAATGTGAGTGTGAATGGTTGTCTGTCTCTATGTGTTAGCTCTGCGACAGACTGGCGACCTGTCCAGGGTGTACCCCGCCTCTTGCCCTGTGACAGCTGGGATAGGCTCCAGCACCACCCGCAACCCTGAAAAGGATAAGCGGAAGCGAATGGATGGATGGATGGATGGATATTCATGGTGCAAATTTGCTGCCAACTTGCAGATATTGCAGGTAATTGATCAGTCTAATTATAGGCTATTTATCACTGGGAATATTAAACCAGCACAGTGGTTTCTGTGTATCCCTCATTATGGAATGGAGCTTCTCAAGTAGTCTGTTATGTTTGATGTTTCACACCTGTGCAGATGTCACATTAGACGAAAACCTTGGAGCTCAGAATAAGCGGTAAACAAATAAATGAAACGCTGAATTCACAAGATTAGATGTTTATGTCGGTATTCCCCTCTTGCCTTATTTGCAGCGCCAGTATGTCGTTCACATTTTATATATATTTTTATATTCTTTATAAGACCTCTTGCAATGTCTCAAACTGGAGTAGGTGGCACTTTGTTGGCCCATTTTCTGCAGAAGAAGAGTCGCATGACGAGACTGCCTCTTTTATATAAGCACACTCAGAAACTGAAGCAGAAAGCCTGGGAACCCATCATCTCTGAGTAGGACTTCAGTTATACTGACTGGAAACAAACTTTCTTTGTTTTACATATTTTTATGTAATCTTATGGAGTAGTTTCCTTGCTTTGCTTTGTACTTTTGCGTTCTGCATCTCCTTGTAGTGATGTCATGGCGGGTAAAGGCCAGCCTTGTTGGCATGTTCACTAATCCATCTGTGGCTTTACTTTTTAATTGGTGTTAATTACTAAATTATTAGCAGGCTAAACCAAGTTGGTTATCATAGCAAAAACCACACCTGCGGTCAGCAATATGTTGACATTAGCATTTACTGTCAAAACAATTCACTTTTTATCCCATCATCTCCCTACTTGCATTGAGTACACGTGACTCCACCAGAGCTGGAATTGCTGTTTTTATCACCAGAGCATTGTATAAATGCAATATGCAGGCTAAACTTGTTTTGAAATCTAAAATTAATGGTGACATTATGCGAAACAAATTGCCTAAGAACATCAGACAAAGTCGGTGTATCCTCAGCTGACTCATTTTCACCATAAGGTTTTCTTAGCTTTGTTTCATCTGCCAAAATTATGCATACATTAGAGGTTGCGTGTCTTTATAGTTTCCTCTTATGCCTGCCCTTTGTAGTTGTGTTGAACTTTGAATTATGAAAGAGGAAAAGCATTTAATGCATTAGTTAGACCACATTTTGCCTCATTCACTGTGCTCCATTTATTTTTTTCTCATAAAGCTTCAGTAAAAGTTGCAGTGTTTATTTACCAAAAGCCATCTAAAAGTGCATCAAACACTGAGAGATTAATGCATCCACTGGTTACCAATAACATTTCCCATTAGGATAGTTCAGCTGTTCAGCAGGGGAAGCTCGATGAGAACCACATTTGAGTCTAATTCAGCTTAAGGATTCAATTGTGCTGTAGTTTGTAGCACAAACCTGCTACATCAGCTCATATTTGAATCACTTCACAGTGTGTACGAGGGAGCTATGATGCATTTTCTAATAAATTTTCATAAGTTGATTTGATGAATTCTGATTTTTGCAAAATGTTTTTGGACCACCGCAGCTCAACTCATCTGCATGAATTTTAGTTGGAAGGGATTACAGCTGTGGCTGCAGGCCAGCGAGCTGGAGATCAGTATCATTGTGAGGTTTTGTTGCTACTATACTGTGAAAATGAGACCATGCTGGTAACGCTGTGAGGAAGCACTTGGTCACAGTGAAACTTGGGTACAGTTTTCCTCCCAAGACCGCTTTGGTACTTTGCCTTTAGGTTAGCAGGGTCATTCTCAGGCCTTTTCCTGTGTTGAAATCCTTCAGAAGCTGAAAAACACATGCTTCATACCGCAGCTAAACAGATTTTTAGTTTCATTATTAATCAAAAATAAAAAGAGCCAAGAACAATTTGCAAGAAGGTAAATGATTCATGCCACACAACAGCAAACAAATAACTGGGGTTGTGTTTGTTTTTCCTAAATGAGGTTTGTTCAGCTACAGCTGAGGTCGATGGGAATTTTGTTACTTTTGAATATTTTTCATAGTTGCAGTGTACAAGGGCAAAGGTCGAAGGTAGAGGTCTGCGCGGGAATGTTTTTTTAGTCCCGCTCCCGCCCGCTCCCGCAAGGTTTTGTACCGCACCCGACCGCTCCCGCTGTATATTCAGTCTTTGTTCACCCGCTGCCCGCTTAGAATAATTTTCTACCCGACCCGACCGTTCCCGCTAAATTTAGATCTGGTTTCCAAAATCTCACATTTAAATGGGGTACCACCAAAAAATAGAGATAACAGATAAAACTGCAGGTTGTGCAATGATTGTATTTATTTTTCTTAAACAAGATGCATTTATCTGTCAACATGCAACATTTATCTTTTAACATGGAAAACGTGTTGCAAAAATAAAATAAATAAAAACGAATACAGCATTGTGGCCTACTTGTTATTTTTATGTAAAATACAAACGTAACATTTTTCTGTCAACACAGTAGGGAAAGTGTCGCGAAAAAAAAAAAAAGTCACTTAAAATTGTAAACAAAAGAACAAAATAGTTGGCCACTGCGAAATTAAATGGTTGTTTAAACTATCAGTTTAACGAAAAAATGTCCCAATGTCGAATTCAAGGTCTCTCCTACAAAAGAAAATATGCATATATAAATACAACAATAAACGACATCTCAAAATTATAAACTATTAATCAAATGAACGAAACTTACTTAAAAAATCCAAATTATTTTAAATTTCCATGCAGGAAAAGAATGTCACTGACTGATGAGGGTTTCAGTACTGAACGTCTCTCCTCCAAAATCCGACCACAAAGGCTGAATGCTCTCTCGGAAGGTGCACTCGTTGCCGGGATGCAGAGGACAAATCTTGCAAGGTTGCTCAGGGCAGGGAACTGGGAACTGTTGGAATTCCACCACTGCAAAATGTTTTGTTGACTTGATAATTCAAGTTTCATGGTCCTGTACTCCTGAATCTGAACATCTAGTGATTTTGATCCACATGATTCTTCCTCTTCCTCCCAATCTGAAAATTTATGAAGAACAGTAGGCCTTTTGGCAGGTGTTGGTTCAACATCCTCATCATGTGCATGATCAAACTTTAAATCTTCGATCATCTCCTTGACTCCCTGTATCACATTCTGTCGCCCTCTTTCATCTAACATTCTCAGACCTCGCAGATTTGGTGTCAGAAAGGTTGCTATTTTATAAAGCATGTGAACAGAATGGGATGAAGTGCTGTCTGCTGACAGTAATTCTTTCAGCCGTGTTACACAGACGGTTGCAATTTCAGAGAGCAGAGGGTCTTTTGTGGCTGATGTACAGTGCTCAATTAATCGCACAGACCACGGAAGAACAAGTGAGGCACTGGGAGCTGTGTTATCAGTTTCCAAGTCGTCAGTTGCCTCTTTGAAGGGTTTTAGGAATGATACTAGTAACTTAAGAGTACTGATGCTAATGCGTCCGATCTTGTCATAATTATTGCTCTCAGTCAGCACAGATGCAATGTCTTCGTACTGTTCCAAGACAGAATTTAACATGTCAAAGTTAGAGTTCCATCGTGTCTCTATGGATTGTTTCAGTGACTTTTTAAGCTTGCCCTGCTGTCCTGAGTGTTTGAAATATGTAACCAACTTTTTAACATCAGTCAGAAGGCTAGCGATCTCTGGAGACTTTTCGATTATGGCAGTACCAAACGCACTGGAGAGAGTCACGTTTAGTATGTGCGCTGTGCAGTTTAGCCTCGTGTATTCTCGTAAGGCACTGATCATGTTGGCTCCACGATCTGTGACAAAAATAATCTTTTTGCCCATGTCTGTCGCATCAATGCCAAACACTCTGAGATTCTGCAGCAGGTGCCTTCGAATGTTTTCACCTGTCTTTGAGGTGCTTGGGTCAAAAGGGGCAGCAAAAAGCACTCTTGAATGTAGCTCAGATTGCTCATTAACGTAATGGATGGTTGCAGACAAAAAGGACGTTTTTCGATATGTTTCTGTCCATATGTCTGCTGTAACAGCGCATCCAAACTTCGATATTGTTGCAGTGATTTCCTCCACAACATGTTTACGTAGACTCTGAGCCCTCATTTCAACATTTCTTGACACCGTTGTGGGGTGTGGTAGTATCTCACAGACATCGAATTTTCCTATTCTTGCTGCTGTGTCGACCAAATGTTGGGCCAGCTGTGTGAAGCCTTTTCCAGAGATGGTATCATACGGTCGAATGTCTTGGCAAACAAACTGAACACATTTGTCTCTGGTTTCTTTTTTAAACTTCTCTGGCACCAGCAAAGATTTAGTAAATGCCAGTTTTGTTTGCCCCTTTGTGATGGGACATGAGTGCCGCCTTAAACCTGAGGTTCCAGTCTTGTGACTGCAAAAGGGTAAAACTTTGAGGCATTTATCGCATTGTACAAAGGGTAATTTTTTTCCATTTGCGTCTATGACGCATGAAAAAGACTCCCATACATCAGACTTGCCTGATGTGGGTTTCCTTAAAGTAAACTGACCGTTGTCTAATCCCAGCTGAACGTCCTTCAAGGAAATTGCATCTTCAGTTTGCTCTGCCATGTTGGTAAAGCGCGCTCTGATGCAGGTGATGCGCGCACAGAGTCACAGACTGTGCAAGTAAAATGCACGTGCAAAAAGCACTGATCCATGCGCTCAGTGCATGTAACAGGCGTGAGCACTGGCTGTACCAGTGCTCAATTAGAATGAGGAAATCACAGATATGCTGTTCCGAAAAAATGTCGGGCACGCTATATTTTCAGACCGCCCGCTCCCGTTCAAATTACACCAGAGTTACCGACCGCTACCGCATTTTATTTGGAAATTTATTCCCGCGCCGCAAGAAATCTGGTCGGGTCCCGCGGCTCCCGCGGGACAGCCGCGGGAATGCAGACCTCTAGTCGAAGGTTCACCAAAGTAGCTGGGCTTCATGCTCTGTTGGGATATTTTTGTTTGAATGAATTTATTTAATCAGCATCCAAAGGTCATTTCCAAAGATCTGCTGTGCTTTTATACTAGAATCTAAATGAAAAGCACTGCTCTATAAACATGTCAGTGCAGCGATATTGTAAACTTCATTTGAAAATTGAACCAAAATTATTAAGCTTATTTTCATTTCATCTTCAGGTGTAACTTAAAGGTTTTCATTGACCTCTAGAAGTGTTGCGAGTTTCAGTACACTGGAGACCATCAAATCTACACAAAACCAACAAGGAATTATTTTAAAAAGTATGATAGTAAGGCAGCATTTTTTTTTTCCAGTCCTGTGATGGAGTACATGTTGGAGCACATTTAGATTTTTTTAAGTACAATGTTAATATTTCATTTAGTTTTTTTCATAACATCATGTCTGATTAGCGGTCAGCTCTTTTCTTCCTGAAAGCAGGCAGATCGTTCTGCATGCTGAAGGTATGTCATCCAACTATCGACACTTCATGCAGAGCAAGGCTCTTTTCTGATTAAGGATTTGATTATTTGACAGGGTTCATTTGTACCAGTCGATGCATAAGATGGATTTGTATTTTAATGAAGCTGTGGGGGAACTTGAATGATCTTGCAGCCAGGAATATCGACCTCAGGATTTAGAGAGATCTTTATTCTGCCCTAATACGCCAATGTGAGATTTTCTAATGATCTATCCAAGTTTTTCAGTTTTCATCCTTGTGGTCTCCCATGCATTAAATCCATCTAACTATCTTCTTTCACCCCCTACATCCTCCTCCTTTCCTCTGCAGGAAAATATCGAAGACCTGGCTGAGCACCGGCTGGTTCACTATGACCATCGCCCTGGAGCTGTGTGATAGGATCAATGTCTATGGCATGGTGGCGCCTGACTTCTGCAGGTGAGACAGTGGAGCTGAAAGTCAAAGATCATCACCAGCTCCACCAGCAAGCACCATCATTGAGATTTTTTTTAAAGGAGAGCCATAAATGCAGTAACTTCAAATATGAATTCATAGCAGCACAGCCGCCTGATAAGAAAGATTAAAACTAAATATATTAAGACAGCTGAAAATGAAATTTCAGTGTGGCTGGAGAGGGTTTTGGAATACTTAAATTGCTTGTGTATTAGTACATAATAATTCAGTAAACTGACAAGTATTCATAATGTTGAAAGAAAAGACAGAGTCCTGGGTTTTCTTCTGTTTCAGAAACATTATTATAGAGCCAGTGCCTGTTAACAGAGGTGTTAGATTTATACTAATCATCCAAATACAATGTACAATTTCAGATGGGGGAAAAACGACAGTGAAAGGATTTTCACTAATTTTGTATTAGTGAAAATCCTTTCACTGGTCAAATTCCCTGCTATTGCATTAAAGCTTGAGTCATGCCTCCCTTTGCTTTTTCTGGCTTTGTCTACCTTTTTGTGCTGATACATTTGGTTTGTTTTCTGCACCATTCAATATCCCCACAACAAGCTTTTTACTTTTTCATTCGCTGCAGTGTGGCATCAATAAAAATATCCAATAATTGACCGACACACAATGGATTATCTGGTCCCGAGGCTGGGAAAGCACACATTGGTCGTGAACTCTGAATACAGACAACTGAAAAGCTGCATTGCTTTATTGCATTTAAAATCCGAATGTTTTTGTCCTCCACATGTTCTGTATTATTCAGTATGCAAATACAAGAGCACCCAGCGATGAACTGGAACATGCGTGCATGAGGGATAATGCCTCATGTGTATCCTGAAGGCAGGCATATTTTACCAGAGTGATTTCTGTTTGAGAGATGCTTTTTGTTAGGTCAGGTTAATGCATGTACTATAATGCTGATTAGATGATAAGAAGTCATTTTGTTGACAAGCAGAACTATATATTGCCATCTTATGAGGACCGTGTACTTTCAGTATATACTGACTAAACACTTGCTTTTCTTTCTTCAGAACTGGCTTTTTCTTTGGGCATAGACTCAACACGGTTCCTCTGAGATATTGACATGACAGCATCACACAGCATCAGCAGATTTGTCAGCCGTATATCCATGATGAGAATCTCCCACATCCACTACATCCCACAGGTGCTCTATTGGAGTGAGATTTAGTGACTATAGATGCCATTTGAGTGCAGTGAACTCACTGCCATTTTAAAGAAACCAGTCTGAGTTGATTTCAGCTCAAACTCAAATATCCTGCTGGAAGCAGCCATGGTAACACCGTGGTCATAACGGGATGACTATCCCAACAATACTCACGTAGCCCGTGCCATTTAAACAATGCTCACTTGGTACCAAGAGGCACAAACTATGGAGAGAAAAGATCCACCATAACATTACACCACCTCACCATCACCATCACTGAGAGTACAAGGCAGGATGTGTCTGTTCTTTCATGTTGTTTATGCCACATTTGACCCTACCATCCAAAAATCAAGAAATCGAGGCAACATTTTTTCAGTCTTCTGTCATTCAGTTTTGGTGAGCTCATATGAGCTGTAGCCTCGGGTTATTCTTATCAGCAGGCAGGATTGGCACCCACTGTGGGCTTTCGCTGCTGTAGCCCATCGGCTTCAAGGTTTGATGTGTGGTGCATTCAGAGATGCTCTTCTGCATACTTTGGTTGTAAGGAGTTCAGTTACTGCTCCCTTACTATCAGCTCAAAGCAGTCTTTGCATTCTCCTCTTGACCATGTCTACATGCCTAATTTCATTGAGTTTCTGCCATGTGATTTGCTTTTTAGATATTTGTGTTAATAAGCAGCTAAAGAGGTTAACCTAGCAAAGTGGCAGATAGTGCCGGTGTCACTAAAATGCAGCATCTGACTGTTTCTGCTGTCAGACAGCAATCTCGATTCAGTGCAGTAGTTTAGAATAAAATTTTAGCCTGAAGCAGATAAGATTCAGACTTTACGTTTTTAAATCGCTCTTCTTGAAAGTTCCAATTAAAGAAAATCGGGGACTCTTTTAAACAGTGTTTAACAACATTGTTTGTTATTGTTGATAAGCAGAGGTGGGACCAAGTCATTGTTTTGCAAGTCTCAAGTAAGTCTCAAGTCTTTATCCTCAAGTCTCAAGTCAAGTCTCAAGTAATGTCAGGCAAGTCAGAGTCGAGTCTCAAGTCACTGGTGTAAAAGTCCGAGTAAAGTCACAAGTCTGAAATTTTGAATTTCAAGTCCTTTCGAGTCTTTAAAAAAAAAAAAAACGAAAAAAGAATGTTGCAGTTATATGCTAAATGTAAATATTAGACCATGTAATTTTTAAATCTGTGTTTTTCTCAACACATGACAAAATAGTGAACTTAGAAAATATACACAAATTGTGAAATTGCACCTCTTTAAAATGCAGCTCAATTAAACTTAGCTCCAAGGATAATTTTCACCGACGGTTCTGAGATACGCTGCATGTTATTCTTGGATGTGGTTGTAGGACCAGCTTTAAAATCGCATGACAAAAAATATCATACACATTAAAAAAAACTGTATCACCAACGTAGCCTGGACAACATTTGCTAGTTAGATGAAGTCAGCTATCTCATTGTAGCATATTTATATGCATATTTATAATCATACGGTTGTTGGAGTGAGCGCATACACTCATGAAAGTTTAGTAACTTCAGGTCACTGCAACAAGCCCAGGTACAGTTTACCGACGGATGGGTGCAGGACCTTGAAATGCACCGTGTAGAACGAAAGACCATCGTACGTATCATAAGTTTACCAGTCTCACAAATTGTCTTCATAAATACACATTCGTTAACCGTTTATTAATAGGACCTTTGAGCTCAACGATAATTAATTAGTAGTGGAAATAATTTCTGGTACCCATCACAGAAATGTAGCAGTGACAATAGTACTGTATGTTGTAATCGTACTGGGCAATTAGTGATACAAAACAACTGTTTTATCCTGTGAATAAAAGTATATGTTTTTGTCAATGTACCATAATAACAGAAGCGAAACGCAATATTGTGTCAGGACAATTCACTATTTATGCACAATAAACAAAGGAGCATAGCGCGACCATTTCTGTTCAGCGCCAGACTTGCTTGTAACCTATATCACTAATTATGTTATGAAAATGACGTATTAACTACTACAAAACTCTGACCTTTGTGGAAATGCTTGGAGCAGACTAACCTGTGAGCTGGAGTGTTCTGGGACGTTATATTTGGTCTTTGAATGGCTGCAATCCAGGCCATCCGTCGCGTCTTTGTTACTTCGGAAACATGGCTCGAACAATTTCTCTTCAACGACGTAATCCGATAACAACCGATCTCTTTACCCGTCGGCTTCCCGTGGCTGTCATGCGACCGGCTATTGCAGTTAATAATACAACAGCTTCTTGACATTTTTGTGTTTCTTTTTATCGCTGTGTGACTGATTTTAATTGAAAGCCTGCGTGCGCTAGTACCTCTTGCCACGAGTTCCCAGAATCCTTTGCGGTTTTACCCCTGAATGACGTCACATTTTCAATCTCTATATAATATGCATGTTAAATTTTATATTTGGGGTAAAATATCAAGTCTTTTCAAGTAAACCGGTTCAAGTCCAATTCAAGTCCCAGGTCATTGGTGTAAAAGTCCAAGTCAAGTCACAAGTCTTAGAACATTTTTTCAAGTCAAGTCTAAAGTCATAAAATTAATGACTCGAGTCTGACTCGAGTCCAAGTCATGTGACTCGAGTCCACACCTCTGTTGATAAGGCAGCGGTCCCTAACCTTTTTTGCGCCACGGACCGGTTTATGCCCGACAATATTTTCACGGACCGGCCTTTAGGGTGTCGCGGATAAATACAAGAAAATAAAACTAGTACCGGTGCCGAAAAAAAGAAGATTTATTCATAACACACGTGAAAAGACCCAGGAAAACCGAGTTAACGATAAAAACGATAACAAAATAACGCTGAAAACCCTGAAAGCCATACATTTCACACCTGAGCCTCAACTCTCGCGCCCAGTACCAAACGACTCACGGACCAGTACCGGTCCGAGGCCCGGGTGTTGGGGACCGCTGTGATAAGGAACATTACAGCATTGTTCTATGATGTGTTGACTTTTCATAAGATGAAAGGATGTAAAAAGGTTAAACTTTGTGTAATTGCATTTTTAATTAATTAAGTTAATTAGCCTATTAAGGGCTAATTATGCAATTAAAATAGTAAAGAAGCATATAAATTATTCCAACTTTGAGATTTTTCTTCGTTGCAGCAAAATTATTAAATAATTCATTCATTAATAGAAAGAAGTAAATTAATTCTAGCAAATGCAACAGATGCAAGCCAAATTAGATGTTAAAAAAAGTGTATCAATGCATCAATACTGTAGATTCACAGTACAGGGAACTTTCAGAGAAGCGCTCTCATCCTGATGGTCCTCTATAGGAGAAATGAACTACAGGGAGTGCAGAATTATTAGGCAAATGAGTATTTTGTCCACATCATCCTCTTCATGCATGTTGTCTTACTCCAAGCTGTATAGGCTCGAAAGCCTACTACCAATTAAGCATATTAGGTGATGTGCATCTCTGTAATGAGAAGGGGTGTGGTCTAATGACATCAACACCCTATATCAGGTGTGCATAATTATTAGGCAACGTCCTTTCCTTTGGCATGGTGGGTCAAAAGAAGGACTTGACAGGCTCAGAAAAGTCAAAAATAGTGAGATATCTTGCAGAGGGATGCAGCAGTCTCAAAATTGCAAAGCTTCTGAAGCGTGATCATCGAACAATCAAGCGTTTCATTCAAAATAGTCAACAGGGTCGCAAGAAGCGTGTGGAAAATTACTTAAATTCCAGGATCTGGTTAATTACAATACATCCATAATTTTGTATAAAGCTTTTACTAAACTTTTACCGGCAAATTTACAAACTAGATTTGAAATTCGAGAAAAGGTTTATAATGTGAGAGGCTTTGGAGAATTCAAATTACCCAGAACTCGAACAACCCGTAAAGGCTTTTGTGTGTCTGTATGTGGTGTGAAAATCTGGAACAGTCTGAGTTTACAATTGAAACAATGCAAAAATATTCATAGATTTAAATTTCTCTACAAACAGTTGGTCTGGTCACAGTATACGCAATGATGGGTTTTAGTGTGCTCTGTAATGTCTGTCCTCTTACCATTGCTGGTATGGATTCCAAAATAAAAAATAAAAAATAAAGTGTGCGTATGTATGTACATATATGTACTTGTGTGTGTAGATATATATGTATGTATATGTATGTGTGTCTGTTACTTGTAGTTATTACTGCCTGTTACCTGTGGTAATGCAATTTATAATTTATATATTCTGTATTCAGTTATGAAGGCTCTAATTGTTGGTTGCGAGCTGCCGCTTAGATGCTTGTATCTGCCCGGGGCTGTTGATGGGTCTGTATGCAATGATGGGCGTAGCTGCGGGAAGTTTATTGGTTTTTTTTGTTGATGAGTGAGTATAGGGGTGGGATTTAATAAGTTTTCTTCGTCCCACTCCTTTTTCAGGCAAGTTTTGTTTTTTGTTTTGTGTATTTTATGTTCAATATAGGTATTTGTTGTGCCTGAAAATGAATAAATAAATGAATGAATGAATGAATGAAAAACCGAGGCGCAAAATAACTGCCCATGAACTGAGAAAAGTCAAGCGTGCAGCTGCCAAGATGCCACTTGCCACCAGTTTGGCCATATTTCAGAGCTGCAACATCACTGGAGTGCCCAAAAGCACAAGGTGTGCAATACTCAGAGACATGGCCAAGGTAAGAAAGGCTGAAAGACGACCACCACTGAACAAGACACACAAGCTGAAACGTCAAGACTGGGCCAAGAAATATCTCAAGACTGGTTTTTCTAAGGTTTTATGGACTGATGAAATGAGAGTGAGTCTTGATGGGCCAGATGGATGGGCCCGTGGCTGGATTGGTAAAGGGCAGAGAGCTCCAGTCCGACTCAGACGCCAGCAAGGTGGAGGTGGAGTACTGGTTTGGGCTGGTATCATCAAAGATGAGCTTGTGGGGCCTTTTCGGGTTGAGGATGGAGTCAAGCTCAACTCCCAGTCCTACTGCCAGTTTCTGGAAGACACCTTCTTCAAGCAGTGGTACAGGAAGAAGTCTGCATCCTTCAAGAAAAACATGATTTTCATGCAGGACAATGCTCCATCACATGCATCCAAGTACTCCACAGCGTGGCTGGCAAGAAAGGGTATAAAAGAAGAAAAACTAATGACATGGCCACCTTGTTCACCTGATCTGAACCCCATTGAGAACCTGTGGTCCATCATCAAATGTGAGATTTACAAGGAGGGAAAACAGTACACCTCTCTGAACAGTGTCTGGGAGGCTGTGGTTGCTGCTGCACGCAATGTTGATGGTGAACAGATCAAAACACTGACAGAATCCATGGATGGCAGGCTTTTGAGTGTCCTTGCAAAGAAAGGTGGCTAT
The DNA here is from genome assembly GCF_965226115.1 of Aulonocara stuartgranti. Classification (NCBI taxonomy): domain Eukaryota; kingdom Metazoa; phylum Chordata; class Actinopteri; order Cichliformes; family Cichlidae; genus Aulonocara; species Aulonocara stuartgranti. The sequence goes on from NC_138954.1 coordinate 10,270,314, forward strand.
ATTGGTCGCTGATTTGTTTTTGTTTTGTTTTTGAATGTCAGAAATGTATATTTGTGAATGTGGAGATGTTATATTGGTTTCACTGGTAAAAATAAATGATTGAAATGGGTATATATTTGTTTTTTGTTAAGTTGCCTAATAATTATGCACAGTAATAGTCACCTGCACACACAGATATCCCCCTAAAATAGCTAAAACTAAAAACAAACTAAAAACTACTTCCAAGAACATTCAGCTTTGATATTAATGAGTTTTTTGGTTGTTGTTCAATAATAAAATTATTCCTCAAAAATACAACTTGCCTAATAATTCTGCACTCCCTGTATGGGTTATGCAGCAGTTTGTGAATCCCTCTTGATTCTGGCAACCAAATTAACCAGCCTTGTTAGCAGAGTTTAATGGTTTGAATTACAGCTCACGTCTCATTGGTCTCAGCCTGTGCTTTAATTGGGGGATTTTATTGAACAGGGAACAAATCTTATTAGATTTCTCAATAAAAAAGAACAAACTGTAAAATGTTCTGTATATCTTTGTCCTTGGCTGTGATTGCTTAAAGAATATTTTTTTTATTTTGGGTTTTAGCACAAATTCAATATAGACAATAACGACGAGGGTGTGCTGCTGTTTCATTTCTTTGAGCAATCATTGGCCTAAGCCAATATTTAGCGTGTCTCTTAGTTTACATCATGACTGCAGTCAGTCGATTTTTACTGAATGCGATGCTACTGAGAATTTAAAAGTGTACCTCAAATGCCATGTCAGATTCACTTTATTGACATTCAAGTGTGTGTATAAATATATAACGCTAAAGCATTAATAAATAACTAACAAATATAAATAATGCATGAATTGTAATATTAAAATATTCCTTACTATTCCTTCAGTGCTGCCTTTTCTGTTATATAACTTTTTTCAGTCGTAAGATGCAGGGGAATTTTTTTTTTACTTTGTTAAATTGCTGCTACATGCTGTTTATGGACTGCTTTTAAAATGCCCACCTTTCCTTTTTTTCCCCAAAGGAACACTTCTTTCTAAAAACAAATTGATTCTTAAAAAAAATGTAAGTCAATTTTGGGGCTTGTGATTTTTACACAGTGGCCAGATTTCTAAAAGTATTTTTTTTGTTTGTTTTTTTTTTTTTAATAAATGATTGATCATAGTGGTGAAGTACATTTCCCCACATTTTAAGGTGTTTTTAGAACTCACAGTTTTTATTGCACTCCCAGCATGTGCAGAGAAGCTGGGGAACAATATGAAACCCTCCCTGTTAGGCTTTCATGACAATGTTGTTCATGACAACGCTGAACAACTTCTGTTACACAAAAGTTTCAGTGTTGTGCAAGACAACTGGAAACAAAAAAAATTAAAAGGATACATCTGCCACTGAGATTATAAAAGCAGAAGGGGTTCAGAACTAATTATTTTCCTGATCTTACAAAAAAATTATATAATACAGTTGAAAATTTTCATTTTACTGTTGCAGTTTTTTAACTGAAACAGAACTAACAAAGCCAGCACCCTTGTCTTTTCATGCTATTAAAGCATTTCGAGTGATGTAAACCAGCGCTATCATTTGCTCAGCAGTTGCAATATCTTACAAACTCACATTTAAAATGTATCACGGTCAGAAATGCATACAAGTCCAAGACTCAAATTTGATTTGAGCTCACACTGAATAGAAAAATGGGCAGATGTGGAAAAAATCTAATGGCATAATGATTAATATATGAAGATAAATTGCTCTATGGACGTGATGACTGGCGTAGGTGAAAATGCTAAAATGCCTCATTAATATTTCAGCAGAATCTCAGCTATTATGACAGATGTGTGTGAAGAAGTGATTTAACACTGGGCAAAATTCAGAAATGAAAATTGTTTGAAATACACAAACAGGAAGTCTACTTTCTTCACCATCTAATTTAATTTAAATGAAAATCTGTGCAGTTAATCTGCAAAGGAAAATTAAGCTGAAAAATCATTAACACCATTAAGGCTGAGTTTTCCAATTTTAGAAACAGAATACGGTGCAGAGTATTTGCTACACTGTTATAACACAATAATATGTTGTCAGCTTTGTGAGAGCAGTTTGTTTGGCTCACTCTTTGTTCAAGCTTACAATGCCCTTGTGTATAAAGAAATATTTTACTAGCCTGTTAAAGAAAGAATTCGCCCTGACCTCAAGTACATCCGACACTTCAGAGCATTCGGGGTCTACAATGTTGTGCAAAGCCTCAAACCAGAAGGCTGTAATGCTGTTTACTAAGAAACAGAACATGCAAGTTTCAACATATTTTGGGCATGTATGGTGTTGTGTACTTCTACTTTTAAAAAAGAAAGACATAGATGTTCTTTCTAGATGCTCCAGCTCCTCCCACAGTCCAAAGATGCGCAAGTTAAGTTAGCAATTCTATATTCTTTCTAAATTGGTGTGAATATGAGCATGAATGTTTGTCTGCCTCTCTTTGCCAGCTTTGAGACAGACTGGTCCTATGACCTTCAGACCTTCTTGTGCTATGACAGCTTAAACAAAAATCAATTGAAGGAAGTGGTTAATCTGTCTGAGAAATCAAAGACATTCTATGCTAAAGTTTGTGTAAAGAGTGGAGGGGAAAGTGTAACCTTGTAATATTCTAACACTGTAACATTTATTTCTACCTGGTTCTATAGTAGAATCATTTTGGCCACAACCAGGACAGTGTGGGATTTTGGCAAGTTGAAGACACCTAAGATTGTTTGTAACAGTGCAGGTGGGGAAAAGAATTACCTACTAAATCACGTAGTAATTTATATTGCAAGCGCCAGTAGGTGTTACTTTGTGCAGGCTGTGATCAGCCTTATGTACCATGAAACTTCTTTTTTGCAACCAGTGAAACAACCTGCAATGTAAGAAAACACCAGCAAATACAAAAGTGCTGCAAAAGCACACAAAACACAACAGAAGTGTTTTTGGGGGAGACGATGATTGGATGCAACAGTTGCAGAAGTGACAAGCTAACAGTAAACAGCTAATAGCAAACATGTATTTAAGGTATTATAAGAATTTACATTTACAACAAATACTCTGCTGCTTTTAAATGTGTCTCAGCGCAGTCTTTCACATGTTCTGGTTTCTGTCACTTCACTGGGTGTTCTGTCATGTTATTGTGTCCCCAGAAACACTGCTGTTGTGTTTTCTGTAGGGTTTTTTTTTTTTATTTAGACAGTGTTTTGTTCAACTTCTGTAGTGTTTTGAGTGCTTTTACAGCATTTTTGCTCCGGGCCACTGTACACTGAAGTCAACCCCGTCCATCCACAAGTCAAAATGTTGGATTGTTATCTCAAAATTTACACTTGTAATTCAAAACTGAGAAAATAACTTATCTCTGCTAAATTGTGGCAAAAAGCGTATTTTTTTCAGTCACGCTTCTATATTTTTCACTTCAATCTTTTAAAGCACTTTAAAGCGCATTTATTGTAGTGAATCTCATTGTACGTCTTTTCTCTCTTTACACTAATCTCAAGTGATGAGCGAAACAGCTGCCCTCCCATCACTTTGTTCTGCCTATTAAATGGGAGCTCACTCCCCCACTGTCGCCAACTGGATCCTTGCCGGGTTTCTGTCTATACAACTGCAATGTCTTTACTTTACAAAGTAATCCCAGGTGCCCTGCAATGTCTGTTGAATGATAAATAAAACTGAACTCAGTTGGATTTGAATGAAATGTTGATATATGAAGTGCCATGAACTTAAACCAAGCACAAGAGACTTATTATTCATGTTCAAACAGAGCTGCTGCTTTTAGCTTTTTTTCTTTTCTTGGCTTTTCCGCTCACTCTTCAGCAGCAGATGGCATTTAAAAATTCATAAAAACTAGTTACATTTAGCTGTGTGGGCCGTGCAAACCTCAAACAAATGAATGCAGATCAGTCTCTCTCCCTCACCTTGAAATGAAAAATGCATTCTGGTGTCACATGAACCTCTGTGACTCATTAAAGTGGTTTTAAATGTCAACAGTCTCTTCCCTCTCCCTCTCTCTTTCCATCACTGCAGGGAGCCTCAGAACCACTCTGTCCCCTATCACTACTATGAGCCACGTGGCCCAGATGAGTGCGCTATGTACATTTCTCATGAGCGTGGGCGACGGGGCAGTCACCACCGCTTTATAACAGAGAAGCGCGTCTTCGCCAACTGGGCACGGACATTTGACATCCATTTCTACCAGCCGGACTGGAGCCCCCCGCCTCTCCCAGCCAACCGGACGCTTGAGGGGACAGTCACTGCAGCTCCGCTGAAGACGTGACTTTTGTGGGGTTAAAGAAAATGCTTTAGAAATTTGTGTAAGGACTGTAAAGATTTGCATTCAGGGGGTGCGGCACCCTTGAAACAACGAATAAAACATGAAGGAAAATTAGTCATTACAGATGAAAACAGATGCAGCTCCAGCAGTGTTTTGTTTACTGTGGTGAACCAATTCAAACTTGAACAATCCTCACTGAAAGCCTTGTAAAGTGAGGTAATACAAGAAGGCAACATCATTACACACTCTGCTCATGATGCATGCTTGCAATGTCTTACTGTGGACTCTCTAGCTCGTCGTGTATATGTGTGTGTGTATGCATATCTTTACTAGAGGGATCACAGGGGATATAAACTTGAGTCTGGTCTATCAACAAAGTCACTGTTGAATCGTGGATCTGTGCAGGATTCGCTGAAGGATTCGTGGAAAGAAAAATACCATTAGAATGTTTTGAAATCTTGCTACTGGAGGCAGTGCAAGGTGAATACAAATAATGGTGTAGCTCGAGTTAAATTTGGCTATTTGAAAGTGCGAACAGTCACTGTTCAGGTGTGATATTGCTCTGCATTTTTCAAAGATTGGGGAGGTCAAGTTGAATGAGATTTGTTAGACCTCCCATGTCACACAACAAAGGCTCAGACACCTTCAAAGCGTTTTTATAAATCACTTCCCTGACTCATTTAGGCTGCCTTTCAGATGTGTGCATTATGAGCTCACCCTAACTCAAATGTCCCGATGTCGCACAGTCTGGCTGAATGACAAGCGTGTAGTGGTAGGTTTTATCCTGTGCGTATGTGTGTGTGTGCACCTCCTCTGGTGCCAGATGTATGTATCATAAGGCTTTGTTGGCTCCTGTCACCAGTTAATAGTGAGATCATATAGCTACCAGCTGGGTGTAAATGCACAACCATGTCACACAAGACAGGTAGGAAATTAGGATCGAGGACAGGGATGCAGGAGCAGCTATCCATCCAACTGTGTATCTGCTGCCAGGTCTGAAAGCCCATATCAACAAGAAGGAGAATTACACCGTTTCAATGAATGCTGGGTTTTCTTTTTACTTTTTTTTTTTTTTTAAATTAAACTGGTGAGTATGTAATGTGTCACTCTCTTGTTCTCATTTACATACATATACACTCTCCTCTTGTTTAATACAATATATAGTACATGTAGATTCCTGCTCTTGATTTTCCATCCCTCCTTTCTTGATCCATGAATAAGAATCTGGCATCGATCAGGATAAAGCAATGAGACGTGGGGTTATCTTAATGATACATCCTGGTGCTAAGTCCCTATTGATTTTACTCTCATCTCTGTAATGTGAGTAATGAGAGCAGAGATGCTGTGGGTCAGATACATGGGTGCTCGCACCATGAGGGCATGTTTCACATTACATTTCCTCGGCGGAGACAAAGACACAACTGCTTCTCATACATCATGAACAGCTGCTGCAGGGTCTGCTGCCAGGCTGAGAGTGCTTCTAACTTTGTACTGCAGCGAGAATCTGGATGTTTTTTTTCTTTTCTGGAGAGATGTTCACTCATCCATCAATGACAGTGTTATTTGTGTCTGTTAGCAATATGGTAATTAGTTGAATATTTTTATTTTTTTCGCCTAATTAAACAAATCATGCTGTGTAGGTTTGCAAATACTCACTCTTTCCATTATAGAAGATCGCTTTGGTTTAGAAAATGCAAGAAAACAGTGAAAAATGCTCATCTAAATTACCCAGGCTACCGTGATATTTCCTGATTGTCCAAAATCTGAAGATTTTTATCAAACAGCGATAAAATCCTGAGAAAGAAGCAAATCTCCACCAGTGGTATTTTTGATATCTTTGCTTCATAAATAACTTAAATAGTTTGACACTTTGGAAGATCTGATTATTCCCTTTCTTGCAGAAAGTTAGATGAAAAGACTGTTACCTCTCTCGTGGCTGTAGCCGGTTAGCGTAGCACAAGCTGAAAGTCAAATGTAAAAAGAAAATAATAATAATAAAAGCCATCTGCGCTACTATTTGTTTTGTGGTAGTCAAACGAAACATACAGACGCAAGTCTTAACAGTATCCTCACTCCCCCTGTATAAGCATGAATGGTATCAATCTTGTTGTCTGTAAAATCTGTTGTTAGTTTTATGTTGACCAGTTGACTAATCGTTTGAAAACTCAGTAAAGCACCATTTATCGGTAGCTTTGTTGTAAACTAAGTGCTGTAAATGCAGGGGAAAAAATGGAAACTATTTTTGGTACTTGTGTTCAGCAGTGACCAGGAGGGGAAGATGATGTATGTAGGCTGTGTGGAGGCGAGAGAGTCAGTGATTCACCTTCACCCTTGAGTGACGGCAGCTGCCATTTTCACTTTTCAATCTTGTTCTTCCTGTCTGGTTGTGACATCAGGCTGTGTCATACTGAAATAATAATGAAACACGGGACTAGCTACAAGGCTCTCTCATTACTCCCCAGAGCTACAAATAGATTCTTGACCATGTTCATAACTGAGTGTGGGAGCATTTTTTTGTGTTTGAAAATTGCACTGTACTGCCATCTCATAGAAGATGAGGAATATAAATCAAGCTGACAAAGAAAAGGGAATTGAAATATGCAGTAAAAGGACAATTTAGTTATTAGACTGTGGAGCTTTTACCAGATCAATAAAATCTGCTTAATTCATATTGGGATGATAAAAAGCTCATTGCATTCTCTAATACTCAGAAATATTAACATAACAGAACTGTAATTAAAAATCTTCATCTGAAGTCAGATGTTATACAGTTGTTTTGTCACTAAACAGGATATGCAGGCTTTTAGATTTTTTATATCATATAGAACAAGAAGCGCCCTGAGAGTGCAAACCTCTGCCAAGGCAGCTTTCTCTCTGGGCAGGATCTACTTTTAAAGGAATCCTATTAAATTGTGGATATATTTATTTAATTTTATTTGTTCCTTTTAAATGTACTTTAAAATGGAGTGGGTGTAAAATTTATTGTTTGTAGTGCAGTAAAAATAACACGTTATGGGGTCAACTTGAAAGAAAGGCAGATCTGAAATGTGACAGTGGGATCAGAGGTCATTATATAGGACATTATTTGGATATTTTCATGCAAACTGCAATGTGATATTTAGAATCCCCATATATCATTCCCCTATATACCTGTATGTTGTCACTACGAATAATGGCAGTAAGAAACATATGTTTAAATAGCTCTGCATGGCATTATTATCACTTTGAACTGTAGATCAGTCTTAAAGGACAGATCAAAGGTCAATTGAGCAATTACATTTTAAATCTTTATAAGGTATTTTATGTTTGCTGGAAATACACCTCACACTTGATTTCTAATTTTTAAGGATTTTTGTTAATTTTTGACCAGTAAATCATTAAGCTGGCCTCAAAAACCTTGATGTATGTAACGTACATTTTAAGTGATCCGTAACATGACAGCACTGTAAATGCCTACAAAGTTTCATCACAATTCCTTCAAAACTTTTAAAGCAGTTGTGTTTACAGACAGAATGACACGCACGCATGTAAACACTATCAAGCTTTTGATCTTCAAAAGTTCTATTTTGAAAATCACATCATATTAAGGAGTCTTACTGTAATACACCAAATCTCCATCTCTGTCTGTCCGTGAACGCCTCCTACAGCATACAGAGCCCCTAGCAACCACCTATCCATCCATCCACCTTTTCATCCATCCTCTTCCACTTATCCTCATTAGGGTCGCAGGGAGCAACCACCTAACAACAACTAAATTCACTAGTCTTTTATGCTGAAATGGGGATTTTAAAGCATCGTGTAGAAGTCCTATAACTAGTAAGTTAGGTCATTACTAAGATTGTCGTTCTAATATGTATGAGGGCTTGTAGTTTGAACATTTTTCATACATGAGTATAAACATTACATACACACAAATACCGACAGAAGCAGCTTTAAATTGTGAATGGCATCTTAAATAGTTGAAATCTGTCCTGATTTTCCTTTAAACTGCAAACAGCCTGACTTATAAATTCAGTTGTTGTTTTCCTCTTACTGTATGTCTATACTAAAAACCTCAGACAGATAGATTAATTGGTTTAAATGTTTTGAATACGACAAACAAGCTGGTCATCATAGTGATTGAACAGTTTTTCTAAGACAAACTGTGCAGGACTATAGTTTTAGTAAAAACTATAAATAGTTTTAGTAAAAACTATAGTATAAAAACAATAAAGACTGCACCTGACAATGTAAAACGGGATTTGTTTTTATTTGCAACAATTCCAACAATGAAACTTCAAACTGAAGTGAACATATCACAGAAAACCAGCAGGGATGTCATGGCCTTAAAATGTGCCACTAATCCTTTTCAGTACATCCCAGCAGTATTTATCAATTCCTAATTAACACGACCCAGATACACGACAGAAAAGGCTGGATGAATGGACAAATTAAAAATAACGGATTTGGGGCTATTGAAGTTTTTTGGTTTGGTTGGGCTACTGATGTATGACAATGCGTATTAGAGCTGTTACAGAATAAAAAGAAAATTACGGAGCTCTGGGATGGGGGTAATAATTTGAGAAATTTCTGAGATTAAAGTCGTAAATTTATATTTAAAAAAAAAAAAAAAACCTTCAAAACTACTGAGACAATAAAGCCAAAACTTAGCGAGGAAAAAGTCAAGAAAGTTATTAAAGAATGTCATGCACGTTCATTAGTGAGGAAGCTAATGAGTCTGTATGCACATGATAAAAGAGCAGGGACTACATAGACATATATAGGGCTACAAATCCCTCCACATCATACATAAGATATCTGCTCATCCAGATATCTGTCTTGACATTCACTGCGAACATCAAGACGATATCTCCCAAATTAAATGTGATATTTGTGCATATTTGTGTAGCTACACTATGTTATAGCTGTTATAGCAGTTTAAAAAGTTCTGCATCTGAATCTAGATTTGGATCAATTCCAAAAGCTAATCATCTTCAAGTTGGACCAAGCCCCTCCCTCTGGTAAAGATTTCAATGCAATCAATCATTTTGATACAAATAATTACTTCCTTGGCGGAGGTAAATACGGTGATGCTGGGCTAAAATAAGAGTTCTTTATTAGCATTTATTGATAAATCCAATAATGAAGTATAGGTTATAACCTTGTTAGGTTATCTACTTGAGGCATAAGTAAGCAGCAGGGTCTGCTGGTAATGAGTTGAGCCAACCTCACACAGACGCATGGATGCATGGATGATAAATGACTTTAATCTCTGAATTTTATCCCCCTCCATCAGCTGGCTCTGTAATTTTTCTTTTAACGTACAGCAGTCCTATTATGCTACGGTAACAATGGGTTCTCAAGCCAGTGTAGAACTGTTTCCCAGTTGTGATGTTGTTGAATGAAATGGTACTACGAAAGGATTCCTGCATATACAATCTACTCTGACAAGTTTAGTTTTTATGTGTTTGGTGTAAACAAAATTCTTTCAACAGTCATATTAAAATGTAACATTACAGCAGGGATGAGAAAACAATTTAGGATTTTGCAAATTAAGACTGTTTAACACGAGGCTTCTGTGGGAAACTAAATTAAATGCTCTGTAGAAAATTTAAAGGCCTGGAGTTACAGTACTCTAATAAATCTCAGAAAAAAACGGAGAAAAAAAATCTCAAAGCCCAAGGTGATGTCCTGAAATACCTCATTTGTTAGACCAATACTCTAAAAGACTCAGATCTAGTCATTTACGAGCGCATAATACAGGAAAAAAGCATAGTATTTAAACTGGAGCGAACAGTATTTTCCTGCTTCATACCAACTTGATTAATGTGAATTATTAGAATAGCTGTTCAGGGAATGATGTTTTCAATACTTTCTGGTACACAACTAAAAGCAATGATTAGATTTGTTTTCCTTGTCATGGCATAAAGTAGGTTTATGAAATGCAGAGTTTAGCAATTGTGACAGCCTCTCACTCTCACCACACCTGGTTGTTGTAAATGACTCACTGGTATCACATTTAAAAGCACTGGGTAGGGCTTAAGTGTAGATGATGTTCTTAAGAGAGTATAAACAAGACACCAACATCCCCAATGAGACACAAAAAAACTCTTAAAAAAAACAAAAGAAATTGGAATTGGATTGGAAAACAACCTGTGCAATTATTCTACAATGGGCCTAAGTGATACACAGCAAGGGGCGGATGTGGCTCAGGTGGTAGAGCAAGTCATCTGCCACTTGGAAGGTGGTGGATCGATGCTTGACACCTATGCGTGTGAATGAGACTTGCAGTAGAAAGTGCTTTAAATGCTCAACTGAGTAAAAAGGTAATATATAAATATCAATCCATTTAATTGAGTAGTTTGGTAGCTACTCTGAAACTATGACACAATTTTCCTGAGCGGTATTGTAGCTCTAAAGGGCCATTTTAATGAGCCTTATGTTATTATAAATGGTCTATAGGTATAATTATTTGAAACTGCCATCACATTTATTTATTTATTTTTTTTTTAAATGTGATGGCAAGGCCAGCTTTCAAGCTACTGCCCCAGTCGGTCGGTCTCTGGTCAGTTTGATGTGTAGCTCTGGAAGGTTGTGTTCGAAATGCGTTTCCTCCTTGTCTTCGCACTGTGATGGCATACTGGGTGTGTGTGGTTGGTTCCTACTTGATAAAAAAAAACAAAACTATTGGTTGTTGCGACAGTCTTTCCACAGGTGACATTTTAGGAGAGACCAAAATGGTCTCTAAGGTTACAAAAATCTTTACATCTCAGTCCTAGCATTCATAATGAGACCCATCTATTCCCCGAGCTCATGAATTTTCACTTTTCTGAATTTCTACATGGGGTAAAATCAACTTATATGAATTTAAAATGACAATCTGGATCAAAAGCTGGAAAGCTGTTCGTGTTTATTACAGGGCTGCAATTATAAAAGTAAGCCATAGTGAGAATATCTCTGTGCACTGAATTTTGTTTCCTCCCTTAAAGTTTGAGAGAAAGCCATTTAAATTCAAAAGTACAGTAAGCGAGCACCATGGAGTATGATTTATGCCCGTTTTTGTTGCAGATGAGTGAAAATCTGTGACTGCTAAAATTACTATTATCATTCCTAGGAATGATTGACAACACAAAGGCTCACTGACAGGCAAGCAGCTGGAAATCCGGAGTTTCCATGGAAATTGGACAACCTGTCAGACACACCATCTCCAAACAGCGTTGGTGTGCTTGTGTGTAAATCATTAAATTTAGCAGGCTGCCACATGGGGCCAATGTCGACGCTGTTCCACTTCTAAAGACAATGAGCAGATGGGTGTGCACTCACTGGTGAATACCGACTCTGCTCGTCTTTTGAAGAACCTGTGTGACATATTCAGAGCACCGTGCCCGACTCTTCAGCCTGAAATCTCTCAGCCTTTTTGGAGATGGCTGCTCCAATATTGTCCTGTCACTGGTTTCTCCCCACCAAGTGAGGTGTGAAGGCAGATAGACACTGATCTTTATTAGCATTGGGGAAATCATAATAGCAGCAGAGTCAAGCGCTACACTCAAAGGCTGACTATATTCAATTCCACAGAGTGCCTAAGTGGGATGGAGAGGATGTGGAGTCCATTTTGAAGTGGATTAAGATCAAATGCATCCATCTGAGACACAGTTGCTTTATTTTGGCAAACGGGGACATCTCAGGGCTGCTCTGCCACCCTGGTATACGCTGATTGTAGATGGAGACTTGGGCCCAGTTGCTTTTCTTTTGAAACACAATACTCAGTGAAAGAGAACTGCATTTGAAAACCTCCCTGGTTGTTTGAAATGTTTCCAGTAAAGGGAAAAAAGGAAAACAGAGCAGGGTTGCAAGTCAACTCAAGCAGCACTGATTTCAAGGATGTATTTGTGGCATAAATATGCTTAGATTATCAGCTCTGCCAGGCATACCTTCAAGGTTTGGAACAGTAAAAGCAGATCGGGTGCCTTTAAATAGTATTACTCTGTAACACCATTTAAGAGTAATTAAGGAAGCTCAATATCTTCTCAAAAAAAAGAACCAAATCAGGCAGTTAAAGATGTAAATTTATTCCTTTGATTCAGTGTTTCATGTTTAATCAGGGCATCAAAAATCCTCCAGTTCAGGGTATAAAAATGTTCCTGTGCTCTCTGACGGTGGAGCAGGAGGAATACGATTACGGGAACTAGAAAATAGGGAAGGAAAAGGAAATAAGAAGTGTTGCATAAATAATGTATAAGAAAAGGTACAATGTGGCTGACGCAGCAGCTGCATTCCAAAACATATGGTTTCATTTCCAACTCCATCTATTTTCTACTTTAGCTGCAAGGAAGAGTGGCAGCGGACACGCAATGGGTGGGTTTAATCCATATGCTCCGAGCATCACTCACCTCCCTCCAACAATAAGCCTAATGTAGAGTGGTTATACAAGACCAGAAGGGGAGAGAGTACTTCTATGCTGAGGCATGTTTTCCTCTTTTTACCCCGTGTGGGACGGCCGGTGGCTTACTAGGTTATCACTCACTTATCGCTGCCCTAGCACGGGACGCAGAATGGCTGGGGAAATGGCTGTCCATCACCCAGAATACAATCAGCAGAGTGCAAGGCTGGGGAGCTAATGGATGTTTCCACAGGGAGGGCAATTTAGTGAATGGGGAAAGTGGATGGGTCCATCACGAGAGATGGGATTATGTACGATTGTTATCCTTCACAAGTGTGATATGACGGTCAAAGGGTGTAATGTATCTGGACAGGAGAGACATTAAATACTGATCTCTCTACAGCCCACTCACAGCCAATCAGCCAGCCCTCGTTTCACAATTTCTTTTTCTGACCGAGCAGACATTCTGAGTAGCACTTAAACAAAAAGGCTGCTGCTAAAATATGCAGAGCAACGCGCTCCCAAAAATAAATTAAATTCTTATCTGCAGACTCAGTTTAGTGCATTTTTAACCGAAAACAGTGCAGTTGTGGAATGGCTCGACAAAAACAGAACATCTGACACAAACACACAAAGAAAAATAAATGTTCAAGTCTTTGCAAAACAAAACCCATAAAATTCTTGTAAAATGGCTGTGTGATGCAGTTGTCCTTTTTTTTATATAAAACATTTAACACAGAGCACAAATGTTTACATCTATGAGCTGGGGTCATTTCAAAGTAAAAGAGGGAAAAAAAAGGCACCAAGAATCACTCAGTTTCCAAACAAGCAGCAGATGTCATTCCAAACAATTCGGTTTCATTTCCAGGAATATAAGCCTGTCACAAACCGCTCCTTCCCTCAAATATCACGGGTCTGCAGCTTTACATCCAGCGGTGTAAACACAGGAGGCTCAGAAGATGTGTTTGAGATGCTTGATACCGTAGGTCTTGAAAAACACCAGGAGGATTAAAGTCCACAGGCCCAGGATGAAGCCATCAGGAGGGTGCCAGTCTTTCTGCTTTGGTTTCTGAATCGCAGGAGGGGTGAGGCAGGTAAGGTAAGGTGGGGGGTGGGGGAGGGAAAGCAGAGGGGAGCGGGGTGAGATTGCAGGTTAGTAATAGTGTGTATATTTCTCCTGTTGAGGCCACCGCTGATTGTTCTGTCATTCACGCAGGCAGGCAGGCGCAGAATTGCACGCACACACTCGCTTTATCTCTTCACGCACTTTATGTACACGATCTGCCGTCTCACACACACAAACACGCAAAGGTTCGCACAAAAAAAGCAGGTGGTAAAGCTCATCAGTACACCTCCCCTGTCTTGTGTTTGTCCCATTCACTGCCACATCATCACTTTGTGTATGATTATACTTTTAAATTTCGCTCGTATTAAACATGCATCTCACAAGGAGCACATTTATATGCTAATGCGGCTGCAATATTCTGCAGGGAGATGAGATTTAACCTCTAAAAAATCTTCCTAACTCCACTGCTGGCAACAAAGCTATAGATGGGCTGCGAGGATGCACTTAAGAGATTTCTGTTATCCCTCCCTATACAAGCTGTCATTATCCAGTCGGGAAATCACCAGTCAGACAAGGCATTCCCTAAAGCCAAAACCTGAAAAGTTGGCAAAGCGGATGAACACGCAGCAGAGTGCTCAAAGTCCGACTGAGCCACAAGCTGCACACACAACAGTAGAACGACATATAGTACTATAAAGCAGCTCCGAAAGTGCTTAGGAGATCTGTCTGTGCAGCTTTCCTCAGTACTACTCCAGTATCCAGTACATCTACTCCTTCTGATACACATCAATATTGGCTTGGCACACACACCCACTTGCACATACTGCAGTAGAAGCCAGAGCCGAGCTGACAGCAGACTGACAGGCCCTAGGGGATTAGACACTGGGGTGAAAGCCTAGTCCAAAGTCATTATTACCCACAACCTCACAGCCAGCGTACAGGCAAAAGACAAGTTTTAAAGTTAACTACAACAGACCCTGTAAATCAAGTGAAACCAATAGCAATCTATAATCCTCACACAGGATTTGCTGATATTTCTGCATATTGTTTTGATCTTATGTATTTACAGAGTGATTCATGCTGAGTCACTCTCATCCATGCAATTGTTTTTCTAATTGTATTTTCAGTAAAAGTTTACATGCACAAAGTAGTGACGCATCTGGCAAGCCTGGCTATTTTTCTCATGAATATACCAACAACCCAAAGAACAGTGGAGATTTAGCACTCAGTGAGATGTGGCATGTAATGTCTGCTCATATCTGTCCTCTTTTTTTTTTTTTGCTTACTCTTTCATCAGATATTTTTACCAGCTGCAATAGTGTAGCTGGTATTGTTTTCATCTTCTGAGTCAGCCTGTCTGCGTGTGTGTGTGTGTGTGCGCATCATCATGCAAATGTGGTCCTGGAGGCACCTACTTTTTTAAGTTCTTTTAGCACATATTTACGTCTGGCAGTTTTTGTGATAAAGCAACATCTGCAAGATAGTAATGGAACTTTATAGCTGTATAGTTGAGACTAAAATGAAGACTGAAGTTTAAAGATGGCTGTGGCCAGAGATATTCTGTAATTTATTTCACATGAGGTAAACTGATATATTCCAAGTGAAATATTTAAAGACTTTGTTTATTTTATTTTAGTTTGTTTACTTGTTTATTTATTCCTGCAGATAAATAAAAAAGGATTTACAATGTCCACAATCTGAAAAGTATACTCAAGTATACTTTGTATACTCAACACTTTGTGTTGGGGCTCATTTAGTGTGAATTATGACGATCAGGTTGTGGCACTGCTGAGGTGTTATTGAAGCCTGGGTTGCTTTGATGGTAGCCTTCATCTCTATTTTTGCGTCTTTCTCGTTTTCCTCTTGACAAATCGGGTCAGGCAAGGTGGTTATCCCACCAAACACAGTAATAGCATGGTCAGCAAACCATTTAGTACTAGTTTTGGCACTGTTGGCAGGTGCTCAGCCCTGCTGGTAGAGGAAATCGCCAACTCCATAAAGTTTGGCAACAATTCAGAGCACGAAGCACTCTAAAATCTCCTGGTAGATGGCTGTGTTCACTTTGGACTTGATAAAACACAGAGGATCGGCCACCACCAACACCAGCAGATGACATGGTGCCCCAAATTATCACAGAAACTTCACACTGGACTTCAAACACCTAGCCTTTCCACTCTTCCTCCAGAGTCCAGGACCTTGATTTCCAAATGAAATGCTAAATTTACTTTCATCTGAACAACAGTCCAGTTCTTTTTCTCCTTAGCCAACCTAAGACGCTTCTGAAGTTGCCTCTGGTTCAGAAGTGGCTCGATATCAGACATATTCGACAGATTTATCCCCCCCTTTTTTTGCGTCTTGGCTCTAGATGCACTCCCACCACCTCAGTCCAGCAGTCCTTATGATTGTGGTTGCATGTACTAAACTAGTTAGAGAAATGGCACATATTTGTAATGTTTAAATAGTAATTTACTCAAACTTACAATTGAATATTTTAATAATTTCAGATAGTATAAAACAAATCTAATATCTGTATTAACTAAAGGGCTCTAAAGATCTAGAAAAACTGTTTGGGATCACTGGGTACTATTATAAAATCAGAGTATACAGTGTAATGAGTTAATGATGATGCAGATAGAATATTTATTTCATCAAATCCTGTTGACTGACTGGCAGCGTTTCCGTTTTGAAAGTCTTAAGTTGCTTTGAAAATACACTCAAGTAGGCAATGTTATATTCTGCTGAATTTCCCTTCATATAAGCAGTGAGGACTGCTGATTTGGCATAAGAAGAGTGGAATCCTCTGATGTATTTATGTGTATGGGTATATTAGAGGATAGGAAAGAGTTCTGTACCGTTTGTTGAATATATGCAGTATCTGAAAGAACCACCTGCCAAGCACCAAATGCTGTCTTTGGCATCTAAAACCTCAAACACTGGCTGAAATTGTATGATTTAAAATAACTCTGTTACATTAAGATTTGGGTGAGTTTTTTTGCTTGCTAATTACTCTACACTTTGTCCATCAGCCAATTAAATCAAAGCTAAACAATGGCCCCATCTCAGTCTTTTCAATGGCCAACTTAATGCTCCTGTTATATAAAGTAGGCTTATCTCATTTTGTGAAGACAGGGTGATGATGATGAAATTGACCCAATGATTATTACAGTGATCCATAGACACACTCGCACATGCAAAACACCTGATTCTATTCATGCATTATTACATGTTTCTTAGAATAACGAATGTTAATTGCTTTGCCTGGTGAAAACGACTCTTTTTATTCTTCTTATTAGTTTAAAAGCTTTTGGTAAGTGAGGCGAAAACCTAATTTCAGGAAACGTGTGTGACTGCGTTCTCGTGCCTCATTGCAGTGTACATCTTCTCAAGGCTGTCGTTTCAATAGAAAGTCCAGGTTACGTGACAACGCTGCCAATTTCTTATGTAGAAAGACCGAGGACAGCAGTAAAAATTGGATTACGTCTGAGCCAAAATTTATTTAACAGCTCAATCAAGTCAAATCAATAGAGCGCCACTGCCATCCAGAATGCTAAAGCAGAGGCGTTTGAAGCGCACAACTAAGCTTTAGGGTATTTGTGGACAGATCAAGGCTGGAGGTCCAAGGTAAAGACCTTCCCTTTTGAAGCATCATTTGTACAGCACACACTGGCCAGAATATTCCGATTGTATTCACTTTAACCACACGCTAGTTTTGGAAGCAAGGTGGGTTTGGGAACGAGGCGGTATTCCCTTCAAATGAGCTGGAGAGTTAGCTGGGGTGGAGAAAAATCTGGTGTTCTCTGCTTAGATTATTCTCCTGAATAAACAGCGAATATTCATTTTAACATCAAAAACAAACATGATAATAAAAGATTTTTTAAAGGAGGCATCAGTCACACCAAGTGCGTTTACATGAACATAGGTATAATGTTAGGTGCTTCTGTAGAACGTCCATCTCCCACAGCCAGTACTTTTCCTACATACAGTACATACTGTATCCACTAGCGTTCAGCACTTCAAGAGAAACATCCTTTCGTGTGCCATCGAAGGGGCATATGTAAGGAATAAACCGCCATATGCAACCACAGCAGATGAGGCAGAAGGCCGGAGCTGGAAAGTGAGGTTACATCCTGTGGAGGTGGGCTGCATGGGCTTCTTAACCATCGAAGGCCACTGAATGAGGTGGGTAACCGAGGGCTTAGATGGTTGGTCAAAGAGCTTTCCAATGTTGATGGAAAAAGCAGCCACTATGGAAGGAGCCAAAGGCGGTGGTGTGGGCATCCAAATGACCAGTGGGCACAAAGCAACATACTGTCCAGTCTGATCAGACTGATCCGACTGCCTCGGCGGCGTACACAACTGGTGTGCTGCAATGGTGGAAACATCACCATATGATAAGCAGCAAACTCACCCCACCTAGAAGGCTTCTCTAACCCACTCAGGGCAAGTGCTGCGTTTCACTGACAAGGATTGTAACATCTAGTCCTATGAATAAATTAAAGTGAGCAGAGAAGAAAATGAAGCTGAAAAGAGACATGTTTTCAGCATCTGAATCATGCTTTTTTTGAGATACTGACTAAACTTAAGGAAGCTTCTCAGATGACTGATTTTGGTCTTGTTTGTCTGACATCAGACATAACAGGCATCGCAGTGGGTGTTTCATCCAAAAATAGCCCGGAGTTAAAGGCCTTGAAGACTTTCTTACTTTCTTATCAACACTATTTACTGACAAAGTCAGATCACTTTCATTTATTTTAAATGAGAGAGATTTACTGAATGAGTCAGATTCTGAGGCCAGCTGTGGGTGTGTGTTTTTTTTTCATGTTACTAAACAACTGTCCATCAAATATGCTCAAGCTATATCCACCGAGTGCTAATGAAACTGAGAAACACAGATTTTTAGTGTAAAAGTGTCAAATAAAAAAAACAAACACCTTTTTTTCCTCTTAAATTATTTTTAGTCATTTGAAATAAATCCATGACTAGAGTATACAATTCATCTGCCTACACGGGTGACAATAGCTTGGATTTGTGCAGAACCCCAGATTAAGGCATGTTTTTGGTTCAAGTGCACTTTACCTTACCTGTACATATTCTGTGGCTACAGTGGTTGTACACAGAGTGCATCTGCAATACTATGTGTAGATATAAACATAGAATGAGAGCTACTGGTCAACACCTCTAATCTAATCCTAAGTATTTATACACTTCAAACTCTAACTTCTATTATTATGAGACTAAAACGATCAGATTAGTCAGATATATATATTAACAACGTCTTATATTACCAGCATTAACAGACCATCCATTCATCATCTTAAATGTGTATCCAGAATTCGACATCCAGTCATGGTTTACACAGTGGGAGGTTGGAGCCTATGCCAGCTGAATACATCCTTACTAGGGTGTCAATGAGACAGACAACAGTTCACTCTCGCACCTAAATGTGAAATAAATTACCAATCAATCAATCAATCAATCCTACCTGCAAAGACTTCCACACAGAAAGGCTCTAGCAGGGGGAACCTTCTTGGGCACCAGGGCTAACGTCTGCACAATACTGGCCATGTTAACAGACCTCTAACCCAAATCTCTCCAAAATAACTATAAAAAGAATTATGCAGTCATGGTACAGGCTCTGATTTGTCACTGACACTGCAAGCTGAATCCTCACTGTTTCAAAAGACCGGTCAAATTTGACCTGTCTGTTCCAGTTCAGTTGAAACAGAGGCGTCCCCCCAAATTCAAATTAAATTTTCCAGCATGCTTGAGTCATCTCCCTCCATTTTTTCCTGTCAAATGAACACTGAGCTGCAACAACAGTGATCTCTCCCACTGAGATGCTGACACAATCACGCAAATACTGCTGTGCCCGTTTGAAATGCCGTGGCAAGGTCACTGATTTAGAAACACATCAACAGTCAATTTATATATATGAACACATAGATTCTGTGAGGTTTTTCTGTTTGCATTCTCTATCAGAGGTAAATCTGAATTACTTGACAAAAATAGTTGGGAGTCTCTCAGGGGAGGACACAAAAAGGCTGACAGAAAGACAATGAGTCTGGCGGATGAGGCAGAGCGTGGCTGGATATGTTCAAGAGATGAATGGGAGTGTGTGACTGTCAGGGGGCAGTTGACCTCTGTGACAGCTGTAGGCAAAGGTGTGCGTGACTGTATTTGTTTGTGGGTGTGCATGTGCGTCTTAAGACGCAGTCCCTGGGGTGAAGAAGACCAAAGGGAGATGGAGTGACTGTGACAGGAAGCCACATCAGCACAGCTGGCAGAGAGAAGCATATACGAAGAAGGTGGTGAAGGGAATATTAAAGATATAAGAAGAGGAGAAAAGACCACCACACCATTTTGCTGCAAATAACTAATGATTATTTAACTTAATATTAAACAATAATGTGGGGGAGATTTTACAAAATAATCAAACAACAAGCGAATGTTACTTTTACATAAAGTAATCCTTTAAGCATACTTTACATTTTTGTTTTACTCCTGTGTCTAGTAAGTGTACTTAGCGAAACATTTTACATTTGTTACCTCTGTTGTAACAAAGTATATAATGGAGACTATAAGGATAAGAGGAAAAAAAGATGCACTTGTTAAGAACAATAACAAATGCAAACCTCCCAAAGACCGAATAAATAGCTTTATATCAGCTGACTTACATATACTGTGCTCTGAAAAAGTCTTGAGCTACTTCTTGTTTTCATATGTTGCTTCCAAGAAGCCAGATATTCTTATCATTCTTTAAAAAGTGCAAAAGTTCTCCAAGCTTTTCAATTTGTTTTGGACACTGGACGCTTTTTCACTCATTTTTAGTTCAGTCATTGTGATTAACAAATCTTATAGATTAGTGTCAAACCACTTAACACTGACTTAGAAACTAAAGCATAAAGAGGTACCTAACACAAGGGATGAACCAGTGTTTTGTCTTTAAAAATGTGCTTTAAATTGTATATTTAGGCACTTTGTTACTAAGCAGCCTTTCAAATGGATAACTAGTTCCCATTTCTTTATCTGATAACAAAGTTTGATATTCTCAGGTGATTCTCAGTGGATTACTGATATATCTCAGCATGGTGTGAAGTGTGTCCTTAAAAATCTGAGGAAAGTGGACAAGTAGAGTAAAAAAAACAAAATCTACAGCAGAGAAATAGAGGGGGAAAAAAGTCCATCAAAGACCTGACTCGGGACCTGAGAGATGCATCTGGTACTTCAGTTGATCCATTCACTGAATCTTCATCAGAAATGGTCTCAGTGGAAGGGCGGCTGTCAAGAAGCTATTCTTAAGGAACGTAAACTTGGAGAAAAGGCTGAGGTGCGGCAAGTTACACAACAACTGGACTAAAAATCGGAAGCAACGCATCTTATGGAGCGAGGAATCCAAATTAAAAATGTTAACATTAAATTAGGAGAGGGTGAAATTAGTTCACGTTTGGAAATGTTACACTTAACTGTTAATGTAAGTTATTTGATTAAGGTATTACTTTTATGTCAATTAACCAATACCCTAAATTACTGATAGAAACTTTGGTTGTATAGCAGCTTTATAAAGTGGGAAATGTCTGCTATAGTCTGTCATTAGATGTGCATAAGAGTTTTGTATCTGTGCCCTTTTACCCCAAAGTAAAAACGAAATAGAAAAAGGAAACTCAGGTGGGAGGCAGAGGATAAAACTACTAGAAATAGGAAGGTCAGAGGGAAGCAGTTAAGTAGCCAGTGTTCACTGACCTTCACTGACAAAAACATTCACATCTCACTGCCAAGGACAGGAACCAACACTCAAGCAGCATGTTACCATTAAATACACATTGTGTTGTGTGTTCAGTTCGCCCGTACAATCAATTAAGAGCTACCCATCTGATTGATCGGAGCTAATTAACATGGGCTTGCAGGATGCTAATGGTCACTGAGGGAGTTCCGAAACACCCTGCCAAACACTAGCACTCCAAGGTCAAAACTGCAGCAAATTTTATGTTGTGCAAAGCCAAATGAAGGAACAGCAGCTGCTGTGCACTGCCAGGACACTCCACTGTATTGTTGTGACATTTAAGCCTTACGCAAGTACTGAAACAGTAATAGTAGTGGGTGCATTAGTCTCTCATAAAGCAGGATTTGTTTTGTCTCTCTCTTTTTTTAGAGGATATTATTCATAATTACTGAGCAAAGAAAATTCCAGTTGATATTTGATTAAACAGAGACTGACACAGTGAGCCGTTCCTGTGATCCATACAATCCTAACATTCAGCTCTGAAAAGAGTTGCTGCTGCAAAGAGGATACTGTAGGAGGGTTGGGAGAGGGTTAGGAAGCAGGCGAAGCATTAATTTTCACTGTTTCCATTTTCAATTCTCTATAGCCATATGGGGTGGCGTCAAGCTGGCAAAAGAACAAATAACAATTTGACGCCAGAGACCAGGACTCACAGCAGCGAGGGAAGCGAAAAGAAGTACAACACACATGAGAGGAAGGGAGGGGGGAAGAAGAGTTCCTTCTAGTTATTTCCAGAAATGAACCCACAGTGATTTGGCAATGACAATCGGATGAGATGTGTGAATTTGGAAAGAGAAGGTGTCAGGACAAGGGGACTAACCCTGAAAGCACTAGTGAGACAACTGCCAACAGTGACAGGGCATTAATCATCTCCTAACATCCACACATCCACAATCGCAATGAGAGAAGCTTGTCTACACACCATACAGCCCAGCCATATATCTAGTCACTTTGATGACTTTTCTATTTACAAGCCATGGTCTGGTCTAATAGGAAATGGAAAAAAAAACAACAACAATAAGATATCTGAGAGTACTGAACACTATTTGACAGCTAATCAACAAGAAGAGAACTGTCAATGGGCTTGATGGACGCTGGTCATTCTGTTGCAGTACAGATGGACTTTGGAGACGGGCAGATAGATGACTCAGTCTGCCAGGACTCCCATCTTCAATCCAGCAGGAGTGCAGGCTTATAATCAAAATCTCTGTCAGGGGTCACTGGGTTGACGAGTGTGTTTGTCTGTTGGGTGCAAATATAAGAGGGAGAGGGGAAAAAACAAAAACACACACACATATAAAGAGAAGCCGGAGGGAGCCAAAATAGAGTGCACCAAGAAATGAAATCAAGTAGCAGACAGCAGCGCTTTAAAGGAGAGCATCTCTATAAGCCACTGTTTTGTTAGTTTGCCTTTATTTTGAATAGTGAGATTATTACTAAAAAAAAAAAACCTTAATTAATAAACTACTCTTATATGAGAAGGCAGCTGATCTCTAAGAGACCAGTTTTTGCCATTTATCTGGGGCAGTCTTCAGCTAATTTCCTAAAGTGCCGCTGGCTGTGGAGACCCCCTCCTGTTTCCAATCATGACACTCAATAAGCAACTGACAGGACTCAGGCCTTTGGTCAGCTACATTCATTTCGCCCAACTAACTGTGACTTCTTTGTTCAGACTAAAGTCAGTGTCAGCCAGTGATGTTTCCAGCAGCAGGACCCAAAGATTTTCTTTTATATTTTGCCATTTACTCGGTTCAGCTGGATTTGACCTCTGCTATCAACACCAATAGTTTAGTGTCTGTTGACATGAGGGAGACAAAAAAAAGAACGAATCAAAGCAAACGACAGCGACAGCAGCTCTACTGTGGCCATTGAAGCCTGAATCAGAAGCATTTCAAATGTTTATCCTTTACAAATGACTCAAAGTGATCATTGTACCCCTTTTAACAGAAGTGCAGACCACTGTTCTTCAGACCCCTCAAAAACAGCTGCTTCAATCCAGGCTTTGGTTCAAAATCCCAAAGCCCATTTGGACACTTGGTTAAGCATCTCAAATCACCTTGAAAGCCAAGGTAATTTACTGTAGTAGTAATCTGGTATAATAATTTTTTGGCATCATTAGGCAAAATCCATAACAATCATTCATTTGATATCAGTGGTCTGACAAAAAATTCTTCCCCTCCTCTAGTCCTTATCCTCAAACCTAAGACAATCTAGTCTAGAAAATGTGTTTTCTGTGTCCAGGCATTTCACTCTGATGGTGTAAATCCTGACTGAGTATGAGAAATCCTGCAGGAAAAGTTGATATTTACACAGAGAATAACTGCACAAACTTTAAAGTTCACATTAAAAAGTAATCTATCACAAAAGGAACTAAAAAAGTAGATGAGAATAAACGGAAAAAAATGTCAATATCATAAAGTGCTTACAAGACTGACAAAATTGCATGATAGCATTAGCCTCAGGTTGGTTTTAGAGATTGTTGTTATTTTTCTCTGTGAGAGTAAGCTGCTGATTTCATTTTGAATGGCTTTTAATGATTAGCTATTAAAAAAAGACTAACTCCTGCGCTGGCTTTCTGGCAGTGGCTTGTCAATCATAAACAGCCGTACTCATTAAGAAAGAGATGCATGAGCTGCAGGAGGAGGGCTGTACTTTCAAATCCTTAGTATTTCAACCTACGACTTCTCTCAAGTGAGAGAAACAATTGCTCAACTGTCACATTTTGCTCAGCAGAAAAACTGTTGTATTAAATAGTCCAATTTTATTTTCACTTTAATCCATGATCTCTCGAAGGCTTTGCAAGATGACATCCCATTAAGTTTAGACAGCATGCCTATGACTAAGACTTACTGTAAGGAAGAACTAAGTCTTGAATGCTTATTATAAACAGATATTAAAACGACAAGGTGAATCCATTAAGTGCAGAATACGCACTGGAGGGACACTGCTAACATAGACTTTAGGAAGCATCTATTATGTAGACAAAAAGGCTTTTTATTAACATAAAACAATAAAACTGTTTGTGGTGCACCATTTCATTTATTAAATGAACATATTTTAGCTTGCTACTACTCAATCGAACTGAAATATTGTTAATAAAATAAGGTTGTTGTAGCAGACACTGAGCAAAATGAACAATAATTTGGAGTTATGACTGCCCTCCTCTTCAATCCAAGTTCATTATTCATTCTTCTTTTAGCTCTATTTTCTTTTCATCAGCTCCTGTGGGACTTTTCTGACTATTATGTCCTAAATGCTTCAATATATTCTGAAGCAAGAGAACCTAGTTATAGTGTAATATTACTCAGACTAAAAAAAAAAATCTTTGTCTGATGAAGTGTTCACGGTGTCTGATCAGCTTGCCATCTTTCACGCTGCATGATGTCAGCAGAACAAAATGACTTTGGATCACTCTTTGAGCCTCAACAAAAGCACAGTCTGATTTTCTGTTTGCCTTTCTGTTTTTTTTTTTTACATTAGAGCTCCACATTGTGGAAGCTGTCACTCAATGGAGAAGGTAGAAATATTTTTTGATATGCTGTCTTTTTGCCTGGACGTTGTCAGGTGTTCATCACCTGTATCATGTATCAGCGTCAACTGTCATATGTCAACTCGTTTTTTGGTCCCAACAGTCTACATTTCTGCTTGATCCATTTTCATGGCTGAATCTGGAATAACAACCTTATCCCAGATGAATGAGCTGAATCTACAAAAAAAAAAAAAAAAAAAAAAAAAGGGATTATGGTGCTAATTATCTGTGGGTTTTTCCACTGTGGATGGCTGGTTAACATTTAACTAATCCAAAGAAAGGTTGCACAGGGCTTTCACCAGTCTATTAAAATGCAGACAGCTTACTGTGGCTTGCCTTGGGAAAAATTTGTTTTAATCATAAGTTAATTTTACCAATATATGATGTTGGCCCACATTTATATGAACCTAGATGCTCACTGTAAATATGACCAGCTTCATTGAGTTTAAAATATGTCTAGTAGTTTACTTCAGTTTAATTCCTTCATGCTGGAATGCCAGAGCTAATCAGTCTCTAGAGATGTTAAATAAACTTTACTTTAAAAAAAAAAAAACAGTCATAAAGTTTGGTTAAATCCAAACAGACCATTTAGCATTTCGACAAATATAAACATTGGCTAAAACTGTTTGAAGAACAAAGAATAAGAAACAAAAAAGACTGAAAAAAAAGAACCAAGAAAATGTTGTGGCTTAATACAATTTATCCTTCAGCTATCATCTGGCCAATTATTTTCACTAATTAGATTAGGCAAAGCTTCAATGTGTCTGTTTGAACAGGGGTGTCAAACATAAGGCTCAGAGGCCAGAATACGCCCAGCAACGACTACAATCCGGCTCATTGGACGACTTTTGAAAATGTGAAGGAAGGCATCCATTCTTAAATACATTAATTAAGTCATAAAAGAAACGTTCCTGTTTTTCCCCACTATCTACTTAAGCACAAAGAGTCATGCAGACAGATTTCTTTCATTCACTACAGCAGGATTTTTTTGTCATGTAGAAAAACTGAGACATACTGTTTAACTTGCACTTATATTGAGCTATCTCACAAATTAAGTTCAAATTAAGACTGACAGACAGGAAAGTTTCACTGTGTCGGCCCACTGAAGATCAAAGTGTGCTGTATGTGGCCCACAATGTAAAATGACTTTGACGGCATGCAATGTTCAGACAATATGCAGTATTGCACCTGAATAATGCTATGTTAGATGAGCGCTATGCAAAGCTAAAAAAAACATGTCAGTAAAAGCAAAACTAACTAGATGCTCCGTTCACCACATTTCATCTGATCATCATACATCGCATTTACATGTGCAGGAACTAATTAAACCACGCAAAGAAAAACTAAGCAGCACACTCCACATTCAGAGTGCATACAAAGTGACTTTTTAGGTTTCCAAAGTTCAATCAAATCTGGTCTTGCCCTGCAAATGCACTGTGTACACGTCGATATTAACGTGTCCACTCTCTGTATTTTAAAAAGGCGGGCAGCTCGCAAGGCTGAACCCCAAATGTAATCACCAATAATGTCTACTCTTGCTCGAGGCAAAGATTAATGTGGATTCTTTACTTTTGTGAGGCATAAGTTGAAGTAGAAATACGGAAATTGTATTTTTAATAGTCTCATAATGGAAAAATCTTACGAGAGTAATACAAGACTAGAGTCGGGCTATTCTGAATGCACAGCGCGCATTCTAAAGCTGGATTGAGGAGGAAGAGGTGTTCATTTGTGAAGGTCGACCCGAGTGAAAGTCACAATTCATTTGGGAATGAGGTGAATGCACAATTCTTTTCCACAATCCTGCCTATCCTTTCTGCTGGATTTCATGGTGGCCCCTCCGCACCGAGACCGGGAGGCAGTTGCATTTCACACTTAGAGATGTCACCATGGAAACGGCACAAAGACATCTGTTGGTGGATGTTGCACATAACTTTCTGTTCTGTGTCCAAATTAAGGAGGAGCATGGACACACTTGAAAATAACAACAACAACAAAAGAAGCAAAACACAAGAGCCAGGGAAGAAAAGAAGAAGAAGCTCTGCATACGCAAACACATAAAAGACACATAAAAGTTGACCAGCATGAAAACTTACATGAAAGGTATTTGACAAACACCTCATTTGTAGCGACATGGGCTTCCTCGTGCGGTTTAGTATCGGTGTCTTACCTGATGGATGATCTCAGACACTGGCAGCTGGTCCGCGTACGAGTACACCTCTTTTTGCTCCTCTCCATTTACAGGACTGAAAAACAAAACACACAAAACAGCACGCTTTGAGCATTTACTCAAGAAAGCAAATAGCACTCATACATTTGGCTTTTGTTACGTGGAACACCATCATTCAGTAATGAAGAAAAGCTGTCAGGAAGAGTAACAGACTCAGTGTTTCCGTTGGCAGTCTGTGTGCAGCTCAGGTGTGTGTGTCTCCGACAGTCAGTTGTATGCATTTTGATGCAAATGACCTCCCCTTTTTCTCCTTCTAGATAAATTAATGAAAGTTATCCTGGAACATCAGATGAGTGTCAAAATCATCTTTAAAGTAGAGGATGTGATTGGAAGAGATTGCCTGCATATCACTACCCATCACAGTATAATTCATTGAGTCACTCACCAACAAAAATCTATACTCCGAGTAGTCCACTCTCCACATTTTCACTGAAGAAGAAGTGTTAGAAGGGCTTCAAACTCCTGAGCCCCCTGTACATTCGCAATGCACTCTGCACTAATTCTTCTAAAACCCCAGTGAACATCGATGCAGAAATCAATGAAGTCAGAGGCAGCTGCACATTCAGCTTCAACACTCATATGGATCGCTTTCATATTTGTTGTCAGCTGGTGTTTGTTGTTTTTGCTCTACGGAAACTAGCTTCTTTTGGGTTCTCATTTTACAGATTTTATATATACCCACTAGTGCTAAGTCTGTTCTTCTTTGTTTAAATTTGTGTCGTATTATAAAATTTAGTGAGTTTACAAACTGTGGAAAATTAAAATTTGGAAATAATAGCATAGGGCGACTGTGGCTCAGGGGGTTGGGAAGCGTATCTGTAACCGGAAGGTCGCCGGTTCGATCCCCGGGCTCTCTGTCCTGGTCGTTGTGTCCTTGGGCAAGACACTTTACCCTACCGCCTACTGGTGTTGGCCAGAGGGGCCGATGGCGCGATATGGCAGCCTCGCTTCTGTCAGTCTGCCCCAGGGCAGCTGTGGCTACAACCGTAGCTGCCTCCACCAGTGTGTGAATGTGAGAGTGAATGAATAGTGGTATTGTAAAGCGCTTTGGGTGCCTTGAAAAGCGCTATATAAATCCAATCCATTATTATTAAAAAGAGCATTTCATCAGCTCTTGGCTGACTCTACATGACATCGACATACTGTTCCGGTTTACTTTATTCAGCTTTGTCTTCACTTCTCAGTGGTCAATTTAAAAAAAACCACCAGACACGCCTTTAGTATTTCAGAATAAGGTATCCATCATTCTGAAAGAATCAGCCTAAATCAGGTTGCTCTGAAGGACAAACGTTTAAGCCCATACCTTTGCAAATGTCACAAATCACTAGATATCTGCAAGAGGATAAGTCGAGAATGGCCACAATGTTTCTACAGTCACAATAAAATTATTTTAGTCCAACAACATGAAGAGCAGTTGATCAAACTGTGTTTAAAGGGCAAAGGCAGCGCCCTCACAAGCTACAGCACCATACACCATAAACACACAGTCATTTATTTAAATGTACATATGACACAAAATGCACCTGTAAAGTAGCTCTGTTAGGGGGTTTGTCTGAATAAATCCATGAGGTACATCAACCTGACAGTCACCGATGTCCGGATGACAGCAACCTTGAAAGTTACAAACAAGCCTAAAATAAAAAATTCTGACACAAAGTCAAACGGGGGTCAGAGCTAAGGTTTACCGTCAAGTGGAGGTTCAGGACTGACCGTCTTTCAGCAAAATTTAGGTCAGACAAAGTGAGCCACATCTCCCCTGTGAGCCATCATGACACACCTCCAGCCACTTGATGATTGAAACCTGTTCTTCTATTTGTGTCTTTCTTCACTCAAAGTTACTTTTACCCATCATTTTTCTCTCTGGCCATTTCATGTCACACTGACACAGACACACAGTCTCTTCTCGCGTGTGATGAAGAGAAGAAGGTGTTCACACAAAACAGATAGTAGTAAAGCGTATGGACTGGTAAGCAGGGAACCAACTTCCTGCTGAGCCTTCGGTGCGTGCCAAGCTTCTCTGCCACAAGAAACATGTCACTGAAAGCACAGATGTGTCACCGCTGGGATCTTCCACCCTTTTTTTCCTCAACATTAGAAATGAGCTCTAATTCAATTCAAACTACTTTCTACTTTATTTTCCACAAAGACCTTTTTGGAGAGGCATTATAAGTCCTCTCTGCTTATTAAAAGGGATGTGCCTAAATTCATCCCCCCCCTCTCTAGTTCTGATATCAATGCCGTCTCCAGCTGCAGTCTTTAGGTTAAACAAATTTCCTTTTTTTTTTTTTTTACTCTGCCAGCAGCTCAAACAGTTTTTGCAGACACAATCCAGTCCTGCAGGTCACAAATTACATTAAGTATATTTTATACTCAATGGGATATGAATTCAGCTTAATTTGATAGTTGTAATTACTCTGGGAGCTCGTGTAGCCCAGAGGAGGACGTGTTACGGTCAACAACCACCGATGGCTGAGAGTGAGGAACTACACAATGTCATTACAGTGTTAAGCTTATGTATAACGTTGCGGATCGAGAGGGTCCATTAAAACGTCTTCACCATCAAGTGCCATTCACTTAATGTAAGGGCTTGTTCTGAGGAAGAAATTGATGTTTAGAAATGTACGACAGGTTATGGGAGTGAGAGAGGCGAATGCGAGCTAGAAAATGAGACAGGCACATGTGTACACTCGCACACATGTACACATCTTCTCTAAATGTCCTCCTCCACTTGTCTGAGAGGCAGAACAAGCTGACAAAAGTGGATTAAAGCAGCACTATATTTAATAACAGCTTGTTTCCGAGGACATCTGTGATCTTCTCTCTGTGGGAACACACTGAGCTCACTACAACCCATTTTCAGGTCTTATGAAACACAATTTTCTAACTTTCGCAACGACATCTGGACAAAGGTTTCATAAAGATCCAGTTTCTGACATCGATTTAGTGATTGCTTTTTGAGATGATCCAGAAGTGCTGGCAAAAGGGTGAAGGTTGGTTTCTCAGGGGAGTGCCAATTCATGGGATTTAATACTCTTAAAGCATGCAGCATGGTTACTTTAAATATGGTTGTAAATAAAGATCAATTAGAGATCAACACTAACTGAATATACTACATTTTTTTCCTTATTTTTTCTTTCAGGCATTCATCACTGTTTTCAACCATGCGCCCAGCACAGACATGTATCAGATACAGCAGGTTTGGACATCAGCTGGTCTCCCTTGTACAAAGGCTGCATGATATTCGATTGCACCATTGTGCAGGTAATAGTCTGGTGCCTCCTGCATGCTCTATCCACATAGCTCCCTCACCTGAACTGCAAAGAGTATTTTCAGGAGTGCAAACACATTTGAAGAGGACTATTGCTTGCTGTTTGCTACACGTGACAAAGGACAACTGTGGAAAATATCCCGACCCGTTTCTCCCAAACCTGTCCAAAATTCATGTGTGAAAAGGGCTTACCACAGTACAAAGATAAGCTGGTTTCAGCTCCTCGCTTTTCAAATGTGAAAACCCATAAAAATTTATTTTCTTCTATAAAAATAGCAAAACAGTCTAAAGAATCGCTTTTTCTTTTTCAAACAACAAAATCAATCAACTGAGGTAAGTGATGTTAATAAAACCCAGAGCAAACCTGTGATGCCCCCCACCACCACCACACTAATAATTACAGCCTCAACTGCCTTATTGTTTGGCACTCTTGCTCATCTTTCTTTGATTCAAGTATAGAGAGACACTTTGCATTTTAAATAGGCATCTCTGCATAAATCTGGGCTCTCTATTCCTGAAATTCATTAGCCCTGCAAATATATATTTTTTGTGTTAAAATGAAACCTTTTCTTTCCTGACACACACCTTCTAACATTTAATCAAAAAAAAGAAAGAAAAAAAAAAACAGAACATATCGAGTGCTAAGACTTTGCAAAACTGTCAAAAATTGCTTTTTTAACTCTTATTTCATGGCCAGTTATGGATAATCAGCCTTTGAATAGTCTAATTCCATTACATGTAATATTTTACACTGGTAAAACCTTGCAAACACGTTGAACCCTTCCATTCACAAAGACCCCTTAATAGGTTTTAAACATCTTCACACGTTAAATTATGAATAATTATTTATTAATGCCAACGCTGATGACTACATTAATTTAAATTATTGCAGTAATGAGGTCATGGCTATTATTTTCCACATGCTTGTATTGTAATCTCCCCACTGCTACAATGCTGTCCAGACCCAACAGAAGCACAGAAAGCTTCCTGTCACCGCATTATCAGTCAAGTCCGAATGTGGCTGAGGAAACACCCTGAGAGGGCGTACAAAATGACAATAAATGTTGTTAGTCTTCCCAACATCAACAAAGTACAAAGACACTGCAAGCACTTTGGTGAATCAGTAAACTTAGTGCTGTTAAACTTCAAATGAATCGGGTGATTGCTGGTTCTTACATCAGAAATGGAGATAAAACGTCTCTCTCTAGGACTGAATTAGGCCAACAGCTAGCTCAATAACATTGTGTTGGTGTTTCTGTGCTGCATGAGGATCAGCAGGACTAATGTGCTGGCTGTAATCGATATTAAAGTAATAGGGGAAGTTGTGTGCAATGAGTAACTTGCCCGGGGCCACAAACAGCCAATGACTAAAATCAGTATTGTAATTGCCTCTAATTACTAATTAGCAGCCAACCACATTAGATTCTTTAATACTTCCCAGTGGTTCAATTAAAACCCAGTTAATGAAATTAATACAAAGGGTTGGGGGAGTGGTGGTATTATCATTAATAAAGTTAAATTCCCATTGCATCTTTAGGTTGAACACAGTAAACATCTGTTCCTGCAGCTTAGAGAATCAGTGTATGGAAACTGTTTGCAATAGCTGTGTGCTTCCTAAAACTCCTGATGATTGTGCTTATTATGGCATTAGTGGAGCTTGGTGATAAAGCAAACAATACATCGTGAGGCACAGAGAAAAGGTTTGACAGCTCTCTACAGCCATCTAGTGGCTCAACCTATTTATCACAAAATGTAAGCATGCACCAATTTGGATATGTGCAATTCACCACAGGGTAGCGCCACAGATCATCTAAAGCAAACACTGCTCATTACTCACTGCCACTTATGAAGACAGACTGGATTAAGTCTGAAGGCTGACAATGAAGATGCCCAATTATGAGCTCCGCTTCTCTCTGAAATAATGTTTTCAGTGTCATTATTGATTATAAAAGCAGTAAATGCGTTCTAAATGAGCAGCACCATTACCCAAGACAAACATGTCATTGGTCAACTTTACAATCAGGTCTTAAAACCACCACATGGTAGTCATAGTGACAGCCACTGAGTGCTTTAATCTTCCAGAAACAGGCCAATCAACACATCATTAGCAGAGGAATCAATATCACTGATGGGAGGTGTACTAAACAGAAATCAAAGGCTGGTTAGTTGGAAACTGAACACAAAATGAATTTGGCTGCTGGCAGTGAGGCTGGCCTAAATGAGAGTATTTTATAAGGGTCGCCCCCCCTCATGTCATCATGAAAGTACAGCCCAGCCCATGTTCAACTTCATTTCATATCCCTTTAATATCTACCTTTAATCTCCCTTTCTGTTGTTACCTTTAGTTCATTTTGAAAAGCTGGAAACAATTTGTGAACAACTTATTTTTGCACAAGTATCTTTAATGCTACAGTCACATTTGGGAAAACAGTGGTGCCAAAATAATTGCAATTGCATGCAATGAACTCGCAGTGCCATTGCCTTTGAAATGATTGTTTCAAAGAGGGGGGACAAGGTCTGCAACCACTCAACCTCGGTCCATCAAGAAGGTGATAAAACGGCAATAAGTTGGAAATTAGATGCAGTCAGATAATACAGTGATTAACTACCATAAATAGCTGAAAAGAAATCGCAAATCTGTATCCATTTACATATTCAAAGTCACATTAACTTATACTACTTAACAGATTACTTTAATTAATTGCCCAGCCAGAACCTCATAGACCAAAAGGTTGAGTGTGTTGCATTCTAGACCTCTGCTACTTTTTTGCCAAATGCAAAGTTAATCACCAGGCACCCACTGATTTTTAGTTTCTAGCAGGTTGCCATCCTGTTTTTATTCTAGTTTGATTGATGCATACCTTTTGCCATTAACAAAAAAACAAATAAATTAAACTTACTCCTCCTCCATCTGCTTGATGGGGTCAGTCAAGTTGATGGCATCCATGGTGAGCTCAACTTTGCGGACACTACCAAAGAAATCTGTGATGAGAACACTTCCAGGATCTCTCAGGAACAGGTCAGTACGATGGCCTGGAGTGGACACACACTGACTCTTTGGACACACTTTGAACTGTGGAGGCAGAGACAGCAAAGATTTCACATTAGGAATATTCAACATTGTTCTAAATTAGTGGTTTCTGTCACGTTGGATCTCTATTTGGGAGCCAGTCAGCTAGTCCACTGACAGTTGCTGAGGGAAACCGACAATTTTCTGGACAACAGATAACACAATTCCTAATTGGTTGATGGCACTCTGGATACAAGCAGGCTGCAGATGGAAACCACCAAGCTTTGTGTCCCAGTGTCCTATGCCTGCAGATTCTGGATATGTATATGAAGATATCTGTTTATTCAAACTATATAGAACAAAAACAACTAACAATGTCTCTCTAAATATAAATATTCGCCTCATGACAATGACAGCTTTAGCAGCAGCATAACTTGCATGTACAGGTCAGCTCTGCACAAAGACACAATACTAGATTTATTCCTTTTTGCACCACCAATTCCAAGTTCCAGTTGCAGCTAGTATTGAGCTGTTGCTCTGGGAGGTGTGACACCGTGAGAAACAGATTAGAGGCACTGTGCCTGACATTTGTGCATGTCCTTGCCAATTACAATTTTTAGCACACTTGTTATGTTACCACTTGTGAATGAATCCTATGTGAGTTTATCAATGTGTTGTTTTCCGCTTGAAAAGAATATAAAAATCACATAACTGAGGTCAACATTATTTCCTCAGCCAGACAGGACTTGAAAAGTACAGCAAATGGCACGACTTTGCAGCTTGGATCAGGGGGGGGGAAAAAACAAGAACGAAAACTCAGAGGGCTCATCCAGAAAATCCATAGTATTGATCCTTAATTCCCTGAAAAGGCACAACAGAGAATCTACAGAAACAGAAAAATTGGAAGAAAAAAATAATAAGCATGTGTCAAAACACACAGAGTGCCAGAGTAACGATCTGAGGTGCTTTGAGCATAACTCCGGGTGACGCAGATGAGGAGTGGCCCTTGTGGCCTGAATCGCCGCACGAGGCTAAAAGATGAAAAAGGAGTTGCTGCTGAGACTGAGTCATGGACCAGAGCAACATGTACTCACCATTTCCACCCTGATGTGTCAAAGGCCAACGACTGCAACACCGTATCAGATATTCTGTTTCAAGTGTGACCTGTGTGACTTTTATCTGACTTCTTTTGGCCCACAGACAGAGGAAGAGGACAGTACAAGAAAAACACTGCTTCAGGTATCAGCAGTGCTGATTGCCACATCCTTCCTTTTAAAAGCTGACTTTCAAAATAGTCAATCTAATAAAAATCTGCATACCTTTTTTGTTATGTTCTGTTGCAGTAACTACAAATGAATGTATAACAAATAAAACGATGGTGTTCAAAATGTGAGACACCAGAGAAAATCTCTTCCTTTCTGTCACTCAAGTAGAAGTAGCACAACTGTAAACTTAAATTTGCATTAACACCCCTAACGTATTTTAAAGAGTATAACAAGAATTTTATTTTGTGGTTCAGGAAATTGCGATTTCCTGCAAACAGGTATGAGGAAGTTGTGACCATACTGGACACACACGCTAACACAGGCTCACCAGATCATTCATGTTGGTTTTGCTTGCAGGATGGATGTCTTCAAGGAACTCCAGCATGTAGAACGTGTAACGATCCATCAAATGGACTCCTATGGCCAAATCTGGCTGGTGCTAGAATGAGACAGATTTTAAAAATGTAAAGGATAAGAATAGTTGCTAGAATGGGCGCTGTGGTGGCATTTTTACTTCTAGCTCATTAATCAAACCTCTACACTTTTACACAATGAACACTTACAGTCTTTTAAAATACACATCCACACCAACATTCACAGATTTGTATTATAAAATTCATCCCAAGTAACAATTTATGGAACTTTTTCTTTAGTTAGTCAGTTATAGTTTCCGTTGCAAATCTGTACAGTATCAAAATCTGATAAGTGTCACCTGGCATTGAAATTGAACAACGATTGTCACAGCACAAGTGTGTGAAAGGAAATGAATTAGAGACTTGTGGCAGCAGGATAGCTTCATGAGTGATATTCATTATCTTAAAGTACACAGAGGTTTCAGTTTCTGCTGTATTGCAGACAGACATTTTTTTTCTCCTTTATTTATATTTGTTATATATTTTAGAGTATATTTAGTTTAGCCTTTAATTTAATTGTTAGTTATACAACTAAAACATTGGGGGGGTTGAGGTGTTTGCTGTTGCACTGTGACAGCTCAGATGGGCTCCAGTCCCCTGTGACCCTGAATAAAACAAACCGGAAAAGTAGTTTAGAAAATGGATGGATAATTTCTGTAACAATGCAGTTTCTCTTTGGGATTAATTAAGTGCTTTGTCTATCCATCCATTAATCCATCTCCAATAACGGAGGAAGTAAGAGTTTTCAACCCCCTGGGGGTGTGAAAATGGAAAATGCAAACAGCACTGACATATCACCCCCTGTTTAAATCCAATATTCACGCTTTTTTAAGCTCCACTGTGGTCTCTAACGGCTCCTAAGGGAAATATCCGGTTCTCATATTTCTTGATTCTCTGATATGTTTACAGACTAGTGTCTTACTCTGTATGCTCTTCAGTGTGGAGCAGGTAGAGGAGTGTGTTTGTTTTAAGCTTTTCCACTGGAAGCAGCTGCTTTGGACAAAACGCTGCTATAAGAGCAGAAAAAGTGAAGCAGATCAATAACGTTGTGGAGCACAAAGCTAAACACTGAATCAGGTAAATATCCCCTCACACAATCCAAGGCTGTAAATACATCTTTATCTTTAGGTTCAGTTCATCATGAAATTAAATATTAGTTTCATATTTTTTGTTCAGTCATTTGATATTTTAAATTTAAAAACGCTGTGATATAAAGCAATTATAGCTGCTTTGAAAGCTTGCATAGTATTAGCTATGTACAGCTGACAATTTGAAGTCATTAGCTGATAATGTAAAAATAATAGTGCCTGCCAGTGCCACCCGTCAGCATCGTAGTAGATACACCTATGATATCAATTTCAAAATCCTACACCATTCTTGAGTTTTTGCATTCACAAGAGTTTCAGAAAACTTGACCTCTGACCTTAAGGTCAAGGTGACTGAGATTTGAACTCGTCTAAGATTTTTAAAGCCCATTTAAAAATCCTAGGTGAACTCCTTCTTGAGTTATTGCTTTCACAAGATTCACAGAAAACGTGATGTACGGCTTCTAATCCTACGGTCAACGTCACTGAGATTTGAACTTTAGTATCAGCCGCGATACCTACCTACAGTTGAGGCCTACAGTATTAATTTCAAAATCCTACGTTGCCTCATTCTTGCTCAAAGGAGACTTACGATGCTTTCCTTCTTCCGTGATGTACATGTTGTTACAGTGGTGCGTGCCAATATTAAAATGGCCAAAGTTTTTTTTTTAAAATTAGGGGCTGAATGTACAAGCAAATCCTGTAAATAAAAAAGCTCAGACTATTTTAAACAGTCCATAGAGCAACGATATGTTTGTTAGAAAAGCAGAGCCAAGCTGAAGAAAGTTGGAGCAGGGGAAGGAAGCTAAAAGGCTTTTATAATCAGAAGGCTCTCTAGAACAGTCCAAAAACAAATATTTATAGCCACAATAAACCATGTCAGTAAATACGTTCTGTTCAGCAAATAAATAAGGTCTTCTTTGGTTGTTTGTTTGTTTGGTCTTAACTTTGTATTTATTGTATTTTTCAAAAGTAGTGTAAACATTAAAAACAGTTGGTCATACATAAAATGTAGTTTGGCACTATTTAATGCCATAAAATTGATATTTTTAAATGTCCCCTCATCACAGTCCCTTTCCTTGAAAAATGCTTATTTTTAGATATTAAAAGACTCATTATTCATAAGTGTTTATGTTATATTCTGCTAATCCCCTATTTGGCCATTTCAGTGTTTTTACAGTGGTTCTGTAACACACACACACACACACACACACACACACACACACACAACGCACAACTGAGCACAGTTTTAGATTGGTCCATCAACAGTGCAAAGCAGAGAAAGAGTGAGCAAGTTTCCCCCCCCTCAGCTCCTGCCCTCACTGCCTCTTGAAGACTTTTCAGGATTTTTCTAACTAAATTATGCAGTGGAGGGATTTGCACTTTAAGCTATACGTCTCAAGCAAAAGGTCAGTGTTGTGTAAAATGTGGAAGAAGAGGGGGGGAAAGAAGCAGCATTGTTCTTGTATTTGAGTGCAGTGCAGAGCTAGTAGGTTTCTGATAATTATTAGTGAGATGAAGAACTTGTAACATGTCACATTTCTTGCAGACCTTTCTTAGTTTGAATGCTAAAAGAGAGAAGACATTTGAATAAAAATTCAAAAGTGCAACACTATTTCAAGTAACACTGACTGGTGTTGCAGGGGGGTGAGAGCGTATGAACACAGAAATCAAGCTAGTGCAATGTGCTATGAAATCACACTGCTTATTAGAGAATCTGACAAGCTGATGGATGATTTTTAATTCATCTTCCACGTGAGGGAAGATAACTCACCGACAGGGAGTCTTCTCCAACTTGACTGCTGGCCAAAGCCATGATGTTTGGAGAGTAAAATCTTTCATACATGGAGGCGCCTTGACAGGTGTCAATGATGAAGAGCAGCTCGTTGTACCTGGAGACAAACACACGCACACACACGAACAAACAGAGGATCATACACATTCTCAAACAAAACTGATGGGAGAATGCACAGCTGGCATAACACTCATCCATTTGTTCCAATAAACAGATATCACACAAACCTTCTAACCATCTTTCATATTGCAGTTACCATGGTGACCAAGAAAAACCAACAGCTCCATTCAGTCCTGCTAACACTCCCATGCACACAGCTTAACCACCACCCCCTTCCTTTCCCTTCCCTCCATCCTCCTTTCCTACAAAACACTACAACTTCTTTCCCCTGTTTAGACAAACATGTAGAGACTGTCACATCCAGTAGACTTAATCGAGGTGGTTTGGGGATGATAAAGGGAGGTCTCTTCGGTGGCTGTAATTTAGCAGTTCAACCCTGCAATTATCACATCAGCATGAAAGCTGGCGTCACTGAGCTTTTATCCAGTAGCCTGGAGCCTGACTGTAACCCAGACACTCACCGTGGATGATAATGGGTTTGGACAACAATAGAGGCACTCGCAGCAGCAAGGTGAAAGCTCATTTACCATCTCGTGATTTACAAATTAAGCAAAGCAGTGGCTTAAATAGTAACCCCAATTACAGAACAAAACAGCCTCTACTTTTAGAAGAATTTAGGAAAACATGACAAGTTCAAGGTAATTTCAAGAGTACTAATACAGAGAATGCTGTGCTAACACTTTGTAATCCCTAGCTTATCCCACATAGAACACGATCACATGGTCTAAAGTATAAAGTTAAAATAGATAATGAAGGCCACAAGGGACAATACGATCTATTTACTAAGTTCAACAATTAGTTTGTTTCTTTTTCTACTCCAGTTGTACTCATAAAATTTCCACCTGAAATGATTCCTTAGTTAATTCATTCGCTAAGGGGTGTCAAATTCAATTTGACATCACGCTGGGAAATGAGAACCACATTAAGGGTGAGATCAAGTTTACTGAAATTCTTTAATTAAACTGAAAATGCAAGTCCAATATAGTCTTCACATGTACAAGTTGGCTTAAGTGAAGCCCAGGCCAAATAGTGCAATGTTTATAATAGAGATGGACCGATCCGATATTACGTATCGGTATCGGTCCGATACTGACCTAAATTACTGGATCGGATATCGGAGAAAAATAAAAAATGTAATCCGATCCATTAAATATCACGAAAGCACCTCACAAAACTTGCAACACGCCGTAACTCACCTCAGAAAGTTAGCACGTTGGAGCAGTATGCATCACGTGATAGAGCGGCTGTGGCATGCGGGACCTGTCGGTGGTCTGGATAGCATTTGGAGCTTCGCTAGCAACCCGGCATTTCATCTCCGACAAAGTTATCCCCGAGAGAAGTAAAGCAAGTGTGTAAGTCCATCTCTGAATGTTTGTAAAGCATTCCTGCGTTAAGCTTAACAAGCGATATATGGAGCGACTGCCTCTTCTTGCTGCTACTTCAATCATGAAACTGCTTAACGATCAGCTGATCGGCTTTTCTGTCGCGAGTCCATCTCTCTGGTTTGTTTTTGGCCCACTTTGCACCAGAAAGAGGAAACCAGCGGCTAAACAACAGCAGCACGTTTAAGCTTGATCAGCTGTTGTTAGAATTTATTTATTATTACTTTCTACTCGAGGATCTTTTTCTACATAGCTGACGGCTGGTAACTGTGCAGGGGCGGATCTAGCAAAGTTTAGCCAGGGGGGCCGATAGGGCATTAACAGGGAAAAGGGGGCACAAAGACATACTTTTCTTTCTTATTCTCATTTAAAATGTCTAGCTTTTAATAAATAATTATCCGAATCTTACACCGAAAGTTTTAATTTGATGTAAAATGAATAGAAGTCAATTACTGTATATAGTGACTATTAAGTCTAATATACCCTAGTAAGCTATAGTACTTTTTCCTTTGGGAAGGTACCATCTGTACAGTCTGCAATTTTGTTGAAGAAAGATGTTGAATCTATTTAATATTTCTTGAAAAATAATTGATTTCTGTGCATTTTTTTTTCACACTGCATCAAATTAAGGTTGATTACGTTGATTAAGCATCATGAGGTGGAGCGTGAGGGGTGGTTCCCTATTTTTTATTTATTTATTTTTGTTGTTGCTGGGAGTTGGAACCCTATTAGTTAGGTTGCTTAATATTTACGCTAAGTACTCTTTAAAATACCAGAATAGGGAGGATGGTGTAGGTTTAAGTTTATTAGATTGATCAGTATTGCTGAACTATAAATATTTTTTTTTTGCATATAGGTATAACAGAATAGCTTTAGTGTAGTTGTTGTTTTAAACTTGAGTATGAACTTATACAAAATGCAGCAAGATATTTAAAAAAAAACAGTTTTATTGATTAAAACACACTATATCGGATTCATATCGGTATCGGCAGATATCCAAATTTATGATATCGGTATCGGTATCGGACATAAAAAAGTGGTATCGTGCCATCTCTAGTTTATAATGCACTCTCATTACAGTGGTTTGGAGCATTTAACATTAAAACATATATCAAAATACTGAATCTGTAATTTTATTTTTCCATATATTTCTACAAATCTTACCCAATGGTTGAAATGTGAAATTTCACAAAGTTAAAAGTAAAACCTCTAGATTTAGCTGGAAGAAACCCAGCTACAGTAAAGCGTACTGTACAGTATGCTTTAGTCATTTTCACCGTCCTTGGCTCCGTTTCTGTGCTGATGTGCAGATTCAAGGCAAAGCAAATTTCATTCTTTGAAAACAGCAGTCATCTCAATGCAAATATACACAGGTCACTCTTTATGCCTTCAGAGTCAGCTTTTATATTCTGTGCCATTTTCTGTGAGCTAGCTTGTTATTTTGCAGCTGCAGTGTGCCCGTCTGTTTTGTGTGGCATACAGACACAACGAAGGGGGACGGATGTGAAGTGATACGCTAGCCGGATTAAACTTTGCAAAGGACCAGATATGGCCTAGAAACCTTGTGTCTGCCACACACGCATTAGCGAATCATTGTTCCTAGATTTGTCGTTGTTTATTTTACTAACAAAACTAGACATCCAACAGCTTCAGCTATACATAAAAAATTGTTCGTTTCAGACCGATTGATAACAATTCCTATTGATTTATTAATTACTCACTAAATATGGCCCAGCTAAATGTTAAAACTCATGGATAGATGGTTCAACCAGTTAAAAATTATTATCTGTGAATATTTTCCTGCAAGTTTTTGCTTCCATCACGAATGTACAATAGGCAAGAAAAATACTTAAACAATGAAATTTAAAGATTTTTTAAATATATATATGGTTTCATGGCCTTCAAGTTAGCCCTTTAGATTCACACATTTAGCTCCTCATTTAACTACTGTATTCCTACTGCATATAAAACTTAATCTACAATTTACAGGCAGGAAAAAAAGAACTATCAAGGCTACAAGTTGATGTTCCCAATGACAATTGAAAGCCCAGCACTACCTTTCAAGCTGAGCTGAAGCTATTTTTAAAAAAGCCTGAATAGAGAGTATACAGTTTCACTGCACTGACAGCACTCTTTCAACCACTGAAGTCATTTGATACACACAAAGCCTTGATAAGAGAATCAATTTAACGTAACACACCTCTGATAATCATCTGTTTTGCTTGTTATAAAGAATCAACAGAATGGGAACCTCCTGATAAAGTTATAATACTCATAGGCTGTGATGTTTTGTGCTGTTAAATGCTTGTTGGCATGCTGCACAGCTAAATGCCCTGCAGGGCAAAGAAAAAACAAGTAAAGTAGACCTGACAAACGGGATTATTTGAAGTCACTTTTCAGTTTATTTACCTTCTTTTCTGCCACATCTGCTCAAAAGCATCTGCCAGTTCCACATTACTAATCTCCTCAGAGTCCTGGAACTTCAGAAAGCCATTCCCACCGTGGCCTGTTAATCAACCACAGATTAAAAATAATTAATTCAACTTTGTTCAACTTTAATTACTTCAACTTCATAGGTACATTTTTTCCCTTTAAGTACCTGTCAGGTATATGAGGATGTTGCTTCGATCATCAGAAAGGAGGCGTTTAGAGCGTGGTGTGCTGGGAGGCAGGCGCCCAGTCAAAACTCGCAGGAAGTTCTCCACAGTTACCTAAGGCACACACGGTACAAACCTGTGGTCATTTTCCATCTATGTCTCTGACAGGAAGTAGTAAATTAGTTGTTAAATAAAACTATTCAAAGATTGAAACTATACAAAACAAAAGCCAGTAAAAAGAAAAGTTAGTGATGAAAAGTCAATTCGTAATATTTAAATTGTCATTTGTAGGATCAGTAAGTGACCACATTTTTGATCTTCTCCACTTATCCTTTAATTAAAATTTGATAATCAGCTCCTATCTGAGTTTTTTTTTCCTCTGTTTTTAATGATTATTGGTTTTTGTTGCACATGAATGTGGTGTGACAGCAAACAAAGACGGGCAGTACAGTGTCATTGTATTTTTAAAAAGGCACAAAACAGAGTGAGTCGTCAAAAAACAACGAACTCGCCTTAGTCCATAATAATCAGAAAAATAAATAAAAACCGGCTGGGCC
Organism: Aulonocara stuartgranti; assembly: GCF_965226115.1. NCBI lineage: Eukaryota > Metazoa > Chordata > Actinopteri > Cichliformes > Cichlidae > Aulonocara > Aulonocara stuartgranti. Next base: position 10,313,044 of record NC_138954.1, read on the forward strand.
CCATTTTAGACGTGTAGATTATAAAATGTCCTGGTCAATAAAAATGTTGCCTTGGACATAATCTGTTTCTCCTCAAGTTATTTAACGCAACACTGAAGGTGAAACACAGCATGTGAGACTGTCACATAAATCACAGTAAATGTTTATATAACAAGCTGAGCAGAATCAAACTGTCTGGGGTAGGAAAATATTTACAATTTATGCCAAACAGTCATGAACATTTGTGATTATGCTCAAGCGATTCATCTTTTTCTGGCTTCAAAATACCCAATTTTTGCATTTAGACTTTAAAAATCACTCAGGGCTTGTTGATACACATAAGGCTAACATAAGTGTTGATTCACAGAATGAAGGTGAGGTGTAAACACCTGAACTGACCTCATAACCTCGATAGTCCACTTCCACATCGTCACCATACACATTCAGCTCCATGTTTTTGTGACTGAACACTGTAGCAGGTTTGGGATTTCTGTGGTTACAAGCCATGTCATCAGCCAGCATCAGAACTATGTGGCTGGTGATTAAAAAAAGAGAAAAAACAGAGTTAATATGATGATATTGAAATAAGTAAAAGGACAATGGCTGCTATCAAACACGTTAACTGTTATGTTGTGAAGGATAATGCATTTAGCCTGAAAATTAAATTGCATCAGTTTGTTTATTGATCTTACAGTTGGACCAGCTGTTGAATATTTTGAAACTTTTGACATTTGGACATCAAGAGCTCCCACCAATCATACAGTCAATCGCTAACCAGCACTACCACCACAAGTACTGTGTAACTCTCCAGAGCCAGGACTGATTTCTGAAACTTTACTATCTCGAAATAAAATGAAAACTTATTAGTATATGCACACTTGTTCATCCTGTTGCCACTGATGCCCTTCTACACAAAACAGACCTTGTCAAACGTATTTGCCATTTTCTCCACGTTGGATGTTTTATTTTACCGCAGCTCTCCATCTGGGAAAGGCCCCAGAACAAACAACAAACCAAAGTAGGCTGTGGAAAAACTTTTGAGCACTCACTTAATTCATTTTGACACAATACAGGCACCTTGTAGAATGGACAGCATGTTCTGAGGTGCTCTCAGCTAAAGCCAAGCCTAACAATGGACAGCACCATAGACTCAGTAAACTTATTCAGAAGTCCGCTTCGGCCCCGGATGTGGCCGTGGACAATCGATGTGCAATAATAGTGAGCAGGACAATGTCAAAACTCTTCTGAAAGTCCAGTAAAATATCCCATACCCTCTAAACAATGTTCTGGCTAGCCAGGGGTTCAGCCAAAGACTAACAGCATGAGCTTCTTCATTGCAGTAGCTGTCCAGTTACACAGTTCCTCTTTCTACTGTACCTCTTTTTAATAAATTTTTGAGCAACTTTTACAAAACACTTCACCTGCTGGGATGAATAAATTTCTCCCTTAACTACTGAATACACAATGATAATTAAAAATGATTGTTCAATTACATCTAAGATTAATTAATTGATAGTCAGAATACATATTTCTTTCAGAAAGCAACCGCATAATATGCTATATCTTGTTAAATCCAGCAATAATAATTATTATGCCGAAAGACTATTTATGTTATTGAGTCTTTAAAATATCTCCAAATAACTGCAACTGTCACATATTTTCAACACTGATTACTCTGGAAAATATAATGTCTAATAAACTGGTTTCTCTTCATGATGCATGAAAATATTGAAAGGTCCCCATTATAAATTTACCTACTGATCAACTTGACCTCTTCAGAATGTCTAAAATCCAAAAATATTTCATTAACTACCATATAGAACCAAAATATGTTTCAATTCCTCAAATTTTAAATGTCTTTGCTATTATAAGTGAAATTTATTTTTACACCTTACATGATTGTGTGACTCAACAACCTGATTAATCGTTTTAATACTACAGTGACCAGGATAACTAATTTCTATTTCTATGCTTATAATACACAATGGTCCTTTTTGGCTAAGCTTAACAACCTCAATAGCCTTTTCGGCCTCAAATACCTCATCTCAGTCCTGGCAAAATTTAAATTCTCGTGTTCGCCCTAAAAACTTCTGTATAGAGATGGTAAGTGGCCTGCATTTGTATAGTGCTTTTCTAGTCCCTAAGGACCCCAAAGCGCTTCACACTACATTCAGTCATTCACCCATTCACACACTGGCGATGGCAAGCTACATTGTAGCCATAGCTGCCCTGGGGCACACTGACAGAGGCGAGGCTGCCGGACACTGGCGCCACCGGGCCCTCTGACCACCACCAGTAGGCAAACATGGGGTTAGTATCTTGCCCAAGGATATTTGGCATGCAGCCAGGAGGCAGCCTGGGATCGAACCACTGACCTTCTGATTAGTGGCTGACCTGCTCTGCCACCTGAGCTACAGCCACCCCTAGAGGTCAGTTATTACATCAGCTCTCTTGTTATAAATACAGATCATCTGCTAAGAACCCTGATAATATTTTGAGCATTTAAAATTTGCATATCACACTTCAAAGCTCATCCAGTCTTGTTTTTTTTTTTCTTTTTTTAACTATGATCCATCCATCCATCTTCTTCCGCTTATCCGGGGCTGAGAAGCAGGGGCAGCAGCCTAAGCAGAGAGGCCCAGAGCTCCCTCTCCCCAGCCACCTTCTCCAGCTTGCCCTGGGGAACACCAGGGCGTTCCCAGGCCAGCCGAGGGATATAATCTCTCCACCGTGTCCTGGGTCTGCCCCGGAGCTTCCTCACGGTGGGACATGCCCCGAACACCTCACCCAGGAGGTATCCTTATCAGATGCCGAACCACCTCAACTGGCTCCTTTCAATATGGAGGAGCAGCGGCTCTACTCTGAGCCCTTCCCGGATGACTGAACCTCTCACCCTATCTCTAAGGGAGAGGCTAGCCACAATTCAGGGGAAGCCCATTTCTGCTGCTTGTACCCACAGCTGGTGACCATAGGTGAGTGAAACATTTACTGTTATCCAGTAATTTTGAACTTTCAATACACACTTTTATTTTCACATGCCTTGATAACTCACTTTTCATGTGCATTTCCTCCTTAGCCCAGAACACAACTGCTAGGTTGCCTCTAAAAACTAGCAGGCACCTACATATAAGCCCTATTCTTATTTCCCTTCATTGGATTCCAGTGAAATGCAGAATGCTTTTTAAAATTATTATTAACAACATATAAAGCCTTTCATTGCCAGTCCTTCCAACTGTCTGAACAGGGTCTCTTAAGCATGCTCTTATATTAGAAGCCACACAAGTTTTCATCAGCCTATGAAATGGGCTGAATCAGTAGTTGGTTTTCCCTAATATTTCTCCCATTATATTTGACCTTAGCAACACCATATGCTTGTTTGTTTGTCTGTGTGCTGGAACTTATATTCTTACCTTAAATGTGTGGTTTTATCCCGATTGTGAAACACTTTGCAACTGTGTGTTTTAAAAGGTGCTATACAAATCAAGTTGTTATCATTGTTATCATTATTACCTGTCAGGGATGCCCAGCCTCTTCACACTTCTGTACACAGATAGAGTATTTGCCACATGTCGGTAGTTGAACCAGAATCTGGATGTGCACACCTGTTAATAAAGGCAAATGAAGAAGATGCACATATATGTCTTCTGTTGTTCCTAACATCATCTATTAGCATTTACTCAACCTGAAAAATAAAAGAACACTCACCAGAACGGCCCAATTGTTCGTATGCCCACTGCTGAAGAACTGCCCTGCGCTATTCTGTGAAATAACCGAAAGAAGGTGAATAATTATCTATGTTTTATCGGGATTTGGGGTCATATAAGCAAGTATATTCAGCATCAACAAAGCTAGCATGACAGCAGGGCTGGCTAACATGACAACGATGTTTCTACCTAAAAATGCAACAAACCGAAGGGAAAATCGGAGCTACGTGAAAATAATAAACTCACCTCGATGTTGATGCTGTTTGCTAAAAAGCATGCTGAAAATAATCCTAATAAAGTTAGTATTTTCATTGTGCAGCTCTGTTAGCAGTGGACATGTAGGAAGTGAAAACCGGTGGATCCACTCAGCAAGTGTTTCCGGTGGCAGACATTTTCAAAATAAAGGTTTTGACGTGGAAGATGAGAAGGAGAAAATGGGGTGGGGGTTAGCAGTTTTAAAACAAATTGAGTTTTCTCTCGAGACTGCAGGTTTAATTGTCATTTGTTTCTGATCAACTTAAGTGCATATCCATTGTATATCTAATATATCTAGGCTCGTGTAACACAGCAGTAAAACATACTTACAACATATAACAAGAAGAGCACAAACATAATACGTTTATGAGAAAGAAAAATAAAACATTAATATAAATAAAAACTTAAATCTCTTGCTTTCTTATTATTTTAGAATAACTAACCTAATTCAAGTTAATCCTGTTCCCATAACACTGAAGGGTCATGCTTGCACGCACGGGTTAATGTTAGGTTTCCTCCTTCAAATGACGGAATTCGTCACCATCATATGAACGTTTTCTAGATCTAGTAATTAATGTAAGTAAATGAAGAAAAAAAACAATGTTTCTGTATTAAAAAAAAAAGCTGGGGTTTATTGGAGAAATTTATAGACATTTAAAATGTTTTTAACTTTATTAGTTAATCAGTTGCAGCAGTTGTGTTTCTCCTCGAGGGTCGCCATCCATACGTTAAGGTCATGTTCTCTGTTTCTTTATTTCCTTGTTTGTTTTCTTGTCTGCTGTTTTGTTTTCATTGACATCAATTTTTAATTCCAAAGAAAAATACAAGAAAAAAAACCCTTTGTGTGGCTGCTTATTTTAAGTACAAGAGGCTGCAGTACACCTGACATCATCATCATTCTGCCAGATATGACTGGTGCCCTGATGAGAGAAAGAAAAGCAAACTAGTCATCAAATGATGCTGACAGCTTCATATTTAGTTGCCCTTGTTAGCTAATTGGTCAGGGACTCAGTAATGAGAAGTGACAAGTATATTACAGGCAGTAGACATTAAAAGTCTCGTGGTGTTACTGCTAAAGAAGTCAAAGAGGCCAGGAGCCCATTGTGAAATAGAGCTACATATCTCCCATGCAATTCTAATGCAACTTCACAACCCAGCACACAGAAGATTTTCTGGGAAACCAGCAGCAAAATCAGTTTTGACACACTGCAGGGAGCCTTTGCAGGACTGCCAGCCACTTTAATCCTCGGTACGTCTCCTGATTCTGCAACTTTTTGACCTGCTTCCTCGAGTAGTGTGCCTGCTAGGAGCTCATCGTGGTAATGTCCTTTGTTAACTGCTCTAACAAAGCAGGTCTCAGCAGCGTACATCTGCTCAATACTCAACTTCAGTCCATAAATTAACATTTTATTTTCAAGCTGCAGTAACTGATTCTGGTATGAAATGGTAGCTCCAATATATCAATCCGATCCGTTGTCGGATGAAGCTTTTGACCTTCACACAAGTTAGAATGATAATTGCTTTCTAAAGCATTGATGTGACTGAACTAATCTCATGTTATGTGATATAACAAACAAGTTCGTTGTGGTCAAGAGGATTAGAGGCATTAAGAATCAAATCCTATGGAACAAACCAGGAAATCAAAGTGACCTTCCTTCCTGAGTTGCCTAAAAAAGCTGGACTGACTGTCCACTGGAATCCACCTTTTGCTGAACTTTTCAACCCAACCCAAGCAATTTAAGAGATTATCCAGCTATATTTAGCTGCACCTAGAGTTAGGTTGTTCGGGTTATTCCACTCTGTTAGTCAATTCAATAATGCCACAATTTCAAAGTTGTCTTTACAAAAGTCCAGTGAGCTTCTTTGTATGTATGAATGTGGAGTTTTAAAGTCATTTATTTACAAAGCTATTTACAAATGCAATAAAAATGTGAAGTAAAGACTGACACACATTTCAGTGGGCATTGGGATATGTTGCATGTTTTATTCTCTGGAAGTAATGGAAATATTAAGAAAATCAGACCACCCCCCACCCCACCCACTGGAATAGACTGCAGCAGCCTAATTGGATGAGGGAAGGAAAATGGATAGATCCATCCATTTAGTTTTCTGGAGTCAATAAATATCTCTCATTTCAGAAGAAGTAATAATAATATATATAATAATATAATAATGTCACACTATTAAGGATTGTTAAGGTATTAGTAAGGCATTAGCAAGTGGTAAATTCATCTTTTATATAGCATTACTCCTCCTTAGTTTGCCATTTATAAATATATATTATTATGACTAGGATTATGGTTATGATTATTACTAGCACTGATGTAGTAGCAGTTATAGCTGTAGATGGTGTAAACAGTAAACATTAACAGTAACATTAAACACTTGCTTATACCTTACTAATGCTTAATAAAATGCTACCAAAGTAAAACTACTCCATTACAAACACTGAATTGAAACATAATTATTTTAGTAACAAAATATGGTTACTTAAAATAAACATATTCAAAATTCATATTCTTATGGACTCATATCTGATAAGCTATTTTTTTTTTCAAAAGTTTAAAATAAAAGTAGAATATTTCAGCTACATGTAGACGCTACCATATTTGATCCGAATCAACACCAACTTTCAAGACTGAGGAGGAACGATTGAAAATGTAGAGCAGAGGCGGTGCGTGCGCTTTTTGGCACACGGCGCGCAACCTCTGTGCCAACCCAACGTCAAGGCACATACACGCATACACACAAACAGTCGGTGCGTGCTGGAAGCAGTCCGCTGTAGAAGGGAAGACGGACAAGCCACGCATCTGCATCAGCGAGCGAGGAGGGTGGCGCGGTGGAATTGCCTGCAGGAATTCAGTTGTAAAGTACAAACAGGAGGCAAAAATGCGCTGAGCGAGAGTCTGTCCGGAGCTCAGTTATTAACCAAAGATTACTGCACCGAGTCGTCTGAAGAAAGGAAAAGAAAATCAAACGCTTTGGAGAAGTTGTCATTTCAGAGGATTTCCGTCTAGAGATGAATACCAACGATGCCAAGGAGTATCTCGCGCGGCGGGAAATACCGCAACTATTTGAGGTGAGAGCTGGTGCACGCTTTGAAGAGACAAACTGGGTATGTTTCGCGCTCAGGGAGAGTACACTAATTCATGTTCCATGCATTGCAAGATGCATGACAGAGTCACGGTAAAGATTCTTCCTTTACGTTATCTGACGGTATAGAGGTGCGGATCACGTGGGCTGAAAGCGTATTTCAGGATTAAACAGTAGCTTAAAATAAGAGGGGAAATCATAATTTTACAAACTCCCTCGTATATATATAACTGCTATTGAAGTCTGCTGGGATATTACGTAAATACGAAAGTTACAGATGGTCATAGCTGGTGAAAGAGATACAAAGTCCGATTAAGTTGATTAATTCCTAAGCAGAGACACATATCAGAGCTCACAGGAATATGATAATGAAATATATTCTTTCTCCTGAGGGGATGCTAAATTGGCTCATCCTCTTAATTACACTCATTCCCCTGCTGCAGTCAAGCTAATGTATGCAAGCAATCAGTGCCTGTTTATTTACAGTCAGTTCAAATTACATTGAGCACTGAAGTGGCACATCATCGTCATCATCATCATAACTGCCTTTGCCTTTCATTCCTTACACTGCTGCCCCGTAACAGTGTATTCATTATCAGAAAATGAGCACATCAAATTGTTTTCAGGAAACTTCACAACGTGCTGCTGGTGGGAGATGTTAGTGAGGGTGGAGATGAAATCCCAGAGGAAGGTATTGTTTTGAAAACAGGATCGAGAGGACAAATGTCACACAAACATACGCTTGTGTTTTGGCTGTCGAGTTCGCTTTCATATTCATCACAGTCAGTGCTGCTCGACAATAACACCAAGGTCATCAGGGGTATGTGTGTATTTGTCAGGCTGAGGCCAATTTCATGGACTTCTGGCAAAATGAGATTTTTATTGCTCTGGTGGAGCCGGGCTAAGGCAACCATGCTCTGCAGTTCGAAACTTCCCCTCATTAAGGTGGTGTGTTCGAGCACTGCCACGCTGTTCCACAGCAGCACATCGTAACAAAGCTGCAGCACTGCCACAGTGAACATCCCTTCTCTAAATATTGTATGAAACTATACATCATAATATCTTCCTCCACTGTTTCCTCCAGAGCCTGCTCACAGGTCTGATGTACTACCGGCCCGATGACCCCATTGAATACTTGGAAGGCTGTCTGAAGAAAGCCAGAGAGCTCGGAGGACCAGAAAAGGTGCGGTGGGATACTTTTGTGGGCCAGGAGAAGAAGTCACTTCCTCCTCTCAATGGAGGCCAGTCACGCAGGTCCCTCTTCAGAAATGGTGAGGAGGCAATGAAACAGATTAGAGCTTAAGCAATTAGTTGCTTGGCTGATTTGTTTAAATGCAGCCGTTTGATTTACTTAAATACATTTTTCTCTTGCTTTCGTTGGGTGAAAATTTAACCTACAGGTTTGTAACCACTGTGTGATCAGGCTCTGGGAATGCTCTATTTTATGTCTTTAGTTGACTAAAAGTCTTTGGCAGATTAATTGGCGCTGCGTTTCATCCCATTCTATTTTTGGCAAAGTTTCTTGGCACAATAAAAGATGCCAGCATTTCTACTTTTTGGCTCCTGCCTTCTTTCTAAGAAAGCCGACAGCAGTGCACATCTTTATTTCACACCAATCTGGGTCCCTGCTTGATGAGAAAGGCGTTTTGATGTTTGTGCTGAGCCCAGAAGCTTCACTGTACATATACACTGTTAAAACTGTTACCACTGTCTTGGAACGAGAGATAGGAAAAAACTTTCAGAGCGCAATGAGAGAAGATGCTTTTTATTCCGGCACTTTAGTGCAAACTATAGCCGTACTTCACATAGATTTTAGACACATAGATAAGATCATATACATCCAAACCACATCTACAAAACTGACTAAAATTTTTGGAAGGAAACCTTCCTGTTTCCTGTTCAAAGACAGCGCGCATAGATCAAAACAGTGCTACCAACACACTGTCCTGTGGAATACACGTAGCTAAATATTAGTCTGAGCAGGAATATGAAAAAAAAGTCTCTCCATTCATCAGTTATTGATTCCCAGCAGGAAGTCCCATATATGCAAAACTCTGTTTGAATTTGCAAAGCAAAGTGGAGTTCAGTTACAGCTGTCGTAAGCTAATGACTTCTTCCAGTTCAGCCATTCACCTTTTCTTTGAAGCGCAGCAGGAATGTACACAGCAGGGACCCATGAAAACCAAAACAAATTTCACCCATGCCATGCAGATAACACAGATGTATAGATCTACAGTTCATTAGTTCAAAAACATTTTGTGACGACATTTTATTTTTTTATATTTGACTTCCTCTTCTTGTAATATTGTGGCAAAAGAACCTGGAAACTTTGCCTGCTGCAGTGTTTATCTCCTGGGAACTGTAGGCTAAATCAGGGTTGTTTATTTCTGTTGCCTTTGGCTGATTTTTGAAGCTCAAATTTGACAGCCTCCAAAAATGAAAAAATAAATATAGCTGCAAGGGAAGCCCACACTCATTTATTCTTATCTTGGCATGATTACCTTACTGATATGTTGAAGCTCCTGCTTCTGTTGGAGAAACTTGCACTTGTTATTTCTGTCTTTGCTAACTGTGTTATTGTTGTCGAAGCTGTATAATTGATGCTTTCATCACCAGAGACAGCAGGACAATTACCAAACCGAATGTAGCAGCTGTGTTTAAATTCATCACTCTAACTGCTTCATCTCTAATTTACTGTTTGTTGAAACAGACATGATTTATTTGGGGGTTTTCTTCTGAAATGAGAGTCTGAAATAAAGTCACAACTGCACATATAAAAAGACAGTGCAGACTTGTAGCATTGTTTAGCCGAGTAAATCAGCAGACACGAATGGTTTGAGAAGTTCATCAACACACAGATAAAAGCCGGCCTGTTTTGCTTATTTAACACTTTCTATATGTGTATGTGTTTGTCTGTGTGTCACAGTGTTGCCAGACAGCCCCAATTTCCCCTACAGACGGTATGACCGCCTCCCTCCCATCAGCCAGTTCTCCATCGAGAGCGACTCTGACCTGTCGGAGACGGCGGAGCTCATAGAGGAGTACGAGGTGTTCGATCCATCCAGACCACGACCTAAAGTCATCCTCGTCATCGGTAAAGAACCATTACAACAGACAAAAAAAAAATACCCAAAACAAGCAAAGCGCAGTTACTGTAACTATAAATAGCATCCACTCACAAAAGAATGAGGAAACTTTGAGGCAAAATCAGGGTCAGGCTATTTTATATTATTTTCCTAATCTGATGTATTGGATTTCAAGCACTCATCCAGATTCTTTGGTGAATCATGCTTTCCACTAGATAATAAACAGCAATTAAGATGCTTTCTGTTTGTGTGTTAACAGAGGATAACATTGCTGGGACTAGAGCTGCATCCATTTGTACTAAAAGATCAGCAAAATTACAGAGTGGAGGCTTTTATTTGCCCTGCTGATCTAGAAAATAATGGCCTGGACAGGAAACTATGAATCGGGCTTAAACAATTACCAGAGTTTTTCCTGGTATTTAAATACCAGTAAAAACACTGGCAACATGTTTTTCCTGGTATTTAAATATGACTCCACCTCTCTACACTAGTGTCAGCAGGGTAGATCTTATGTCATGTCACTCACTATGTTAGACACTCACGCTCTCCTAATCTGATTTTCCTGACGTGCCTCCATTAACCTGTCAAATGCCTTCATTAATCTTATAAATTAAGTGTGGCAGCTGCACAGTGAGAGTAATGACTGTTTCGGCTAGACTGAAAAAATGTTATTTATGAACTCTTTTTTTAACATAGTTTATTAGAGCTTTTTAATTAAGCACAAAAAGCACTCCAGTCTCTGTTAAGAACCTTTTAACGATCCTCCGCCGTAGTATGTTTCGCTCTGGGATTTTCACACCCTGTAGAGTGGACAATAGTTTTTTTGTACTTGCTACACAAAGCTGGTTCCGATCTCTTCTCCGTGAGCACACTGTGGCCTATTTTAAAGGGGAAATAAACAGGGTGACATCAGCTGTCATCTCTGTAGAGGATCATGGGAAAATGTTTTGTCTGTCAGGTTCACGAGAGAGACAGATTGACAGATGCGTGTCATTGAGAGGACTGTGGGAAAGACTGGGTCAAAGATAACAGAATAATCCAATGTAAGATGAGGCATACATTTGCTACACTGGGATCCTTTACAACTGGCAAGGAATTTCAAATGTTTCAGGCAGCTCAACAAATATCTCCCAAAATAAACTGCTTCTGTGCAGTTTCGCATGTATTTTGTCTGCAAGTTAAAGGTACAGAGGCTATATTTCCCAGGGAGAAAGAAAGTTGGTGTGGGATAAATTCACTCTGAGAGATGGAGAAGGATGTAAGAACGAGAGGACAGAAGAGAGATTATTTGATGAGATTATTTTCATTGATAAGGACTTGAGAAACTGGAAATTTAAAGCTCAGGTGATGTTCTATTCTTAAAATAAAATCAGATTTGGATCTTCTGTATGCCTGATGTGCTGTTTTGAAATGATTTGAAAAAAAAAACTATACAGTTTTGTATAATATAGAGCAGGTTAGTATGCAATACTGTGGCAAAGTTTACCCACTATGTTCGAGCGATGCAAGGTAGACTGTGGTGTTCATGGCCGATGTTAGCGTGCATCAAGAATAGCAGTGGGGCAGGAATCCTACTTCAACCCCTGGAGCTGACTGAGAATGCAAAGACACTGCATGCAGAAGAGGGTCGTCAGTCACAAGTTAGGTAGCTTTCTATGCATACCATTTCATCTGCTTCACTTTTCAGACGCCTTTTGCATCAGACCTTTACATGATGAGACAAAATAGTCATAGGATTGAGGATAACCTTCTTCTCTAAATATATTTGTGATTTTGTGCTTATTGCACACATACTGTACACATGGATATTTTGGGCACAGCTTCCATCTTAGCTGAATCTCAGGAGCCTTTTGTTTAAAGCATCCCGAGGCCTTGATTGCTGTAGTCCATTGTGATATAAACCCTACACCACCCAAGAATATTCTAATTATGATAACTAATTATAAGATGAACCCAGATACTGCCTGCCTCTGATGTCAGTGTTGAAGAAGAGATTTGCTGTTTCACTGAAACTCGTTTTCAGAATTTAAATCTAACCACCAATTTTCACTTATATTCTTCACTTGGTTGCACACTCTTCATCTTTTTAAAATCATTTCTTAAAGTGGCTTCACCTTTCTTCACTCTGGAATGGCTTTCAGACTTTGGGGCATGCACCATTTCTGTGATAACACTCAAACAGCACTCAGGTTGTCAGGCCTGTAAAATCCAAGTGAAATCTTTTAATGGGCTGAAACCTAACAAATTGTGTATAATGTTTGTCTTGCGGCAATTAAACACATGAATGATAATGATTAGATTTCATTATGGTCATTTTAACTCAAAATGTGTGTTTTACTGAACTGGGATTATTTTATGTGTAAATCCGTGTTGCTCTAAGACAGCATATCCCTCCTCTGCACGTCCGTATCCTGTTAAAACAGTGAAAATGATTATTTGTTATCAAATGTAGGAGGTTCACACATACCTGTTTCAGACACACACACACTCCCTTCTCCCCCTGCACACACATATACCATAACACACAGTCATGGAGAGACACATAGCTCAATCCCAAACACCCTCCCACTTACGTGCAAACACAAGCAGACTCCTGCACACACACAGTCTCACAAACCCTGAGTATCTCTCACTCATACACACACGCGCCTACGCTAGCACGCCCACACGCATAATGTTTCACACCTTCTCGCGCGCACACATGCACACACAACAAAAATTTTCCCAAAACATCAACAGCTCTCCCTTTGTGCCTAGGTGGCCCTGGCAGTGGCAAAGGAACGCAGAGCCTGAAGATTGCCGAGCGCTACGGCTTCCAGTACATGTCTGTGGGCGAGCTGCTGAGAAAGAAGATGATCCACAACGCCACAAGCAACAGAAAGTGGAGCCTGATCGCTAAAATCATCACCAACGGAGAGCTGGCACCACAGGTAGCAGAGACACAGAGAAGGAGAGCGGGTGAAGGGAGGGGGTGACACAGAAAGAATATGAGAAGAGGGATGAATGCCAAGCCTGTCCAATCACTCTCAGGTCATTATCACAGCATGCGTGTAACAAGGGACTAATTAGCAGCATCCATATCACAAGCGTGTTGGAAAGAGGCTTTTCTGTCCGTCTTAGGAGCATCCATCTTTGCAGGATAATTATTGTGCCTGGGAGGAAAATCTATAGAGACCATCCTTTGGCTGTTGGAGGTCCACTTTTTTAATCACTATACAGTGCAACACGTGTTTAACATGAACCCTTTCTGTCCCTGTGCTACAACAAGGTTGTATCTGTTATTGAAAGGCACCCCGCCCTGTTTGGCACATTCATTTGGGATTAAAGTAGATGTAACATTTGTTGTGGTTCATTTCTGTTGCATCAGATTTCCATCTGAACATTTTACAAACTGGCTCAATAACATCAGAGGCTCATTGTTGTAAGGCTGTTTTTTATGCTCTGTAGTTTTGATTAGTAGGCGTTTTTCAAATCTTACTCTGGTCTAGTGATTTGGACACAGAGATTTATTGTATTTCAAAATTCTCTCAAGTATCTCTTAATCATCGAGCCCAAGGTTGTCCATTTTTGGCTTTGCAGTTGTGGAGCTGTTGCAGATTGAACTTGAAAATACCTCTTTTGAGGGGACAGTTCAAAGAATTGGTTATGCTTTGAGGGGTTGTGGTTGTTAAGGTTTGGAAATGGATCTAAGAAGAGTGGAGAGAGTAAACCATTGCAAAATGATAAATAGACAGGTGTTTTAACCACATATGGGTCATCTAACTGTTACCGTTTGAATATTATGGCTGTTTGTTATAACAGCCATAATATTCAAACATATCCAATATGATCTGAAACAGTCAACTTCCATCCACCCACACATCCTTATTCTTAGCCACTAATGCAGCTTAGGGTGCATAAGGGTGCACACCTGCTGCGTTTTGTCAGATTAAATCAAACTCTGGTTCAGTTCCCCCGTTTGTGCAGATGTGATCATGGTATTTACACTCGAGTTCAACCACAGCGAGACTTCTTTGAAGAAACTGGTTTGTTTATGGTGAGAATGTCATCCGACCCACATCCGGCTCAACTACCACGTGTGAGCTTCAAGTTTGAGCTAAACACCGTCTGTTAGCCAAAACCGATCAACTGATTTTGAACGCGGTAAATAAACTGTAGGAGTGAAAATTCCCTTAGAGTCCCACCGGAGCTTGAACCTATTCCAGCTGACAGGCTGATTGGAAAAAGCAGTAACTGCGCCATACAGATAATCAGTCTGAGTTATGTGTCTAAATATATCAAAGGGTGAAAGGTACTAATGGGTCAGAAGCTGTCTCATTCACATTGACAAGACAAGGTTGTGATAATAATTAGAAGTTTATGTAGAAAAGATAAGAGCAAATGATGATGAACATGAGGAGGGTGGAGTGAGAAGTGTTAGTGATGTCACAGACGTGCAGATGTGTGAAAAAGCCATTTGCAGTATTGGTGTTGTCAGTAAAACAGATGGTTTCTAGGATGGAGGGAGAAAGAGAGGCCAGACCTATTTAAACTCAGTTCTGAGGCTTTCACAGGTGTACCCAAATCCCACTAATGGCCCTCCCTGCCTAGAGACTACTGCAGGAGGAGCACCCTGGAGTGTAGAGTAGAAAGTGGAGGGACTATAAGAATCAGCAGAAACAGGGTTTTCATCAGATATTCAGTTTCTTTTTTTTTTACTGCAACACAAAATTGTAAATAAATAATTTCAAAAGCACAAAAATGATGTGGCTTCTAACTCCAAAAGGAGTCAGAAGCCACATCATTTTGCTGCTGCATCAACCACCAAATACATTTTATATTCTGTATCTCATGACAACAAGTGTCATTACATATTTGTATAAAGAGACTTCTTCATCTTATTCTCTGTGAATTGTCACAGTTAAAGACCAAAAAGACCCCGTAATAATAAGATTCAGTTAACCAATCAGTATTAGACTGGTCATCAACAGCAGAGACAGCAGGGTAAAGTTTTACATGGGATCACACCTTAGTAAATAAAATTCCCTAAAGAGAGTCCAGGGCTATTATTAAATATCCTGAAAAAGCTTTAGAACGGTCTTTGAGTTGATAGCATTTCACTGCAGATATGCTGTGAAGAATAAATCCTCCCAGTGATGCAAAGAAGATGTGCAAACCTAAAACCACAAAGAACAAAGAGTGTTCGGCCTTCAGGTTTAATTTCCTGCCAGTACGCAGATTTGAAATGCCACTTCTTTATCTGAAACTGAAATCTCAGATAATATTCTAAGTTATCTACACACAGCATGTCCGTAGAGAATTTTGAATAAAAAATATACAATGTAGTACCATACATACTAATATTTATTTTCCAATGAGTCATTATGTTGCCTTTAGCTAAATTCACTCCTTTTTGTTAACCATAAAGCTGTTGAAAAGGAGCCTTTTTGAAGAAATTACATCATTAAGTAGACTTTAGGTGTTAAAGTGAGGCATGTTTATCCATTAAATTTTCAAGTGTCATTCACCAGCTTCACCTTCTTGTCCAAATATGAGCACTTTTGACTCCAGATAAACAAGACGGTGAAGTGACAATTTCTTGGCTTTAACCTGTAGTTCACAGTTATTGGGTAATGTCCCAGTGATCGCGTTCTCTACCCCTGTTTGTGTATCTGCAGAATCTGCAGGTGAAGGTAAAGCTTTGTGCCAAAGATTTCACTTTTATCAACATTTTTAGTTTAGTTTTCTACAGTTGTACTCATTGATCAGTGTGAAAGTTTACCTTGGTTATCCTTTGGATCTAGTGGAAGCCCAAAAACCTGACCATAATCCCAAAAAGCCGAGTCAGCAGAGAGTAGGTGAGCACAGGGCTTAGTCTAAACAAGCTACATTTGTTTCCTCATAAATCAATTACCTTTAGTGATATAAGCAACTTGTCTTGTGAAGACATGACATGGGATCAGGGTCCGATTAGTGGCAAAACTATTTATATATATAGAACAGACAGAGAACAAATAAAACAAGGATGCACAAACATTGTGGTACTTGTGTGGAAATACTCTGCTTGGGTTTCACTGTTTAACACAAAATGCAGAAGCACACTTTGATAAAGTACTTTTTCAGATGTTGGAGGTCTTACCAGGAAATGCACGCGCTCTCTTGTGGTTTTTAGGCTAGAGGAGTGATACCAGAGTTTGTGCCACGTGTTTTCCTGTATTAACCTCTGGGAAAAATAAGTATGTCACTAATGCTTCTGTGTATTAAGCTTTGGTTAAACATGAATATATTTTCTGTAACGATATAAAAGCAGCTATTAAGAGTTCATCTTTTGTATAAAATGATGAAACTCCCACTTTTCGGATGTACACAATGAAAACACCCAGACGAATGATCTATAAACTGTAATGTACTGGTTATATAGCACACTGAACAATTGTAACACAGACGCGAGCCCCCACCTGCTTAATGACGTACTTCTCAGGTTCTGTTGCGTCATGAATCACCTTCAGGAATCGCCTAGTTCATCATTTATCATCCCTTACTCGCACGTCTGGTAAGACATCGCTTCGCCGTGTCGCCATTCACTACATGTCAGTCCAGCAACCGATGAGATAAATGGCAACGTGGGCCAAACTGCAGACACATTAGATATGATAAAGTGACTTGCGGCTGTTAGGTATTTAATTTCCCACCATAATTAGTTTAGCAAAGCAGATTAGAATTTGGTTTCTTAATGATTCTGCATATAATGAAGGAGGCAAAAACGCTCCTGAGTGTGTAAGAAGGCTGTTATTCAGAAGCTTTAAACAAGAGCCCAGATGACAGTACTGTTTTTGTGCATACTCAAGGACTTCTTACTGATTCACAGCTGGTCTTTAGCGGTGTCTGAGGTCATGTGCATTTTTTCTCCCATTTTATTCCACATGAATTCAAAAGATTTATTAATTATAAATTATAATATTGCTTAAAGAAGAGTTTGGAGTCATTTTGATCATTTATCAGTGAGTCTTAGATTCAAGACGTCATGGAGTTTACTTTGAGAGTTGAGTATAAAGCCTTAGAAATGGAAGAAGTCATATGGCATGGGAGTGCATGGATTTGCTTTCATGAAAAGCAACAGATGAGAAGATGAATACCGCTGTCATGACTGAGAGTTAAACATAAAGCTGGAAGACTTACACTCACATTAACCATGTTTACCACAGACAAACTTATGGGATACATAAAGTATATTTTTGCGCCTGTGGTCAGAAGGTTACATACACTCATTATAATAATTAGTTTGACAGCACTTTTTGGATTAACCAATACCCAGAACAATGGGAAAGTCCAAGGAGCTGAAGATCAAAGAGAACTATAGATTTACAAAATCTCTTGGAGCAATTTCTAAACGGGTCATCAAACAATTGTACATAAGTACAAGTTATTCAGATGTGTCACCACTTTGCCAAGATCTGGAAGATGACCCAAACTGACCCCTTCAGGTGAAAGGAAACACTTTTTGGGAACAGCTCAGGAACCATCCAAGTCTCAAGCTTTCCATGAACTGAAAACTGCCTTTGATACCAGCATCACTGTCCACGGGGAAGCACCATGAATAGGACATAAATGAATAGGCTGGATCTCAGGAGGATGTATATTGAGGCTGTATTATCGTTCCAAGTGAGAAAAAGAACAGTGCAAAGAAATCATTAAAAGTCCAAAATTACCCTGTCACTCATGGCCATATTGATTGTATGTTAACCTCTCTCATCTATCTTTTCTTAAAAATCTAAACTATTATAAAGGTTCAGTTGTTATTTGTTTCCAGGTCAAATGACTCCATGGGTATTCATCATTTCCAGCTTTCACCTCTGTCCTTTAATATTTGTGGCTTTTTTTTTTTTACTCTCCATTGCAAATTTCATTGGTCTCAGTTGAAGCAGCACTCAAATATTGTTCAGTCAACACTCAGTCTGAAAAAAGTTAAGTAAATATGAAAACTGTCAATGATCTTCTGCTTTTTGCACTTACTTATTAATTCTGATTTCTGGCATTTTAATCTCAATAAATCAGAAATAACTTGTCTACTAGGAGTACGAGTTCCGAGTGACTTTTATTAGTCGATTTACTGAGCAGAGATCTAAATACTATCTGTGCCTCACAGACACAACATGTCCTTTGGCATTATTGCTTTGATGGCCAACAGTAAATGAAAACTTCCAGCTTTTCCCACTGGACATTTGTTCTGTTAAATGTCATCTTTCAGCATGCAGGGTTAAAGGTTATATTTTAAATCAGATTACAGCCTTTTGCAAAACCAAACAAAGTAGTTTTCAGTGCACACATGGAGCACATAGCACGACCTTTTGGCTGAGAAACTTGTTCCTAACACCGTTGTCACTCTTCCAACTTATAAATACAGATTTTATTGCATGTTAAGTATTACTGCTTCCAAAGAGTGGCAGTATTTGATGTCCAGAAATCAGAAATGATTGGGTTTACCCACATTAAGATTCCTGCATGTACCATTTATAGCTAATTCTCCCCCAAAGGTAAAGAGTATGTAATTAGTTTGTTTGTCTGCGTAGCTCTTTGCTTCTTAGCAGTCTAGCATCCGGTTTTCGTGATATCATTTTCAAATTTTGTGTGATGGTAGATAACAGAAATAGGTCGAGCTGATTTCATTTTGGTGAAAATCAGGTCAAGGTCAAACCAATGTGAGACACAGTAAAAACTTTATATTACACACAGACTTCTATTTCTATTTATTTCTATTTTTTTTATATAACACTTTTAATTACAACAGTGGCGTTGACCAAAGTGCTGTACAAACATACAAATTACACAATAAAATAACACACAATAAAATAGCAATATCAATTAACATCAATGCCAAATAGCTAATAACAAATAAATAACTAAATAGCTCTCATGCAGTATTAAAAGCCAGTGAGTAGAAATGTGTTTTAAGACACACAGGGACAGAGAGGCAGGGTGTACCAGGGTGTACCCTGCCTCTCGCCCTTTGACAGCTGGGATAGGCTCCAGCGGCCCCCGCGACCCTGAAAAGGATAAGCGGAAGCGAATGGATGGATGGATGGATTTAAAAAGCTTGAGGGTAGGAGCCTGTCTAATGTGGAGAGGCAAATCATTAAACATTTTAGGCGCCACGACCGCAAATGCATGATCACCTCTAAGAACCAGCCTCGACCTTGGTGTGGCCAAGAATCTTGACCTCCACTGTTAATGACCAAGGTCAAAGTTGACCTAGAGAAAAATTCAATAAATAATATAGGCATGGAGAGGGCTGTACAACGCAATTTTTATTTTTTCAATACCACACCCAATGATGTCACAATGATGCAACAACATGCTGACATCAGCATGCTGACATCAGCATGTTGCAATAAAAACATCATAAAATATGAAAGTTTTAGTGTAGGCCTTGCCGTCTGGGGGAGTTGCGCTCTCTGAGTGCTCGTGTTTTGGTATAAAATGGTAGATTCAGGTGAGTTCACAAAATCACAGGTTGTTCATTAAAAGTATTTCTCTACCAAACTGCTGAAAGAACCACCGTATGGCTTCACTGTCTTGGAGCCATATGTCATTGGACTATAAAATATTGTCACCATTTTAAGAGAGACTGAGTAGAATTCAGGGGTATTTTAGTTTACTTTAGTTCTTTCTTCAAAGAAGGAATTATCTGTAATATTGGTTATAGTAGATCATTCCTTAAATGCACAGTAATAATGATCAATTCACTTTGCTGTTGTACATCAACAGATGCAATGGACATCCATCTGTATAGAGGACTTTATAATTGTTTTTCTTTTATCCTGTTCCCCAATAATGTTCTTCCAGCTTTAATGTTTCAGGAGCTATTTCTGTGCTGCAGTGCATTGTGGTAAAAGAATCTCCTAAAGTTAGA
Source organism: Aulonocara stuartgranti (assembly GCF_965226115.1). Lineage (NCBI taxonomy): Eukaryota > Metazoa > Chordata > Actinopteri > Cichliformes > Cichlidae > Aulonocara > Aulonocara stuartgranti. The sequence continues at coordinate 10,333,050 of NC_138954.1, forward strand.
CGAGCTAAAATGGTTTGTTTCACAAAGTGGCTGCACCAAGGGACTGCACCAAAAGCCAGTACAAGATTAATGATGATTAATTTGAACTGTGAAACATGCACAGCTACTCCAGTCACATCCAAGAATGAAAATATGGGGCTGGAAATGAGAATAATAGGTCCACTTTAAACTAGTTAGAAATCACTCTCCATTAGCTACACGGTGCACTGTGATGAATGCATGCACTAGTTCCACCAAAAATAGACAAACGAGGTGTCTCTTACCATGTAATTGACATGTTGGAAACACTATAATAAAATGCGTGACATTTGATGGATGTGGAAATTCTAATCATGCAACACCAGATCTGTTAGTGAGCACGGAATGAGAAACATTTATTTGAAATCTCAGTCTATTCTGCACTATTTAGAAAGCTACTCAGAGTCTGCCGTGTATATTGCAAATAACAAATGGCTGAACAGAAGTAATTTTGCATACGGAGTCTGTGCAGCTGCAGGTGAGTTGTTTGATGCTTCGCGTTCCTGTGAGAGCTCTGCTGCGAGACGTGCAGCGGCTCAGAGGGCTTTTCTTAGATCAGATTCTCTGAGTTAGTCTTACAAGCATACATTAATCTGGTTTATGGAATCTAGATTAGGTTTATCTCTGCGTAGTCTGTCAGGCTGCCGCTCACACTCTGCAGTCGGAGGGAAATTAAATGTCTGTGTTGTTCATGTTATTTTTAGTTCTGAGCATTGCTCATGTATCTCTGTCGTATCATGTGGTGCATTCTGCCTGGAGAAATACGTTCAAACATGTTGACCTCCTCCAGCCAAGAGGAAGCAAGTGATGCTAAAAGATGCTGGCACGCTCTGACCTCAGGACCTCTCAACAGAGTCATTCAGCTGCATTCAGAAATATTAAACAACAGCTGGATGAACAGATGAATGATATAGTGGATTTTTCATTCACCGTATTTATGGCTCCAAATCAGATACCCTTCATTATTTGTCAGATTTACAGTGCTACACAAGAAACTGCAAAAGCCATTGATAAAATTAATCTTTTTATCTCTGAATTATAATCACAACCGTAAATTGTATAACTCTGTAATTGCAATGTCTTTCTCTTCACTGAGAAAACGGCCCCCACTATTTGGCATCTCAGATGTGAGTGTAGTTAAATATGCTTTTGGACACCAAGACAGTGGCTAATTACTCAGTTTATTGATTAAAAATCTAATGAGCTCCCTGCACCAAGTGATGAAAATTATGAATCATGTTGCTTTTGATGATTTGCAGGAGACGACAATAACTGAGATAAAGCAGAAGATTATGAAGATCCCGGATGCTAACGGTATCGTCATAGATGGGTTCCCTCGGGACGTCGGACAGGCCCTGTCCTTTGAGGACCAGGTGAGTCTCATTTATCCTCTAATGCACGAATGTCCAAATTATTTTACATTGTGGGCCAGACCAGTAAAACTCCTCTTACTATCAGTGTAATTAGGCTTAACTACACATTTAATCCCTGAGTTATTTTTACATAAGAAAAAGAAAGAGCAATTTCAGCAGTGCATCTTTTTTTCTTCATGATAAAGAAATGCTGCTGCAGTAACTGAATAATTCTGTCAGCATGACTCTTTTGGCTAAAGCTGTTAGAAATACATGTGTAAATTTAAAGAAAAGGTTCTGTTGACTTAATGCAGAGGCTGTTCTTCACATTTTCCAAAGGCGTCCAGTGGGCCAGCTTGGAGTCTTTGCCAAGCGAATTCTGGCCCTTGAGCCTTATGTTTGACACCCTTTTCTATTGCTTTGTTCATCCTGGGCTCAGATGCTGTTTTCATGTTTATAACTTAAGTCATTTTACATAAATCTTAATTTTGCAGCCTTTAGGCTTAAACTATCTGTCACATCTAATCTGCAAACATAAAGAGTATTTTCTGTGTTTGGAGATTTGCTAAACAATTTTATATTTCTTTGAGTTATGAAAATTGCTTTCATGTTTCATTGACTCTATATATAAAAGAGTCACTTTGTCTCATGTGCAGTACACAACAACCCTTTCATACCTGCTGTGTTTAATCGCACAAGGGGCATTTTATCTTTATACTGTGTGCGAACTGTGTAAGTTATCGGCTAATGACAGCAAGCTTGGTTGGCAAGCTGTATCCACAGACTTTCTGGCAGACGCCTTCTCATTAGCACTAAGCAACAGACTGAAAAATATTAGAATACCATACACCAAAACTAGAGCACAAACTTCTTGAGGGTCTGTTAGTGGGGGTGGGTAACATAGCCTCAAAATGATATAATATTTGAGCAATACAGGAAAGGAAATACTGAAAAATGTTTTATTAATGATTGCAGCTTGCAGTCAGCAGCATTTATAAGTATAAGTGAACGAAGGGCATTTTCCATCCTTCTTTTCTAATGAGCTACAGTCACTGATGACACGCTTCCTAATTTGAAGTGCAAGTCTATTGAAACAAGATGCCAGCAGCCGCAGTTGCGTTGTTATAAAGCAGGAGTAGTGACACAGCGGCACACCATGGGTCAAATGTAGCTCATAAGTAGCTCGGTGTTATTTTCCCCAAATATATTAAAATAAAGGATCGAATAGCATGGATTTTTTTATTCATTTATTTGCCCCAGTGGGGAAATTTGATTGCACTTCATATGACATTTGTATGCATTAACATAAGACAAAATGTTGCCTACAATATACAGAGATTTTCACTCCCGATTGGGCAACCTATGTATTGCTCATGTTCAGCCGTTTGATGGTTCGAGCAGTAAAAGACAGTTTTGGCCAGTTTATTTGTGAACAAGGGGTGAAAACTGTGCTTCCGTTTAACAGCTTAAGTAATTCAACCCTGTATCTCGTGACATGATAAAATAGAAAAATATTTTCCACCTGGGATGTTTTATCTTGGGTCGAGCTTTTTAACCAGTTTCTTAAAGTCCTGCTTTTCTTGCTCTTATACGTGTCCGTGGTCGCCCTTCTGGTGTGCACACTAGCGAACGTAAAAGCATGCTGCAATATCACATTGTTATATCATATAAAAATGTATACTGGTATTAATACAGAATAAATAATGGTTAAGAACACATTAGTTCAGTTTATTTGTCACATATTTGCATTAATCTTACTGTGAAACAAACCAACACTATAAACTCATTCGAGAGAGTCAGTTCAGTGATGCAAATTAGGTAAAGTGAAAAAACTCTAAGCCTTAACCCTTTATCGCCCAAGTATTACACAGGGTGCCTGGGTGTATTTTCTAATTTTGACTAATTAAAATTACAAAATAATAATAATTCTCATCTTTCACGAACCATTTAGATTTTTACCTGTGGGCTAAAATGGCTGAGGAGTTACAGCAATGTGAAGTGCACATGGTAAAACAGGTCAAGCAGCAGTATCTTGTGAATGCTTTGTGCTGCTGTGATACATCAAATATCCCCATAAAGTTTGATTAGATTAGATACAAAGATTAAAACTGTTTCTTGCACCAGTTTGTAAAACATTTATTTCATATGTAAAGTTTAAAAAAAAAATATATTATTAAATTACTCAATTTTAATGAAAGCATCAAGTGGTCATTTGAGGAACTGCAGTGTTTGGTTCTTCCTCAGCGGTGTTGTGATTAGTGCCTGTAATCAAATGACACATTTTTTTATTAAATAACTAATTACAATTACATCTGTTTGGTAATTTAACTGCGCACATCACCATTGCTATTTTATTGTCTTGATTCTAGTTCATCTCCAGCACTAAAAGAGCTGAGCGTATCATGGCTTAGTGGTTTGAGTAAATCTACGTCAGTTTGATATGCTAAATATCAGGAGCTACACAGCGACAACGGGCCATTATGAGGGTTTTTAAGACTTAAATATTTAAGTTGTCGCATCCAAATTAGCATTCTTCCAATTGCCTTTGATTAAAGTTTATTTTTGCAACTATTTTGCATTAGAAAGCTGCATATGACAAAAGTCAAACTGAAATGCTCTTCAGGTTTCGATGACAGTTATTGTTCGTATTTCATAATTTGTTAAAAGTGGATAAGTGGATGCTTCTGGTAACAACTTTAATGGTGCATTGACGTCATTGGTGTGGGAATTTAATGTTGAGGCACAGACTCTTTTCGGGCTCTTTTCATTAAACTCTAATATGGCAGAAATATCTAAGTTAGCAGGTAAATTGTTCACTAAGAATATTATGACTGGGTCCTTTACAGGAGTGCAATTTACTTATTTTGCTGCAATCTAAGGCAAATTGTTGGGTCTGTGTTTCCACAAGCCCCGCTAATTCTAGAGACTTATTCATCATGAAGAAAACAAGACAGTCGATCGATCATTTGCGCAAGGGAGTCCTCGTCTGTGTCCACCACGAAAATGACCCCGACGACGGCCTCCTCTCGCTGCCTTTTATTGAGAGACAGTTCACACAAAACACATCACAGCAAAGCAACGCCCACATGGTTCTAAGACAAGGCATTGTATGTATATGTGTGAACTTCTGTAAGAGAGTGTGTGTGTGTGTGTGTGTGTGTGTGTGTGTGTGTGTGTGTGTGTGTGTGTGTGTGTGTTATGTGAGAATGTGTGTGTGCGTGTGTGTGTGTGTGTGTGTAAGAATGTGTGTGTGTTACCTCCTGCTGACCAAAGGGTCATAAAAGCAGGAAGCTTACATCAAAAAGCACAAGGATGTGTCTGTAATAAAAGACTACAGCCCCCCACCCAGAACCTGGAGAATCTGGGGAGGGGGACAGTAAAATTCCTTTCATCCCACAGTTAAACAATGTAGAGATGGATGGTAAGCATAGAAATGACAACATTTAACAATTTACTCTAAGACAAATTAAGGGTTTTTTAAGTTGAATTTTTCTTATGTTTTGCTTTTTTTTTTTACCCTGAAGCCTGCAAACACTGAAAGATGTTTGATGTCATCTGTTCTTTTACTACATTCCCATCATTATTTTTCATTTATGGTGTTGTAGTACTTGTTGAGCTGATGGCAAATGCTGTAGTCTGATTATTGCACTCCATGTGATAGAATTATGGGAGGCTAGTTGGCATTAGTTATTTTTCTCAGGTCCAGTTTATTGGTGCTTCCTTTTCCTGCCTTTCTGCCTCTCTCCAGTTTTATGAAATTCTTGCTGAGAGGTAGAGTTCAATGTTAAAGAGATCAGTTTTTAAAGGTACTGATTGAACTAATTTGTGTAATTTTTATTTTCTCTTTGATTATTAAAACAGTAAAAAAAAAAAATCATTCAAAATACAACCAGTCAGTGTGTCTACAGAGTCTGCCTTTTTGCTTGTCCCCCACCTAGTGTTTGATATTTGACATTATCACAGACCTCAAGTTCACACCAGGCCCTATCAAGCTTCTGATCAGCTATTTACCATTTTGCTGTCCTGCCACTGTTCAATGTTCTTCAAATGAACAGGTAACAGCTCACTGAGCAGGAACTCTGAAGACGTTCTGACTGGCAGACTGGTTCATGGTCTCTGCATTATCAAGCATCTGACCAAAGTAGGAAGTTGATGATGTTTTTTTTGGCTTTATCTTCTAGAAACTGCAGTACTTAAAGAAGGAATTTTTATGGGAAGTCACAAAATGCTTTGAAAAGCCATTCATCCATCTTCTTCCACTTATCCAATTCTGGCGCTGGAGTCTATCCCAGGGTGAGACAGGGTATATACCCTACAGAGGTTACCAGTTTATTGCAAACACATAGAGACAGACAACCATTCATAATCACATTCACACCTACATCCAACTTACAATAATCAACTAACCTGACCCTACGCTCTCTAAACTGCATCCAAAGTACCCGGAGAGAACCCACACACACACAGGGAGACACCAGACTGAATTCGAACCCAGAACCTTCTTGCTTGTGAGGCTTACAGCCACACCACCATGCTGTTCCCTTTTTGAAAACATCAGGTTTGATATGAAGATGATAAATAGTACAAATATTCTGGAAACACGGACGCTGGGATACAGCTTGTGTATGCTTTTTTTTCCTCTGAGCTTCTAAAGGAAAGTCCGGCTCTACAGCTGAGTGGCCAATTGTGTGTCACAAAACAGTCGATTGCTTTTAGTGGGACTAATGCTCTCAATCACTATTAAACTCACTTAAGATTTATCAGCTTTTTAATAAGCGCTGAGTGACTTTTAGAGCCGTTTAGGGCCTTTTGAGGTCAGTAGAAGATAATCCTGACCTTGTAATGTCAGCAATTTTAGCTGCATTACAGGGAACAAGACGGAAGGACAGCAGACTTTCAAGTCCTACTTGGAAAGGATTAACATTTCAAGAAGACATTTTACAAAAAAAGAATGATTAAAGTCTCACCTTGTCACCACCAAGTGAGTATATCACACAAGAATATGTTAATTTTGTTCATTTATTTTATTACTTTGTTGGGCCATAAAACATGAGAAAAACACCAAACACAAGTTCCTGCAGCTTCATGTCACATTCTATTATTATTCTGTTTCAGATCGATGATGGTTCAGCTGGACTCTGAATGCAATACTTATTGTGAACTTTGATTTATGTAGATTGATTCGGAACAGGCAAGACCAGATTTGCAATTCCTGCTCATTTATTTTACAGTATTATTACAAACAGATTGCATATAATTGCCAGCTTGACCCCATTCAGTAGGAAACTGACTAATGATAGACTGATTTCAACTTAATGCCGTTTTATTGCTGTGTTGATGCATGATGCAAGTTATGTGAGCAACAGATCAATAAGTTGACCTTGAAGTCCTTGGTGGATGTAAGGCAAATTTTAATGGATTGTTAGCATGACCCCGCTCTACTCATCTTCAAAGTTTTATCAGAATTACTTTAAAACTTTTCAAGCTATCGTGTCAACAGTTACACACACCCACACATGCAAACACTACCAAAAACATTACCTCCTTCTCAAAGGTTATGTTTTTATTGGATGTACCATGAAGATACTCAATGCACCTGAACACCACTTTTAATTAAAAAAAACTTTTTGGCCTTTCTATCAAACATTTTACCGCAAATTTAATACATAAGGCAACCTTTTTTTTTCTTGTTGGTGCTGGAAATATTTTTTGACAATTTATGGAAAAACTGTGAGGTCTGAACAATTCTCACAGTGTGATTTGTTATTTGTCCAGCAACAACTCTGCTGTACCTTTGGACATAAGATTGCACCAAAAGGTGTTTCACCAGGTTTGATGATCAGTGCAGCAGCAAGTGCCTCAATCAATGACAGTATGTGCTGTCGGTGTGTCACGTAAGGAAGCTGTGATGCAGCCTGTGAATATTCTGTAACTATCAAACAGCGTTGGTACTCTCTACAAAACTGCAGCTCCACTGTGGCACAGAATGGTTGATTAAATTTGTGTTTTTTGGGCTCCTGCAGGGAAAACCAGATGGGACTCTTTTGAAAGCGCCACTTACTGAAAGATAGTGTGGAGCTTTATCTCGTCATCTTTCCAGTCAACACATCCAAATGGCTTGTCATTGTAGACAGCCACAGCCAGTCATGTGGCTCTACAGAGGCTGTTCTCTTCAGTTAGGGTAACAAATGGTCCAAAAGACCATTTCTGTCTCTGGAACTATGTTTTCCTATTGCCTTTTTTTGTATGCAGACACGCAAGGAAACGTGCTTCATACACACTGAAATATGCAAAATTGTATTTACATGTACAGTGAAATAAACAGGCAAATGCATAAAATTGCAAAGAGGTCAAAGCATGAAAGTGCATGAACGCACATGGTTGTGACACACAACAAATGTGCATTAGCACATGAGTGCATGCAAAAAGATATAACCTATAAATACAGAAGAAAGAGATAACCATACTTAATATATGAAAACATGCTTACATGAAGTCGAGCACAAACCAAAACAGTTTTTATTTTGTCATCCCAGACGTCACCGTTTCTGTTTTCAGTTGCATGGCATTAGTCACAGTGTGCTACCAACTCAGTTAAAAACAAGTTTAACACGATCACTGTCACTCTGAGTGTCAAACCTACAGACAATTAGCAGTTCAAGCTGCCGCTCTCCTCGGCTTCAGAATGAGAATCGTCTTTGTTTAGCTGCCTCTGGTCCCACGCTTGGGCTGCACTGTATTATTTGTTGAGCTGACACAGACTTGTGAATCTTGTGAAACATCTAATAAAAAGCATTTCATTTAAAAGATAATACTGAACTTGTATTCACCAAACACACCCTGACATGACTCAAGCAAGTCTGATCATGTCTCTGGAAGTATAAATAAGCAGCTTTCTATTGTTAAATCAACTTACAGGTAAACGGATATGATATATCAATGCTGAGTTTACTACCCGAGCTTCACACTCAGTTATAAAACTACCTCATAGTCAGCAAATTTGAATAAAAACCATGATATAAAAGACTATGAAGTATATGAACAGACTAGTTAATTATACCACTGAGTACTCTAATTTTTCTGTACTGTCTTTGGTTTATTTGGGAAACTTACTGTAGTTTAGTTATACATGATGTTATGATACTTTAAAATAGCTCATTAGGAATTAGTTAGAAAATGCTCTGTATATATATCTATATACGAATCATCACTGCTTACATATATACTAATCTTCAACTGTGTATTTTTGCTACTCATCAGCGATAAATGATTAGGTCGGCCATGGCGCTCTTTAAATTCCTTAGTAACGACTGTAATATAAGAAGTGATCCACAGCTTTTTCTTTCTGCAGCCAGCTGTGCAGAAAGTATCGTAGAAGCATCTTAGATGCTTTAAATATGCACCAGTCAGCCACAACTTTGAAATTGTCCTGGGCGACGCATGGAGACAGGACCTGGGTAGCGGCTAAATCAGATTGGGATCTGGCAAGTTTCAAGGCTGTGTCAAAGCTTTGAGCTCTTTGTGGATTTCTGCACTGTCTCAAGATGTATTTCCCCACTGGTTGAGACTGTGGAGTGAGGAACTCGTCTGGGGTATACGGTATGTGAAAGTAAATTTCAAACAAATGCCAGAACCCAAGGTTTCTCAGCAGAGCGTTGTAATGAGATAGTGTTATTCATTGCACTATTTTATATTACTTTAATTTCGTTCAGGTCACAGATTAACATACAATTTAGTTTTGTTTTATATATTTAACTTTAACCTGAAAGTCCCTTAGGATCTTTTTCTTTTTTTTATCACAAGAGAACAACATTTCCACAGTTATAATAAGATGATTTTCCAAGTATGCCAGATTTATTGAACAACAAGCATTCAGGCATTGTGAGGGGTTTCTGTGGGCCCATCACAGTAACCACTGTGGATATGTAACCCACTCGAATGTCTTTGTTATATCCTCTTGCCACTCTGGTTTTTGTACCCTCTCTCCCTGTTGTTGTGAAGAGGCCAAGTTTGGGTGTAATAATAGCTCATAATGAGGTTGCTGTCGTCTCCCCGGTCCGCTGCGCCTGACAGCAGATTCCACTCAGTACGTGCTCCCTGTCTGAAAGCTGCCTGAGGAAACAAAACACATAAACAAGAGGATACATGTGGCTGGCTCGTGTAGAGAATCAGTGCTAACCAGGTGTTATGGTTCAAAAATATTGGAGATGGACACCAGAGGAAAAACCCACAATAACAACACTGGTCCGGTCGGGTTGAGTCAAACGATGATTTAATGATCACACACGTGGGAGATGGACACTGTATGCAGACAGTCTCAGATCTCATCTCAAAAAACACATCTCCATAGTTTTATGAAATCAGGGTATTAGAACGCCCCCTCATGCGTAGTGACAGGTGTAATACAATCAATGTTGACAATTTTATTTAACACAAAGAATAACATTGTCTCCTTCCCGAGGGCAGACGCTACCTGCCCCCCTTCTCCTGGAACCATCTGTACCCTGCTGAGACACAACATGGCAACTACAAGGACTCTTTCATTTATTAAGACCATCAGTGTGTATTGCTCTAAATCAAGTATATAATATTAAATGAATATTGCTGGATCAGCTACTTCTACTTAAAACATATTAAAACATGACTAAGCACAAAATCACCAAGAATGACATCTTATAAGTGCCGTGTAAGCGCGTGCGGCCTTCCAAGCTCAAAGCCTTTGCCCTCCATAGATCAGCCAGACTCGCACTGGCTGTAGCTTTTAACCTTTAATTACCTTGAGCACAACTCTAGAATGAGCAACAAACTGCAATGTGTATGGAATGATCATGATTACATCTGCAATGGAAAATCATGTTATTATTCTGGTACCTGTAAGAAAAGATCAAACTAAAGTTATCACCATCACTGTAATGCAAAGAATAATGTAAGATCAAAAACTTCAATTTATGCTTAATGCAAAGCTGGTTATATACTTCTAAGGAACTAATAATGACATATTAAAATATTAAATGATAATGAGAAAAACATCCCCTCCTTATTCTACACAGGCAACACCCACCCAATCACATACTCCTCCCTTCTTTGATACACCTCAAAGCTGAGCTATAAGTGTGTTTCCAGCTGTTCCAAACATGGAGCAGATCACATCTACTAATGTGTAAACAATTCAATAAACTCACAGTCACTGGCTAACTCATCTATGTTGCCACACATTTGTGTGTTAATAGGCATTTTCACATTCACGGCCCGGAAGTCGTATAAATCACCGCTTTTCATAAGCAGCAGTCTCTGAAATTCAGTTAAGCTGATTCAATTTTTTTTATTGTCAGAATGTTATTTAAGTGCCATTTAAAATAGCTTACAGCGGTTTGTAAAGGGGCACTGCTGTTAGATCAGGACTAGAGAAAGTCTACTGGATGTTACATAAGGTAGATATCCATGCAGCTTTGTTTATAAGTGTGTCTTAGCAACCGCTCAGAAACAGTTCATAAAGTCATTAATGATTGGATGTGAGCTGATGACCACCTAGATATTAATGCAAGCATGCGGCAGGCCTGGGGTATACAATAACCAGTATTTGTTTTAAGGCTTGAAGCTTTTATTGTTATGATCAGCGACCAGACTACAAGCCAATTCAATTAACTTCTCAACTGCATTTAAGGTGTTTCTATTTTTCTTAAAGATTTAAATATAGCTGATTGTACTACAAGGCTGCCCAAGAATTCTATAGTCCACTTTTCAAGAGTAAAATTTCTTAGTATTTCATTTGAATCCTATTTAACACTTATTAGCAGGTGTCTATTAGTGCAGTGGATCTGTATGGTCTATGGATGGACTCCACCCACTTGTCTAAATCTAGTCTCTTCTTGCCAGTAGGGATGTTTCACTAGCAAGAACCCCAACCCAAAATATGAATGATACTCATTTAGTGATGAGCTACAGGAGAGGGTAAAGTATGGCAGAGGTCTAACTGAAAATCTGTAGTGGCTCCCAGCCTGGCAAATTTCCCGATATGTCTCAGAGAGGCTGACAAAAAGGGGGAAAGTGAAGGAAGGGTGAGGCATACAAATGAGAACAAATGGGTTTGTGGTGCAATGAGTTTACAGGAATTAATGTTTGAGGTTTGGTGCACTCTGGTTTGTTTCCCCTTGACTCTAAAGAGAATGATAGTCTATAAAATGAACCAATGTTATTTAGTTAGATCATAGATCAACAAGCTGACAGACTGAATAGACGCCTCTTTGCAACCAGAGGAGTCACCGCCTTCTGAATTAAAAAGAATGCAGGTTTACGGCACTTCTGACTTCACTTTTCAGACATGGAACCTTTTTATGTTAAACAATGAATCATATTTCCTCGAAGGTGTTCCTTTAGGTCTACCCTTCTGTGGACTGTTTATGGGATCAACTCGAGGATGTCATTTTTTATACATTACAACTTTTTACACTGAAAGAAAAAAATAATGGTGCCTTTCATCAGAATCAGAACACACTATTAATCCGGAAGGAAATTATGTGGTTACAGTTGCTCCAAGACAATGAGTACAGCAACAAACTGAATTAAATAAAAAAAATATATTTCAAAATTACAAAATATAAGAAATAGCTCTAATATATACAAACAGCTCACTTATAAATATCCAGAATATTACAAAGATTAAATATACATTATTGAAATTTTACTCTAAACTGTAAATCTATGCATTAGATGGGGGAGTTGTACAGGGAGAGGGCCACAGGCAAGAATGATTTCCTGTGTCGTTCAGTGGTGCATTTGACTTAAGGGAGTCCAGTTCCATCCCCACAACATCAGTGAAAACTTCTTAAGCCAGCAGGTCTCTGTCCAATGGCTGAAGTCTGTGGTGTAGAGGGTGAAGAGGAAAGGGGAGAGGACGGTCCCTTGTGGTGCCTCTATGTTGCTGATCACCTTATCAGACACACAATGTTGAAGACACACAAATTGTGGTCTTCCTGTCAGGTAATCAACAATCCAAGACACAAGAAAGGCATCCACCTGCATCGCTGTCAGCTTATCACCCAGGAGTGTTGGCCTGATGGTATGAATGCACTGGAAAAGTCAAAAAACGTGACCCTCACAGTGCTCGCCGGCTTCCCCAGATGGTCGTAGACACGATTGAGCAGGTAGATGATGGCGTCCTCAGCTCCGAGACGGGGCTGGTAAGTGAACTGAAGGGGATCCTGATGTGACCTGACAATAGGTCAGAGTTGGATAAGGATGAGTCTTTCCAGGGTCTTCATGAGATGGGAAGTCAGTGCCACAGGTCTGTAATCCTGGGAGACACTGGTGCAGGATACCGCATGGATTTTTTTCTTTTTTTCTAAATCAACAAATATATAGCTGAGTTTCCAGTTGCCTTTTCAGCATCTTTACATAACTTATTTGGCATCATTCAGTGGTCACATCAGAGCACAATGTAACTCACATGTCATGTGCAGCAGTTAACTATGACATCTGGGAGCAGCAGGCAGTTTGTAGCCAGTTTGTTGGAAGTGTTTAAGCTGTCTGTGAGTAGATGCACACACTCAAGTGTTTCAGTTAAACTTCAGTTTAGATTGCAATAACCTCATATTAATAAGAGTAATATTGGATGATGTTTAAGCATATTTGGATACTATTGCTATATTATTATTCTTGAGTTGATCCTACCTTGGGTTCCCAGCATTCTGCTTGGCTTAAAAGCAAGAATGTAAATATTATGTTTAATGCTCTAAATTAATAAATGGAAACATCCATGATAGTTTCTGTGTAATAAGCAGTAAACAGCTGGAAAATGCAAAACCGCCAGTTTCTATTTACCATGTAATAACCTATTAAAGCAAACTTTAATGTTTGACAATTACTTGGAAATACCTGTGGTATTTCTGTGTATTCTGGTTTGCTTTTAAGCAAAGCAGAATGCTGGGAACCTAATGTAGGAATTATTCAAACAATATAATATAGTACTACTATCCAAATATGCCAAACACAGAGAGAGAGGGAACCATTCACACTCACACTAATCACTTATTAACCTAACCCCACTAACGTCTTTGGACTCTGGTAGGAAGAAAGTGGAATTTAGTACCTTCTTACTATGAGGCAACAGTGTTAACCTGCTTCTTTTTTTTGTTGCATGGGGCAGCACGGTAGGGCATTGGTGCCCTACCGTGCTGCCCCATGCAACAAAAAAAAAGGACTTTGTCAGACACTTTCCAGATGGTGTTGTAAAGTACTAACAGTAGTTTTGAGGCGTCACGATGCGGCTCAACTTGTTTTACATTACAGTGCAGTACCACCTAATGTGGTAGTACTCCATGCGGCTAAACGTCCCATGATGTCCTTTGTATATGAACGTCCGAAGAAATATTTTGAAAGATGATCAGAAAACCTAGAGAACTCAAGACCACAAAGATGCTACCTAAGACTTCTACATATAGACATGGGCAAAACGTGGACAATATATGAAGGAGTATTTTGTATGGTAAAAGATGTACATAGGTATTATATTATTTAGTTAAACCATGACATCTAATTATTAACTGTTTATTTTATCTCAAAGATTACAAAATAGATATCCCCAAATTTTTTTTTTTTATCTCAAGAACAATTCAAAAACCGGATCTGTCAGCTGCGAACGTCTGCTGGATATCTTCACAATCGAGTGGCTAAAAATGTTTTTTATTTATTACATTCGTCCCTTAAAGAATATTTTCCCTCTGCCAGTACTATACAGCTACACCTAAAACTGCTGTAAAAGACTTATGCAAGCCGTTGTATCATGCTGCTGCTAAACGTCCCTGTGAGGCTGCTGAAGATTCGAAACTCTTTATAATCATTAGCAGCACAGCACTTCTAGACCAAGAGGGCTTAAAAAGAGAGAAGAGAGGAAAAAGGTTTACTTACTGAAAGAGACTGCTGTGATTAAAGATGAAGGAGGAGGACGTAGAGCAAGTTACGCACTCAGTTACAAAGCCACAGAGAGCCTGGAGACTCCAGCAGTTCGGATTGGTGAGGCAGGTAGTTTTAGCTCACAGACACAGATATTGATAAAATGACTGCCTAACAAACAATTTAACCCAGTGAGAGTTGTCGACAGCAAGGATTTACATGAATGTTGTGTGAAAAATATGAACCAATAGTAGAGGTGAGTGTGTTTACATGGACATGGCTATTTCGGGAGTCAAATACAGGATATGGTCTAGGACTAAAAAACACACGTCTCTTACGATAAACAAAGAGCTGTTTAGTTATCGCTCTTTCTGTGCTTGATACTGTAATCGTACGCCTGAAACTGTGTACTTGATCGATGATTCGCCAATCTGATATCATCTTTTACCCTCTCTTAAAAAACTCAACTCGCAATAGTAGATTTTTTTGGACACTGAGGTTCACAAACTAAGCCTATTAAGGTTATACGAATTGTCTGAAGCAATCCATATAGCGCCCCTCCCTTTGAGACCGTCTTCCCCTTACGATCAATTTTAATTGGCTGCCACTCATAAATAGAAGGTTGGAACAGCAGGTGGGAGGGGCTTCTGCACTCATAGCCAACGACTGTCTGAAACCTTATGTTTAAAGCAGCCTGAAGTCTGAGCTCTTGGTTTACAGGGATTATCTGCACAAATACTGATCTCGTTATTTGAGACATTGCACACATTTAATATGAGTATCTGTAAACTTTGATTACATTTGATCTGGTTGTAAAGAGACCTTCAAAGAGATAAAATTGACTCTGATACTTTCAGACAGGCTCAGTGCTGCTTTGAGCTTCATATTCTGAAAGGTTCAGCACTTTATTTTCAGATCCCACATTGCCTGGGAGCCTGTGAGCTTGGGGACAACTGAGTGATCCTCTGAGGGCCTGCAGCATCCATTTTCATTACTCACCCCATGCTGCTACTTTGCCCTTTTCAGCATCACAGCAGCCATTTATGGGCAACTCCTCTGGGCCACCACAGCAACCCTGCTCTCTTTATAGCCGCCCAGAGAGACCATCTATCCCTTCATCAAGCCATTTAGCAAATACTCCTATTGAGTATGAAAGTGCCAGTCTCTTTATTTGCCACTGTCAGTTGGCTAGGAGAGGTCCCTAAATCCAAAACACACACATCTACCTATTTATCAGCTTTGGTTTGAAATAGTCATGGAACATCAATCACAATTTTGGGTGTCTACCGTAAGTCTCTGATTGTTTATCGATCAGTTTCCTGCATGAATCTTGTCTCGTAAATCCATACTCATGCATCATACCGGGTATTTAAAAAGTGCAAAAAGAGCAGCAGCTACACTGCAGTAAGTGCTCGTTCTTATAAAAACAACAGAGAGAAACTCAACTTTCTGCTCTGAGAATAATTAATTTCTGCGTATTACAAATGCGCATTTCTTTATCTTCCTCCTCCTGCAAGACAGAGACTTCCCTGGTCTAAGGGGAAGTAAAAGAAAAAAAAACCTAACAGTAACGTTATGTAATTGTTCTTTTAGCAAGCTTACACCGCTCTCTTCATCCGCAGCAAGAAAAAAAAAATCAATTTGTTTTCTGTGAATTTCCATCTAGACACATAACCACTGTGAATATGCAAGATAAGTGGGTGGGTGACATTTACAGAATCTGCACAGGTTACAGTTAAAGACTGAAGTTTCTTCTTTGTTGGCATTATAGTTTTCTGTGTGACTCTGGGACAAAATCAAAGAATACGATTTTCAAAAGGAATCTCACTGCTGGTTATGAACCAGGTTAATGGTTGCAGAAATCATCTTTTAAATAAAAGCACAAGTACTTTTGACAGCTTTCTGTTCTATCCCAGTAACAGATTGATTAGTTGAACTCTTTGTTTATTGTCTATTAAAAAAATCTTAAGGAAAAGTGTCCAATGTTTGATATTTCATGGGTCTCAAGAATTAGATTTTGCTGCCATTATTGGTCTTGTATACACTCATCTGTGTACGATGACCTGCAAAAATTCAAATTAAGCATGAGAATGAGGAAGAAATGTAAATAAATGACTTTGAATGTGGTTGCTGGTGCTGGACAGGCTGGTCTGAGCATTTCAAAAAATGCTGATACACCGGACACAACCATGTCTGGGGTTTAAAGAGGATGGTCTGATAAAGAGCAGCAGTTCTCTGTGTAGAATATCATCTCTGAACTTGTAGTTAGTCAAACTTTTAAGCAGATGGACTGCAGCAGAAGAAGACCACACCTTGTTCTACTCTTATCAGCTAACAGGAAACTCACACAGCTTCAGCAAAACTAGACAACAAAAACCTAAAAACAAGGCCTGGTCTGTTAAGTCTTGATTTTACAAAGCTCAGTTCATCTCAAGATAGTTTCTTAAATATGACAATGAGTTCACTGTACTCAAATGGACTCCATAGTCACCAGTATCAGTATTATTTTTACAGCACCAAATCATAATAACAGTTGCCTCAAGGTGCTTTAAATTATACTCAGTCCAGTACATTCTAATAAGGTGTACTAAAGTGCCCAATTTGTAAATATAATGGAGGGTGTTTCAAACACACATGCAGTAATTAGAATTTTGTAACTCTTGATTGGACATGAGACGTTTAAAGACAACCACAATGTTCTTAGTTGGCATAATTTATTGTGCTTTATAGACCAATTATCCAATGAATCAAGGAAATAACTGCAAGACTCAGTATAACAATAAAAATTAATGTTAACTGAGGTTCAGCAGAATACACTCAATGAAAAATTAAAGGATTAGCCCATTATGCAATTAGTTAAATAAAAGGAAATGAAACTGCAACTATCTTCAATTCATCATTTTTAAAGAAAATAAAATGCCAGCTTTAGTGTTCCTGGAAAATCTTTTGGGTTTTTACTTGAGATTCTGTTG
Source organism: Aulonocara stuartgranti (assembly GCF_965226115.1). NCBI lineage: Eukaryota > Metazoa > Chordata > Actinopteri > Cichliformes > Cichlidae > Aulonocara > Aulonocara stuartgranti. The sequence goes on from NC_138954.1 coordinate 10,350,283, forward strand.
GACAGCTTACTCGTTTTGGTGACTTTTATAGACCGAGTGATTCAGCTGCAATCGGTTGCCATCCTCCAGTTTCTACAGTATATATGGTGACATTTATTTAAACTATGCAGTCTTGTTCTATTCATTTAGACAGGTTAGAAAGCTCCTGGAGACGTCAAAGATTTAAAATTTGTTCCTCTCCATGAGAGATGCAGGGCGGATGGAGAGGAAACCACCCGAGAACAATTGGGTCTATACAGACAGATGGAGACGCCTGATAGTCTACAGCTACATATGTTTAGAAAGGAAGAGGAGAATGAAATTAACTCAAGGCAGCCAAGTTCACTCTGGACTGGAGCCCATATTCAACTGTTTCTTTGTGTAAGGCAGTATTATGTGAAAAAGTATGAAAAAAGATTTTTCATTTAAATGAATCAGTTTCTTATCTCAATAAACCAGAAACAAAACCTAATAAAATGGCACACAAATCCAATCACAACAAACAAACAAAAATCCTTAAATGCTAAAACCATTTGTTAGCATACAGCAACCGTCTTATGTACCTTCTGTGATAGATATTAACTTTCCATTGCAGCACAACAGGAAGCTGCGTCAATTGCGGCCATTGTTTTTTTCAAAACCTTTTTTTTTTTTGGATTTTGTTGTTGTTTTCCCTTCAATCGAGTGCATTTAGCAGAACATCCCTAAAAGGTTATTAGCAGTGATGTTTGGCACAGCCATCAGGTCAGCATCAGCCTGCTTATGCACCTTATTTAGGACTCTGTATGAGTGTGTGTTTGAAAGAAAGCCTCCACATGCTTCCTGGCCTTGAAGCAAAACAGATAGATTCACTTACTGAACTGCCGGCATTAAAACAGCCTGACATGATGTCTTTTTGCTCCAGTCTGACGTGAGGACAACCATTTTAATAAAGATCTATCTAAAACCGTTCTCGTAGAAAACAGCGGCTATAAGACTCAAGCCTGAGTCGCACTGCCGGAGTGGCATGTGCCTCGATAAGCATCGTCGTTCAGACTATTTTTAGTTCTCTGGCATTGTGCCAGATAAAATGCAGACTCTGGAGTGTTCATCAAGTCCATTTCATCAAAGTGAAACACAAGCTGGAGGAAACTAACTTATAAACTGCTGTGCAGGCTTTATATAGTGCAAGGTTCCCACTGGTGGTGGGTTGTCAGGTACAAGACGAGGAGGATATTTAGCGCTTCTGTGAGTCACACCTGAGGATGTCAGAACTACCATAGAAACTAAATTGCCTGACTTTGATGATGCTTTACGTTATGCAGATAAAAGTATCCTTCAGTGATCTGCACTTGTTAGTTACACACTTTACAGGGTGGAGTAGCTGTTAAATGTGTTTTAGTCAGTACCTAACATTTTAGGCACTTAACTATAGAACTTTAACCTAATGAAGACTTAGTCTTCTTTTAAATAAGAAGACGCTCTGATGATTTCTTGTCAATGACAGCCACATTTTGTTATACTGTATGTTTAAACACTGCTCAAAAACACTTCACAGTATAACACAAAGTCAGTTAAATTTTAGGGATAGTCCTGTCCTGCTAGGAAGCAGAAAATATTGTGAATCCATTTTACCTGCTTTGCAAATGAAAGTGACAACAGGTACAAAAACAAGGACATCCCCAAAAAGAGAATGGCTTTGGAGGGAGTGCAAAAGACCATTGCTTTCTCCTGACTGATATTTTTTCTAGTTTTTCTTGGTGCTACTGTCCTTGTCACTACTGATGGCATGAAAATGAAACAGTATCTGAAGCCCACAAGACAGTTTGGCTAGAAAAAAGTACACAAGTTGCCTGCTGGATTTTATTTTGTAGGGCTTGAGTAGTGCTCCAAACCTTCGTGTGACAGTACATACTGTAGCTGCTCTGCCTGTGCAGCTTGAATGAGTGTTACTTTGCTGCTGTGTCTTCAGTGTACTTTCAATTGCACCAAAGCACATGAAATTGATCCAATATGGTTTATAACTGTGTTATCCCTGAATTTTAACTGCTTAGTGTATTTAGGCCTTATGTACTCACATGACAGTACTTCATTGTTCTGGGCACATTACAAATAAATTCAAATTCAAATTCAAATTCAAATTCAAATTTTATTTGTCACACACACACAACCATACACAGTATGACATGGGGGTGAAATGCTTGTAGCTGTACAATGCCCGACCATTAAATGACAGAAGAAAAGTTTTACAATATTTACAATTTACTACAAAAATTTACAAATTAACTTAGGAATTTACAGTAAAGAATGTGCAAATAGCAGAAGAGATTATAAAGATAAGGATTATAAATTATAGGAATTATAGGATTATAGGAAATGTGTGGTGGTGCGTGTGGTGACGTGTGTGAGAGTCCAGTCTTATAGTGACGTGTTTGGGAGAGTCCAGTCCTACACCTGGTTCAGGGCCCGAATAGCCTGGGGGAAGAAGCTCCTCCTCATTCTCTCTGTTTTGGCCTTAAGGGAGCGGAAGCGCTTCCCAGACCTCAACAGTGAGAAGAGTCCATTGTTGGGATGGGAGAGGTCCATCATAATCTTCCTAGCTTTGGACTTGCACCGCTTGGTGTAGATGGACAGCAGGTCAGGAAGCTCTGATTGAATGATGCGTTCTGCCGAGCGCACCACCCTTTGCAGATCTTGTCTGTCCTGCTTGGTGCTGTTCCCAAACCAGGTGCAGATGTTTGACGTCAGGACGCTCTCGATGGTGCAGGAGTAGAAGTTCTTGAGCACCTTCAGTGGCAGATGGAAGTCTCTAAGTCTTCTGAGGAAGAAGAGACGCTGACGGGCTTTCTTAACCAGGGTGTTGATGTGACAGGACCATGACAGGTCCTGAGTGATGTGGACACCCAGGTATCGGAAACTGTCCACTCTCTCCACTGGCGTGCCACTGATGATGAGGGGTTTGTAATTCCTCGCCTGCTTTGTAGTGAAGTCCACGATCAGCTCCTTAGTCTTGCTGACGTTTAGGAGGAGGTTATTCTCCTGGCACCAGGTCTCCAGGTTCCTAATCTCCTCCAGGTAGGCCGTCTCGATGTTGTCGGAGATCAGGCCCACAACAGCAGTCACAAATAGTCACCTGCAAGGACTATGAGGCAGGCATACTCATTACAATGAGCTGACCGACTGTACATAGTGACAACTGCAGCATTTTGAGCTAAAAAGAATAGCTCTGCTTACACTCTCCTTTTTTGGTTGCAAGGTTTAAATGACACAAATTCAGTTGGCACACTAACCTTTCTTTTTCTATTACAAAACAGGTCATGCGCACCACAGACCACATCCTCTAAACTGAACGTTGAACTTTGCAATAATGATTTTTCTGATGACTTTTCTGTTTATGCACTGGCTGCTTGGATGTTCTGTAGCTGGGCTGTTGAGGCAGACAAATTAAAAGCCTGATAACCACAAAGAGAAGTTGAATGTGATCGTATTACTCCTTATTTGCAGTCTTATTTGTTGTCAATCATTAGAAACAGCATAAAAAAAATCTAAATCAAAGATGATTTTGTCAAAAGACCACCTGCTGCCACCTACTTTTTTTTAAATAAATCGAAAAATTCATGGATAACAACAATCATTATATTTAACCATTAACAAATATCGCTTCAATAAAAGAGCTTGTCCATACTGGCAGAATAACCATTAGAGAAACATAAAAAAATATTTTGGTAATTACTAATGGCATTAAAACACTCAATGGTGATCTATATAGGCAAATGTATGTAAGAGAAATCATAGTGTTGTTTACATATGGCTGATATGGGGTTATTTATCTTGAACTGTTAAATCCAAACGGGCTCCTGTCTACACACAGAACCACTGACATGATTATGAAAACTGCTGCTTGTTGGATTATATCTAAGTCCCGCAAAAAAGATGCTAATTTTTAGCTGAGTTTATCTATCATCCTCCTCTGTTTATTACACAAAAGCAATAATGCAAAGAAAAGCTTTCTGAGTGGCAGCTTATGTACTCATCTTCTTTTGAGGGGGGACAGTATTAACCTGTTTGAGTCATAATCCCACCTGTATTAAAACTGTGGCGTCGCTGGTGCAGCCGCAGGCTATTTTCTACGTGATAAGCTGAAATCCTCAAGGCAATGAATTCCAGTGGAATTCAAGTAGATTTAATTCAAAAGCAGGAAATATTTCTGTGTACACACACTATATATACCCACTGTATATATACTGTCTCTTCAGACCTTAGAAAGATCAGGTCTTTTGTTTTTGAATGAGTTGCATTTTTATCATTTTGACCTGAGTGAACTGAATTTAAAAATGAGACTGACCTGAGTGGACCGCAGAGATTTGAAAGAGTCAGCACCTCTGAGGTTCCACAGGGTCAAATTATGGCCATCACATATAAATGAAGACTTTTATGAGAGGTAAAGTATTTATAGTGTTGGTTAATATATTCTCTTCTCTCCCGCTAGATCTGTACTCCTGACCTTGTGGTGTTCCTGGCCTGCACTAACCACCGTTTGAAGGAGAGGCTGCAGAAACGAGCCGAGCAGCAGGGACGGCCTGACGACAACCCTAAGGCCATTGAGCGCCGTCTGACCAACTTCAAACAAAACACCATTCCTCTGGTCAAATACTTCCAGGAAAGGGGACTTATTGTTACGGTAAGGCTGCCGAAAAACCCATTTTTAGAGAAATTACACTCATACAGCACTTCAAACCAAAGGATGTGGAGATCAGGGTGGTGGGTGGGTGAGCACGGCTTCCAGCTGGCACAGAATTGACATTCACATAATCATCCATCCATTCATTATTTTTCTTAACTCCTTACCCAGCCCCAGTTTCCACGAGAGTTGGAGCCTATCCCAGACACCGCACAGTGCTCTCACAGAGAGACGCAACCCTGTATGGTGACATCCACAACTACGGCCAATTTAGAATCACCAATGAACCTAAAATTGTTTGTTTTTTGTGGCAGTAAGTCACAGCTATGCCAAACCCACATAGAAGTGCAGATGGAGCCAGAACCAACCTCAAAAGTTAACCATTACATCACCTTGAATCACCTTGAAACCCTCTTGCTCAAGTGTCAAAAATAGATTATTATTATCATTATTATTATTTTACTCCCATCATACATTTTGGGGCGCTTTTTTTTTTACAGATTTTTGAAGAATGTTGAGCATGAGCTAGTAATTTCATTTATTTGTAATTTCAAAAGCACTCTAGCTATAAGGTGAAGGGGTTTTTATAACTGCAGTTTAATTGGTAGCCATTGGGTGATGGGTGACTAGCAGGTACACGTGCCTCTCCAGCCACTTCTTTATTATTTAACCCTAATGGCTTAATCCCAATACACATCATTCATCATGTATGACTGCAGGCAATTTAAAAAGCACAGCATCTGATGAGACTGTTCCCACTGGGCAAGTCTTAATGCCAGGTCAATAAAATGAAGAAAAAGTTCTCTTTGGATGCAACTGGGGGGGAAAAGCTATAGTTTCCGTGATCATAAACAACAGGGCTGAGCAAATGCCATTTTTGTTCTAATGAGGTTGCTTGGTAAAAACTCTTTATAAGAGGACTTTATTAGTCCTCTTAAAAGAAATCCACCTGATATTTGTTAAAACAAAGTCTGTTAAGACAAAGTTGTTGAGACAGTGTGCACAAAATTAGAAATCTATTTAATAGCTGCAGAGATACAGTCTGAATGAAAGGCCTGACCATGCTTGGTAGGTCAGTGTTATCCTTCTGTCTGACGGGGCTTGCCTGGATGCATAGATGTAGGCCTGTGCATAGCAATTTTGTTAAAATGACCCAAGATCTTCATTGTCATGCTTACCACACTCACCACAGCAGGAGCGTGCATTCAAAGTCAAGTACGTTTCCAACCTGTGTCAGTTAGTTTCTGATTGTTTGGAGCTGAAATCCAGACTGCTGCTGTTGAAACAGAGATTTCAGTGTTAACTGGAGACCTCTGGGATAGTCATCTGATTGTGTGGCTTGGTGCAAAGTGGCATTGAGTTACCCTTGGCATGTGTGAGTTGAGTGCAAATAGAGATATTGGCTCCTGCAGTCAGCAGCCCACTCTTCTGGTGGGAGTCTTATTGATCTGTCTGAGTGTCAGCTCAGTGTCGTCTTCTTTGTAGCAGAGGGAATACTGAATAACTTCTCTACTGTATTATTGCAAGAAAGAGACTTTATTTGCATTCGTATGGATTTGGATCTTTGTCTTGGGATGTCTTCAAATCAAATGCATACAATAACCTTCACTGGATTTTCATATCAACACTAAAAAGAAGGCTTATGTAACTTTTGCTTCCTGTCACCTCAGGTAACGGTGAAAACATCAGTGTCATTAAGGGGTTGGCTCCACACATATTCCCATTTAATTTGCTTGCTTTGTTCATTCATGTGTTATGTTTTTCCAGTTTCTTAGCATGCTATTTTTATGCTCTGCTTATTTTCTTTTTGTCTGGCCAGCTGTTCTGTCTCATCACACTTCTTGAATCTCATTTCTGATTCAGTGTTGCTTGTTCTCTCTTTTTCAATCGCCTCTACCTGCACTCAGCGAGCCTGTTTGTCAGAGAGATAACAGGCTTTTTGTTTGTTTGTTTCAAATCCAATAACCTGCATTTCTTTGGACTGTGTGGAGAGGGAAAGAAGAGCAGGTCTTAAAGTATTCATGACTTCTCAATTTTGCATCTTGTCGACCCCCTGTGTGCAGTGCGTTGTTGTGCTGCAGTCTCTTTGAAAAATGGTGGAAGACACATCACGTATAAGGTGTCATTAATACATCTGCAACGTGGATGAAATGGTATGGTTGCAAATCTGGCAAGTTTTTAATGCACTGTGCGCTGGCACCCATTCCAGTTCGCATCATTTTCACTACTGAACGTTCCCCATCAGAGGCCTAAGGACAGTACAGTGGGACTCCACATTTATAGTTTCATCAGGGGAGACAATTTCATGGTGCTCAGCCTTGTGACAGTAAAAAAAAAAAGATTGGCATGGTCCTGCTCCTGGTCAGCACCATGCATGTCACTGGGATTGAAAACTGTGGACTCATTTTGCTAAAAGATGCTGACAACTGCTTTTACTCTCTAGTGATGCTCTTGCTTCCAAGCAATAACTTGAAAAACTTTCCAGATGCTACTTAAGAAAAATAAATGTCAACCAGAAATATGCAAAAACATAACCTATCTCACTTACCTGTAATAAAAGCAAAATGGACAATTCCCCTGGCTTTGACAAGGGGAAACCAGAGCATAATGTAAAAGTGACTCCCCTCTTCCCCACTTCCTGTGAAAGACCAAAATAGTAAACACAACATTTTCAAAACCCTTAGTTTACCTGGATGCAAGCCCAGTAATCCAGGTAACGAAATCAAAGAAAATTAGAAGTTACCTCGTCACCTGGATGCAGCATTTTCAGTGAAACGAATGTTTCATCACTCATCCAACTGACGTCTTTGGTCTCTCATTATTGAGCATGCATCAAGACACCTAGTTTACCCACCACCAAAAGAAAACACAAGACCTTTTACACTTCTCCTTGACATAAACAGGAAGAAAATGTGTTAATAAGAAAGTTTTCCCAGACCAGAATAATAGGGTCTCAATTCAAAGTAGGTACCTAAGTTTTCAGCCAGACACAGAAGAGGGAGGAAAAGACACTATTCACACACCATCAGTTTAAAAAAAAGGTCATAACAGCTGCAGAAGATATCAATACACTTCATAATATTTTCCACTTAAATAACAAAACACCTCCCCCCCAAAAAACCCCAAAGATGAGAAAAAGGAGAGAAAGGTGTTAGAAAAAATAGCAACATGCAAAATAGTTATAAGGTGTTTTGTTTTCACTGCTACCAGCATTCATGTGTCACAGCTGCAGTTTTAATTTAAATGATTTATTCCTCTAGAATTAAAAAATAATAATGCAATGTGTTGATTTATTCTCAGTGGTGGCTCTGCTCCCTCAGCTTCATAGCTGCCTGCCTGTGTGGTCAAAAGACCATCAATACCTAATATAGATTTATGCCCCAACTACTTTAATCATCATCAAAGGCTGATATTGCCCAACTGCATTCTGTGGCCTACTTTTGTCCTAAAACACATTAAAAAAAAACTTTTCATTTTGAAGTTAAATCCTGAATCTGTTGAGTCACAATACACAAACAATCCTTGTGTCCTCATTTTTCATCAAAGTGCTGCAGACTGAGTACCTAAGAAAAGCTCTAGATAAAAAAAAGAATCTTTTTATATCAATGCAATGCTTTACAGAAAAAAAATGGTACATACAGTGGGGCAAAAAAGTATTTAGTCAGCCACCGATTGTGCAAGTTCCCCCACTTAAAATGATGACAGAGGTCAGTAATTTGCACCAGAGGTACACTTCAACTGTGAGAGATAGTTGGTATAAACTCAACTCGTCGTGTTTGGAGGAAGAAGAATACTGAGTTGCATCCCAAGAACACCATACCTACTGTGAAGCATGGGGGTGGAAACATCATGCTATGGGGCTGTTTTTCTGCCAAGGGGACAGGACGACTGATCCGTGTTAAGGACAGAATGAATGGGGCCATGTATCGTGAGATTTTGAGCCAAAACCTCCTTCCATCAGTGAGAACTTTAAAGATGAAACGAGGCTGGGTCTTCCAACATGACAATGATCCAAAACACACCGCCCGGGCAACAAAGGAGTGGCTCCGTAAGAAGCATTTGAAAGTCCTGGAGTGGCCTAGCCAGTCTCCAGACCTCAACCCCATAGAAAATCTGTGGCGGGAGTTGAAAGTCCGTGTTGCTCGGCGACAGCCCCAAAACATCACTGCTCTCGAGAAGATCTGCATGGAGGAATGGGCCAAAATACCAGCTACTGTGTGTGCAAACCTGGTAAAGACCTATAGTAAACGTTTGACCTCTGTTATTGCCAACAAAGGTTATGTTACAAAGTATTGAGTTGTATTTTTGTTATTGACCAAATACTTATTTTCCACCCTGATTTACGAATAAATTCTTTACAAATCCTACCATGTGAATTCATGGATTTTTTTTTCACATTCTGTCTCTCACAGTTGAAGTGTACCTCTGGTGCAAATTACTGACCTCTGTCATCATTTTAGGTGGGGGAACTTGCACAATCAGTGGCTGACTAAATACTTTTTTGCCCCACTGTACCAGCGTTAAAACTCTAAGAATGGGAAATAGCAAAGGAAAACTACAAAAAAAGGACAATAATAAATTGTCTTGGATAGAGTGCATTAAAAACTTGAACCCATAGTGTGGAAATGTAAGTATGTCTTAAATAGCAGTTGGCATTGAGACCGTTTGATGTCTCCAGTCATCTAGATATAACTAAATAACACCAGAAATAAAATGTTAAGAAAAATAATAAAGGTTTGTTTAATCTTGCGAAGTTTTTTTCTGGTTTGATCACAGAATAAAGAATTCAGACTTCACAATTCTGTGTAAGCACCATGAGTCCAGCAGGAAAAAAGAAAACGTGTAAACAATTAAGAAAGTTAAGCCCGAGCACGGCTCAAGACTTAGCATGCACATCCACATCTCATGTTATACTTTTCCCAAGTTTTAGATCTTGCAAAGAAATTCTTCTATTTTCTGCTATAGTTCCAAAGTGTGGTTATATTATACACTATATTTTACTAGGAACTGACCTCCCAGCCCATTGTTCCTTCAGTGGTCATTCTCAGGAGCTCAGTCATTTCCAGCGTGGTACCGTAATAGGATGCCACCTGTGCAACAAGGCCAGTTGTGAAATTTCCCCACTACTAAATATTCCACAGTGCACCGTTATGCCGGGCCAAGGCACATAGTACGCACTCCTAAATCTTGTGGAAAGCCTTCACTGAAGAGTTGAAGCTATGATAGCTAAAAAAGAGTGGGCCGGCATCATACTAAACCCTATGGACTAAGAATGGGATGGCGACGAGTGAATATTTTGAACAATATAGTCACTGAAACGAGTCAGCTCAGTTCTGGTAACTAAACAGGACGCTTCCTTTGGGAGGTTTTTGGGGCACACCCATTTTCTTGAGCGATCATATACGTAAGTGTGGCCGCAAAGCATATCAGTATGCTCTAGGACAACCTTGGAAATGTGACTGGGGAAAAGGACATCTGAAATACCATGCTTAACCTGCTGCCCCCGTTATCGGACTTCAGATAAGTGGCAGGAAATGGATGGAATTGTAACTCAGACTTTAGAAAAATGTTTAAGAAATGACCTCCAAATCATTTAGACTTGAATGAAATCCATAATTTCAGATATTAGGTTAAAAATATGCTTTGGATTGTTTTTCTATAAGTACATTTAGTTTAAACATCAGCATCTGTTCTTACGTTAAACTGGATGAATTTTCTGCTGCCTGCCACCTCTCAGTAAATCCTCTACATCTTCCCTGCATTCCCAGTGGAGTCGCTTTAATTAAGACACACTGAGCTCTGTGTCTTTTGAAGCAGCAATGTGATGTTTTCTCTCAAACTCGAGAGATGTTTTTTGAAGACAGTCTGAGCAGTAAGCTCTTTAGTTTCTCAAGAAAGTAGATTTTGTTTTAAGCTTCCTTTTTTTTTGCTAGCCAAAATAATATCCCATATAATACTATGAATTACAAGCTGGGGAACCACAATGAACCTCAGTGCAACTTAATGCTACTGTGTCAACCAAATATGCACCAAATATAGGCTCATTTAAAAACCAAAAATTAAATCAAAGGGCTACTGGGAAAATTGCAAACTCAGGGCATCAAGCAAGTTCACAAACCAGTGGGTGACAGCCAGAGATGGGCAGTAACGCGTTATTTGTAACGTTATTTGTAAGTAAGGGATTACTATTGCAAAAACGGTAATTAGATTACCTTTACTTTCCCGTAGGAACGCTGCGTTACTGCGTTACTAAAACCGTGAATCTTTTGCGAGAATGTCTCACGACAGTGACGTAAGCGAGTGCGCCGTTGGTGACAACAGCTGTGTGCAGATCAACAGTGGATCATATATCGAGTGCAGGAGAGAGTATGAGCGTGCAGCGTTTAAAGTGTGGAAGTACTGACCTTACTTTGAGTTTGATTCCATAAAAAGTGACAAAAACATTAGCGTCCGCTGTGCGTGGGAAGAAAACTTCTTTTTACAGCGAAAAAAACCCTAAACTTCCAAGGAAGCACCGAGTAGCTACGACGTAATGGGAAACTCACAGAGCTGCCATATCCTTCCACTGACCGCAGCACACCTGCACCAGGGTAAACCTCCGCCTACCCAACTCCTGCTTTACAGGTGAAAATAGAGCAACAGGACCGCTGAGTCTTTGACTTTATTTATTTTCTGCTGTGTTTTACTTGCATCTATTTGAAAGACTGAGTGTAAACACACAAAATATTTTATTTTATGTGGTGGAATGTGCAGAAAATAGGTTTAAATGTTAAACTAATTTCTTCCAGTCAGAGAATGTTGCATATAATTAAATTTTTGCTTGATGCATAAAGTTAAAAGATTAAAACTAATAAAACAAGTTAAAAAGAGACTTTTCCATTTGATTACATTTTGTATGATGGATTATGCAGAAAAAGTAGAATTGGGCTGAAAGATCTATCGCTTTATCACCTCTTCAGGTTGTAAATCGTGTTTTTAAAAAGTAACTAAGTAATTAATTACTTTTGAAAATAAGTAATCAGTAAAGTAACGGGATTACTTTTTGGGGGAGGTAATCAGTAATTAGTTACTGATTACTTTTTTCAAGTAACTTGACCAACACTGGTGACAGCTACATCTATCTTTTATATACAGTCTGTAAACCACCTAGAAAAGAAACATGAGGTCAGACTTGCTTACTGGAACACACTCCCTCTTCTAGCACCAGTTAAGTTTAGGACCAGTTGTGACAGAAGAAGGGAGAAAGTCCAGACTGAAGAAAGAAAAAGTCAGGTTCAGTGGATCGGTTCAGAAATACTACTTCCTTACCAAACCATGATTATTACTTTAATGATGAAAATGATGTTTATGTATATTTGGTGTTGTTCACTCCAGCGCTTATGTTTTCTTATGGCCAGGATAATAGCTGTAAATGGACCTCTCTGGGTGCACTGTCCTTATGTGGTGTGACAGTTTGTGTTTTGTAAAAGACTCCTTGGGAATTATCAGTTTCTTCTGTGAATAGAAGAAGTCTGCAGTCTCTACAAAAGTAGTTTGAAACTTTTTTTTTAGCTTATTGATAGTTTGTCCCTTCTCTGTCCCCACTTCCACTGTGATGCAGCAAGGTCAACAGGCTGTTACAGTGGGTCTCAGACAGACTGCACGTCACTCCACCTTTCCGTTAAGCACATCTTTAGATGATTTGTCAAACCATCTTTTCAATCGCACAAGCTTAAAGACTCAGACATCAAAGGCTGGCAGAGTTTGAAGTGCTTTTAAAAAGACATCATCCCTCCACAAAAAGTGTTGAGGAGTTCTGGTTGTTCAGAAGAAACACTGATGAAGAGCTCAAATAATAAATACAAGTTAATTCTATCTTCTCAGCTGGAGCAGATCTGTAGAGTGGGTTTGTCTGTTTTCCAGTGACATTTGTGAAGGATGAAAATGTATTTTTCTCTTTAAGCCTTGACCTTTTGTGCTCCACTGAACCAACATAATCTGAATATAAAGAGGCTAAATAGATTTTTTATTCCATTTATCTCAACAGCCCCTTGTATCACGCTTAAAAACTTACAGAGACAATAGAAAGCCTTCCAGTTAGCTGCCCATCATCAGCAGACTACAAAATCACAATATTTTTAGCCACATGAATTTTGCTTTCATTGATTTTTAAAATAATTTAATGCCAAAGTCTGATCAGTGTGCCGTGCTGGGGTTGCTTAAATTGGGATATATAAGATCTGGTGACTGCGGACAACATCTTAGTACAGAGAACTCATTGTCACTCATTACTGAAGAAACCAGTTTGAGATGATCTGAACTTTGAGACATGGCACACTACTGTTGTGGACGTTTTCCATTAAATAAAGCCTGCAGACGAGCGGTGAGCGGTAGCTAACATTCTTTAATCCAAACACACAAAGAACAGAAAACCAAGCTTGTGGAGAGCCTACATGACCGCGGGGCAGACGGTCAGCAGAGTCTCACCTGACCCTAGCATGGCTCTCAGTTAAATACCTTCTTCAGGAACAAAAGGCAGTACACAGCTGTTTCACACCTTAAGGTTCACACTCCCTTGCTACCTCCCAGAGTCCTCGAAGAGACAAAAGACTCTTCCTGTGGAGTGGTTTTCTTCCCACCACTTCCTTACTACTTACAGACATGTTAAAATCCAGTGGCACCAAGGCATCATACAATAAAATAATGTGAGTAATACATAAGTAAAAGAAATTGCTATACACTACCCTGCTGGAAGCAGCCATCAGAAGGCGTTAGCAATGATACTCAGGCTGTGGGGTTTAACCAATGCTTAGTTGGTACTGAGAAGCCTAAAATGAGCTTATTTTCATGTGATTGGCTGATTAGTTATTTCAGTTGGCAAGCCACTGAACACATGAACTTAATAAAGTTGTGGCGAGTGAGGACAGGGACCAGTTAAAAATGTTATTCAGTAAGTTTTAACATGCTGGATTATTGGGTACGAATCTCTCTTGAGATTCAAAATGTAAATTCTTCATCAATTTTTTGTCACTTTATGCTTGATATCTGATTTGTCCACCTAAACTGTAGCAAAAGTCAAGCATCGTTTTCAGGTTTGAACAACTCCACATACACCAGGAAGAAGGAATATACAACACTCATACAACACGTGTGAACACGAGGCAATAACAAGGCCAGGAAAAAGAACAAAGGAAGGAAAACTCCATAACTCACATTAAGAATTAAACTTCAAAATAAAGCAGGGTTAAAGTGAAAGAGGGACAATGAGTGGCTCTGGCAGACAAGGAGACATATGTATGCTAAGAAAAGGAAAGTATGCAGTAACACACCCACACACACCCTTATTTACACAGGGTCTCCACAGCAGTCAGCTCTGCATGTTTGATTTTGGGAGATTTTTTACACCAGATGCTCTTTCTAACGCCTCCCCAAAATTATTTGTGTTTCTTCCCAAGGATCTCTTGCTTGTTAGTCAAATGTGTAAACCACTACACTATGGAGCCACTACAGCAAGGCAAAAAGACAACAAAAACAAAGGATCAGGATACTTTTGAAGCTCATAACACATATGACAAAACATTCAAACATGACTGAGCATCAGTTTCCTGAAAGGCAGCAAATGGTTATGAGTTAGAAACACCTGATCGAGTTGCAGATGATGACTACCCAATCCAGATAGTTCTGCTTCAGGTTTCTTCCTGTTACCAGGGAGTTTTTCCTTCCTTTGGTCACCAACTGCTTGCTCACAGGGGGTTATCTGTAACAATAAATGAATTGGTTACCTTGGGAGAGTTTAAGTCTGTTTTAAAGGAACGAGAGAACAGCTCTTTTACTCAGTGTGATTGTTTTTAAATGTACTCTTAATTTGATCTGTTATTGTATATTTTACACATGTTTGTATGGGATATTGTATTTGTTTTAAATGTTATATACCTATGTTGCTATGATGCCAGGTCTCTCTTGGAAATGAGATTTTTAATCTCAATGAGATTTTTTACCTGGATAAATAAAGGATTAATAACATGAAGCGCCGTGTTGCGGGCACGTCGCAGACCGAAATGCAGAACTCGGGCCTTTATTGCTAGGTGTTCAAACAAGGTCAAAATAATGCACTCAACAAACACTATCTAGGGAAAATGCATGAGGGAGGATCCGATAATGAACAGATGGTGACACAGACAATGAATACAAGATAACAAGCAGAGGGGCAACAGGCGGGAACACAGGTGAGACTTACAGGGGAAAACGAGACAAGGGAAGCCCAGAGCAGAGGGAGACGCAGGACTAACAAAATTTTTAAAAAGTAGTAACTAAACATGGAATCACAGAGAGACAAAACTGTGAACACAGAGGAAGCATGATAACTAAAACCAGGGAGAGAATACAAACTCACTTAAACTGAGAACTGAACCCAGACAAGTAAAACTAAGACGATCTAAAACTAGAAACACTAAACAAAGAGAGGAAGCTAAGGATTCAAGAACAAAGGACTAAACACTGAGGAACTAGGAATGGACTATGGGACTGGACCAGACATGGGAACATAAGGCAGGTGAGGAAACAAAGGGACCTGGAATACAAAATAAACTGAAACCCAGAACATTTGTTCTCCTCTTCAATAATTATCCTATCCGATGGACTCCACACTTTCTTGACTGATGAATGTAATAACCTCTGAGGCTTAATTGCTTTTGCACAGCGAAGCCTTTTGCGTGAACGCAATCATTCCACTTTAAATGTCAGGTCCAATGTAAGAAGGAATAGCGTGACAAAAGAACAATCGCAGTGAGTCACTTCTCCACTTCGCTGAAAAATGACTGATTTGTCGATACAAACGCTTACGAGGACGTTAATTTCTCCATGTTTAACTGACTTAACTCCTAATTTTGTCGCCCTGCATTCTGGCACCTCTGACGTACACTTTTTACATGTGAGATGTCATTTTCCTGAATGCAGTGTTTGTGATTTTCATCTAAAACATGACATTTAGATGTTTGCGAATGAAAGTCGTTTTTATCCCCTAGCATGTCGGATGACTCAATTATCAGACATACACGCACACATACACACACAAACAACTCCACAAAAACGCCCATAATCGGAAATTGCTGCGAGGAGAGATAATTGTTTGTTGGGTCCTCGGCTGAAGCTGCCTTGTCATTCTAGGAAAACTGACCGATCTAATTACGTATTCCCTGACTGAACTCAGCTCCTGCTTCCTTCCCACATGCTGTTAGGTGCCATGCAGATATAAACAAACAAGACATCGAAATTCTCCTTCGTGAGTCTCTCTAAAGATGGGCAAAATATATTTGTTCATTTTTCTTGAAATAGAAGATTTGGAGACAAGATGGGATCACATGAAAATAGTCACACATCTATTTATAGATCCTTTCATGTCTATTTATATCAAAGCTGTCATCCAGTGATGACACTGAACTTTACATAACTTCCGAAAAGACTGTTGTGAAGTACAGGGAGAGTCTTTTGAGCTCTCGAAGAGCTTCGTGTGAATTTGTTTAAACAGATTTTGCCAAATGCACAAAAGAGCTGCAGAGAGTAGATGATGCATCTGCTTTAAGATGTCTCAGAGCTTTGGCGGACTCTGATTCATCTGTTTCCTTTAATCCACCTTCTCCGAGAGAATAGATCAAGGCTGTTACTTCACCTCATATCTATAAAAGGTGCAGCTCTTTGCTTTAGTACATGAAGCTAAAACATGTTCTTACAGACATTTTTGACAACAGCTGAAGACATGATCGATAACATGATGGATGGCGAATAAAATCACTTTAAAATCAAGCGTTTTCTAAACAACCTTGGGGGTGGATCCATTTAAAAATGCTGGATTTCCAGTTTATTGCACACCATGGAAGCTGAGATTTGGAAAATTATCCTTGAACCCTGCTTAGATGTACTTGAAGAGATGTTTCTGTTCTGGCTCTCTCTTTGATACTGTCTTGGAGCAACTGGGAAAACATCATTTCCTCTGGGGTTAATAAAGTATTCTGATTCTGATCAGCAATTAAATTTATGAAAAAATATGCACATGCAGGTAGAATTTCAGCCCCCTTCAGAGCATATATACACAAGGACTATCTTGAGTACCTTTTTTGCATTTCTTGTATATAGACGCTTTGGAGCTTCTATAGTAATAAGCGAAAAATGCTAAAGCCTCGCGATGCAGGCAGGTGGATGGGGAAGGAGTGTTACATGAAAACAAAGGCTCAAATATATCAAATAGCTGATGACTGAAGTGGAAGGAGGCGAAGGATGATGGTAGGCTTACCAAGAATCTGGCTTTGACCGTGGTCCAGATGAAGAGCTGGCTTCAGAGCTGCAGTGAGCTGTTGTCACTGCTTTTTTTGTTAGATGAAAATTAAAACGCTGTCTCACAGATAACTGCAACTTTAAGAGAAAGTTGTCAGCAGTTATTGCAAAAACGTTCTTTTAAGACATTTTTGGCTTTTTGTCGAGCTTGTAAATTAAAGAGAACGAGAACCTCGAGGTAATTTTGGATGATTATTTGGCACTCAGCTTATCTCGTTGATCTGCTGATTGATCAGGTTTGACTGACGGTGGCTGTGATTATCTGCATAAAAGAATTTAATTGGAGCAGTCTCACATGCACAAAAGTGATGAATATGCCCTGGGTTGTCTTCCTCATCAGCTATCTGTTCTTGTCCAGCACCATAACTCTTTATTGTCTCATTTCTAATTGTTTAAGAGCATGTTTTTTTGTTTTTGTTTGGGGTTTTTTAACAGAGAGGACTAGATCAGTTTCAAAGCTGGCAGCTTTAAAAAGAAAGCATCCTTTATTCCTTACATCTGAATAGTTGGCATCAGAGAAAGCATGTAAGCAAAGGTAGCCAGAAACATGAAAAGAGCTGGTATCCAGTTGCTTTTGTCTCATTATTTAAAATCAGTATGACTGATCACTTTTTGCTGTTTAAGTTTAAAAAAAAAAACATTCGAACGGGCTCCATGTAATTGTAGCCCTTTGCCTGCTAGCACACTAAACTATGCTGTTTTCAAGTTTGAAGTCAAATGTCTTAAATCCCATTTTTATGTGACAAATGAGTGAGCAGCCAACACGTAGCAAAGCTGATAGCATTATGTTGTGTTTAGGTTTGTTTTGTTGTCTGCGGACAAAAGGAAAAAGTGATTTACTGCCTGACATTCCAGTGTGGATACAGCTGTTTGGGATTTAGCAGCATTGCTGCAGTTTTGATTATTAATGGGGAGAGGTGCACACTTCATTCTCATTAATCATTTTTAGCAGTTTCAGAATAAAAAAAACCAGGAAGTCTAAGAAGAGTCATGTCCTCTGCTTGATGAAGAGACACTGGGATAAAGAAGATATTTACTAGCTTTAATGGGTTTAATTCAAACATTATCTGCACCCTAGTAATTTTATTTTCAATTTCCACTTTATCAGGTGCATCTATTCAGCTGTTTGTTTACGTAAATATCTAATCAGCCAATCACATGGCAGCAACTCTATGATCAAGGACTGCTGAAGTTCAAACTGAGCATCAGAATATGGATGCAAAGCCATTTAGATGACTTTGACTGCAGCATGTTTATAGGTTCCAGACACGATGGTATTTTAGAAACTGCTGATGTTCTGGGATTTTCCCACATAACCATCTTTAGGGTTTACAGAAAAGGAGAAAATATCCAATGAGCAGGTGAAAAGGCATTGTTGGTGCCAGAGGTCAACAGGTGAATGACCAGACTGCTTAAAGCAATGGGAAAGCAACATTAACTCAGATAACCAGTCATTAAAACCAAATTATTCAGGGGGCCACCTCTGAACACACAGCATGTGTTTGCATAGGTTCATCAAAACTGGACAAGAGAAGACTGGAAAAACATTTCCTGGTCTGATGAGTCTCACTTTCTGCTACAGCATTCAGATGGTAAGATCAGACTTCGGAGTAAACACCATGAAGGCATGGATACATGGATACACCGCTGCCAGCAAAAACATTTGCTGGCAGCGGTGGTATAATCTGTGGGGGACATTATCTTGGTGCACTTTGGTACCAACTGCACATCATTTAAACACCACAGCCTACCTGAGTATGGTTGCTGATAGTGTCCATCCCTTTATGACCAAAGTGAACCCATCTTCTTATGGACGCTTCCAGCAGGACAACACACCATGTCAAATCAGCTCAAAGCTCGAACTGAGCTCTTAAACATGATGATCAGTTTACTGTACTCAAGTGACATTCACAGTCACCAGATCTTAATCCAGTCTTTGGGATTGGGCTGAGCAGGAGATTTGAATCATAGATGTGCGGTTAACAAATTTGCAGCAACTGGAAGAGTTTTAATGAAGTATCCTTGGGGTTAGTCAGTAAGGGTGCTTATGAAACAGAAGTTTTGGGAAGTAGATAGCTGGATGAACCATGTTTGCCTGCCAGTCTGTTATTCTGTCTAATGTAAGTGTGCTGAACTGGCTCCTCCTGACTGTCAAGATAACAACAGTCACATAATTAGTCAAAAGACCCCCAAAAAGTCAAAGTCTCTAATCTGTCCTTGATAAATAACAGTCTCTCTGAAGAGTCCCAGGGAGCTCCTTGTAAGTATAAATGGATTATACGGCGCGTCTGTGTTGGTGTCAGAACAAATGCTGGTTTTAAAGACACTGCAGTGTAACGGCAGCCACTTTTCTGATGTGATTCATGACATGGAGATTTCTGAGAAGGCTTTTGAATGCCACGCTCTCTGAGGAATCTTCAATCTGATCCTCTCTGCACCTCTTCTGCAGGTGGACTCGCAGGGCCGGCGGGGACTCGGGGGACTCTCCCACGCAGCAGACAACAGGCACAGGCCTCTTTTTTTAGGCTGTTACCATGGTAACCACAGCAGGAAGCTAGTTGTTGGTTGTGCAGCATCCCTATCTTACATCTTGTCGTTCCACTACTTCCGCCGCTGACAGTCGTTAATGTCTTCATTGAGTTCTGAGTAACTCTGCAGAGTCAAAGACCTGAAGGCGTCGCATCACAAAACTGAGAGCAGTCATGTCTTGCGTGTTTATATTTATCTGCTTTCGCTTGCACAAAGTGGCCTTTTGCCTTTCAGCTGGTTGTCATCGGCACTGATGAGAGCAGAAGGACAGCCGAGGAGCAGATTAATGGATCGGAGGAAAAGTCTGCATCAGTCAGCTTCCAGTTCACTCACAAACCAAATTCTTCATGGTCAATTTGCAAGTACTGTATGTGCAAAGAAAGTCAGACAGCCTCTGAATAATCTGAAAGAGGCCAGCTGACACAGAAGGAAAGTTAATTAATCGAGTGCTATTAAAGCTTCCGGTGTACGCTGAATACCAAATGACCCAAGAGTGTAGCTCTGAGCATCAGAGCTGGTTTCTAATGTTTGATCTTATAATGAGGCTCGTTCTTGATGTCACAGTGGATTAACAGACGGAGTATGGCTAGAGCGTTTCAGGTTCAGGTCATAACTTGTGTGAAGCCCTACCTCAAACTTTGTGAAGAAATAAAAGAGGTTTTAGGTCATCTTCAAAGAAAGCTCAAACTTTTTTCTCTTTCAGTTGGACGCTGACCGAGACGAGGAGGAGGTCTTCTGTGACATCGGCATGACTTTGGACAATAAGCTGTTTCCCTCCAAAGAGCCTGCAGCTGGTAAGAAGAAAATTTGTTTTTGTAAAGCACTGAGACACCTCAAGGCATTTTATGGTCACACATAAAACTAGTATTATCCCTAATAAGCCTTTAAAGAAGGTAAACAGCACCAATTAATATAAATGTAACTGCTCCTGTCTTGTCTAAATCACAAATACGTCTCTTCGGGACAGATTTCTGTCTTTATCATGATTTGTTCCTACAATCTGACACCTCAAATGAGAACAGGATTGAAAACAACCAACCTCATGAACATATCAAACTGCCAATGAGACAACTAGGATGAGCTGTGTTAGCGATCATGTAGTTTTGGCAAATAAAACATTTATAATTAATTAAAACATGTTTATGTGTTGCAAAAAAGATGAATGCAAGAGCTAAATGCAGAATAAATCATATGTATAAAATATCCAGCTTATATAAAAACTCATGTTCTGTTCTCGTTCATGCTCCCTGGAAGAAAACGTTGCAAAAGGAAAATCCAAATCGTCATTTTCCTGAGATCATCACCCCGATCTTTGCTTGGTTTTGATTGATCTACTCGTGAAACAGCGTTTGCTAACTTTAATTTAAGGCTATAAAGTAATTCACAGTATAAACACGCTTAGCAGAACAACTGGTTTTAAATTACTGTTTATGTACAGTTATGGATTATAGAAAGCTAAAAGTTGACTAACAGACCAACCCTCCTCTGAATTAGTTAACGTGATTACAAAAATGCAAGCATAGGTATATTCAACTAAATATATATATGACTATATCAAAAGGGAAACTTTTTATGAATGAAGTGAATTAGCCCTGTGATGTCCAGGGTCACACTGCCTCTGGCTTTAGGACTGCTGGGATAGATATTCCAGTCTTAATAATAAACACATGCACTCACCAAATCCTCATTATGCGTCTTCTGTTAACAAGCTTGCCCGAAGACTAAAGCTAGAGATATTTCCTGTGTATTTTTATTCTATTTCATTTTGTTAAAGTATAAATTATAAAAGAAAATCTAATACATGGTTCACTCCATTTTTATCAACGCAGTTTCTCAGGAACGCCTTGAGGGAATCTTTTCATATTCGGCACAAATGTTTGACCAACAATTTCTCATCAGCTCATCTTTGAATCCAATTTCAAGAGGTCAAGAATTACCGTTCAGTGTTTTATATTGCTCAGGAACAGTGGGAGGGATTGTGACCGTGCTTTATATTTGGTCTGATAATGAATGGGTGAAACCTTGGATGGCCACCTTGATGGCCATCTGTGGAGTCCACATTTTGGATTTTACAATTACTTTGCAGCAACTCTGAACACTTAAGACAGTGTCGGTGCCTGCAACTCTGTCAATCAACTTTAACTACTCATGTGAACAAAAACTAGTAACTGTGTGTGGCAGAGAGACAAATGTGAGGCTGTATAATGAAGAGGAAGGCGATGTTTACAGTAATAGATTTTTAATGATGATGAAAAGGCTGCAGTTGACTCAAACCCCATCATACCTACAGTCCCTCTAAAAAATATCCTCAGGCCAAACGTACATGTGCACAGTGCACAAATGCTTCTCCAAAATAGTCCACATTCATAAGAAGGAAAAAAAGTGAAAACCAGAAACATCACCCACCAGCTGCCTGCTTACCACACAGGTCGGCATAGCAACCAGTGAAGCAGGGTTATCCGTGCTTTGTGAGAAACACAGAATCAACAAGGTTAGACTCAGCCTGAGCACTCAGACAGTTACAGGTTATATATTATGTAAAACCTGACGATGTACTGTCGGAGACGCTTTCCCGTCGGGACACACGTCATGTTTGAGTGAAAGGTACAGTGTGATCAGTCAGTGCCCTGCAGGTGTTTCTCCACCGATTTCATAAGTGATAAACAACAAGTTTTGGTTAAAATAAAAATATTACCATTGGCACAGGACTGATCTGGCAAAAAGTATCTGGTTTTGTTTGCAGAGCTCTTATCAAATTTACACCTACGCTTTATTAACATAAAATGTGCCCACACAACACATTGGTTTTTTGTAGAGCAAAGTTTGCATAAATCTACTGAATCATGTTTTGGTAAACTGGTTGGTAAATGTGTTAATAGTGGTTCCGTTACTTTTTGTATGTCGCAACAAGACTGAAAATGTTTACTGAAGCTAAAAGCTGATGACTCCTGGATACAGAAATATAAATAGATCCATATTAGTTTGTGACATCTTCTTGAGAATATCAAGAAAAAAGCAAAATAGTTGAAAGCATCCGATAAATAAAGCACTGGAAATACTGGAGTGGAAGTGTGTGATGGGAGACTCTGGGTCGTAGAGAGGGTTGTATGCTACAGGGATTACAAAGCCTTCTGAGAACATCTTGTGTCCGTGGGACTTTATAAATATAACTGACTAGGAAATCTGCTAGCTTAACGCCTGTGATTCATCATATCATGTTACATAGCTCAGACACAGCTGTGCCACAGCAGGAAGCAGAGTAGGGATTCAAGGGACAGATTATAAGCACTGGCTATTTGACAACCAATCAAACTGCCCGTTTTCCTGGATATTTGCCTGCAGTGAGGAATTGAAGTCTAATTGACCCTCAGACCACCCATATGCCCGCTTTCCATCACAATCTGTACATTGAGTGATAAAGGCCAATCAGTTAATATGACTGAGGAAGGCCAACATTCCCACAATCCTTCACATCAAAATTGCCTCTTGCAACTTGACAGCTGCCTGACACACTTCTGCTGATCCTCACAGCACACTTGAGAGCAGTCTGCTTCACAGCACAACTTAAAAATAACAGAAATAGGAGGGAAACTGTACCTCACACTACTTGAGCGATGCAGAATCTTCAAAAATGGTTGCTCCAAATGATCTTTGCAGGAATCGGATCTTTATTAAGTAAAAATATTATACTACCAGTAGACTCTCACAAAGATTGCATATGTACGATAATTAATGTGCCCTTTCAGATGCATTTATATGTGTGTACATGACAGAGACTCCCAGTAGGTGTTAACCCAGGAATCAAAAGAAAAAGCAAGAGGAGTGCATGCAGTGAAAGATTTATTTTTGTAACACGCTTAAGAAGAAAAAAGAGATCTCCGGGTCACGTGGGTGTGCATTTTCGCTTCAACTTTACTGTTTCGTGGATCAGCGGATGCCTTTAATCTGCACCAATCTGCTGATGTAGAAGAAGATGCGGGAGACAAAACGATCAAGTGAAAGCTAAAAATAAATAGGCTGAAGTTAAGGTCACATCTAAAGATTGCTGCTCAGTCCATCTGCTGCTCCTAGTACCAGAGGAGGAGAGGGGAGGCCGCTGCTGTCCCGCAGCCTCACCTCCTACGTGATTATTACGGAAGAAAAATGTCCTCTCCAGTGGATATTAAGCATACTCTCTATTCTACTGCAGATGTATGCATGCCAGACTCAAGTGCTGCTGACAAGTGTGGCCTCTACCTCCTGCACGTCACTGGTTCCATCACAGCAAAACAAAACCCTCCACACAGTCATACCTCAGCCGCTCCCTTTGCAGGGGCAAAATGCACTCTGACATGTTGCCGGCTCTTAGATTGTGAACTGTTTATCATAATGCATCTAAGAAATTCTCGTCTCCCTCAAATCCACTTGACGGTCTGAAGCTGTATCATCACACAATCTAACTCTGTTCTCTAATCAGCAGGCACTGAAAAAAAAAACCTGTTGA
The DNA here is from genome assembly GCF_965226115.1 of Aulonocara stuartgranti. NCBI lineage: Eukaryota > Metazoa > Chordata > Actinopteri > Cichliformes > Cichlidae > Aulonocara > Aulonocara stuartgranti. The sequence goes on from NC_138954.1 coordinate 10,374,243, forward strand.
GGGGAAGTGTTGTTCACAGCCCATTTCCACTGTGGAAGGGGATGACGTTGCCATGTGTTTGAATTTATCACTGCATCTTCTCCTGTCTGCTTTCTGACAGCAGGAACTTCAGGCTCTGTTCAGGTTTAGGTGTTTATGATAGCAAAATTAACTTAGATGTAATGCTGTTATGTTACATGCAAAATGCAGACGTGCACATGTCCTCTGCAAAATGAAAGTGGCTTGTGATTGTGCAATCTGTGTGTAATATATGTAAAATCTACACATGTCAAACAAAAGAGGAAAGTTTGTACTTTTCTGTGTTTGCAGTACTGGAAGTATTGAGACATTTTACGTAGTGTCTGTTATGTTTGTGGACCTTATATTGTGAGTTACTATTGCTGTTGGACCTATAAATGACCAAATCTGAAAAAGAGTTGGTAAAGAGGATGTAATCAGCCAATACTCACAAGCTTGGTTAGCAAGCAGCATCTAAAAACTGTACAAGGACAATGCACTGATACAGACATCTGCTAATCATGCTAAATACCATACAAATAAACAGAAACACAGCCTTCTTTGAACTTGTTACGTTCCCCTGAGGGGTCTAGGCGGGGAGGGGGAAGTAACAAAAGTGACCGGGTCAGAAAAAGGAGTCAGGGAGGCAAAACAGTTAAATAAAACAGTTTTATTGAAGTAATTCAACTAAAAGAGACGGACAAGCCGTTATCACCATAAAAGAAACAAACAAAACTCAGGCGTCGGTCAGTAAGGCAAAAAGTCAAAAGGAAAGCGCAGCTCACTAGCTGGAAACACCACAAGACACTCAGCTCACTAGCTGGAAACACCACAAGACACTCAGCTCACTAGCTGGACCCACACAAAATGGCACTCTGGCCCAGAGCTCACCCTGCTCTGGGCTTAAATACCCTTAATTGCTGATGGGAGTCAGCTGTACAGGAGGGAAAGGTGGCATCTCAGGCAGGGGAGGTAGTGGGACACGCCCACACAGGCACCCTCAGGAGAGAGAGAGAGGCTAGGGCCGTAACACCCCCTCCCATAAATGCAAACCCATGGTTTGTCAAATCACAATAACCAAAAGTGAGTCCATAGCCGTGTCAGGACGAAATGCAGGCTTTCCACCTACCAAACCGCGTAGCAACGGTTAGGCGTTGCCCGCGGAAGCTGCCAACCCCATCTCAATGGGTTCAAAATACTTCCTGAGGGTGGCCGCAGACCCTCAAAACAATGTCTCATGTGATAGCCAGGGCTTTTTTGAGCCATCACATGTGGAGAACACAGCAGGCAGTCAGAAGACCTTACTGCAACAGTTTTCAGACGATTGCTCAGGTCACGGGTACAGGCATGTTTGTTAGTCAGGGGTGCAGGTCTGAGTGGTGGTGTTATACATGATCTGTCCACCTGCAGGTCATTTTGAGGAACTGGGACATTGTCAACCAGCAGCAGCTCAGGGTTAGGTGACCTCTCACACTGACTACATGACACGATTGAGCAATTATGCTCCAAGTGTAGCCTTTTACTAGGCCTGGCAACCTTGTCGGTTTGAGAACCACGACTAACTTTTCTCAAAGCAGGCCCTTTATATTATTTAAGTCACTGAATCAATTTACAGAGGTGAGGCTAAGCAGACACCTTCCTCTGTGTGCAAATGCGTCAAACCTGGCATGACCCTAAATCTCAGCCTTAACAAAATCCAAACGCATGGAAGCATTTATTGATAAAGTTTTGCATTTTAATGTGCGAGTATATAGGAACTGATTCACTTTTGAAGACAGGCCTGAATCATAATTCGAGGATCTTCCGTTTCTGGCACTTTTCCATTGGTTTTACTTTTCAGCTTTTGATGTCAGCTCTTGTGTGCACACCAGTATTGGATGTGGGTTGTACAGTGAAGCTTCTGTAGATCTGGCTTGTTCCTGCACATAGGATGCTTTTATAGGAAAAACTTCTAGGAAGTTTGAAATTGCATGAATGCCCATCTTAGGGAAGATGCTGGTGTTACGTGGCGCTTCCTCTGATGGTGGGGGTTTTTTTCCTGTTGAAAACTTAAAATTGCACAGAAATAGCAGTGAAAGGTAGTAGATAGAGCAAAAATGATGATGCAAATTAGACCTCGTTTATACAAAGATTAATATTTAATTTCTTTTTTTTTTTGCCAGGTTTATGATATTTAAGGTTTCCCAGTAAAATCTTGCTGAGCATCAAGACTCTGATTAATAATTTTAAACCTAAAAGTAATGAAAATAATATAAAATAAAAAATACATTTTACATGGAGATATGTTAATCACTGTTTGGCTCAGCCTCAAAATCTAATGCACAGTGACATAAATAACAAGAAACCTAATAAGAGCTTTACCTCAAACAACAGACGACTAATTCAAAACTAGCCAAATGACGTTTTTAAGATTGTTGTGGATTTTTCTGTCTGCAGGTCCCAGTGAGCTGGATCTCAGTCTTCTTGGTGAAACAAGCAGTCTGGCAGATGTTGCCTGTAAGGATGATGAGGTAAGATCGCAACAATGAAAACTATCTGTTTGACTTTTTTTCTGGTGGGATTTAAAAGCTTCAACAATAACTACGTTTTCTGCTCCACTGGGTTTTGCAGAAGTTTAAAAAAAAACAACTTTTCACATGAATAATATAAAATATGTAAAATACTAAATTACAGAATCAAATTACATTTTCAGAAATGGCAAACAGTAAACCCATCATCTGAAACGCTGAATGACTGAGCGCTGAAAAAGCCTCAAGATGGTGAATATTGTTGTGTAATGCTTGGCTGCCATTCAGACAAGCTTCATTCCTCCACACTCTCCTGCAGTCAGTAAAGTGTAACCCTGACCTCCATCTCATTTCCCGCCTCCAAATGTCTGGAAACAAATTGCCTGTCTCTCTCGGTCGGTTCGCCTTTCTTTGACTTCATTCTTCCAACTTTTTTTTCCCTTTGAAGTGTTTATGGAGGTTGTTTATTGTTGTGTAAGTTTTCCAACCAGGCAGAGTTTTCTGGGTATAGACACTCTCTCAGCAGCACACCTCTTCACGTTTATTCAGTCCATTGAATTCACACTTGGGAGCTGCTCCTGACTGACTCCATTTCTTGTTGGCTGCTCAGCTGTGTTGGATTTGGGAGTATTTTTCTCAGCAGTAATTCACTCATAGTGGGATGAAAGGCTTTTTCAGTCTCCCCCCTCCCTCTCTTCTTCTCCTGTTTAATAAGATACACCTTTACGTTTTAAAGTCTGTTTTTATTCACGCCTTTTGTATTTTTCTTCAGGAGCATCAGTAAAGTTGGTGTAAAGATTCATCAGCAGGGGGATTTAAATCCTGGGGTTGCTTGAACAGGAACAAAGTATTTTTAAATGGAAAGCACCACCTACAGCTTTTACTTTTGTTACTTGTTACTATTGGCTACACCACCTTTCAGTTTCACCTAACGAGAACAGTAACTTTTTGACCACATTTGTGTTACATATTTGCCTCCTGCTCTATTGACTTTACTTCATTTCATGTTGATAGCTCTTTAATTTCCCTCAGAGTGAAAGCTGAAGCCAAAATAAAATTGAGTTGTTGCTGTTTTTTTCGGTTTGTCACACTGTCATCATTCTCTTTTGTAATGTGCTGCTACTTTTCTCAAGTTCTACATCTCTTATTGGTACTTCTGCTCTACACATCTAGCAATCACCCAAATACAAATGTGCACTCCACCGATGTTGTTCATTCGACTGGATACCCAAACAACATCGCTGTAATCTAACAAAGCTTGACAGGATCTTTCAGGATGAATGGGGCAAAGTGCCTGAATCCAGACAGGCTTGTGGAGATTTCACCTAGCCCACAGTCCTGATGGATCAGCTGATACAGCTGATAATCTCAGTGCTGGCCCAAATCGCTTGATGGCCCAGTTTATACCCTTCTAAACATCCAATTGCGAAATATATTGAGTGCAATATTTAAGTCACTTTAGCTGTTTAAGTTGCTCCTGTTCCTACTATCAGCTTTGCATAGAAGCAACTCAGCTCAACTCAACTATCTGCTTTAAGCTGATAGGAATGCAATAGTAACTCAAATAATCAGCTATTACAACCATATGCAGAAGAGCATCGTTGACGCAGATAGGCTACAAGAGCAGAAGACCACACTGGTCTCATGAGTCTCGATTTCTACTCTGACATTTAGAAGGTAAGATCAGAATATGGTACAAACATCCATCTAAGTTGGTGGCAGTGGTGTAAGCGTGTCAGGGATAATTTTTTTGGCACACCTTGGATCCCTTAGTATCAGCTGACCATTGTTTAAATGCCAAAGCCTACCTGAGTATTGTTTTTGATTGGTGAGTGTTTATGATGGGAGAACACTTTATGTCAACTATAATGGTCTTGGCTGAACTGAAAGAAACAACAAATTGTAAGGGGGTACAAGGGATGAAACACTCAAAGCCAAGAATAAGCAAAGAAAATGGTGCATCCCTAAGAAACATCAAACACTGGAGCTACAAAAAGGGCTGGTGTCTAAGAGACATCCATTTATCAGCTTTCTGAGATGGACCTAGTACATTGTCCTAAAGTTCTTCTCAGCCAGACACACAGTGTCTATACAGTTAAAATTATTGATATCCTTATTATCAGCCTCATAAACAGAATTACTCTCACAGCTGGTTCTCTGAGACCTGAAAGCCAGAATACTGCTGAGTGTCTCCAGAGCTTCATGGCCAGCTGCGATTTCCTAATAAAACAATCTTTGTCGTGACGGACAAAAGCGAACTTCATGTGAGGATGGTCGATAATTATTGACTGATGTCACGTAGTCGCTTCGAGACCAATGATGAAGTCCGCTCAGTGAGGGAACCGTAAAACGGACATTGCTGCCGGCTCACTGAAGTCAGTGATTCTCCCATTTAACCCTTCCTGTGTGGAGCGGTGACACAGTTCTGCCTCTGCAGTCGAAAGGCACCGTGCCACCTTGTCAACCCATATTTGTGCCCCCAAATATGAAAAGGAGAAAGACTTTGTTAGAGTGTGGACGAAGGAAGGTTGCAGACGAGGGAGACATCGAGACAGAGTGGCTATTTTTGGTCTCTGGTGTCAAATGTCTTGGACGCTTCCTCCAATTATTTCTGACTATCTCTAATTTATTCATGATGGAGGGACACCTACTGTACAGGTATATTTTCTAAGGTACTAATTTTTGGTTTGAGGTTCTTAATCCCTCTTGGTTACTGGCACATCTAAATAATCTAAATATTATTTCTATCATTTTTAGGAGAAATAACAACAGAAAAACAAAAAGCAAACAGCAAAATGAGAAGGGAAGAAGGGGTTATAGTGGGACATCTTTGTGCTTCATCACAGTAACCTTTGTATTAGATGTGTCTCTGTAGACTACTAGCCATGGTTGTGCTTTGAGTGATATGGATTAGTAGTTACCCTGGTAAACAGTAATAAGTAATGCTATACTTTTAATTACATCGTAATTAAAAGTACGTAATGCAACTTATTAAATGTGATTACTTTTATATCAAACTATTTAAACTGGTGAAAAATGCAGAGAAATCCTCTAACTGCTGTGAATGTTTCCTTTTGTCATATTCTGCTGTGTGAATGGTCGATTAATTTGACCAGATACAAAGGCAGGATGCACAAGACAGGCATGAAACTCAAAGCAAGCCTTTAATCCTGTTAATCCAGAAAATAAACAAAAATGCATCTGCTCACATGAATCGGAGGAGAATGCAAGTATTTCAGAAAAGAATTTCCTTTCAGGGGATTTTTAGAAATGTAGTCAGTGACATTAAATGGGTACTGTCCAGAAAAAGAACATTTTTTGATCGTAACATGTTGGAAAATCTGCTTTGAAAAGTTTGAAGCTTACAGCCGACGTAGTCAGCTTGGAGGAAACAGTTACAGTTTCAAGAGCCAAAAAATGAAAACACAAAACATTTCAACTTACTCAGCAGCCTTAACCACAAAGTCTCCACTGTTCATCTGCATATTTGCTATGTTGCAAACACAGCTATCTCCAGGTTAGAGATGTCTTGACAGACTTTCATATTTAGCAATGTATTGATTTTTTTCCTATCTTTTATAGTTTTAGCTGATAAAGGCCAAAAACATTTAAAAGAATAGACTTGACATGCACAAATATGGAATATCGTGTACTGAAGCAACATGGTTCATTATACAGTAGGACCCGCTTTTTAAATTGGTAACCTCTTGCAGACGTGTGCATCGTTACAACGATCAAAACTTTTCAGCTTGTTGCAAATGAGAAAAGTTTGACAAGAGCACTACTAATTTAAAAAGAGCATTGGATGTTTTTTTCACCTCAGTTGTTAATTACACAACAAAAGTAACAAGAACACTTCTAACATGATCTAACGGAGCTCGATCCCTGCAGGGAACTAGAGGAGATTACTGCGGTGACTGTTGGTTTCTTTAAAGGTGAAATGTGTGTAATGGCGTCTTTTGCTTTCATCATTATTATGCGCAGGACAATCATTCCTCAGTCGATGTGATCGTATCTGTTAATCAACATGACAGTTCAGTATTGTGGTCCTGTGGTTTGAAAAGCTGAGATGACAGCCACAGTTTAATTAGATTATACAGATGACTCATGAAGAGAGTCTCATGTGAGGGAATTGGTTTTAGAAATGAAGATGGATGGAGAGGCATCCTCCACTGCTGCTAACAAAGTCATCATCCTGTTTCGTCTGAGGGATTTTGAGCCCCACTGGTGGGGTCGCATCTAGACGTGATGATGTCAGCCCGGATGCCACTTTGGAAGCGGCAGAGCAGGCTGTACTGGGTCAATAAACATCGGCGGTAAACTCCAGCTTCCAGTCAGGAGTTTCCAGTGTTCTCCTCAACACAGCGGTTTGCTGCGGAGGCAACATTAAGAATGGGGATGGTATGTGAATAGATAGGCCGTTAAGAGAGCAGGCACCATGGTGGGCATGGAATTTGCACAAATTTGCAATAAACCGTTGTCCATCACAGGCAACAACCAGCATCCCCAGCACGGTGTATCATTAACAGACTGCAGCTGCTGTCCTGCACCACTGAGATACTGAGGAGATCTTTTGTCCTCTGGACCACATAGCCCACATCACAGAAGGGGAAAGGAGACAGAGACAATGACTTGTTGCCATGACTCTCTACAAACCAGCACCAAGTCTCTTGATGCTGGTTGCAGTAGCAATTTTTTCTTAATCTGGTTTTGTGTAAAATCTTATGACAGTTTCTATATAGATATTGCTCCATAGAGGAACATTTCTCTATCTGTATGATCTATATCTATCCAGATGATGATCTATATGATTGCTTCTTGTATTATTTGTCTGTATGGTAGCAACCCTTCAGACTACCTGCACCTTAACTTACCTCACCTAGTAAGCATTGCACACATCCTCTAACAGGGACAGGTCTTGTTAGTGATAAACTTAGACTGTCACTTCAATATTGTAGTTTCTCACTTTTTTGTTTGGTTTCATCCATCTACCTACCTACGTATCTATCCATCTATCAGCATGTCTGTCTGCCATCATGTAAAAAAAGAGTACCCCATAATTCAGTTGCTTGTTGCTCCACCTTTAGTATCATTAACTCAAAGTAATCATTTCCTGTGTAACTATCAGTTTCTCACATGGTTGTGGAAGAGTGTTGACCCACTCTTCTTTACAATGTTGCTGCAGTTTGTTTGAGGTTTGAGAGCATTTATTTATGCACAGCTCTCTTAAGGTCCTGCTTCACCATTTCAGTTAACTGGACCATTGCAAAACCTTATTTTTGCTGTGCTTGGAATCATTGTCCTGTTGCACTTTCCCTAAACTTTAGCCAGGCTTTATCTGTCAGACAGATGGCTCAGAATGCTCTGACTCTAGAATACTTTGGTATACAGAAGAGTTCATGGTGGACTCAGTGACTCCAAGGTGCACAAAATAAGCCCAAATCATCATCCCTTCACGACCTTGCTGGACAGTTAGTATTACGTATTTGCTGTTATGCTTTGTTTAGTTATCTTCACAAATAGAATGTTCCATCCGGAGGGCATTGTTCCAGAGGTCTTGTGGTTTGTTTGGTGGTTTGTACAAAGTTTGTGCAACTTTGTGAACCTAAGCCATGCTTCCATGTTCATTTTAGAAAAGAGAGGCCTTCTCCTTGAAACTCTTCCAAACAAGCCATAATTGTTCAGTTTTTTTTTCCAAAGTATTCTCGAGCATTGCACAGTCTGACCAAACTGCTTTCACAGAGCTGCTCACACAGGCTGGTAATTTGGCTAGCAGCACCCAGTTGCTTCTTATACTCTTCTTATACCCTGCGGAATCAGCAATGCTGTACTGTGAAAACTTTATTACATGACTGTATCTATTAATTTCTTAACTTTCCACGTGTGGCATCAATAGATCAAAATATAAATTTGTCCCCAACTTTGTTTCATGACCAAATCTCGTGACCAGCCTCTGCTGTACTTTGTCATGACATAAAGTAGGGCTGTGCGATATGACCAAAATCTCAAGAATGCTATCATCCCGATAACGATATAAATCACAAAAATGTAACATTTTCTGTAAATTCTGTGAATCTCGGGCAGCTCGACTTGCGGGAAGTCTTTCCAGCTGGAGTCGAGTGTTTTAACCGATGCATGAAACGAGACATTTTTAGACATAAGTTGTAAGGGCCGCCGTTTTCTTTGTGAGTATTTATTACACGGCGTGCTGCGGGGAAAAGCCTATTCTAACGTTTGAGTCTAAGGTTTATTTTTTAGCACCTGGCGGCTCTTTTTTAATTCTCATCCGTAATTAATCTGCTCTTTCACGTGACTCAGTTTATTTTGAAAAGTCTCAACAGGATCTTGAGCTTTATTGTGAAAGGTTTGTGTGGAACATAAACAAGCGGACACGCGATGCTGTTACCGTCGTTGTTGCTAACGACAATGCATAAAAACAGGCACTTGTCCGTCTGTAGTGTGGTTACATTAAATATAAGAGAAAGAGAGAACTTTAAGAAATTAATATAGCCACTACAGTGACCATCAAAACGATGAAAAAATATTGCCGTAAACAGTTTATTTTGCGACACCACGAAACAAACGATAGCGTAAAATGAAACGATAGACGTTTTTATGTCGTTATCCAATCTATATCGTTATATGAACAGCCCTAGCATAAAGTATAATTTACAGACATATTTTATATACAAATAATAAAAGGTTGTTGCTGAGGGACACCATGAATTTTCCATACGTCCCACACTCAGATGGATGTTTTATATTAGTTTTTGCCTCATTTATAGGGATCTAAGAAAAAGCCGGATGCCTTTCCAACATCGGTTGACAGTTATATTTGGTAGTGCACAGTGAAGATTCTCATAGAGCTGCTCATACAGACACAAGCTTTAGGTTTTGAGATGTTTGTGTAGGAGTATGTGTTTGTGACATCTAGCAATAACATACAGTCTTCACATCATGAGAATTTAAAAAAAAAAAAGTTGTCTTGTTGTTGTTGGTGGATTTTACAGCGGCTCGTGTGTGGTTACCTGCATGTTTCATCTCCATCACGTGGACTCAATGCTCGCTGTGCATGTGTTTCTCTCTGAGTCATCAGACCAGTTGGTGTACCCACATGCCAAGCTGGCTTGTCGTTGGCACCCAGCACTCCCCCACACTGACGGCATTTATTTAACAGGAACAGTGCTCTCCTTCACTTTACGTCACATCTCTGCTCTTCTCCAATTTCAGCTTCACATTGACCTCACCGCAAAAAGCCAAATGTATAAATCATAACCAGGCGACAGAGCAATGTGAAGTCAAGAACCAGTAATAGATGGAAACATAAAGAGAAGTCATCCTTCCTTTAGTCAACAGTCTGCAGTTGATGTTTAGCTGCTTTCTGATGTGTTTCCTGGCAGGCAGCCCGATCTCTCTACGACTCTCCGCACTGCAAACTGCTCCATAAAACACAAGAACAACTCATCTTACTTTACTTCTCTAAGAATTGAACAATACAGTATGTTTCACATGAAATCCAGGTAACAACTGAGACTTTAGCAGTTCACCTTAGGGCAGGGCTGCCCAATCCCGGTCCTCGAGAGCTACTATCCTGCAGCTTTTAGATGCATCCCTACTCCAACACAGCTGAATCAAATGGTTTGATTACCTCTTCAGCATGCCATCATGTTTGGCAAAGGCCTGATAACAAGCCATTCATTTTTGTAACATTTTTGACTAAGGATCTGTGATACACCTGTTAGACAAGTTATTTGCTGGCTAACAGAGAGTTCACACAGTATTTAGGTTCACTTTCAATGTTTTTCTCTCAAATGTGAGGTTGGAGGCTCAGTTTTCTCACATGCCTTTTGGTGGGAACTGAAGAAAAGTATGGAGGTGATTAAGCATATAATGTATTGTTTAGACTAGAGACAATTGTCTTTTTTTTTAAATGTGTTGAGTCAAGACTTGAATAGTTTCTACTGCCAACAAAACACTAGTGAGGAGCTCATGTTTGTTTTTTTCTTTACACTCCTACAAGCAGGTGCTTGACTGACTTACAGTTTTCTGTGTCCTTTTGAAATTATTCATTTGAATTTCTTCATCTCAACCTGTAGTAATTGCTGATACTATTTAATGAACTAATGAACATTTATTTAAATAGCACTTTTCGCATACATAAAAGTCACAAAGGGCTGAACAACAGTTACAACACAATATCAAAAGTGACCCATGTTAAAACAGAGTAAAAATAATTAAAAACATAGATTAAAAAAAAAAAAAGAATGCAAGCAGAAGGAAAAGGGTTTTTTTAAGACTCCAAAGACTCAGCTGATCTGAGCTGGAATGGTAGACTGATCTGGAGCCTTAGTGCTAGGCTCTTCCTTAGCTTTAGTCTTATACAAGGGATAACCAAAAGACCTTAGACAGTGAGCAACAGTGCATTTCACAAGAAGCTGAGATAAGTAGTCCGGAGCATGTCCATTTACTGCTCTGCATGATGCAAGTGTGAGAATTTAAAAATGAATTCCAAAATCAACTGGGAGCCAATGTAAAGAGAATAAAATCAGTCTTATGCAAGCTTGCTTGCTGAAGTGTGTAGGAGTCTGGCACCAGCATTTTGTATCGCTTAGAAGTGTGACAGAGATGATTTGTCTAAGCCAGTATAAAAGGCATTACAATAACTCAGGTGTAATCATACTAACGCATGAGCATTTTTCTCTAGTTCAGAGGAGAAGACTACAGCTCACAACTGAAAATGGCCTCAGTTTTGTCACAGTTTAAAACAAGGCAATTATTGGAGAGCCAATCACTAATCCGGGATGAACAATCAGGGTGGACAGTCAATCCAGCTGGTGGGACATGACCAGCTGAATGTCATCAGCATGGAAATGATAAGAAATGCCAGAAAAAGACTGAATGATGAAAGAGAACAACAGGGGACCCAGGAATGAACCTTGTGGAACCCAAAGGTTAAACAAGCAGTGTAGCAGGAGAAGTTTCTCACCCTAGAAGAAGAAGTCCTTTCAGATAAATAGGAGGAAAATCAGTCTAGTGCTGATCCAGCCAAAACTTTTAGCCTATTAAGTAAAATATTGTGGTCAACGGTATCAAAGGCCGCACTGAGGTCAAGCAAAATGAGCACAGAACAATTCCCTGCATCAGATCCCATTACAAGATGATCACAGAGACTGAAAAGAGCAGTTTCAGTGGAGTGTCAGCCCCTCAAACAGTCCTAAAATAATGAATAATGACCTCAGTGTATCTCCATTCCTTATACTTTCAAATTAATGTCTAAAAGGGTCCCTGCTCTTATACCAGAAGTATCACACCTGCGATACTGTCACCTGTGTTCGAGTATTCATTTTATCCATTTTTCTCATCACCTATTCAGGTCTTAATGTTCCTGTCTGCTTCTGCCTTCATCGGACTGTTAAATCATAAGAATTAAACACATTATAATGGTAGCACTTGAGTAATTAGTAGGTAATGCATGCCAGAGTGATCCAGATGGCTGAAGCTGAGGAGCATAGTAATGAAAAGGAAAATCTGCACAAATGACACTTGGGATTTTTTTTTATTTTAGTTTATTATTTTTAACAGGCTGAAGCAGTTTGCATCCACTTAAAGTGACAAAGTTTTCTAGCCAGCTTTAGAGCTCAATTTGCCGTGAGGTCGTTGCTCTGCCATCACAGTTTACTGAGAGACATTTCCTCAAGGCTAGCACCATGTGATTGCTCTGTAGGGACACTCAGCCCAATCTCTTTTTCAAATACATACTTTATCTCTTCTAGAAGATGGTTTACAGTCTGTCTGAGCTACAGTGTTGCAAATCAAATATGTTTATACCCAATCTGAACAGCCAATACAACATCCTGGGTACCTGTTTAAAATAGGGGAAAACAGTCTATACTTTCAGGCAGCATCTCTATGTTGTTGCTCATGAACAGCGCCAATAGTTGTACAACAAAAAAAAAAAGGGAAAGCACAAACCTTGAGACCTCGCTCTCCCTCACAGTGCTTTCAATCATGCCACAAAATTGCTGTTAACATCAGGTTGTCAGTTTCAGGAAGTTGCTGAACAGTCAAACACAGACACCCCTAATAGGACATCAGAAATATGTCGAGGTAGGAGTGATTTCCAGAATCACCATCTGACAAGCAGTTCACACAAAGAAGAAGAAGAAGCCTTTTTCTGTGTTCTTTTGTCGAATGCTATGGGCATGACCAGCGGTATATGGACAACCTGTGTTTTTGGCCTTGCTTCTACAGGATTCAATCTTTCAGCATGACAATTCCCTTGTGTACAAACCTGGAGCTATTAACAAGTTGTTTTTGAGCATGATGTCTGGCCTTCACGCAGCCCTCACCTCAGCCTAACCCATTACCTTTGAGGTGAACTACCAGAGAAACTTTGGCAGCCAATATCGCACCAATTCTCCTGCGGTTGATCGAAAGTAACCTTGTGCAGGCAGGGCCGAAAACCTGAAACCAGAAGTCTGGATGATTGTAGTAGCTTGTTTAATGCTATCCAAGTCTCACAGCTGTGGAAATTCACTATCCTCTTTCAAATGTGCTTATTAAAACTCATTATTTGATGGAATTTTCTAAACTACTTCTCACCTTCTTAGATTGTTTTTGAAAGTAGCTATTACTATTAATTATGGGTGTATCTGTTTATAAACAAATACACTGGGGCATATGTGGAAAGCATGTGGAGCTGCACAAACACAGTATTTGAAACATATTTTGGAAAAATATGAACATAAATAAAACCTAAAGACCTTTATTTCTCACTTTCTTCCAGGTTGAAGAGGAGGAAGAAATCGGATACGCCGAAGGAAACACAGAAAGTGAGTTGAGGAAATAACTGCTATTTGATTTTCAGTTTAAAAAGGAGCAAAGTAACACTCTTCCTACTTTTCCACCATAGTCCCTTTTGCCTGCAGTCGACTCAGTCTAGCATTTCATCACAAAATGTTTCATCTCAGTAAATGCCAAGTGTCATGTAACCATTTTTCACCACAATGAACCGCTCCCTGCAGCCGTGTATGTGTGTGTGTGTGTGTGTGTGTGTGTGTGTGTGTGTCAGCACTGTTCTGCATCAACAGTATTGATTGTGTAATACGAGGGGAGGCTCATCTGTTGATTCACTGTCGCCACTTAGACCTGATGTTTATCTCATTATCCAACAGTACAAACTGTTTTCATTATTATGTTACTGGTATGATTCTTGCTACCAACCCAGCCATGGGGAAACCGTGTGCCAGTGTACTCATGATAAATGAGGAGGGTTGCGTCAGGATGGGAATCTTTGCCAAATCAAGCATGCAGCTCATCAGGAATGTGACTTCTGTAACGGATCATTCGGGCACTGGGTTAAGGACGACCACCCCCTGTGCTGTTTTCAAACAGGGTGGAACTGCTGGCCAAAGGCAAAGGGGGGGGGGCCTTTTCAGATACAGCAAGAGGAAAGGACAGGAAGGAATAAGAGGAGGTTGAGAATAGGAACTTTATATTTAGTGACTGATGTAGTACATGGAGACTTGCAGAGGGTTAGTGACAGAAGAAGATGCTAGGGGCAGGATGGAGGCAGATGTGCCTGTGCCAAATGAAAGAAGAAGATTTTTGCTACCACTTGATATTTTCTATTTGGATTTAACAGTTTTTTCCAGTGATTCCACAAGAGTTATAACTATTAGTGAGCTGTGCCTCCACGGAGCATGAATTTACCAGGATGATGTCATTGCAATTGCCAAAATCATAAAGTTGATCAACTGTGCAAAAGCAGTGTGTCTGAGCACACCTGTATTTACTGCGTGATAAAGTTAGAAGGTTACAGCTTCTGTTTCATGTAAACAAACTGCCGCTGTTTACAAAATGTTTTTCCTCGGAAAACTAAACAGGAAATATTAAAACGCACAAGTCAAATGCTTATCGCTTTAGCTCTGTGCACAAGTATTGCTCACAAAACCTTTCCTACTTAGCATCCGGGGTAATGCATGGGGAAACTGCAAATATATGCTTAATTAAAATTCTGTGGTAGGGTGTAACAACAGAACACACACCATCAGCCAATCACAAAAGGAGGAAAAACACAGGAGACGAATCGGCCACACACAAAGGGAGTCTCACCCCTATTGCACATGCTCGATTCCTCTCCTCGTGAATTAGTCCCCTTAGGGGATGAACAGACAACAGGAGGGAGATGTCGTCAGCTAAATAAACTGTGCCATTACATGTTTTGTTATTACCGCGGCTGTATTGCATGTTTTATATTTATGGACACTTTTAATTAAGCCTAAAAAAAAAGGTGTTGAGGTTTACTTGTGATGATCAAGGTCAGGTTAGGAGGACAGAAAATGGGCCTTAGAGACACAAGTATATGGGTGTGTGGTTCTGAACCACATGTTAAACTGTGATTTTATTCCCTCTGACAGGTTATTCTACAGAACAGAAGAAACCAAAGGTCATCTTCATGATGGGTAAGAGCTGACAACATGGGCACGCACGGTGATAGAGAGCAGCTGCTGATTGCTCATCAAGCTGCTAGTTAATAATTTACTCTCTCACACACACACACACACACACACACACACACACACACACAAGTCAGACTAGGGAGGAAGTGACAGATATCTTCATCTTACTTGTGTCTGTCAGTAGAAAACAACCCATTTAAACTGATGCGTGTCTACAGTACTTAGAGTTCAACAGCGGTTTGACATTTAGCAATTTATTAGGCACACATAGCCTAAATAAGTCCTCCTTTCAGAGAAATTATGATGACGGAAAGCACGAAGTCTAACGTTACTGATTTGCATATAATTGCACTCTTGGGGCCATTTTCTCAGATTGTGAGAAGACCCAGATCCAGGACTGACAGGCAGGTTTAAATAATGAAAAGCAGGCATTAACTGGCTCCAGAAAGCACATGAAATACAAAAAAGGGGGAAAAAAACAAACAAACCAAGAATCTAAAGGGGCACGAGAAGCCCAGAAAGGGAGATGCTGACACGCTGGAAACAAACAGGGGGAAAAGAAAAGTGAACAAGATTAGATATGGTTGAAGAATGACACATATTTGGAAACAATCAGGAAATCAGAAGGACGACAAAGAGAAGTTAAAACACAGGAGACACACAATGGGATGAATTACCAAAATAACACTGCAAAAAAAACATGATGTAGCAGGTTCGTCTATTTTGCTGAAATTATTTTTTGTGTGGTGTTAATTACCCTCTGCGCCCTGTACGCTCTGGTGACCCACCACCAAACCGGTCATGCTAAATGATTTTACAGGCAGCATAACGTTGTCCATGCCTTCATCATCTTACAATTTAAAGTGTTTTAAGGCCCGTGTTGTCGTGATTTGGTGCTATGTAAACATTTTTTTATTGTAATTTTATATTTGTCACAAAATAGAAAAATGCATCATTGCTGTTTCCAATTTGTGCTCAGTGTTACTTCCAGCCCCTAGAGGAAGAGGTTTTCAGTTTTTTGTGATCAATTAGTATGCCATGACAGTACAGTGAGGCACTGTGGCTCAGTCTGCTAATTGAAGACACGACAGACGTGCAGGTTAATTAGAGATCTGGGACATACAGACCCTCCATTAACCACCGTCAACCCTGCTACCGTGGAAAAACACTAAAGATACGGTCACCAAAAGGTTATTTAATCAGTAGTCTGAGTATGTATGTGTGTGTGCGCTCTCTATCACACCCATATATCAGTGCTAAAATCCCTTTTCATGGACTCTCAGGACAAATCCAGACTGATCTGAATTAACACCAGTTTGTCGGAGGATTTGAAAAACAGACGCTGAGCCAGACCAAAAGCTTTTTCACAGCAGCAGCAGATAATTGGAGGAAAATGTCACCCACAAATGCAACAACTGTCACCTACACTCAGATGTGTCTCCCGAACAAATTTTATACCGTATAATGAGAGGTCAGCCAATCAAGATAACATTTAGGATTTCACTCCATTTATAACAATCTGCGACTGTGCTGTCAGGAAAATAAAATAGAAAGTCTAATTTATTAAAACAGAAGTTAACGTATTTAAAAACAGAATAAAAAAGGGAAAATTTGAAAACTGAGTAATTGGGTTTTTTGTTTGTTTTTTTGTATTTTTGCCATTTTAATTTGATGCCAGCAGCATATCTCAAACAAAAGCTGGAGTAGGAACAGCAAAAGACTAAATAGGTTAATAAGTAACATTATTGCAGATGAAATGAGCATCCGTCATTACTCTGTGACAGACTGCATGGACACACTATAAAGCCAGTAAGACATCAGGGATATCAATCTATCCAGTTAGAAAACAGAAACGACTGCCTGTCTTGGTGCAAGTCAACATGATAACAAGTTAAACAACAAGGCAACCCCCAAAAGTGAATGGTTTTGCAGTGCAATGTGATTGATTGTGATGCCCTTATGACTGATTTTTCTCTAGTTTTCCTTTATGATCATTGTCACTTCTTGGATGTGACTGTTGAGACAGTGGATGGTATCCTGGAGGATCTTTTCACAGACCCGGATCAGCGGATCAGTGAGCTCCTGAGAGCTCACATAATTCAATTATGTTATATTTTTAGTACCAAATCACAGTCTTTACCTGTGAGGTAACAATCAAACGGCCCTCTTTGAGCAAGCACTTGGCGACAGTGCTTGCTAACAGGAAGAAACCTCAGGGAGGGGTCGGGGGCAGAGGAGAGTCTGTGGCACTATTTGGCAGCGTCCCTTGCACCAATGCTTGACATCCCAGAGGTTGTCTGTATACTTCATGTCTACAGAACTTGAGGGACAGTTAATGGCGTCTATGCCTTGATCATCTAAAGAGGAGCACACTAGCAAAAAGAAGAGAAAAAGCATCTGATGTGCTATAAACACAGTTCAGAAGCATCTGTCACAAATTCGTGAAGGCATCATTAATGCTGAACGATATATACAGTTTTTAGTTTACTGCCATTCAGACAGTGTCTGTTTTGCATCCTTCTTATTTCTATTATTTGCTTCTCTTTATTAGCACATTGCTGAACCACATTCTGCAAGTATTTCACAGCATTGGCCCTTACAGAAGCCTATGACATGTCGCACACCGTCCACAGTTGGTGCATTTTGAAACAAAAGCTATCACAATGGAAGACTCGAACTGTTGAGCAGCTGAAATCATTTATTTAGTAGTGTGAAAGACACACTCACAGGAGCTGACGTCCTCAGTTCCCAGATAGACAGATACTGAACTATGTATTAAATTCAGTTTAACAGCATAGACATCTTAAAAGAAGAGGTGATGCAGCACACTGAGAAATCGACTCCTTTCCCCATTTTCATGATCATCACAAGTTCAAAATGAGCAAGTTTTTTATAAGAAAGAAAAAGATCTTTGAAATGCTGTTTTTTTTAGGTCTAGAGTTCATTTTTAAAGAATTCTAGAATTTAAATCATTTGCAAATCACTGCCTTCTGTTTGTATTTACATTTTACACAGCCTCACAACTTTCTTCTGGCTGGCAGCTGTTGAATAAAACCTTCACCGTTCTTGTCTGATCGCTCTTATATCTTTTACCACCCACTGTTCTGCCGGCAGGTTGCTCATAGTGTTGTGTCAAGCAAAGTAGCAGGAGCTCTGTGAACCCTTATGAATATGAGCACGTCATGTATGTATGAAAGGAAGCTGACATGTTTCATTTTTTGTTTGTTTTTTACTTTCTTTTTTTTAACAGAACATGCTGATATGAAAATAAAACAGCACTGTCTGCGAGGGGAATCGTCCGTCAACCTTTCCAGGAGACTTTTCTGCAATACAGAAACTCAGATTTATTTTTCCAGTTGTTTCTGGACCACATCAGTAAGATGTGGGCTGGAAAAATGAGCTGAAAAATGCTGAATTACTCTGTAAGCATCAGAGCATCAGTACAAGTGATCACTTTCATTTGTTAGATTCATTGTTACTTACTGTGGGTTTGAAAGCCTCGTCTTTATTCCTCTCTCAGTTCATGGAAATTTAAAGCTTACTTCATTGTGGAGAGTGATGTCAGTGTTCCAGCAGGTTCCAGTTCATGGCAGGCTTGAGCCTTAGTGACAGGGTGACAGTTTGGGTCTTCTTCCACACCTTGATAGAATAACGTTGTTGGAACTGATCCCTGAATCTGCAGTCTTTTTAGAAGCGGCTCTGCTGAGTTGGACAGTTGTAATCTCCTTGCAACTGAAATTAGTTCCTCTAATTTGCAACTGCAAACAGTTGCCAAATGAAAAGAAATTTAGTGCAATCATTGGGAAACCAGCATCACCACCAAACACCATCCTATTTTTTATCTAGTGTGACTGGCAGTCAGTGAGTTAATAAACTATATAAATAAAAATAAAGTATATTTTCATAAAACCACTAAGCCTCTTAACAAACTGCTCTTTGTTAAGAGGCTTAGGGCAGCAGTCCCCAACCCCCGGGCCTCGTCGTTTGGTACCGGGCCGTGAGAGTTGAGGCTCAGGTATGAAATGTGTGGTTTTCAGGGTTTTTATTGGTTTTCAGCGTTATTTTGTTATCGTTTTTATCGTTAACTCGGTTTTCCTGGGTCTTTTCATGTGTGTTATGAATAAATCTTCTTTTTTTCGGTACCGGTACTAGTTTTATTTTGTTGTATTTATCCACGACACCTTAAAGGCCGGTCCGTGAAAATATTGTCGGGCATAAACCGGTCCGTGGCGCAAAAAAGGTTGGGGACCGCTGGCTTAGGGGCATTCAATTAATTAACCTAAACGGAAAACCATCAAGCTTAAGATGCTTATATGACTTTAAAATGGTCTGTAATGTTTTTTTTTAATTATTTTCTGTCATTAAATGCTGCTACAGTCATGGATGCTCATATTTAACATGGTCAAATCATGCAAAGCTACCACAGAGAAGAGAAGAAGAAAATCATAGAGCTGCATATTACTTTAATTGGTCCCCATAATGTTTTGTCATTAATAATATTAACCGATTTATTCTGCTGTATTTTCAGCAGTTGTAGGTTTTTAAAGAGTGCTTTCAAACACCCAAGTTGTCCAGCACTTCCCTTCAAGAAACAACTGCAGGGACGAAAGGTTTTCTTTCCTGCCCCGTCAGATGTCATTCCAACTTTGAAAATACTGACTCAAGACTGCGTGACGCAGCTTGATGACTCCTCAGTTCTACATGAAAGTGTTGTAGCCTTTCACCATCCCTGTCTCCTCCTTTTATCATCCAGCTTCAATGAAGCTGCTGCTGCTTCAGGGGAGATACAGGTTATCTCTCAGACTTATTAGGGGCTAAAAAAAAAAAGGCTATCTCCCTATTCTCAGAAATCATGATGACAGCACCAGAGTGTCTTTACAGTGAGCATATCAAGCTTTTCCTTAATTTCACTCACATTCTGTGCTGCAGTGTTGGATGCTCATTTGACAATAGATAAAATCTTAAATATAGAGGTTAGTGTATGTACAGGTAAACCCATTGGGCCAAAAGCTAACAGTGCTGGGCGGTTTCTGTTTTTTTCCCATATGAAGTCACTTCAAGAGGCAGCCAAGTTTTCTTAAAGAGACGGTACACCAAAAGGGGATCAGAGGGAGTCGAGGAATAACAATATAGAGCTGGAAGTTAAGAAATTATGTGTAATTTAAGAAATAAGATGGGGGAAAATTGTAATTACACCAATTCCAATATCTGCCATTTGCTGGACATATTTATGCTTCACATCTCATGTTTCCTTTGTTCTAAATTAGTTATATAATAGTATAATACTAGTGTTATTAATTAGCTAAATATACAGTGCTGTGCATAAGTCTAGAGCCGCTCCACATTTCTTCATAATTTTCTTCCAAGGAGCCACAGTTTCATAAAATCACTGAAGAAGTGAATCATCCTACCTAACTGAAGGGATGAACAAGTGCTGAAAAATTACAAAGATAACAGTTTGACAGGCATAAAATAGTATTTTTGCACCAACCAGGTGATTCCCAAAGAGCTTTTACCTGAAAACTTGGCATAACTCAGCACAGTGTGCCGTGGATCTTTAAAAAAATAAATAAATAAAAATAATCGGAGGAAACTCGACAAGTCCAGGAAATAAGAACCGATGGCAGGCCTAAAAAGAACTGACAGCAGATTAACAGAATCTGAAAGTCATGTCCTTCAGATTTTTTTTTAAAAGACACAGAACCTGAGAGATTTATCTGATCCTTAAGTTGATCCATCTAAGGTTCACTGAAGCCTCAAAGATATGGTCTTGGTGGGAGCATGGCTTTCAAGAAGCCATTCTTAAGTGAAACAAAGAGAAAAGACTGAGATGTGTCAGATGACACAAGAACTGGACTGAAAAATCAGTGGCAACAGGTGTGATGGAGTGATGATTCATTGGTTGAAGTGCTCATCAGTATGTACAGAGGAGAGAGAGGTACAGCAGTGGGTGTCTACAGCCATCTGTAAAACAACGTGGAGGCTCTGTCATGGTTTGGGGCTCCATTTCAGCCAGTGGCGTTGGTGATGTTATCAAAAGTGATGGAATTATGAATGTAGAAAAGCATTGTCAGATTTTGATCCAACATGCAATGTCATCTGTTAAGAGTCTGTGTGGAAAACATGGGTGTCCTTTTCTATGAGTACATATCAGGTCAGGTTTGAACTTTTGGTCTTCTGTATAATTCGGCCTTTTGTTTATATTGATGCTAAACCTGTCCACCTGCACATGCTGCTAAGAATTAAACATTAATGAAGGCACTTACATTTTGTTAATTAAAAGTCAGAAGAGGAGACTCTTTTTCCTCTCTCTCTTTGACAACAGGATTGAATAAAAACTATCATCAAACTTGGCCGACAGGTAAAAGAATCCAATAAATTTGGGTACAGATACACCTTCTGTAAGTTAGCAAAATCTCCAAGCTGCCTTCAAGTTTAATGTGGATTTGCCTCACCAACTGCCTTGCATGGTAACTTGTGACTTAAAAATCCTTCTTGTGACAAATGGTTCATCTGATCACCTGCCAAGTATTTTTGGAAGTGGGTCCCTTTAAAATACAAATTTTTCTTGTATAGATGGTAAGAATCTGCCAGCTACATGCTACATACATCGCTGCACTACTCACCCCCCCAACTTTCAAAGCTCCTCAGTTTGCAGCTTGACTTTTTTCCTCTTTGGTGCTCTTTAAATTCTATAGATCATTCCTGTGAGCGCTAAGTTAGATGGTGAGACCCAATGATCTGTCAAGAATATTTGAAAAAGTGCCTGGCTTTTTGGCGAACAATTTCTAAGAACTACTTTCCAGATGGTTCGGTGTAACAAACCATCTGCTGCATCGGGTTACCCATCCAAAAGTGTTCTGCAGAAGTGCTACAGGGGGGAAAAAGCAGTGAAATACTAATGTGAGCTTTTACTTAAGCCATTTTCCCTCCATTTCTATCTTTTTGTCTTATTCCACCATGCTCTCTGACTTCCATCTCTCTCTCTTTTTATTTCCCCTCTCTGCGGAAAATTATTATTTGCCCTTGTAATCAGACTTGCATTTAAAAAGTGAAAAACCTGCTGGTAGTGTGTGATGCAACAGTGGTAATTTTGCACTTAGTGGGGCTGGCTGGAAACGAGTGTTATGGTGTTAGAGGATGCCATTAACCCCTGGAGGGTCTTAGAAAAATGCATACACTATCGGTCTTAGAGCCACAAATCGACCCAAGACTCTCCAGGGGTTAACAAGCAGAAACCACCCTGCTGAAGCTAATGAAGAAATTTCTAATGATAACTTTTTTTTTTTCCCCTTAAGGATTTACGGGCTTAATAAGAGAATCAGCTGATTAAACAGTCAGTCAGGTAATCAGCAAGGCACAGAAGATTAATTGATAACATACTCTACCAGTCAAAAGTTTAGACACCTTCTCATTTAATGGTGTCTATTTTCATGGCATTGTAGATTCTCACTAAAGGCATCAAAACTATGAATGAACACTTATGGAATTATGTGATAAACAAAAAAGTGTGAAATAACTCAAAACATGTTTTATATTTTAGATTCTTAAAAAATAGCCACCCTTTGTTTTGATTACCACTTTGCACCTCTTGGCATTCTCTCGATGAACTTCATGAGGCCGTCACCTGAAATGGTTTTCCAACAGATGCTGAGCACTTGTTGGTCCTTTTGCCTTCACTCTGTGGTCCATCTCATCCCAAACCATCTCGACTGGGTTTAGGTCAGGTGACTGTGGAGGCCAGGCCATCTGGTGCAGCACTCCGTCACTCTCCTTCTTAGTCAAATAGCCCTTACAACATTCTTTGTGGTTTTTTGGCCCAAACAAATTTCTTCTCCTTGTTGCTTTTCCTTAGCTGTGGTTTCTTAGCAGCTGTTTGACCATAAAGGCCTGATTCGCGCAGTCTCCTCTGAACAGTTCATGTAGACACGTGTCTGCTACTGGAACTCTGTGTCGCATTTATCTGAGCTCTAATCTGAGGTGCTGTTAAATTGATTTCTGAGGCGACTTGGATGAATTTATCCTCAGCAGCAGAGGTGACTCTTGGTCTTCCTTTCCTGGGGCGGTCCTCTTGTGAGCCAGTTTTGTCGTAGCGTTTGATGGTTTTTGCGACTGCAATTGGGGACACATTTAAAGTTTTGACAATTTTCCGGACTGACTGACCTCCAGTTCCTAAAGTAATAATGGAGATGTCATTTCTCTTACAACATCATGAAGCTCACTGAGAGAAAGCCAAGGTTTGCAGCACTTCCAACAAAGCAAAGAGTGGCTACTTTGAGGAACTATAATACATATTTTTTGAGTCATTTATTTATTTTTTCTTTGCTACATATTTCCATATATATATTCCTTCATATATTTGATGTCTTCAGTATCTACAATGTAGTAAAAATAAAGAAAAACCACTAAATGAGAAGGTGTGTCCAAACGTTTGACTGGTAGTGCATGTAATTTAACACATACAGAATATAAATTCCAGGGGGGCGCTAGCGAGCCAGCAATGGAGTAGGACGTGTTTCTGAAGGCTCCCGCTAACAGAGTTTCAGAAATAGTTTTTTTTCAACCTACAAAGTCTCATTTTATGTCACAGGGGAAGCTAACAGTTTTATATACTATATTAAAGCTTCACTCGAGACAAAATGGCATCGAACCTAAGGAAATACAAGTACACCGGAGGAACTGCGGCTAGGCCCGGCGCATCCTCGGGCGAGAATACCAATGGTGGCCCAAGGGCGGCGCCCGGCTCAGCGACCACGGAGGAACGGGCTCAGCAGAGCGATGGGCGCTTTGTGGACACTGATGCCCTGAAATTAGAGCTTCTTCAATCCATTAAAGATGATATCAGCGTGGTGTTAAAAGAAGAACTCAGGAATGCACTGAAAGAAGATTTTGATAACATTAGGGCTGACGTGCAAGAAGTGAGAAATGAGATTGCTAACAATACGGCGGCAGCGCGCGCTGAAATGGATGGAGTTAAGGCCACGGTGAAAGAAGTAGAGGACGGGCTGTCAATGTGGAGCGATGAGGTGGTCACCTTGCAATCTACGGTGAAGACTTTGAGGAAGGAGCTATCTGACCTGAAAGATAAATGTGATGACATGGAAGGCAGGATGCGGAGATCCAATATCCGTATCATGGGGGTCCCGGAGGGCCCGGATTCGAGCTCCACCACGGCCGTATCCGCGCTACTACGTGAAGCGCTGGGTATGGATAAAGATGTTATTGTCGACCGCTCACACAGGAGTCTGGCCCCGAGAAGGCCGGGTGGTAACCCGCGGGCCATCATAGCCAAGCTTCATTACTACCAGGACTGTGTGGAAATTCTACGCCGTGCCAGGACCCAAGCTCCGCTGAGGTTCAATGGACAACCGATTGCAATATTCCCGGATTTTACGACCTCGGTGGCCCGAGCTCGGGCTGCTTTTACAGAAGTCCGGAAACTTCTCCGTGAGCAGGAAGGTATCCGTTTTGGGATCAGGTTCCCAGCGCGACTTTGTATCACGCACAACGGGGAGGAGAAAGAATTTCTGGATGCGGCGAAGGCAATGGAATATGTTAAAGAACATATTATCAACGTCTGAGGAGGCTGCGCCTGTCGCTCTATGTGGGAGCGCCAGTGCTACGGTTGGTTGTCTCAGTTACGGCTGAGTGTATATGACTGTTTGTTGTAGCGTTCGCACGGTGATGAAAAGCTTGAAGAGACACTTCTTGTTCAGACATTTAAACTTATTTCATAAACACATTTTGGTTCATTTTATTTCATGGCAATACCATTGGGTTTAGAAAAGTTCTATACTTTGTTTGGATGTCGATATATGTATGTGTATATATATATATATATTTTCTTTTTCTATTTTATTGACTATTTTTCTTTGTAGGATATGTTATGTCAAGCGGCCAGCGGGAGCCTAAGAGTCTGGCTTATAGTAACCCAAACAAGCACTAGGCTATATGTGTGGATCTGTTTGCAGGGGGTTTGGCAGTCACCATGTTCGATCTGGTGTAATTGCTCATTGTGTTCTTGGTTTGGGCTTCAGCCAGATATGTTTATTTTACTTATCAATGTGTTTTTTGTTTTTCCCTTTTTTTTTTTTTTTTTTTTCTTTTTCTTTTTTTTTCCTTCTTCTTCCTCCCCTCTCTTTCCTCTTCTCCTATGCCTGTTGTGCATCTGGAGCTTTCATATTTTACTATTTGAGCAGGGATGAGCACAGCGCGATCATTTAGTGATCGGGTGGTAAATTTTGTAAGCTGGAATGTAAAATCACTCAACCATCCAGTCAAGCGGAAAAAGGTTATTACTCATTTACAACGACTTAGAACGGATATAGCATTTCTCCAGGAAACGCATCTGCGTACCTCTGATCATCTTCGAATCAAGTCTGGATGGGTAGGCCAGATATATCACTCTAAATTTAATTCTAAAGCTCGGGGGACAGCAATATTGATAAGCAAAACTTTACCATTTATAGCCACAACTGTAGATGAAGACCCTGCAGGCCGTTTTGTTGTAGTTGTAGGACATTTATATGGTTTCCCCTTGATTTTAGCGAATGTCTATGCCCCTAACTGGGACGATCATAGTTTTTTCACTAATGTCTTTGCACGGCTTCCCAACATGGCAACGCATAATATTATTCTTGGTGGGGACCTAAATTGCTCATTATCTGCTATGGACCGCAGCTCGCACAAATGCACGCCTATTTCAAAATCAGCACGTGTTATACAGCGTTTTCTTCATAACTACGGGTTAGCTGATGTATGGAGATTTCGTAACCCAACTTCAAGTCAATATTCTTTTTTTTCTAATGTCCATAAAACATATACTCGTATAGATTATTTCTTTCTGGACAAAAAACTCCTCCCTTTAGTGACAGACTGTGATTACAAGGCCATGGTGATCTCAGATCATTCACCTGTTGTTCTTTCACTGCGTATTCCCAATGCCTACTCCAATTATCGGCCATGGAGGTTCAACCCAGTATTGTTAGCAGACGAAGAGTTTGTTAATTATATTAGGTCTCTAATAGATTTCTTTCTTGCCATCAATCAAACTCCAGAGATGTCACCATCAACTGTTTGGGAATCTCTAAAAGCATATCTGAGAGGCCAGATAATCTCATTCTGTGCGAACAAAAGGAAGAGGGATACTGAGCAACTCTCTCTATTGGCTGACGAAATTACTAAACTAGACGCTGTATATAGCCATTCCCCTGACCCGGTATTATATAAACGTAGGCTGAAATTACAAACTGAATATAATCTTCTATCTACAAAACAGGCTGAGTATCTAATTTCGAAGTTGCGTAGCTACTCGTATGAGCATGGAGAAAAAACAGGCAAGCTGCTAGCTCATCAGCTACGACAAAGAACAGCTAATCAAGCTATCCCTGAGATCCGGAATGACCAGGGAATAAGATGCACGGATAACCAAGGTATAAATAATAGTTTTTTTAGATACTATCAGACTTTATACAGCTCCCCCCCGGCTAAGGATGACCTGGCTCTAGAAAATTTCTTTGAGAAACTTGATATCCCTTCCTTAGGAGAAGATGCGGCCACCAGTTTGGAGGAGCCCATTTCTGATGCTGAAATTGAAATGGCCATACGGAGTATGCAGTCTGGAAAATCACCTGGCCCCGACGGGTATCCTTCCGATTTTTTTAAGAAGTTTTCTAACCAATTGAATCCATTGTTAAAATCGACTTTTGAAGAATCTTTCCTCTCACAATCCTTGCCTCCAACAATGCGTCAGGCAGTGATCTCCCTAATTCTAAAAAAGGATAAGGATCATTTAGATTGTGGCTCATACCGTCCAATATCTCTGCTGAACACCGACACCAAAATCCTTGCTAAAGTGTTGGCCCGCCGTTTAGAGAAACATCTGCCCTCCATTATCTCACCTGATCAGACAGGCTTTATCAAAAACAGGTACTCGTTTTTTAATATTAGACGTTTATTAAATATAATCTATAGCCATGTCAAAGGTACTGTATTGGAAACTGTTATTTCACTTGATGCTGAGAAAGCGTTTGATCGGGTGAGATGGGACTTTCTTTTCCATACGCTTGAAAAATTTGGCCTCGGGAGTAATTTTGTATCCTGGATAAAAGTATTGTACTGTGACCCTGTAGCGGCCATTCGGACCAACAATAGTCTGTCCCCCTTTTTTCAGCTTCAGCGTGGCACACGACAGGGGTGCCCTTTGTCACCTCTCCTTTTTGCCATCGCAATCGAACCGCTAGCTATTGCTCTAAGACACTGTGTTGAGGTTGAGGGAATACGTCGTGGGGATATCGAGCATAAAGTCTCTCTTTATGCCGACGACATGCTCTTGTTTATTTCCAACCCTTCAAATAGCCTCCCTAAACTTTTAGATGTACTTAAGGAATTCGGGACAATTTCCGGATATAAGGTGAATTTCGGGAAAAGTGAGGCAATGCCTTTAGGTACAATAACCGGGGAACTTTCGTCTATTTTAGCACCTTTCAAGCTCAGCTATAACAAGTTCAAATACTTGGGCATTTGGATTACGCAGAATCATAGAGACTTGTATAAAACTAATTATCTTCCTTTATTGTCTAAACTAAAGGAGGATTTTGGAAAGTGGGAGTCCTTGCCTCTTTCGCTGGGTGGTAGATTAAATATCATTAAGATGACTATATTCCCTAAATTTCTATATCTTTTTCAGTGTCTTCCAATTTTTTTAACCAAGTCTTTTTTTAATAATCTAAATAGTCAAATCTCCTCCTTCATTTGGAACAAAAAACCACCTAGGCTGAAACAGAGTGTATTACAAAGACCGCGGAGCGCAGGAGGCTTGGCACTCCCAAATTTTCTGTTTTATTACTGGGCAGCTAATATAAGAGCATTATTGTACTGGATGAAAGACCATGATAATTTATCATCATCATGGGTAACACTGGAGCGGCTATCAGTGAGTCAATCCTCCCTGGTGTCTTTGCTGTGTGCCAGATTACCTCTGGCGAGACCGATCTCCAGCTTCACCACGAATCCTCTTGTTGTCCACTCACTGAAGTTATGGTATCAGCTCAGACGGCACTTTAAACAGACTGAACTCTCTCTTAATGCACCACCGCATAGACACTGCATGTTCTCCCCATCCTTGACGGACGAGGCATTTAACATATGGACAAAGCTGGGAATAACGTCAATGGCTGCTCTTTTCACGGACAATATCTTTTCCTCATTTGAACAGCTGGTGAACAAGTTCAAGATCCCTCAGTCACACTTTTTCAGGTATCTACAACTCAGGAATTTTGTTGCTTCTAATACTGACTGCTTTCCGTCCTGTCCACCACCATCCCTTTTGGATGATATTTTTGATTTTAAGCCAAATGCTAAGCGGGTTATAAGTGATGTTTATGAGCTGTTGAGTAATTTTAGGCTGTCCACATTGCAATCACTTAGGGAACGATGGGGAAGTGATCTTGGCCAACGGATTACAGATGAGACTTGGCACAAGATAATCAATAGCATTTCTTCATCATCTATTTGCCTTAAACATGTGGTGATTCAGTTCAAAGTTGTTCACCGTCTCCATTGGTCTAAAACTAGACTGAGCAAAATCAAGGATGGGTTTGACCCCACATGTGACCGGTGCAAACGAGAGCCTGCTTCCCTATTTCACATGTTCTGGGCGTGTCCAAAACTGGGTAGCTTTTGGAAAAGCATATTTGAAACCATATCCAACATATTCGGTGTTCCAATTGCACCCTGCCCGTTTATAGCTATTTTTGGAGTGACGCCTTGTGATGCCAGTCTTTCCAAATCACACTCTGATCTTCTGGCCTTCTGCACTCTTTTGGCCCGTAGAATGATATTATTGAAATGGAAAGAGCCACTTCCACCTGTATATGGGCAATGGGTTAAGGATGTCATGTACTATACTCAGCTGGAAAAGATCCGCTACACTGTAAAAGGTTCGGTTCGGCGGTTCTATGACACATGGCAACCTTTTCTTACTTACTTTGAAAGATTAAGTCCGGATACTATTGCTTAATGTGCGTGTGAGTGGGGTTTTTTTTTTTTTTGTTTTGTTTTTTTTTTGTTTTTTTTTCTCTTGCTGTTGTTCATTTATTTTATTATTTACTTTGTATCTGTAACTTTATTTTATTTTATGTTATTTTGTCTCTCCTTTCCTCTCTGGCTGGGTTTTAGTTACACTGTTCTGGGGGGGTAGGGGCACAACTGTCTGTTAATTTTGCCATAATTGTTGTTGGAAGCAATTCTTTGTTCAATAAAAAGACCTTGATCAAAAAAAGAATATAAATTCCAGAGGATTGTGTTGGTTTGTCATCTTTGCTCATTGTGAAACACAATGTGTAGATTTTTGTCGAATGATTAAAATGATGCAAGAACATTTTTCATTCTCAGTAATCATCACCAGATAACAGATAAATCATGTCAACATTTTGAGGAAAAAATCTCCCCTCCCAGTCCATTTTTCATGTAAACTGATAAAGTTTCTTAACATTACCTATTAATGCTTTAAGGAAACATTATTTAGCAGGGCTGTATCTGTCTTTGCCTTGTTTTGTGCTCATCGTTTTCATCTCTGTCTGCTTCCATCTCTGTCTCTCTAATTTATTCCATCTGTCACTTTGGCTCTTACCGCGGACGCCGCTGTGACAGTGCTGTTCACACATGGTAGGATGGTTTGGGCATCTCAGATCTCAGCCTCTACCAAACTGAGCGTTAGCAGAGAAACCAGAAGCAGAATTCAAACATGCCAAAGCTGCAAATTCATTCTTTACTCATGTTTTTTATGTTTCTGTTTAGGTTTAGATTATATGGATAAAAAAAAAAAATGTGTGAATCTTTATGATTCTCCTGTGTTCTATCAAATCCACACCACATTATGTTATCACACTCATTTCCTGCTGCCCATTTTTAATGCTGGCCTAAGCCATAGCTTTGCATGATTCAGTTCAAAGTAATCCTCTCGACCAAGCTGTTTCAGCTCCATTTAAGCCAACTTTATTTTGATTGGCTGCTTTAAACAGCAGCTGTGCTCGCACCCAGAACTCTGCGCCTAAGATGACCATACAGGCCAACTAGCCAACAACTGGAGACATGTCAGATATGATTTTTTTAAAAATGCTTTCTCACTGCTCCCAATATGACACTCAGTGCACCCCATACATTCTTAAAAACTCGTTCTGAGAATGGACAAAAGAATGACCCTAGGAGGACACTATGCAGCATCTCATGCTCACAAACACCTTAATTTAAGGATTTCCACCCCTGCTACTTATTTCCTCACAAAGCTCAGTAACCAGGATCCTGGAAACATTAATATAACATCATCTACACTGTGAAAAGTTATATTTGTGTCTAAATATACTCGCCGTTTGGATGAGGCGGCAGCCTGTGAGGCTACAGGTTTGATAAAATTGCTTTTTTTTAAATCAAATTTGTAATTAGTTGAACAAGTGATATTTTTTCTTAAAATCATGCATCAGTTTGTTTGTTTTTAAACTAATAATTCTATATATTACTCCTTCTCAAAGCTCAGGAAATAATCCAGCCTCAAAGGCTGGTTTCGAATATATCTGAGGACATTTTCATTTATGCAAGCTGTTTGCACCCTAAAAGCATGGAAATGTTTAACATGGCTGCAGTGCACACTGTGACACCTACTGAGAAAATGAAGTAAAAGTAAGAAGGAAAGTAAAACACTTCCCAAAGCTGTGACCTTTAAACTGGGTTCATCTAGATGATGTTCTCAGTGATGAAACCGTCTTCACACTCAGACAGTTCGCAGGGGTTTGACTTGCAAGACGAACTAACTAGAAGAGCCACTAACAAGCTTCTCAAGGATTTCTGGGTCATTATTTTACATCCTGGTGGAGGTGTCTGTGCAGCGTATGGAGCCTGGCTAAATAAACGAAGGCGGTGTTTATGTTCTGAATGAATCCCTAGCCCTTCCTCCTTGATTTCTTCTCTCTGATTTCAGTCGTTCCCCACCGTGCGAGCCTCACCTCGCTCATATCTGTCCGTGCTCCGTAAGGAAATGGTGATGAGCGCACTTGTTTTTGAATTCAACTCGAGTTGAATAATGATGAATATGAAGCGCATCCTGAGTTTTATTACTAGGCTCAAGGCTAGCGCTGATAAATGACTGCTTCACACAGTTTCACGGCCACGTTATACAATTATACTTGCAACAACACCTGCGAGCATCACAGCAAGCTATCAAACACAGAAAGTGCCGGTATATATTCTGACCGTAAGAAGTGAAAGCAGCTAAAATGTAATTACTTAATGAAAGCTGGTTGGTTAGAAAAAAAGGTTTAATTCCCACTTTGATTTATCTTTCTCTGAATATGATGCTTTGTATGTTCATTCTGCCTTTTTAAGCCCTCCACATTACTCTTTACTTTTTTAAAAGTATGCAGTGCTTTCCTTATTTACTCCTTGTGGAAAGTAATTGTTATATTACCTCTGCATCACTCTGCAAATTGCAAACTTATTTCTGCACAAACCCCTGTCTTAATGAGGACGGCATACAGATGATCTTTCTTTTATTATGCAGCTTAAATGTTATTGCGATGCTAACAGCAAAGTCAGTGAAAAACCACTCCTAGAAGACTTCACAGACACACACACACACACACACACATCAATCATTAACTCATTACCAACTAGATGCCAGCTGCATGTTTGAATGACACTAATAGGGAATGAGTGAGGAACTTCGGTTATGTTAAAAGATATGCTCTGAATGACAGAATACACTTCTATGGCCTTCTACTTTGACCGTGATGATGTGGCCCTGCCAGGCTTCTCCCACTTCTTCAAGGAGAACAGCCATGAGGAGAGGGAGCACGCTGACAAGCTGCTGTCCTTCCAGAACAAGAGAGGAGGTCGCGTCTTACTCCAGGACATCAAGAAACCAGAGCGTGATGAGTGGGGCAGCGGGCTGGAGGCCATGCAGTGTGCTCTGCAGCTGGAGAAGAATGTCAACCAGGCTCTGCTGGACCTGCACAAGCTGGCTTCTCAGCATAATGACCCTCATCTGTGTGACTTCCTGGAGAGCCACTACCTGGATGAGCAGGTGAAGTCCATCAAGAAGCTGGGTGACCACATCACTAACCTCACCCGCATGGATGCCCACAACAACAAGATGGCAGAGTACCTGTTTGACAAGCACACTCTGGGTGACAAGAGCTAAATGCTGAGACGTAGAAGTGAGCCTGGAGTCAGCATGTTAACAACACAGGCTTTGAAGTAAACTCACTTCTGCTCCAGCTGATTTCTTTCCTGATTTCCTCACTTTAAAGCTGGCATCAGTTCTTGTATGTTGTGGTGTTGTTGTGTGAAATGTCACATGGAGCGATGGATGTTATCAGGGTATGGCTCTGCTTCTAAGCTGTCTGACATTTGGAAATGTTTCTGATCTGTTCATCTGAATAAACCTTTTGAGCTGGGAAAAAAAAAAAAAAAAAAAAAAAAAGAAGACTTCACAGAAAAATGCAGAAACAATTTTACCTTCCATTTTCCTTCTTAATAAATGTAATTTAATTGATTTTTTTTTGTTTTATCTGTTTTTTATCTGTTTCTCTTTGTTCTTTAACTGTACCTTCTTTCGGACACACAAACACTCATCGTCCATTTCCTATCATCTCCCTCCTTTATATTCTTCTGTCATCTTTCAATTTCCTCCTCGTCATCCTCTTCTCACAGGAGGTTAGTCTCAGTGATCACTTGACCGTGACGATATGGCCTTATTTCTGCTTGTTTCTCTGTGTTTCTGTCTCAGGTGGTCCAGGCTCAGGTAAGGCTCTGCAGTGTGAGCGGATGGAGGAGAGGTTCGGCCTGCGTCGCGTCACGCTGGGTGACCTGCTCTGCAGCGAGCTGCAGTCTAACAACGATAGGGGGCGCTACCTGCGGGACGCACTTGAGAGAGGAGAACAGTTGCCTGAGGTCAGTGTGGCAGTCCAGAGTAAAACAAGCAAATAATGAGGGGATTACTGAAGCTCACAAAGCCTAGAATTATAAACTGATTTGACTTTACATTGTTTTCATTTGTAAAAATCACATTTTGCATTATTAGCACAATAAATACTCCATAACTGTTGTGTGATTGAAAAATTGGACATATAAAAAAAGGGATTAACCATAACCGTTTAGGATGAGGGTAAAATTAGATTCAACTCATCTCCAGTGCAAGTAAAAGAAAGTATTTGTCCGCTTCCTGGATTCAAAACGTTTTGAATGCGATAACTCAAGATTAAGGTGACGTACGAGCTTTAAATTGATATCATAGGTGCATCTACTAACAGTCTTGGATGAGTTTGAACCTCAGTGCTCTTGACCTCACATGTGTGTTTGATAGAGGCTGAGGGGAAGCATGGGCGGTTGCCAGTATTTTTGCATAACTGTCACACTTACATTTTTCAGATCATCAAGCAGTTTTTAATATTAGACAAAAATAACCTGAGTAAATAGAAAAAGCAGTTTTTAAATGATGATTTTATTTATTCAGAAAGATTGAAAAAATAATTTTGACTCACCTAAATAAACCTAATTGGTTGTGCCACCGTTGGCAGCAAAAACTGCAATCAGTTATTAACTGCCAATGCATCTCTCACATCAGTGTGGAGAAATTTTAGCCCACTTTTCTTTGGAGAATTGTTTCAATGTTTTCAACCAAAATCGTCCTGGTAAGGTCGTGCAAAAGCATCGCAATTGGATTTGTCCTGACTTTGGCTAGGCCACTCCAGAAACTTGATTTTGTCTAATTTCTTTGAGTCATTCAGAGGTGGACTTATTGTGAATTTTCTCTTACTGCATAACCCAAGTGCGTTTGTGCTTCAGGCCATGAACTGGTGGTCAAACATTGTTCTTCAGGTTATCTGGTAGAGGACAGAATTCATGGTTTCATCAATTACAGCAAGTCGTCCTGAAGCAGCAAAGCAGCGACAGACAATCACACTGCCACCGTTATGTTTAAATGTTGGTGTGATGTTCTTTTTATGAAAAGTTCAATTGAAAAGTTCAGCTTTTGGTTAGTGTACAGAGTTTTTCCCCCAAACTCTTGAGGATCGTCAAGCTGTTTTTTGGAAAGTATGAAACAAGCCTTTCAGTTCTTTTTTTCCCCCCAGTCTCTTTATTATTGAATCATAAACTCTGACCTTAACTGAGAAAAGTAAGGCCTGCAGTTCTTAAGATGTTGTTTTTTGTTCTTTTCTGACCTCCTGGATGAGTCATTGATGGAGTAATTTTGGTAGGCTGGCCACACGTGGGAAGCTTCACCGCTGTTCCAAGCTTTCTCCATTTGTGGATAATGACTCTCACTGTGGTTCACAGTCCCAAAGCCTTAGAAATGGCTTTGTAAGGCAGGTTTCGATAGATTTTCTCCCTTAATAAATGAAATCATCACTTTGTCTAATATTGAAATTTGTTTGGTGAGCTAAAACATTTTAGAGTAACAAATATGGAACAAACTAAGAAATCAAGAAGAGGGCAAATATCCTTTCACTGCATTTTATAAACACGTCTGAGACAGCCAACGTATGATTGAAGGGCAGACAGGGAAAATGCATCAAAAGTGTTTTGTTGCTGTTTGTAGTGGGTCTGCTATGTTGCTCAGGGTTACATTTCAGAAAGGTTTAGTTTGAATTTCTGGCGTTAACAGCAGAGCTGAATCTGTGAACATATGTACTAATACAGTAGTGTTTTCATGTCTGCCACACTTGAGACCTATATAAAATCTTGCCAAGCCCACCATGGACAACCCTGCCCTGTTTCCATTTATCTGGGTCTTCAGTCAAAGCTGAAATGCCCACACTCCCTCTCCACCTCATTCAGCTCTTC
The DNA here is from genome assembly GCF_965226115.1 of Aulonocara stuartgranti. Lineage (NCBI taxonomy): Eukaryota > Metazoa > Chordata > Actinopteri > Cichliformes > Cichlidae > Aulonocara > Aulonocara stuartgranti. The sequence continues at coordinate 10,409,047 of NC_138954.1, forward strand.
CAGCTTCCGGACTAAACTAGCTGAGAGGCATAATCTCCCCAGCATGTTCTGCGGATGCCCCAGTGTATCATCCCAGTTGGAGATGCTTGAAACATTTCAGCTAATAGGCATCCAGGAGTTGCCCTAGTTAGATCCCCAAATCACCTCAACAGGCTCTTTTCAGTCCAGTAGAGTAGCGGCTGTACTAGTTGACTAAGCTCCTGGCATGATCTCTAAGGCTGAGCCCAGACATCCTTCTGAGAAAGCTCATTTCCACCTCTTGTGTTGTTGATCCTATTCTTTCGGTCACTATCCACAGCTCCTTGCCACAGGTGAGGGGAGGCGCATATAGTGAACAGCAAATGGACCGCTTTGCCTTCATGCCCAGCTCATTCTTTACCACAATAGACCAACAGAGCACCTCCATCCCTGCAGACGTGGCACCAATCCGGCTGTTCACTCTTCTCCAATTTTAAACTAGCTAACGTTATAATGAGCAAATTAAATAAAGCAACACTGGCTTCAGATTGAGAAACAACAATGAGTCCAGTTGTTGACTTTTGTAACTGCCCCTCTATCTGTGATTTAAATGTCATTCTTTTATGTGCAGGGCTAAAGTGTCACAGGATGTGGAGCTTAAGAATGAGGGCCTAAATGCAGGACACAAGACGGTCCTGCATTTGTTTTTTGGTAATATATAAACAATAATTCAAAAATCACTTTGAGCAAAGCATTACACATGACTAAACAGGGAGAAGACACACAGCAAAGATAGCAAAGGCTGTGACAAAGACTGACAGGAATATAAGACTATACCCAGACAGTTCATTAGGTAATGACCAACAAGAGGGTACCGAGACACAGATGAAGACTGTAAGGAAAATCAGAAACCAGAACTAACACGGGACCTTCAAAGTAAAAATAGGAAGTAACCAAAACATGAGTCCTAAGCACAGAGAGCTAATCTGAAGACAAAGAGAAATAAGCACAACAGAACAAAAACACATAATAGAAGCAGAGAGGAGGAAACATGAGGAGCAACAAACTCAAAACAGAACGCCTAAAAGTTAAACTAAACTTAACTAAAACTAGAACAGTAAATAAAATGAAGTGCGTCCACAACTAGACAAGACCCTGAACAATAAAACTAAAAGTTAACATAAAAGGATAATAATGACTTCATGAATCAAAACACAGGGTCACACAACGGAGACGTGCTACTAGCAAAATCATGCTAATGTAAAAAGACAGAGAATCAAAATCAGTATTAAAATATTAAAGGACTTCAAACGCTCAGACAGATAAAACCACCACTTTCTGCACCACCACCATCTCTCTGTGTGGCTCTATAAAAAGGACCAATATCCTGACACAGACACCAAACAATATCCTGTGCATAATTTGGGAAAAATCAGCTGCATATCACACAACAGCAGCGTTTGACGCCGTTGGAATGAGAGCACATCACGCATCCCTATCGGTAATAAAAATCCCCGTATTTTCTTTATTTTCTGATGCCTTTCTCGAAGTAGTGCCATATTGCAAAAAATCAGAATGGAAATGAGTATCAGACGAACCAAACTATAAGAACACAGTGTGCCTATTTTTCAGGGGAATGTTTTTTTTCTCCCTACAATTATGAAACAGTACATTTTAATGACACCCGAGGATTATATCTGTTATTGGCTTATTTGGAATAAATGTAAGAACAGGATATTCAGTACAAGAAGCAACTGCAAAATGCCACAGCAGCAGAAGTGACAGTCAAACATGTCAGACAACCACTAACCACACTTTTTGACTGACAGGTAGACTGTGAGAGGACAAGTGTCGGCCTCTGACAGGGATAAGCACCGAGCAAAAAGCATATCCAAAAAATAATTATCTGACAACACGGCTGTATAGATTATCATTTTATAAAGCCTGGGAGTGAAGTAGTTTATCTAGAAAATGCTAAAAATGTACTTGCAGTTACTTGACTACACCGCAGCTTTCAGGCTGAGAAAATATGTATTATGTAACATGTTTTTCCTGCAGAGGGTATAATTAAATAAACAGAAAAGGGAGGACTAACGTTAAATTTTTATATTGAAAAGCACTTTAAAAAAAAAAGGGCTTTATTGGAGATTTCATAATGGTGAAACGTCTGTCTGAGCTTGTTTCAGAGATGGAAACAAACTCACTGACAGGCTGTGCAGACATGGTAAATTATGTACTGAAAAACACGCTGACTGGGACAGAGAGACAACCTCAGGCATTATTGATGTAGGCACTGGAGAGTCTGCACTCAAACAATACTGATAGTATCGAGGGATGTTTTATTATGTGTGATTGTGGACCCCACCCAGAGTAGCTCAACACTTTCTAAAGGTATTCAGGGCCAGATGCATTATATTGCCAAACGTAATCACTCACACATCCAAATAATAGAATTCAGGTGTTCTAATCACTTCCATAGCGACAGGTGTATAAAGTCAAGGCCCTAGGCAGGCACACTGCTTCTACAAATATTTGTGAAAGAAATCGCTCTCAGGAGTTCAGTGAATTCCAGCGTTTTCTTCCATATATGATGCGGGGTTGTTATTCAGGAGTTGGGCTCAGCCCCTTAGTTCCATTGGAAGGAACTCTTAATTCTTCCACATACCAACACATTATGGACATTTTAATGCTCCTAACTTTGTGGCAACTGTTTGAGGATGCCTCTTTCCTGTTCCAACATTGATTGTGCACAAACAAGGTCCACATTGACATAGATGAGTGAGTTTGGTGTGGAAGAACTTGACTGGCCTGCACAGAATCCTGACCCCAACTGCACAAAACACCTTTGGGATGAATTAGAGTGGCCAGGCCTTCTCGTCCATCATCAGTGTCTGACCTCGCAAATGTGCTTCTGGAACAACAGTCAAAAATTTCCATGAATACACTTCTAAACCTTTTGGAAAGCCTTGCCAGAGGAGTTGAAGCTGTTAAGGGTGACCCAACATCATATTAAACTTTATGGATTAAGAACTCAAGTTCAATCGTGTGTGAAGGTAGACGAGCGAATACTTTTGGCACCATAGTGTACTTTGTACTATATTTTTCTAGCATTGTTTTTAAAGGGGCTCTTTTCAGATTCTATTTTCTAGACTCTCAGAAATGTAGCCCAAAAGAGTGACAGATGATCTAAGCCCATATTTTATTTACAGGTCCTCAAGGCAGATAATACAGTACGAGGCACATAATATTCTTTAAAACAAATCGAGTGGTTGCACAGATATTAAAGTGGCAAATCCAAATAAAACTTTATTAGAAATAGTACGTTTCTTTCAATAATATATACAGCATTTGTGATGCTGTTCTTTTTCCCAGTAAGAAACTCTGAAATACTCATATTCATGCATGTGCTAGAAGCAGTGCAGAACGTTTTAATTCAGTTGATGTGCCCTCACGGCCCAGCAAGAGGACTGTTTCAGCTGAGAGCAGAGGATGTGTTCTGGGTGCCATTATAACAGATACACTCTGCAGCCCATTTTTAAGTACGCCTTGCTAGTACTGAGTTGGACCCCCTTTTTCTGCCTGCACAACTTTGTGTGCAATCCTTTGTGTCATATATTCAACAAGGTGCTGGAAACACTCAACATTGGAAGTGTTAATCCTTATTCAGCCAAGTAGGGAAAAGATCTAAAGGATAACACGATGGTTTAGGTAATGAAACTGCTGAAGTTAGCTCAGACAGATCTATAGGAGAGAAGTAGTCCAAATATAAATCAGGTCTCACAGCTGCTTCTTAAGCTGCTGTAGTTGCTTATACATCTGTGACAGCTGTGGGAAGGATGTGATGGTATCTTCTCTTTCGAGCGAGGCACTCATGTAGATTATCCACAGAGGATTGAGGAAGTGATTAAGCTCCACTCGATGCATGTTTTGAGTCATGTAAAAATACTCCTCTTTAATTAATAATTTCAGCCTGGCGTGGTTTATGTTTCTTCTGTGTGTGTACACAAATTGTCATTTCAAATGGGGAACAAGATCTGTCCTTGTCTAAATACAGAAAAGGTGATTCTGTGCAATAACTGTTCAGGGTTTTATTTTTTTTAAACATTTCCTACAGCTAACAGAAAAATACATGTTACACAAACAGAAGTACAACTATTCTAATGTGAGGAAATGCACCCATCATCATTCATAATTATTTCCAAATTCCAGAGAGTACGTTTATGGTATCAGAAAGTATTCTGCAGCCTGCTTAAGCCCTTAATTAGACCTATTGATGATGTTTTTCACTGATTCCTTTTGATTGTTAAAAACAACAGCCTTAACTGGTGATTTAGTTCATTTAACCTTTTACAGAGGAGATATAAAACATGTACAGACTGAAAACAGGTCAGAAATGAAAGACTAATGAATACTTTTTGCATCCTGTGGCTTTGCTTGCTTCTTTTAAATTAATATTTAATGGCAATTATGAGCTAAAAATCTTTGATTTCTCCCTTTTAAACAACTTCGTGGCCCACCTGCAGTACCTCCAGAGCTGGAAACCACACTTTCCCAATCATTGTGTAGGATGAAAGTTTTTAGTCAGTTAATACTTAGCCTAACTCTTTTGCCAAAAGCACATAGCCTGGCGGCGATTACGCCATATGTCAGTAAAATGCTGACAAATTGAAAAGTTGTCTTAAACAGGAAAGCGAGCGGCGTTCACCACAAAGAGCAAGATATGCAAAAAAGAGAGCGAGAGACAGAAAACGTCAAAAGGTTAAAAAAGGCCACATGAGAAGTCTTCAGTGGTTTTTTTGTTTTGTTTTTTCCCCCCGTGGATTTCACAGAAGCTCCTGGTCTTTCATGACTACTGTCTTCTCTGAAACAGAGTTTAAGCTAACAGACAAACAACAACACATGAGACTTAAATCACATTACAAAAGTAGCAGGTAGAAGTGACAAATAGCTTTAACATACAGGCTTAATTTCCAGCATCCACATCCCTCATTACAGCTGCAGAGATTATGAGCCGTGATGCATTTTTCTGCTGGTCATAATTAATGATCAGTAATAAGCTGGTGGTTGTCAGAAAACCTTTTAATTGAACTGCGCTGCAAGTGTGTGACATTTCACATTAAAATGCACACACACACACACACACACACACACACAGCTGTAAGCATGTGTGTTCAACTTGCGTGTGCTTTTGATCAGAGTGAGTCACAAATATTGACTGGAATGTATTGCTGAAGCGTGTCCTTTCACTCCGCCTGGTAAACTGGTTGCAGTTTGTCAAAACACACAGTGGAGGATTTTCAACCTTAATCTGTCCATGGAGGAATTACTGAGCTCTGGTGTTTACGTTTATGTCACCACAGCCTTCAAACACAGCCTGTTAATTAATCATCTGAAGAATACAGTCTGCATGTTTCTATTTTTTTCTCAACTGAAAGAAATCCCATGAAAGGTTGTGCATCCAAATCCAGTTAGATCTTATCCATCTGTGCTGTAGAGCCCCACTATTGTCACAAACTGTTAAAAACAAATGCAATTAGTGACTGAATTACACCGTAGCCATTTTCAGACATGCACTTTAACCTGCCAGCTCCCTAGTGTAAAGCCCATCTGATGTCTGATTGCACAAATTTTGAGAAAAGCACACGTAATAGTCCTGTGAACACCCAGCTTGCAAGTGGTTGTCCTGTGTCCTGCACACTCTACCCAGACATAGACCCCTCAGAAACTCACTGATGAGTTCACATGTGATAAACTTCAAACAATGTCCCAACCTTTGTCATGGATCATCATGAACATAAAGTCCGGAGGCTCATATATAGAGTCCGGACATTTTATACAGTAAGCAGAAAACCATTGTATCAAACTACATAATTACATTTCAGAAAAGATAATTCTGTGAAACTGCAGTCACACAGAAAGAAAACCAGCCCTTAAAGATTTCCACAACTGATTAAAGCTTAACTTAAAAACAAGCCTTCACGGTTACAAGACGTAGTTCTGAAGTTCTATTATGTGAAGACATTTTTGCTGTTAAGAAGAATTCATTGCAAATATACTACTGATTTTACCAAAATCTGCCCTCCTACTGATCCAAAATGAACATAATTGCCTAAAGTAAGAGAATATTATTGACGTGAATTTAATTATCACCAAGCTCTCAGAGAAAGTTTTGACCTACAGAAAATCTCTGCTTATGCCAATAACTGACTCTTTTCAGGAGTCGCCAATATTTTCTGGTTTCCCTGTAATTGCCACCACAAAAAGTAAAGTGCTTTTCTTGTTCGAGCAGCTCTAGTAATGAGAACAGCAGGAAATGACACAGTGTGAGAAAGGAGCTGTACCCGGAGGTAGCAGAAAGTAAACAAGAGCTTTGAGACTGTATTGATTTCTGACGTGGGAGGGGAAAAAACAAAAAAAACATCTGTCTCTGACTAACTGTTTCAGGTCTAGGATCAATGGAGATGAATGGGATTTTGCTTGAATTTTCACTCTTTTCTGCTAAATAAATAGCCCTTAGAAAACTTTCTATTGATGACTGTTGAATATCTGGCAAGTAGGGACACATTTTTGGAAAGAAATTATAACAATAGTTTTTCCAGAGGATAAAAGGCCAGTCTATGCTTATCTATATTCTATGAAAAGTAACCGGCAATTTTTGCTGATTGCAATGGACTTCCTTGTGCTATTTTTATCCTTTTCTGCCCCCTGAAAAAGAACAAAAACAACAGAAAAGCACAAACTCCAAAGAATCAGAAACACTGAGGCTTTTCAGCCAAGATTAAAATGCCATATAAAGACACCCACGCACAGATTTACTTTAACTTTCTGTCTACTCGGTGGAGAAACCCAATGGCTTTCAAGCAAAGCTCTGCTGTCTAAGCTTCTTACTGCACATTAAGGTCATGTCCCATGTGTTCTCCAACATGAGCACTGTGAAATGCTTTTTTAATGCCATGTGAGAGACTTATGAGAGAGAGAGAGAGAAATGGTGATTTAAAGCTGGATGAATAATCCCACACTGGGATTACTGAAGTGCACCTCTCCAGGTTTACAACCGAAAACATTACAAAAAGCCGTTGTAACACAAAATCACCCACACTGGAGTTTTATCTCAAAGTGAGATAAAACGCTGTCGTATGTGGTGCAATGGTGAGTGACGACACAGGGAGTGTTTGCCTTGGTAAAGTGTTACTGTACTGTTGCCTGGAAACACAGAACATGTATTTTTCTGTGAAATACCAAAGTCTAATATCAGGCCTCACCATCTTATTCCAGCAATCTATTTGAGGAGTTATTTTCAAGCTCCTTTCCATGGTCATGTAAAAAAGAAAGTTTTCATAGAACCCTATGCAGTGCTGTGAAAAAATGAAGTACATCCTCGCAGCTTCTATAGGATTTAAGAGAGCAAGTATCAGCCAGGTGCTGCTAATCAAATGCACTTGATTAACTGATCATTAGCAAGTATAAGTACCTCTATAAAAGCCTCGTGTTCTGCTGTGAAGCAGCGAGATGCTTTTTAGCCAGAGCGTTGGCCTGACTCAAACGTTCACAAAAGCTTTGCACATACTTTGTCACACTTGTTTTGGAGCTCTTCAGGAATCAAAAATTCCTCTTTCATAGCTTTAAGTGGCCCACGAGGCATGTGGCCAAATACTAGTTCAGCTGGACTAAAACCGAGTGACTCCTGAACAACTTCACGAGCATCCCCTCATCCCCACTCCTTTCAGCCTCTAGGCAGTACTTGCGTAGCATTGCCTTTAGGGTCTGATGCCATCGTTCCAATGCACCTTGGGACTCTGGATGGTAAGCAGAGGACACAACATGTTTGATATTCAGGGATTTAGCTACCCTTTTTAAACACCTTTGACTGGAAGTTTGAACCTTGATCAGTTTGTATGATCATCAGCAGGCCAAACACAGACAAGAACTTTTTTAGCGCTGTAACAACCGACCTTGCTGTAATTTTATGTAATGAAATGGCCTCAGGGAAACGTGTAGCAGCACACATGACGGTGAGCAGATATTCATTTCCTGACTTTGTTCTAGGTAGTGGTCCAACACAGTCCACTATGACATGGACAAATGGCTAATCCGCTACAGGAATAGGACACAGTGGGGCATCACCAGATTTGGTTTACCAGCAATCTAGCACACATGACAACTGCGACAAAACTTTGAAACATCACGTTTCATACTAGGCCAAAAGAAATGCTTTAACAAAAGCTGGTATGTTTTTGTGATACCCAAATGTCTAGACTTTCATGGGCAAGAGACAGGACCTTATGTCTATTTATGGTTGGCTATCTGTTTAACTTTACTCCAGTCTGCACTTTCCGCACCTGAGGAGACCACTGACGCATTAAGATGTCCTGTTCTACAAAACAGGCTTGTTGTTCTTTACTGGCTTGATCAGCACTTACCACACAATTGAAACAATTTCATGTTTCGTCAGCTTGTTGGGCTGAGGACAAGTGTTTGCTGGTCAGTTGAAGTGGTGCGTTCTTCAAGGATGGATCGGGCAGAACATTGTTTTCTTCAGTTTGCACATTACCCTCCTTGGAAAATGAGGACATCAGCACAGAATCGGAGAGTGAAATGTCAGCATCTTTACCTGATTATGCACAGGTAACCATACAGGCCGGATACAGCCCAGAGTTCACAGAAGAGTCCGGGGTCGTCTGATTTAGATGATTGTCTAAAACCGGATTTGGAAGCAAGAAACCTCCAGCAATATCATTCCCCATTAACATGGCCACACCATCTACTGGTAAGGCTGTGCAAACAGAAAGAGGGAAAAACCCTGTAGCAAGTTCTGATTTTACGTAAACCCGGTGAACTGGGAGCAGAACAGAATTAAAACCACAGGTGCTTTCAGCTGAGAAAGGTAAGACCCCAGAGAAGATGACAGTCTGGGAGCCTCCAGTCTCCCTCAAAATGCGTATTGGTTTCAGATCAGAGGGATTAGCTGTTAGTGGTACCAAGCCATCAGAAATGAAAGGTTCAAAACAAGGGTCAGGCATCTTACCACCACAACCAAGGACTTCACTGCGGGGCACTGCTTGCACAAAACCAACACCTTTAGTCTGTTGGGAATTTAACTACGTTTCCCGTTTTAGGGCTAAACAGTCAGCGCTGACATGTCCAGGTTTGTGACTATAAAAACACTGATGATTTTCCTTCGAACCAGACGCTTTAGCCGTGTGGGGCTGTTGCACAGAGCTAACACGTGGCGTCTCACTGACAATGAATGATGATTTATGGGCAAGCACATATTCATCAGCAACAACAACAGCAGATGTAAGAGTGGTCATTTTCTGTTCATTTAAATACAAAACTACACGCTCAGGCATGCACTTTTTAATGCACAGTTTAGATAAGGTCTTGCAAACAAGGCTCACAGACGGGGCAGGATGCACACTCAGTGCAAAGCAGCAGCCCCTGAATGAATGTTCTTCAGCCTTTTAAAGACACAGGTGTGACCAGTCAGTCACTGGTCTGGCATCCCTCAGGTGGTCCAATAGACTTTCCCTGGAGGTATCCACGGGTTAGCAGCCAGCCAATCGTCTGTGGGGGTTGCCACACCCTAATCTGCTTGAAGGAAGGCTGGCTCTCTTCTTCCAAGGCCAGGGGCCATAACACTTACATACAACAAGACTCGGGGAGAGTGACCCCCTGCTGGCCATTGATTGCACTTTTCAGCTCTATTTTATATTTATAGAAGCTGAATTCGAGGAAAATCCACTGGTTATTGAAACAGGGATTCATTTTTTCATTTTGATATAACACTGCAAAAACTCACATAAACATGCAGAAAGAAAATTAACTCAGCTGAAAAACTGCTTCTTATTCATTGTGTTAAACTACCAGAAGTGGAGGAGCGCTTGTTTTCATGTTGATGCGGCTGCTGCTCGTGATTTGTTGCATCTGTGGGCAGCTCAGGGTTTCAGTCCAGGTTGCATGAATACCTAGTGGAGCATATCTTGCTGCTGTCAATGTCGTGTCATCTGAAGACATAAACTACAGCTACCATCTCCCGTCCTACCCTCTTCCTTCCTGTAAGTTTTTCTCAAGAAGCCTTAAGATCACCAAATCAGGAAAAAGTTAAAGAAAACAAACAACGTCGGTCTTAGTGAGAATAATTTTAAAATCATTAACAACTGCAGAGCTGTTAGCACACTTAGCTATTTCCTCCTCTTATGGCAAAAAAGCCTTTAAAACATTAACACAGGTTAACTGCCTAGATCAGCCTATTTGATGAATGTTTTTCATCTATCCCAACTAATGAACATTAAGTGAAATGATGACAGATATCGCACAATAACAGAAGGGTAAATGTCTTTGAAGAAGTATTAAATTCACATGTACAAGCCACTTACACCATCCTCAGCTGACCCATTACCTGTAATGTGGAGGATATATGATAGTATCAATTGCTGGAATAAATTTTCACTTTATCGATGTTATAACAGTTGATTAGGTATTATGGTTGTTTTATAGGCTTCAGTTTGTGACGCTATTGGATTGGGTGATTAGTAACAGTCATAATGGCAGCTTTTAAATTGGACAATATTGTCCTATTACAGATATATAGGTTCAATTTATGAAATTGCTTTGCTTGTTTTTTGTTTTTATAGAGCATAACAAAATGCTTCATGTAATTCATGAATAGTGTCAAAAAAGGTTTGTTTGCACAGGATCTCTGGCTCTGTTGTTTACAGTAGTCTCAGTACTGTTTGCAGTACATGTAGCAGAGTAGCATCATCTGTGATGCAGAGTTAAGCAGTGCATTGAATACCATACCATACCACCTTTATTTATAAAGCACTTTAACATAAAACCAGAGTTCACAAAGTGCTGTACATGCTAAAAGCATAAGTAAAGAAAATTAAAATGAGATAAGATAAAATAAATAACTAAAAAAAAACTAAAATAAATTGAAACATGTCAAAACAAATTGAGTCAACCCCTCTAATCAATGCCAAAGGCTTCAGCGAATAAATATGTTTTAAGAAGACTTTTAAATTCAGAGAGAGAAGAGGCCTGCCTAACATGCAAGGGTAGATCATTCCACAACTTTGGAGCAACTACACCAAAAGCACGATCACCTTTAGATTTATACTTAGTTTTTGGTACCTTAAGGAGCTGCTGATTGGCGGACCTAAGGGAACGGGGAGGTGTATATGGTTGTAGTAGCTCCGAGAGGTAGGGGGGGGGGCCAGGCCATTAAGAGATTTAAAAGCAAATAAGAGAATTTTAAAAACAATCCTAAAATGTACAGGTAGCCAGTGGAGTGAAATTAAAATTGGGGTAATGTGCTCAAACTTTTTTGTTCCAGTTAAAAGACGTGCTGCAGCATTTTGCACAACCTGCAGGCGCCTAATGGACGCATCACTAACCCCAAAATAAAGTGCGTTACAATAATCCAGCCTAGAAGTAACAAAGGCATGGATTACTGTCTCAAAATGCTGTTTCGATAAGATAGGCTTTATTTTGGCTAATTCCCTCAAATGAAAAAAGCTAGATCTTACAACAGCTCTGACCTGGCTTTCAAGTTTAAGATTTGCCTCTATTTTAACTCCCAGATTAGTGATGACTGGTTTAACATACTGTGCCAGTGAACCAAGATCTATAATAGTGGCCTCAGAAGCGCCACCAAAAACCATCACTTCTTTTTATGTTAACGAGCAGTCGTTAACAAGAAGAAGTGTACCTAAAAATGTGGCGGGTGAATGAAAATTAAAAAGGAAAACGAGCGGGCTGTCTAGTGGGGTGAGACACTTGAACACAACAATCCATCTAATACAATGATCAAAGTCAAGTTAACTATACTTTAACTTCACCATGTTACAATCCATCACTCTCTCCGCTCTCTCCATCCATGATATGGATAATGTTGTTCCATGAACCAACCTCGAATGATATCACCAGTGCTTATCTGACTATGAATTGGGTAGAGAGAGAAAAAAACCCAATAATACACTGAAATAATCATAGAAAAATGTGCCTGAGGCCAATTTACAAGATAACTCTTTAGCAGAGACCCAAGTCTGAACTGAGAAAGAACGGCAATTAATACTATTATCCTGAAGGGACCGAGCTATTAGGGAATAAAATGAGAGTTGTAACCACTATGTTTTTAAAAAGTGAAATTTAAGACCCCACATGATATTTTATGCAGGAACACTTTTTAATGCCTTCATTTCCTTATACCGTTTCTTTTACCTATGACAGCTTTCCTAAAATAGATGAATTGGTGAGTCCAAAATACTCTGAGCAACAATGAAGTTATAGTAAAGTTTTTCACTCTTGTCACTCCCAGGCCCTCTAACAAAGTGAAAATTCCCTCCACACCAAGCATGAATTGATCCAGAAGGCTAGCTGGAGTTTTTGAACACCAAGACATCTCACAGTGGCAAACAATTCTTCCATGATGCCCTTCTAAGTTGGGCCAAGCCTCACAACTAGTAAAAGCCATCAATTACTTCTTCAACAGCCCTGCTAATAAACTAACTAACTAATCACGTAGCCTCAGAACTAATAAGCTTCTACAGCAAGACTGACAGCAAAGCCTAGTAGAATAACCACTAGCACTCACTGAAGAGCAATAATCCCCTGCAATCACCTACTGAACAGAGTGAAGATGCAACAAACATTAACCTTTTATGAAGGGATGCGGTGATACTGCATGTCAGAGACGGGCTACTGGGACGTGTTGCACTAATTTAGCTCCAAGCTAATTTGACTTCAAGATTGAAGTGGCTGAAACTAATATGATGAACAGCCAGCAGAACGTCTCCAGTGAAAGAAGCAACAATACAGTCTTATTTCTTCAACAAAGTCTTCCTGAAACAGCTTGATAACAATGCTACAGCCTAAGCTAACACCAGCAGCTCATTGAAGAGGGCGCGTTTGATTTATATTACATTGAATAGTCAAAAGTCTTGACCCACCTCCCTTTCTTTAATATTTGTTTAAAAAAAAGAAAGAAGTAGGTGTAGAAGCATATTAAAACATTTGCAAACATGCATGTAAAGGCATGATATAAGGCAAAATAGAGATTGCACAACTGTAACACGCTTGAGAGTCCATATTTGGTATGACCACCTTTAGTCCTCAGCATAGCCTCTTAGGAACACTTTCCAGCAAGTTTATTTAATAAGTAGTCTTCAGGAATACTTCTCCAGGGTTCTTCAAGAACATCAAAGCTCTTCTTTGGATATTGGCTGACTTTTGTTCCGTTCTCAATGAAGACAATCCCACACTACTTCAATAAAGTTGAGGTCCAGGCTGTGTTGAGGTCTACGATAGTTTTCCTTTGCGTATATCCAGGTATGCTTTCACTGCCCCGGGAGTGAGTTTGAGATCACTGTCATGCTGAAACATTCAGCCGTTGCCAACCAGATGCTTTCCAGATGGTGTTGCATTATTGGATCAAAATGCGATGGTACTTTTCTAAATTCATAATTTCATCAGTTTTATAAGATCGCCCAACACCACTGACATCCCCAAACCATGAAGAGTCATCATGGTGTTTTGCGCATATGGTAAATGGACTAGTATATACAGCACCTTTCTACCTTGTACACAAAGTCTAACCGCTTTCTCGAACAAGCGGCACAATTGGTTCAGGATATTGGCAAGGATACTTCAACGTGCAGGCTGGAGGAGCTGGAGATCAAGTCATGGACCTCCAATTTGGTATACAACCCACTCAGCCGCTGTGGGTATAAAGCAGGGGTGTCCGATTCCAGTCCTCAAGAGCTATTGTCCTGCAGCTTTTAGACGAGTCCTTGTTCCAACACACCAGGCCTTTGCCAAACTTGATGGCATATTGAAGAGGTAATCCAACCATCTGATTCAGCTGTGTTGGAGTAGTGATGCATCTAAAAGCTGCAGTACAGTAACTCTCGAAGACTGGAGTTGGATACCCCTGGTATAGAGAGTAGAGCAGGGGTGGGCAACTCCAGGCCTCGAGGGAAGGTGTCCTGCAGGTTTTAGATCTCACCCTGGGTCAACACACCTGAATCAAATGATTAGTTCATTACCAGGCCTCTAGAGAACTTCAAGACATGTTGAGGAGGTAATTTAACCATTTAAATCAGCTGCGTTGGATCAAGGACACATCTAAAACCTGCAGGACACCGGCCCTTGAGGCCTGGAGTTGCACACCCCTGCTCTAAATTGGTATAGGTGAGAATTGTTGACTGTCTCCCTGTGTTAGCCCTGCAACAGCTGGCAATTCCAAGCTCTATCTAATGCCAGCTGGGATAGTTAAAGATCTTGCATCCTGATGGATGGATGGACAAAGACTAGTCTGAAAATGAGTAAAGGAAAAAAAGGAACCAATGTCCAAAGAAACTTTGAAAGCCTGGAAAACCGTTGATCAAGATTATTTTTTTAGAAAATCACCAGAAAGTCTGACTCCTTAGACACAGATTATAAAGAAGTGACTGGCAGCTCAGTACTGCATCACATGAGTCTTGCTTGCTGTCCTAGCTCCAAATTCAATACATAGCTTGAACTTATAATATATACTTTTACTGAGACACAGTACTTATAATGTGAGACCCAATAATAAATCAGACCTTGTGTATAATATTATTTTATGATTTATATGAAATTGAGTCTTAGTTAACTTTCAAGTTAAGATTTAGGTTTGAAAAGAAATCTGTGGTTTTGCTAACCATCCATGAAATTCCTTTCAATGAATTTGCATTAGTAACATGAAAATTCCATTTTTGTGGTGTTTGGAAAGGTGTTCAGTTACATATCCAACTTTTAAGTGAACGTTTAAAAAGAACTAAATCGATTCTCGGGGATGGAGTCTGAACAATAGACAGCTATCTATTCTAAAAAGAGTGGCCTTGTGTTTTATGCTAACACTTTTAACAGAGGTGATTAAATGGACGTGTATCTGCAGAATCAAATACAAACCATTCCTCCTTCCTAATTATAATTTTTTCGTATATTTTGACAGGTGCTGGTTCGGTTCTGCTGTCATTTTTAGATTGTATTTTTTGATTTCTGTTATTTGGTCAGTGCCCTGCATATTGGCACCAGTGACCCGGGAGTGGCGCCACAGGGACAGTGTGTATTCTTGAATCATATTACTCTTACTGTAATCAGGCCTGCATTCATACATGGCTGATTAACCCACAAAGGGGCTGGTAGGGGGGAAAACAAGCAGCTCCTGATGAAGCCTTTTTATTTTTCCATATTTTTCCAGTGCTTCTTATCATATCTGCACCCAGTTTTTCCCATGTGTCACATCTACCACTGACTCCTCATCCATGTAGCAGTTTCTTTTAATGTGTGCCAAAGAATATTTTAACAAATAATAGCAATATCTCATCATACTTTGTGTCAAACATGGCTTTAGATTTAGCATCTGAAAAGTAAGATTTGCATTTTTTTCCTCTCCTTTATTGAATTTGGTGGATTTATTTAAACAAAAAGAAAAAAAAAACAGAGGCTCTTGGAATGTTTATTTTACAATTTTCTAACATTTCATAAAGTAAACAATTGATTCATTAATAAAATATGAGCTCTTTCATATCATTTTGGGATGCCCTGGAGATGTGTACTGCACATTATACTTCAATATACTGAGTTATAAAATTGCAGGGAATATATATGGCTGTTTCTGGTTATATATTAATCATTAATAAACGGTAAATCATTCTTTCTGTGTTTGTGTGTGTGCGTGCTATCTGCAGGACACACTGCTGGAGCTCCTGTGTGACGCGGTGGTGTCGTCAGGACGGCAGGGAAAAGGTCTCGTGATCAGCGGCTTCCCCAGAGACCTGAGACAGGCGGAGGAGTACGAAGCGAAGGTCAGAGCACAAAGCTGATGGAGTAGACAGCGGGATGTGGTCAGAAGCATGAATAAAAGAAGGGGGAAAGTCAGCCGTGAGTCGTGGTGTATGCACAAAAAGTTCAGTCTGAGCAAAGTGAAGGAATCACAAGAGTCGCACATCACTGTGACGAATGCTAGTTAAGTCTGATTCAGTGCTAACATACGAGTACGAAGAGGGTATGAAAACAAGATTTGAAAATAGGAAAGAAGTGATCAGAATGAATGCACATAGAAATGTGGACTGCGGATCATTCAGGATGAAGGCCGGCCTGCAGACGAATGTAGTTAAAGGGGAAGTTCCTGCTTTTAATTTCTAACTGCACCTGTTGTGTGTGTCAGATGGGGGAACCCAGTGCAGTGCTCCTGCTGAACTGCTCAGCCGACACCATGTCCAATCGCCTGCAGTGTCGTGGGAGATCCGGCTTCCAGGCCGCCCCAGACAGAGACAGCGTCCTGCACAGGAGGGTGGAGAGCTTCTGCAGCGACACCCAGGCGGTGGCGGCTCACTACGAACACAAGAGGCTTCTGCACACGGTAAGATTGGGAAGCCAACTCTGTAAGGGTTAGAGGTTCAATTCCATATGGAGGCTTACTTTCCTTAAAGGAACAAATCCAGTTTAAATCCACTTCGTCTAGGCTGGAAATCCATTTACACTTAGATGTCCTTCAAACATCTCCCAGCGCTCTTTTATCTATAAAAGGAAATCGTTTGCCGGGATGTTCTCACTCACAGAAAAGCAGCCGAAGAGTTCCCAATAATCACTTCATTATCTCTCATATGTGAGTCTAACTGTCCTGCATGACTGGAGTTTGCAACTTTACTGTATTATTCAATACAACCAGCTCAGATTTGACATGCTGGATAAATAATAATCACGAGGATTGTTTTTAAAATACAAGCGTGCCAGCCTCTATGATCTTAGAGGAGGAAAACAAAGGAAAACATAGTTCACCAGAGAGAAGCCTGTCTTAGATCAAAAGACTGCATTAGACAGAAGTAACAGTGGTTTGTATTATTATGCATTATAATTCAAAATTATTTATATGTGAATAGCATATTAATGTGCTTGGTTTTAACGGTGCCATCCCAGAGTATTGAATTTTATACTGAAATTTATTGGGTGCTGTATTAATGACGCTGGAAACAGAACCAAACAATTAGATGCGGACTACATTATCTAAACAGGCTTTCCAACCTTCATGTTTACTGAAGGCTTTTGCGTCTTATAATATAATTTATTCTGTGTTTTGTGCACTAATTCGTTCATGTTTACTTTAATTTAGTTATTTTTAAATTGTGGTTAAAAAACATTAAATAAAAGCAAGGGTTGTGTGAATAGTTTGCCCTCTCTCATCTGAAGTGTTTGACTTTGTCTTTACAAAGATATCCATTTTATGTGTGCACTGAGGCAGTTATGTTTTAATTATTCTGCCAGTTCCTAGGGGTAGGTATCAGGGGTGGTGGTGCCATTTTTGGAACATGTTCATTTGCCTTCCTGAGTAAAAACATAAAAGATCCAAAGGGATAAATAAGAAAACGCCAGGGCAATTCTAAATCACCATTTTTGTTTGTTTGTTTTTATTCCAAAAATTTCCACCACAAAGGTAAACAGGGCTTAAGTTATGTGTTTTGCTTCAAAGTTTCCTGGAGAAGGAGCCCTAGACCCCCTGCACAAATCTGCATCCATCTTTCAGTTGGTGCTGATTTTGTTTTACTTAATAGATGTGAGACAAGATCCACAAAGTCATCCTTCTGTGCCAAGAAATCTAAGACTCAGCTGAAACCAGCATAAAACTGCAGCAGTATAATCTCAATCCGTCCATTGCAGTGTCCCAAGGTAGAACTGCAGGAAACAGAGACGGTAACAAAGACCAGAACTAAAAACAGAACAGAAAGAAAAACCAGAACGAGGCTCGGGGGGGCAGCCATCTGCTGCAGCCGGTTGAGAGTGAAAGAATAGAGTAAAGGAAGGAGAAAAGAGACAGAGCACAGGGAGACAGCACAAAACACAAACTAGACGTGCTGCTGTGGTAAACACAGAGGGAGTGAAAACAGCATTAAACCTGCATTCTTTCTAATGGCCAACAGATGGGAAACAAATCTATGAGATCAACAAGCTTACTTCTGTCTCAATCTGCAACCTCAGAAGACAGCGTAACATAGAAAAATACATATTAAATAAAAAGAGAAAAAGAAATAATAGTGAAAGCTGGGAAAACAGAAACAAAGCACAATATAATTTACAATAAGTAAATTTAAAGGTTTTTTAAAAAGTGACCTAAAACTAGAAGCTAACGCTGTTGCAGCTAAGTCTTATAAGTTTCAAAACAATATTGTGTGAAGGTTGTTCAGTGTGAGTCCTTAAAATTCTCATTTACATATTCCTGGCAAATACATCTGTGTTAGCAGACATCAGTGTTTCCATTTGGATGCTTTACAGTGGGAAGTAATGATTAGCTCTGTTTAGTGTGACCTAACCAAATCCTTTTAATCAACTTTCCCTTCCGCTCCGACATCGTGTTGATGTCCGTCTTCCAGCTCTTCTTCCCATTCCTCCTGCTGCTCCGTTCTGATTTAGCTTCAGTTAATTGGCATTGGCAGTTTATTCCATTTTTGGAAAAGCCTTGCATTTGCTTTGCTCACAGAAAGCTTTGCCACTTGATTTGTTCGCCAAGATTTGAATTAGCCAATGACAAGTCGGACAAAACCCAGCTGGTGAAAGATAATCACTGATGACACCTGGATACACAGAAACAGGGGAGCTGATGGACCTTTTTCACAGCAGGCAGTCTGGTTTGTCACAGCAGGTAAAAGGTAGCTGCTCTCCATTTAGGTGAGCTGTGTCCAGGGTCACGTGATTTCACGGCTGTGCTGGTAAAGGTTCATTAGTCTTAGTCTTAGGTATCCAAATTCATTTCAAATAAACAGTATAAACGATGCATATATTTACCATACGGTCACCCATTGGTTTGTGAGTATTTTCATTTTCAGCATCATTCATTTTCTAATGACTTAGTCGCAGGTCGTTAATCAGTGACGCCCTCGATCGCCCTATTTTAAGGATTAAAAATAATCCTTAAAAAATTGTGTGTGGGTGTGCCAAAAATTTATTTTTCTTTTATTTGCCAAATATGATTACCAGTATTTAGACTGTTGTAAATGGCATGTTTGCCTATAATGTCTTCAAAATCTCTGTTATGAATGATATCAAGTCAGCTTATGTGGGAAACAGCATTCCTGTCAGAGGGATAGAAGCTGAAATCAGTTTTTGCCAGTTTATTTTTATAAATGCTTTATTCATCCAGGTAAAAAGTCTCATTGACATTAAAAATGTGTTTTTAAAGAGATATCTAGTCAAGAGTACAGCAGAAATTACAAAAAGAAATACGACATAACAGTTCTATAACGATGTTTTAAGGACTGGATTAATTATATAATGTGGAACACAGAGTGAATGCAATAAGAAGATCTTCATAAGTCCTGTTGACTACAGCCTATTTGTGGACATAAGCAAAGATATTACACATTAAAAACACACAGAAGCGATCGGCTTTTGGCAGACGATCACTTGTTGGCTTCACTTTTCACACCCAGAAGCCAGATCCATCTTTTATACAGACCATGGTTTATCCTCAGGCTTGTAGAGCGATTTATCCATGTAGACCAGTGGTGTCAAGCATGCAGGCCGAGAGGGCCAAAATCGGGCTGTCAAAGAGTCCCA
This sequence comes from Aulonocara stuartgranti, assembly GCF_965226115.1. Classification (NCBI taxonomy): domain Eukaryota; kingdom Metazoa; phylum Chordata; class Actinopteri; order Cichliformes; family Cichlidae; genus Aulonocara; species Aulonocara stuartgranti. Next base: position 10,428,583 of record NC_138954.1, read on the forward strand.
GTGGAGCCACTGAATGGCTCAAAAATGTCTTTAACGACTGTATTTTCTTAATAATCCCTCCTACACAATAAAAATGTCTATAAGTTGTTTCTATGTGTAGACAAATTGACTGATAGTGATGGAAAATACTTGTTGTTTCTTTGGGTTCCTTTCTGCTGTAATCTGCAAGTCCACATGTAGAGCAGGACAGTCGACTCGATGAATGTGGGAAAAACTGGTGATGTTGTGTTATTTTACTAAAGACATCTCAGGCTGTTCATGATCTTTTTCTCCCAACATTAACTGAATGAGAAAAAAAACATTTATCAAGAAATAATAACTATAATCTGTTTTCTGGTCATTTTTTGAGTGTGCGGTAAATCTGGTAAACGTTTTTTTTATAAGTGATGCTTATTTTTTGGATTGTTTTTCTGCTCTGGCCTTTTTAGATCAAATTGAGCCATGAGCTAAAGTAAGTTTGACACCCTGTGTCTGGATTGTTTTAGGTGTGAGCGGCTCGTTTTTGAAGGCATAGACCATGGACACGTCCATCTTCTCTTAGATATGATAAAAGCATATGTCACTCACCTTGCTCTGCTCAAAGCAATGTCTCCCAGTTACTCAAAAAAAGGTACAAACTTATTTGCAAGTAGTTTCATGTAGGAAATATTGTGTTTGTACCAAACTACGCCCGCCAACCAAAGGAAGTGTGCAGCTACTGTTTACATCCTGTCACAATGTCACGAGCTTCTTTTCTCTGATAGATGGAAAGTTTTTTAGTGGAGAAAACGACTAAAAAGTCACGTAGACTGGAGGCAATTGTGCATTACCAGAGGAGCTCTAATTCTCTGCTGCAGAGCTGTAGAGATGTCTGCCTTCTCCTGAGTATAACTGAAATAAATTGCACTCGTCTCACGGTGCTCGGAGCGCAGTTCCACGTAGGAACTGTTTTCTTTCTACCAGCCGAGAGAAGGACATTGCAGCTCAGCCGAGGGGGAAACCATTAATGTTCACATCCTGTCATCCTGTCAAAAACCTGTCATCTTTGGGTAGACACACACTTCGACACATTCTACCAAACTACACCCGCTGTGATGTTTGGCGGGTGTAGTTTGGTAGAAAGAAAATAGCTTGAACGTGAAACTTCTAATGACGACACTGACGCTGAGTTTTTTAGTTTTTTGCTCGTTTTGTGGTGCCCTCAGTGCTTTTTATTTCCTTTATTTTCAAGAGAAGTCAGACATTTCCAAAAAATGACTATACACTTTTCACCTGAGATGGACAAGATGCTGAAATGTGTTGTGTTTAAGGTCAGTGATGCAGGGAAGGACCAACTTTCTGTGAAGTTTTACTCGCCTCTCTGTTTCCACTGACATGAGAGCGATTAGAAAATCACACGCATTCCTTTCAGGGTTGATCTGCCCCTTTAATAAATTTACTGTTTGAACTTTTAAATGCCACATCAGGTGTGTGTGTGTGTGCGTGTGGGTGGGTGCTTAAATGCCACATCAGGTAATGAGGTCATCAGTCTGCTGTGAGGCTGCCGTCCTCAACTGCATGTGGGCTTGCTGGTGGTTTGAGAAAAGGCCTCGTTTTCAGCCGGTTTGTCTCCGTCTGCAGATTGATGCCGAGAGGTCGCCGGACCAAGTGTTCGCCCAGATCTGCCGCTCGATGGAGTCTGGCTTCTGATACCTACACCTTCACACCCCAAACTCTGCAGTCGAGGAGGGTCCATCTAAGAAGACCTTCTCTCTTTCTCTCTGCCGTCACCCCAAGGAGACTCACTCGCATAACCTCACACCTGCGCCAGACTCATTGAACTCCAGTGGTATGCATGTCTTACCTGCAATCAGTGAAACTTCTCTCTCTCTGCTTTTTGACACTGACAAAGCGCCTGGTTGTCACATTCTGCTTCACAAAAATGCATCCCCCCAACCCCATCCCCTCTTCTGTCTCTCTCTGTAAAATCAACCTCAATATATGCTGCCAACTGCCACACCAAGGCAGATAACTGTACTGAGAAAAATAGCAGTCCCTGCTGTGACTGAGAGCATGCTGGAAGTGAAATCTCGCCACCTTCCCACCAGAGGAGCTGAGCAAGGTTCCCCCTGCCATACTACAAAGTGGAAATGTCAGTGTGTACTCGTGCTCTCACGCACAGCACCTTGCTTCTTATTGTAACAAGCATGCAAGAGTTAAAAGTTAAGCTTAACTGCCTTTTGTGCATTAAATTTAAAAAGGAAAAAAAAACAGAAGCAAATAAAGAGTATTAAGATTACTGCATTTGTATGTTTCCAAGCTCATCGTACAGGTGCGTGGTTTGGTATTTAACATTCAATAAAGCCAGTGCATTTGCTAAATGGAGCATTTCTGAGTGTCCTTTGGTGTGGTGTGTAGCGTGCAGCATCAGAGCTGAGCTGACAGCGCCATCTGCTGGTGAGAGGATCACAACAAAAAGGCAATTAAGTGATAAGTGTAACAGGTCAAGACAGGTGAAATTCCCCTTTCTGTCAGGATAAAGAAGTTTAACTACACATTTAATCTCTGAGATATCTACACATAAGAAAAAGGAGTGCAATTTTAACAGAACTTTTAGTTTTTCAACATGATAAAGAAATGCAGCTGTAAATGAAAGAAAGTTGAATTTAAATTGTAAGAAATGCATGTTAAATTTCAGGAAACGTTTCTGTTCATTCACAGAAAATATCCTGTTACTTTTTACTGAGCATCTGTTAATTACTTTGGTGTAGTACGGATGGCCATGGTGGAGGTCTTTATCAGTAGGAGAAGATGCAAAACTTATTAAAATAAAAGTCCAAAATATATGCACCCTGCCTTATTTTCCAAAGATTTTTACGCCCCTCGGGCCTTATGTTTTACACCCCTGGTTTAAGAGTTTAGCGTTTCAGTTAAAATACACAGAAAGATCATTTGGACATGTAAGAAGTATGACGAGAGGGGAGGAAAAAAAGAAGCACTTTCACATCTTCCTGACAAACTTGGGTCAGGAAGAACAAAATATCAGCACTGTTGGTTCCAGCAGGTGGAAAGAGGCAGAAAATTAGCTGTCACACAAAGTGCTTCTCTCCCAGTGAAAGGTCACCAGCATGGCTTTATTCTGCAAAAGGACATTTCCTGTGTTTCATACCACAGTGAAATTGCAGAAGAAAGTCTATAGAACACTTGCACGAGAAAAAGCTTCACCAAGAAGCACTTAAGATTTAATTGACAGCAATAAAAAATATTTTACAGTTAACATTTTCATTCAGGTTCTGGGAGAGACTCAATTACTCAGCATCAATGACAGGACTGCCTCATTATGGCCAATATTAAAATTGCATCCAACCCCACTTAATGTGACAGTTATAATCTAGAATTTTAATACACATCATTTTGAGCTTTTATTGCGCTTTTTTCCTTCTTGGGTGATTATCTATCCATCCATATTTTTACTCATAACTTCTTTTCCTCATTTGTTAGAACTGTACTCACCACTTTATAAGCCAGCTAAAATTCAAGCCCTCCTAAGGGTCCCTTTGATTTATCAAAACGCTCAGGATTCAGGCTAGTTCATCTACTCTTGGTTCTGTGTGATCCCAAGCACAGAAGCCACACCCACCCGGTGTTCAAAACAGCCGTTTCAGAAGAAAGCTGGGTTTAAGGGTGTGTGAGGACTGAACCGTGAATCAACTAAAGCTATTCTAGCAGAGTCAAAATCAATTACTTAGTTCCTAAAAATGATGTGAAGAATTTGCTACCAGTTTGCCAGGGTTCAGGGTTTGATATAAAACTGAGAAAAACACAGATTAATCCTGCTGAGCCAAACTCAGGGTGACTTTGATGGCTGATAACAGAGGAAGCACGGATATAGAAAAACTTATTTTCACATACTTTTATTTCCACGGTTCTCCTAGCATTTTTTAACATTATTATTTTATTTTTTTACATAAGAACAGACTGTTATACACAGATATTGAAGCAGGGCAAAGGGGGTGAGGGAAAGAGACAAAAACCATACAAAATGGTGTCTACTCAAGCACAACAAAATCTATGTGTATAAAATTGTGTGGGTTGCTCCACTGTGGTGCACCAACCACTACCTCAATTATTTATCTTTTTTTAAATAGATTAATAAAAATACAATCTTTTAAATGGACCTTTAAGGTGGACTGCAAAATTAAAGATCTAGAGCCATGATGACTGGATCAATAAAGTAGGACAGTGTGGGTCAACGGAGCCACGCAGGAAGGGAGAAGTTGTGGCCAGGTTAAAGGTCCCTCCCCCACGCCAAAACAACAGCCTCTTTTTTTTTTTCTCTTAAAAATGGCACACAGCATCTAGCGCTGGCTACTTTTCACCATACACTTGTACACTCAACATGATCAACAACGGTACACACTGGGGGCGGAAAAAGAAGAAAACAGGTGTTTGTTGTGTATTTTCCGTTCACACGCCTGCCTTCGGAAATGTTTGCTCTCCGTGCTGTAGTGCTTCTTGTTAGACATGTTTTAGTGGAGAGAGCAAAGGAAAGGGAAACAGATGAAAGTTTGTTATCTGTGTGTGTTTGAGAGGTGAAGGGGGTGTAGAGAGCAGCGTTTGTGTGACAGTGGTCGTGATGGCTCCATGCTGAAACATGGGAGCTCGATCCGTTTTAACACATACAGATTTGTCTGCAGAACAAAATGTGGATCTGCAGCCTGGGGAAAAAAAGAAGAAAACAAATGAAAACAAAAACAAAACAAAAAACACTGGCTTCAACCACGGTGTCTGCTGAACTTCACCTGCAGCACCCCAGACGTCTGCTGAGGACACCGCGGCTCATAAATACTCAATCTACGGATACCTAGCTAGAACATTTTCACTCTTGCATAACACAGAGACCACATACACGCATAAAACCACCTATGTGTATCTCAGTTGATGACTTCACAGTCCACTATGACGTGCTGGTTGGCCACCCATCACCATTAGGTGGCGCTTCACCAGACTGATCATCAATCCTCCAGTTTTGAAGCAGCACAGGGAGGTAACTGGAGGGCGATGGGGGGGAGAAACGGGGATACAGGATAGCCCTGCTGGAGTCACGGAGCTCGGGAATGTCGTGTGCCTTCTATTTTCTTTTTTTGTTTGTTTTTAAAAAATAGTGTATCGTTTTCAAATCACGGATCCGTTGAATAACCTGGCTGAGGTTGAGCAGGGCTTCCCCCCCCCCCCTTTTCTTTATTTTTTCCTTTTTGAAATATTTATTGAGGAACCGTCATGGCCACCCTTTGCTCAAGTCAGGGAGGTCAGTTACCAACAGCCCCCCCACCAGCAGCACTGGTCTGCTCTGAGGACCCCGGCTGTCTGCCTGCCTAATGGCCTTCCTGCCTGGCGGCGGGTTAAGCGGTTATCTTGGACTTGAAGGATGGAGCCATGCACAGAGTGGCCTGTGGGATATGTGGAGAGAGCCTGAAGCTAGGGGTGCCTGGGACCCTGTCATCTGTTGGCTGGGAAGTAATTGGGGTCCAGGTAGTTGTAACCTGTGCTCTGCGGCAGGCAGTAGTCCCGGTCCAGGAAGGTTTCTGCCTGGTACACTGGCTCCAGGTGGTGGTTAGGCTTGTGGGTCTCAGTCTTGAACAAGCTGGAAGATAAGGAAATGATACTGTAAGAACCACATATAAGCAATTTTCCAGCAAGTACATTTACTTTGACATATTGGGTCTCACACTGGAAAATTTTCACTGAGGGCTGTTTCCCCATAGATTTATATAGAACTGGAAGCCTTTTTATAACTACACTGCCACTGTGGCAGTAGCTATTTAAAGAAATGCACGTTTAAGGCACTTCAGTACTGTCTTTCTTTTTTAGACCCACGAACTACAGCCATCTTGCGTTCCATCTACCATCTATGGTAACTACACGCCATCAGACAGGTAAATCACGTGTTGTACTGTGAGATTAACTTGTAGTGTACAAAAAGAAAAACATGCAAAGTCAATGATGACTGCAGGAACCTAAAAATGTTCTGTGGAAAACCTTAAAAAATGAAACAAAAATGGGGTTCAGTTTAAACTAGCTTTTAGTGGGGGGATGAATGTTATTTAGTGAATGGCATACCACAAACAAATGCAAAACATCCTGTGTTTTCATTTCCACCATGTTAAATGTGTTAAAATGTCAGCAATATTTTCATCATGGTGCAAAGCGACCAGCACTGTGTATGACTGTTTGGTAATAAAGGAAGTAGAGCTGACCAGTCGGAGCAGTTGGAGCAGAAGTCAACAGAGTTGTCAGGCGGACAGTCCTGACAGTGCCACCGCACACCCAGGATGGGCTCCATACCACAGACGTCACACTGCACAAAACAAACACAAACATATTCATCGTCCACAGAACACACTCCCACAAAAGTATGAACATATTAACACCTTCTCTACACTACAAACTTGTTTCTGAAGGCCTTGGAGTAATTAAAAGAATTATTATTCAACAATGCCATTAAAATGTGCACATTTCTTAAGTTCATTTTAAAGCTTTAGGCAGAACTACTTCCAATATTTCACAGCCTCCAGTAGTTCTATTGGGACCTGTTAAAATATAGTTGTTACAGTTTATTTATCGTCTTATGATAACACATTAAAAAATAAATATTTCCTCTGCCGCCAACTTGAATTTATTTCCCCCTCAGGGTGCGACTTAAATGCATAACATTTTGAGGGAACATGTATATGCAGATTCCTGATCTTAATGTCATCACGGCGCAGTCTTTACCTTATAGCCTATGTGCCGGATCTCAGTCTTATCCTCCTGGATCTCCTGGAGCTTCTGTTTTTTCAGACGTTTCAGCTGTAAAAGCTCTTTGTATTCTGGCAAACTTCTCAGCTCCACAGGTACACTCTCTTCATCCTGTTCAGACAAACAGGATGTTGTTTGACAGTCATCAGGAAAACCACGTACATAATATTTCCTCAACAACTCCAAGGATCTAATCTAGATGCTTTTTACCCTGCAGACTTATTTACAGCCCGCAGCGATCAGTCTAATTTTAGCTGGACACAAGCAACGTATCAATAAGAGAGTACATACTGTCTTTCAGCCTAAAGAACAAGAGTGAAAAACATGGTGTCCTTTACAAAGACACAGCTACCTCCAGCTATTTGTATGAAGAAAAGAATAAAGCAAACAAAATGCAGCGTTTTATTTTACAACAAAAGCATCACACTTCTATGTTTTGACAAGGAACAGCTTTGTGAGTCCAGTTAGGCTGCCGACGCACTTTCCCTCAGCAGACTTTCAATCTTCCTGCAAATGCGACCAAAATAAAAGACAAGCTGGTGAAGCGAGAAATTACTGTGACCCACGCTGGCAACACCTTTTTGACTTTACTCCATACCGGCGGTGTCAGAGGTTTCGTTAATGCGCTGATGGAGACGGTAGCCTGTGTACTCAGCAGGCTGCAGCGACCTGGTTTCACTAAAAGGTTACTGCCATCAAAGGCAAGAGAAAGAAATGTCAGCTCCTGGATAATGGCGAGCACCAGGAGTCGCGCAGTTCAAACAGAACGAAAGGAAAGTCTGGTCAGGTCCCCTGCTCTGATTTAGGCATTTTTAAACAGAACAAGCAGCCGTGATTAGAGTAAAAATCAAGAGTTAAATGCTTCCCTTCACCCAAATGTGCTAAAGTGGAGCTAAAAAGAACAGTCTCTAAAAAAGCATACGCACGAGAGCAGAAGAGGAACACAGGTGCAGTAATTTTATTTAAAACCGCTTTAAATGAACTATTCAGGTATAGAAACAAATTCCCAAAAGCCCGTAACACATGCTTTTAGCAGTCTTTATCCTACAGGTCACTGCTTACATGAGAAGGAAGAGGGTAAGACTGTAAACAGACAGAAAAGAGGAGGAGTCATGAGGTTCATTATGCAGTAAAGTGACAAATAAAATGGGAAGAATCAGTGAAAACATGATGTCACAAGAAAGAAAGAAAGACAATACACCTTTGAAAGAAGAAAACACACTGAAAGACAAAAGACTGACCGAATCATCAGCCGAAGGGTCCTGCACACTGTTGTAATATGCTGAGCGTTCATCGTCTTCATCCATGTAGACTGGAGGCTCGTAGGAGGTCAGGAAGGTGGACGGCCGGTACAGGTGTTTGTTAAGGTGATGCTGCCGCTTGCTGGATGCCTGGAGAATAAATAGGGTTCGTTAGAAGAGCGTAAACAAGGCAAATATAACAAGCAGTTAACAAATTAAGTATGTTTGTTGTCTCTAAACTACAGGGTTGTGCAATATGAATGAAATTAGCATTATACTATTATAAAACGCACCCCTGGTGGTTATAGTCTTGGTGTGGTAGTTCATTCAAAACCAGATATAATCAAATGTAATCATAATGTCCAATTTAAATGGAAAACAACAGCTGTAACACAAGACAAAGAAAAGCTTTACTAAATGGCAAAAAAAAAATGAAGACAATCTTAGTTGATACTGTCAGCACATCTACAGTGATATCAGCATACGGTGGCTGAAAAGTACAGAGGGACTGCAGCACAGAAGAGATGTTTGAGGCAAACACGAAATGGATGACATTGCATTATTTGTCCACTTGAGAGCAATAAAAAGCTTCGTTTTCAACATCACGTTTTATCACCCTGTTCATATCTTTGCCAGCAGGCACAGAGTTTAATCCAGTCTCCAGCGAGCGCCACACAAACTCCCATTCTTATCATTAAAATACCATTTAACTGAAAGCTGATATGACAACAATGAATTAGTTACCCAGCATAAACTTTAATATTCAAAGGCAAAACCATTACTTTCAATGAGATTACTTATTCAGTATGGCTATGAGAGGGGGGGTGTAGTAATTGAGTTACCTTTTTAGTGTACATGCACAGGTTGGGTGTTCTTCCAGGCACAGGGATACCAGCTTTTGTCAGTTTGATGAAGTACTTTTGAACCCTACTGGCAACCTGGAAGGTTTTAAAAGGGAGATGGTTCTGTTAATCATTTCCAACTGAGGAGCAGCTGCTTGAAGCATAGGAGCTCTCTCTCTCTCTCTCTCACACACACACACACACACACACACACACACACACACACACACACACACACTCACTCTCCAGGTACTTGTAGGGGGTGCAGTTAACATACAAGTCAGCCTGCCTTTTACCACTGACAAGCGTACACTTTTTCGATTTAACAGTTTGTTTTTTGCAATTTCAAAGTCACAACAGGACAATAAAAATAAAAGGAAAGATGCTTTTTTGAGCTTCTATGAGATCAAATCTTTTGGTGCATACATCTACAAATATTCTAAACTAAGCTGCTATAAAATGTAACTTAATTGAAGTTGATCCTCATTTTCTTCGTCACCTGTTTTGCTGTTCGATTGCCCAACTCATCAGCAATCTTCTGCCATCTTCTGGATTCGACTTCCTCAGGTGGGAATTTAACAAGAAGCTGCTCCAGTTTTCTCTATCAAAACACACAAAACATCAGGTTAAAATTATTGCTTCATTCTTTAATGTTTTTAATAAATCTAACAGGTGTTGACAAAAATCATGTTTTGTTTATTTGGTGGGGCGTTTTTCATTAGAGGGGATAAATGAAAAATACATAGAACTGATCACCTAATCATGGTAAATCTAAATTAAATCTATTCAATTCTATTTTATTTACATAGTGCCAAATCACAACAGCAGACACCTGAGGGTGCTTTATATTTTATGATGAAGTCCTACAATAATACAGAGAAAGCCCCAACAATCAAATAATCCCCTTTGAGCAAGCACTTGGCGACATAAAGTGCATAAATTAAGACGTATTAATAGCGCTGTACCAGTTTTAAACAGGTCTTAAGTATTTATTTTCTGAATTATGTTTGATTTCTATTTTACTTGCAAACATCCAGTTTTATGACGATCAACCTATAACAATCTAAACCACTCTTATGACAAATTGTTGCAGCGTGCTACAGAACATATGAGCTCTTACACTCTTGCTACCTACCTGTTCTTCCACAGTCCACAGCTGGTTAAATGTGTCGGGTTTATTTGGATGACAAATCCTCCCCCTGATCATCTGTCAAAGCACAAAAGTGGCAGCCATGTTAGAAGACTGACACAAGACAAAAAATAATGGGCACACCACCATTTGAAGAGCTCTTTACATATGAACTGCCTGGCACGCTGAGTCAGTCAGTTTGACAGAGAAAGCCTGGCTGTCAGATGTGACTTGAGATGTGTCATTGGGAGGATGCAGAAAAACACCAACTCTTTTGAGTGACAAACAAAATCCTGTTAGGATTCAGAGAGTGTAGTCTGAGAAAATGCTAATGTGTCTGCACAAAATAAACAGGGAGAGCAACAGAAATAATCAAGGAGTTGTTTTCTTAGTGCTAAGTGCTTTGCCACGTCTAATCCCAGCAATCAATTAAAAGTGAAACCTTGCTGCCGATACCATGTGGGAAAACACAAACACGCACACACAAAACAGAGGCTAAGAATAAGACTTAATCAGAGGAGTGGGGGAGAGGTGTGCTCCTCATGTTTCCATAGATACCATCCTTTGTGCTCACATGCGCTGCATGTTTAACTCTGCCAAGAAGTAAGAATATGAGGTTGGAGGAGGTGTAAAATAACGTGACGATTTGTAGGGTGACCTGCAGGAGATCAGTGACTCACCAGCTCCGGCTCTTAGAAACTGATGTCACAGAACCTGCACTAATGATATACTGGGAGATAACTGCAGCTGTGATGGCAGCACCTTGTGAGTGTTGTGCAGAATCTTTTAGTAAGGACACTGAGGTGTACCTGCGTTTGCCTGCCGTTCTCGGGCGCGTCACTTGTGGGTAGAGGGGAGTACATTGTGGAGGATTCACCTTCCTTCTTGGGCTCAACGGGACTTTTTGGTCGAAGAGGCAAACCTGGATAGGGAGAACAGATGTTTCCTTTGACAACAAGAAAGGAAAAAAAATGCACATACACTTGATAATCAATCTATTAACAGCTCAAGTCATTCACACGTGCCTTTGTCAAAGATCAACTTTAGCCGCCTGGTTTTCCGTTTCTTGTCGCAGAATTCTCTTTCAAAATCCCCGAGGCCTGAGGTGTACTGCTCCCAGGCAATGTCAGGAAGCTGGACAACATGCTGAGGACACGGCAAGCCTAGATTCACCTGAGGATCGCACAAATCAAGGGCCAAAGTCAAGTTGAATCTTTAGCCTAGTTTTACTAAAGCACATCACAACAGGAGAGGAAAAGACATCCACTATAGTCCCCCCCCCCCCAAAAAAAAAAAAACTCTACTGGGAATGCTTTATACACTTGAATCTGCTACTTTTCTGCTGTGCACTTCCAGGCTTTGTGCACAGCACTTAGCTGCACCAAAGGCATTGTTACCCGTTTTTGCAGCTGTTCCACAAAGCTGATGGGATCGGCAAGCGCCTCTCTCTGATGACGCGCCAATGTTTCAAGGTCCAGGATGGCCTGCGTGCGCTGAGCCTCGAGAACTCCAATAGTCTGCAGCAGTCTCTGATAACTGACACAGTGGGGAGCAAGGTTAGGCAAGAGTAGAAGGAAGACACTGCTTACATTATTTAACCTGACACTTGCAATGCTGCAGTGCATCAAACTTTTAGACCACACACCATGCATAATTCAACAATGTTGCTGAGAACCTAAACAGTTGCACAAAACATGACCCATTTTCAAAAAGTTCCAACCTATTCTGCAAAGAAAATATAAACGGTATTACTGACTCCATCTATGTGATTATCACCACAGTGGCTGGAGACTATGCATCTTCTTAAACCAGATGCTATAGTAAAAGCCTAACAAGTGTAGAGTTACTGATCTAATGAAGCCCATTAGGGACTCTAACTGCACATCTCTCAGATTTCAGACCAGATATCAAAACCTGTGCATGACAAACATTTGGGTTTTGAAGCACTTCAGGAGCCTTGAGTGACCTTTCCTCTCACACTCTCTGGGGCAATGGGAGAACTGCAAACTGAGCTGTCAATGACTAATTGTGCTAGTGACTCAGAGTCCTTACGGTGCGAGCAGAGCCCCAGGAATTGACAGCATCCTACACAGCTATAAAGTAATGCAGGTGCTCAGTGGAGCAGAGTGGATCAATCTCTACTAACACAACATGAATGAAAATCAATGCACAGGACACAATTTCTACGACAGAAGTCAGCTTTGTTTAAAGTTGTGTTGGGCTTCTTGGCTTGTACAGCATCCACTTGATCTATGCATCGATGAAAATTCAGTCTGTCTATGCATTAGTGGCATCAAAACTACTTTCTGTGATACTAAGCGACTGTGATTCAATGTATTAAAAAAAAGGAAAAAAAAATCTGCAAAAGAAAGCAGTGAGAAGATCCATTTTGAGGGAGACTTGGCTCTTCTTCTCACCACTCTGGACACTTGGAGAGTGTCCAGAGACAAGTCTGGTGTTCCATTGCCACCTACTGGGCCCGAGGTCCACTGACAAACATCACTGCCAAAGAAAAGCTGGCCTGTACAATATTAGTGCAATGTTAATGTCTGATAATTGAGAACAGGGATCTACTTAATATGTTTAGGACAGAGACATTCGTCAAAATCCACAAAACTGGTGCAAATATAAGATGTATGAATCAAATTTGTGCCAATTCTCCACGTTCAGCAACTCCAAAGTGCCTCGTCATGCCTTCCTAAAAATGACTCCTGGCTGCATTGATCGGAGGCTTTGAAATTCTCCTTACTCAGCACAACCAAACCTTGGCATGGCACCGAAACTTGATCAAATTATCAGGCAACACAAGAGCAGTGAAATCTTATTCTAAGCCACTATCCGAATATGAAACATTTACGGATATTAAGTGTTCAAAGACAAAAGAACCCCAGCAGATTATGTCTCAAAGTCCTCCTCTACCCCTCCTCCTGTGAAGATGTACAGCAAATCAGACGACCTGCCACAGCGCAGTTAGCAGAGCCTGACTGAGCGCGGCATGGGACATGTCCACCAACATAAACATCTCATCTTTCAGGACAAATAACAAAAAAAAAAAAAGAAAACCACAAACAAAGATCAACACTGAGAAATCCTTTCTCTAAGAAACAGCTCAACGTACCGAGAGAAGAGATGACAAGAAGCAATCAGCATAGTAATTTTACAATCTCCTCGGGCTTTGGAAGAGTGACAAGTGGCAGTTAATTCACACAATAACAGTCCCAGATTGAAGGTGGAAATTAACTGCTGAAACATGGGAAACCTAAACAATAAGGCGGGAGCTATAGTTAGACGTTCCCGCAATTACTGGTGGACATATTTAAGCATTCTGTCTGCGAGTTGGCGGTGTAAAAACCCACGAGCTTCAACAGTAATTCAGCTTGTAAGCTTGAAAGCAGACTTGTAATCTGCTTTCCAAAAAGACTGTTCAATGTTTTCTTTTCATTATATTTACAATGTATTGTTTGTTTGTTTTAAACTCTCCATTCTAACGTGTGATGCAACCAGGATCTTCACACAGACTTCTGTGGGTGTATTCATCTTTATTGCACTATAGTACAATTTCTGAGCTGTTTGTCACTGACTATGTTTGGCCCTTTTGCACTCAGAGGCTCCTCTTTGGTGTTTCCATACATTACTGCAGTACAAGATCTACTTTTGAAGGCTTATCTATACAATGTTTATATGTATTTTGTACATATCTTGTGTAAGAGTGATAAAAACCTCAAGCCAGAAATAGGTGAGATACACTGCCCTGCTATATTCTTATATATTTCATACAGACTTGAACAAGCTCCCCTATAGTTGAACAGGGCCTACATTGTGAATACTGCTGAGAATCGGGACTAGGGCTGGGCCATATCATACAGTTCATGGTAATACCGGTATAATGTTGGGCAACAATAAGGAAATGAAATATCGCAATAGAATACGAGTAAAACATGCATGCGCAGTGCCTTTGTTTTCAGACGCACATGGCGGAAAAACCATGGCGGCGACGCAGAATGAGAAGGGCGAAAGCGGATCGTTAAATGAAACGGATGAACCAGAATTGGTTTGTAAAAATGCTGCAACTTCACTGGTGTGGAACTGGTTCAGCTTTCGTCCGTCAGATACACAACAAAGCACTATTTTTGGTAGAGCATGCTAGCGGGCCGTCGTTATTACCGTGTTTTTTGGAAAATATGGCACACTTAAAATCAATCCTTTGATTTTTCTGAAAATCGACAGTGCCCCTTATAATCCCATGTGCTTTATGTATGAATTCTGTTTGTGTTTACTGACCTTGAAACGATTTTATGTACACGGCGCTCGAAAATCTGTCAAATGTTTCAGTACGACTTTGCTAAGCTACGAACCTGCACCGCTTGATGGATTGTCGGAGCACTACGGCTGTCGTAGGGAGGAGCCTCGCGGAGTGATACGTACTGTGCTTCAACATAATATTACCGTATTGTGTGTGTATAACCTCTTTTTAAGTTTTGTGGATATTATACATGGTTATGCTGAGGACATGTCGGCCAGTTTCCACTGGAAATGCCTTTTGGTTAAACTGTCAGCCAGGAATTTGCATTTGCACTGTTACGTTTTTATATAACTTTAATGCACATAAAAAACAGCTGCTTGTTTAAGTGAAAATACATTATTAGTGCAAAAAACCCCATCAAAGTTGTGGAGTTGTAAAGTATTTTGTCTAGTGTCAATTATATCGCCAGTTATATCGTTATCGCAAATTTTCAAATGTATATTGTGATAAATATTTTTGGTCATATCGCCCTGCTCTAATCGGGACCATTTTTATTCGTTTAGCCTTTTTACCTAACTGTTCTTTATTTATTTTTTTGTTTGTTTGTTTTTTGATGACTACAAAGCATATTTGTAATTTAAGATATATAGTAACCACCCTGCTCTTTTTCTGACTGTTAATTATAGGGTATAGGGTTCAGTTACATGTTCTGACTGGATCCTTTTCCTATGTGATAACACAAGTACAAGTTACCCTAGCCAGGCAAAGGTTAATTATTCATCCTTGAAGGAGAAACGAAGGGTTATTGAAATCATTAACAGAAAAGGAAGAAAAATATTGCTCTACTTGTCAAATCTTTGCCTTTTTTAAAAAAAAAACTAAATAGTGAAATTTTTACCTATTCAGACCTCAAATGTAACAAGCCAGGGGGTTAGAGGTTTTCAATAAGGAAAGGTCATAGGGTCACTTCACTTTAAAGAGTCAAAATCCAAAAACAGTTTTCATATTATTTGTATATAAACTTTAAAATGCTGAAGCATTAAAAACATTAGAATAATCTTGGAAAAGAAAAACCCTCAGTACTTCAAATGCATCGCTGGTTGATCAAAAATATATTGATAAACATTTGCAAGAGCTACATCAACAACAGATTAAGAGAGCACAATCCACAGGGGAGCTCCCACATACTCTTTGTTGTGTTTAAGAGCCAAGTGGTCCGACTCGAAGTAATACACGTCTGGCTCCTCTTCCTCCTCCTCCTCCTCCTCCTCCTCCACAGCCTGGCTTTGTGTCAACTCCTTGCTGTGTTCGGCCTCTTTCCCCTCTATAAATCCACCATCCTCACCACCTGCCCTGTCCCCAGGATCCCCAGACACCGGCTCCTCATTGGAGTGGCCAATAGAGTCTGAGGGAGCTGGCTCTTCCATCATAGGGCAGTCCTCCTCCTCCAGCCCAACCACCACCTCCCCCTCTTCCCTCAAGGGACCATTGTCTCTGGGAGGAGAGCTGGGCTTGGAGGAGCAAGCTTTTCCACTGGACACAGCCCTTCTGGGTGAAGTCCGCCGAGTGTATCTGTGTTCATAGAGCTCTGTGAAAGAGGTGGATGTGCTGGAAATAGAAGGGTTGCACTCTGGCTCTGTGGGGGAAGGGGGTGTTGTTAGTGGGGATGTGGTTTCTCCTGAGTTGCTGTTGTTGTTGTGGATTGGACTACTGTTCATATTAGTGGTGGAGAAGGAGGTGGAGGCAACAGATTCCTGCACTGGTGTCAGCAGCCGTCCATTTGTGTCGCTCTCGCTATCCATCACCTGCTCCTCATGAGCCAGACAGAACGAGTCACCTACTACGTCAACCTCCATCTCCTCCACTTCCTGCTCCTTGGCCACTATCAACTCAGGGACAGAATCATCCAGAACACCCTCAGATATTGGTGCAGATGAGGATGGCAATTCTCCTGAGCCAGAAACCTCCATATGCCCAGGGACAGAGTTTCTACAAGGCACAGCGGGATCAGGGGATGAGGGAGTCCCTGTCTGACTGCCGTTGAGCAGGGATGAGAAATTAGTATCAGGGGTAGGATTTGAACTAGACTTTTCACCAAGCGTGTTTGATTCCTCTGTGTTATTTTCTCGGAGTCCATTAGAAGCTTTGTGGGCATTTGGGAACTGAGAGGCCCCATCACACTCCACATGACCATCCTCTGCATCGTCCCCTGTGAGCCCACCTTCCTGTTTACTGAGGATAGGTGAGGCAGGAACTGTGTTAGCAAAGTTCTGGCTGGGTAATTCCTCACAACTGTTGTCCTTGCTAAGCTCTGGGACTGAGTCAGGACTTTCGGGTTTCACAAGCTCAGGGTCCTTCTCCTGTCCCTGAGACTCTCCAGAGCGAGAGCATCGCTTGGCCCTTTTAATTTGAGGAGAGGCATCCCGCGCCCCGTTCCCTCCATCACAGTTCTCTGACTTTTCAGGGCTAATGTCTTTTTCTAAACATGACTGGCCTCGCTTCCTGGAACTGGTCCATTGATCGGCCTCTACCAGAGAAGCATCAGAGTGAGTTACATTTCCCTGCAACAAGGCCTGTTGTTGGCCATCCTGCGAATAAGTGTCCGGTGTCTCATCATGCTTTGTCTCCTGTTTAGCATCCTGCTTTGACTCCTGCTTAATGTCTTGGTTTGACTCCTGTTTTGTCTCGTTTTTTGATTCCGGCTTGACGTCCTGTTTGGTGACCTGCTTCGACTCTGGCTTGACGTCCTGTTTGGCGACCTGCTTTGACTCCGGCTTGGTATCCTGTCTGGGAACCTGCTTCGACTCCGGCTTGACATCCTGTGTGACGTCCTGCTTCGACTCCGGCTTGGTGTCCTGTTTATTGTCCTGCTTCGACTCCAGCTTGACGTCCTGTGTGACGTCCTGCTTCGACTCCGGCTTTGTGTCCTGTTTGTTGTCCTGCTTCGACTCCGGCTTGGTGTCCTGTTTGTTGTCCTGCTTCGACTCCTGCTTGGCGTCATGCTTCGATTCCAGCTTGGTGTCCTGCTTGTTGTCCTGCTTCGACTCCTGCTTGGCGTCATGCTTCGACTCCGGCTTGGTGTCCTGCTTGTTGTCCTGCTTCGACTCCTGCTTGGCGTCATGCTTCGATTCCAGCTTGGTGTCCTGCTTGTTGTCCTGCTTCGACTCCTGCTTGGCGTCATGCTTCGATTCCTGCTTGGTGTCCTGCTTGTTGTCCTGCTTCTTCTTGGGCGAACGGGCCCTTGGCAGTGGAGACACTGAGGTCTCCTCTGGCTGGGCGATGCTGCGGTTCCTGAGGGTTCGACCACAAAAGTTCTCATCCAATCCATTGAGCCCCACTGATGACCTTGTGACGCGCGAGGAACGGGATGCGGCCATACTATGGCGAGTGCCTACAGTCTCCTCATCTTGGTGCTCTCTCCTCTGCAGCCAAATGCGGGCACCTGCAAGATACACATGGAGAAACTTGCACTTAAATGTCAATCTAACAACTGAAAGCTATAAACATATGCAGCTCACTGTTGCATTAACATCACAGTTTTCAGTTTGACTGGTTTCACTGGACTTGCATGCTAAAAATGAATGCATGAACAGTACCCTGTAGTGTTTCAAACAGAAGCATGTACCAGAAGGCCTTTGTTAAATACCACTCGGGTCATTGCTCACACCAGAGGGGTATTGATTTATTCTGTCATTGTAGCTAAGCAACACCTTCTGTCCATAGGCAAATCTAGATGTCTTATACCAGGTCAGTACACAGGGAATAAATTCAAAAAAGGGGGGGAGATCTTACACTCGCACAAGGAAACAATCATGTCAGATGTTCCTTTGTGCCTAAATGATCAATCAGTCTGTACACACGCCTCAAATGGCACAGCTTTGAGGCTCATTTGTATGTGACTACAGCTCAGCAAGCATTTTAAGATATGAAAAGACCACAAGCACAGAAACAAGGCGTTTAAAAAAAAAAAAATCCATCACACAGATTGTGTATGTCTGTTACAGCAAGGGAATATGTATTTCCTCCTTGCAGGCATTTCTGTTTTTTGTCACAAGTAAAATAAATGTAGTTTAAAGGTTGACTGATTTCTGACACTATAATTCTCACATCCAATTCAACAGAGATAACACTGCAGACACTGTTTTGTCATCATACACTGCAGGCCATTTATCTCTTCATAACAGGTGTGCCAACAGGCTGCTATCCTTCCAAAACTTATCACAACATACAAAAATTAAAATTCTCTGGGAACAAAAATTCTACATATAAACCATCATCTGCATATAAATGGAAAGCCATTTTGTGCCTTTTAAAAATAGAGTAAAGGGGGGATGAGATATAGGGAGAAAAGCAGAGGTCAAAGTATTAATCCCTGTGGTACCCCACATGAAACTAAAGCTGAGGATGATCTGAAATCCAAAGGACTTGCACAAAACGTTCTCTCAACCAGGTAAGACCTAAACCACTGAAAAGCAGTACCACGAATACATAGTTCATAGTACCGTCAGTAGCTAGTTATTACACATGTAATATTACACATCAGGCAAAGTGTCTTCCTAAAGTCTACCCATATTTTTTTCTCCATATACAAGAAAAAGTCTCAAATCATCTTAATATTTCTCTTCACCTCTCTCTGATGTGATCCATTTGTGTGGGTGATGGCTGACCCGCACTATATTGAAAATACAATAGCAACTCATCTGCAACTAAATGGTAAATGAGCTGGTTCTTATACAGTGCTTTTCTACTCTACTTGAGCACTCAAAGCGCTTATACACCCAATTACGCACATTTGTACAAGCACTTTTTCTACGTAAAAGTGGGTTTTTTTAATCTAACATTCAGCCCCTGATTATCTGGTGACTGCAATGAAAAAAAAATCTGTTTGCTGTCGGATTGCAAGTAGCTGCGGCAACCAACTGGTCACCCAGAGACTGAACCTCAACCTCTAGGCAATCCCTTATGGCTGCAAGTCGATTACAAAGGTAACCTATCTCCAAACAAATTGTCGTCTGACTCTCACTGACTGGAATCACTCTCAAACAGACTAAAGTGCAGACACGGAAAACTGGAGACCCGACAGCCAAGTATTCATTCCTGTAATCCTTCTTCCAAGTTCACCACCTGGTGCACATGGATAGTTTGTGCATTATAATGTAAATTACCAAATTTCACATGGACCCTAGCAGACTGTCATACAGTTCATGAATACAGACAGATTCCCAACACATTGCAATCAGCCTGAGTCAGTCTGCACTGATGGGCAAAACTTAACTGTTTGTAGTCTGATAGTATCCCTATATAAAAGCAAGACTGCCAATCACCGATATCATTTTGTAGTTAAATTGCCATCACACAGCAACTATGTCACAATTTGTAGAGGTATTTATTAACGTGTTTTAAATCTATGAGATTCTGAATGATTTTTAATGTGAATTTCTCTGTATATAGATGGCAACGGATTTGCCATTTTCACCAATTTATCACAGTGAACTGTTGTATTGTCTCAAACAGATTTCATGTAAATGCTAACTTGACCCAATTGATTCGCAAATTTATAGCAGACTTGTTGCTCTTTTATCATCATTTTGATTGAGTAAAGTTGCTTCGAAGACTGCAATCAACTGTGAGTGGTTGCAGACGTCATCATCATCTTTGAAGCAATTCCACGGCAGCAAGATCAGAAGTTCATTGCACACAGCTGCAATAATTTTAGTCATGCTGCAGTCTCCAACCACTGTTTTTTCACAGGTGATTGCAACATGAGGGAAAAGGAGAAACTAGTGCCACTATTAGGGAGTTAGGAAAATAATGGTTTAGTCGAGCCTGATGTTATATTAAACATAAAGAATGATTCCCAGCCTCTTCCTCAGGCAGGCCATCGTTTTAATTTAACACTGATATCAGCAGAGACCCAAAGCATCGCTATTAAATCAGTAATACAAAAAACTGGATCACTGCATCTCTAATAAATTCACACATATAGACAGCTAGTTCTTGTTTCTCTCAGCATTTTTTTTATGAAGCATATTGCATAAAGATCATGGAAACAAATTAATACAATTTCTCTCTCATATATCTAACAAAAGTCATGGAAGCATTGAAAAAAAACAACAACGAAGGAGCTTTCAAATTGTAATTACAAAAACAGTTTACACTAGATTATGTTGTCTTACAAAGTTATTAAAACAAAATAAGTCAATTAACTCCACAATCAACAACTTCAAAAAAACCCCAAACCAAATACATAAATACCTTACTCTAAGTACAAAGTATTAATAATCAAGTTATAATTGCCCACAGAAAAATGCAGCTAATGAAAGGGAGATTGTAAAGTTCCTGCTCCAGTTAGGAGACTTGCTGCTGACACATCCTCTGCATCATGGTCCAACTAATAAATCTAACCACAAGGACAATAAAAACAACATGTTAGAGGTCATATTAAAGTGACATTCAGCAAGGTATGATCTCACTGGATGTCCTTTTATAGATGATGGGAAACAGTAGTAGCCATATATCTTGGGGACAAATCGCATCAATTAGCGCCATGGACGAGGTGCTCATTTACATTAATTCCCAGTACATCAAACTGTGAGCCGACCTCCGTCAAAACTGATTTAAAAGCTCCTTGTCTCCCATACTCGGACAGTCCCTCCCTTTTCCCACACTGTGCTAACACAGCACCATCAAAGCCACAGAGGCTACTCCGGCTACAAATACATTTTGATAATACTCCTTCAGGGAGCTAACAATAGTCACCTGAAATGAACACTACCACATGCACATATTACTCACACTCTGCTAAAGAGCCCAGCTGAGAAAACTAATGTGATTTGTCCATGCATAAAATAAAAGAGAAAGAAAAGCAGAAAACGGGGAGCAGGAGGAGCAGGTTTTTTTCAGACAGAGCGCTCACCCTTTGACTCAACACGACAAAACTAATTAAGCCGGCTCATCTGACCTGCTCCCAAAAACTAGGAAAGCTAATCACTACATCAAAAATAATTAGTGCTACAGCTGGGCTGAATAACTTTATAAAACATTTGATCACACTTCCACCTTCCTAATAATTAACACGTTCCTGGCTTAACTCACAGGGCCTATCTTAATAGTTAATATTAAGTTCAATGTTGCATTCAGGTACCAGATTCCACAGTTATTAAATTAAAGTCGTCATTACATTGTAAATCTGACTAGCCTGCCCAACATCAGGTTCAAACTACAGTCAGACATGCCTAGCAGAAGTGCAATGACTGGAATGTTATAAAATCAGGTGACTTGCGTATTTTCCCATCCCGGCTGTTACCGAGTGGGTACAGACGAAGGCGTTCTAGAGTAACAAACATTAAACATCCTCAATGACATGACTCTCCTTGGCTGTGGAGCCTGTAGTTAGCAGGCGTTAAACTACTCGCCACAACAGTGATTTCCTAAAGTATAAACACTGTGCAAGTTAAAGTGTGTTTATTTTATTTAAAAGGGACATTAACATGAGCAAATGAGACACATTTAGACGGCTTGTTTCATTTTCATCTGCAGTACCCAGCAGGCTAACTGCATTTAGAGAGAGCAAACAAAAACAAACAGAAAAGAGCAAGAATTATTTGAATGTTAAAAGATGTTACCATATAACATATTAAACGAACGTTAAAGATCATTTACAAAACAGCACAGACAGAAAACAACACAAACATGACTACTGAACCAGAGGCGGTGTCACCGTTACAATGACACCACTTCCTATTATGACAGCATTTTTGATTATCCAGGAAACAGTGATTTATAAAAAGTATGTTAGTCAGTTCTGTGGGTATAGTATTCCAGGTATGTGCTGCTCCATAAGAGAAAACAGTCTGCCCAGAAACACTTTCTCAAAAAATACAAAAACAGTTTAGATCAGTAATTGCAAAAACTAGCAAATATAAATAGATTTATAGGAGACAGAAATTCACAGATTGTTTATGTTGCAGGGTTCAACATAACCAATGGCTCTATGGCCCAGGGCCAGTAAATATATCTGATTAGTCAGCTGCTGGTCCATTTGAGTGTTTCCATCACAGCAAAATGGATGAAGCAAACATTTGATTGTCCATCTTTTTTTTTCTTAATGTCAGTATTTTCCCCTTGTAGTCTAAAACAGTGGCTTTCAAACATTTTATGACCAAGTCACACCAAAAGGCAAGCCTTCATACCATCTGTACTATCTTCCAGTTGTCTTTTAAGTTGTATACTGTCAGATGACAGCATTCTGGATACCACATTTTCAGCATCTGCAACTACAAGACACCTACGATTTAGATCATTCCTTTTTTGTGCGAAAAGAACCATGCATCACAATATAGTTGACACAAAATCCCAAGGCACACCTGGATTTGTCTCAAGGCAAACTAATTGGGAGTAGGGCTGGGCCATATTATACCGTTCACGGTAATACCGGTATAATGTTGGGCAACAATAAGGAAATGAAATATCGCGATAGAATATGGGTAAAACATGCATGCGCAGTGCCTTTGTTTTCATACGCACATGGCGGAAAAACCATGGCGGCGACGCAGAATGAGAAGGGCGAAAGCGGATCGTTGAATAAAAACGGATGAACCAGAACTGGTTTGAAAAATGCTGCAACTTCACTGGTGTGGAACTGGTTCAGCTTTCGTCCGTCAGATACACAACAAAGCACTATTTTTGGTAGAGCATGCTAGCGGGCCGTCGTTATTACCGTGTTTTTTGGAAAATATGGCACACTTAAATTCAATCCTTTGATTTTCTGAAAATCGGCAGTGCCTCTTATAATCCTGTGTGCCTTATGTTTGAATTCTGGTTGTGTTTACTGACCTCCAAACGATTTTATGTACACGGCGCTCGAAAATTTGTAAAATGTTTTAGTACGACTTTGCTAAGCTGTGAAGCCACACCGCTTGATGGATTGTCGGAGCATTACGGCTATCGTAGGCAGGAGCCTCGCGGAGTGATACGTGCTGTACTTCAACATAATATTACCGTATTGTGTGTTTATAACCTTCTTAAGTTTTGTGGATGTTATACACGGTTGTGCTGAGGATATGTCGGCCAGTTTCCACTGGAAATGCCTTTTGGTTAAACTGTCAGCCAGGAATTTGCATTTGCACTGTTACATTTTTATATAACTTTGATGCACATAAAAAAAACAGCTGCTTGTTTAAGTGAAAATACATTGATGATTTTATTTGCACTAATAAAATTGCGGAGTTGTAAAGTATTTTGTCTCGTGACAATTATATCGTCGGTTATATCGTTATCGCAAATGTTCAAATGTATATCGTGATAAATATTTTTGGTCATATTGCCCTGCTGTAATTGGGATTCACTGATATAAAAGTGTAATACTAAAGGAAGCATATGAAGCTATTAAAAGAATGCAGAGCTTGTTAGTGCCACAGGAAAACACTGAAGGCGGCTATGACTGTGAAGCAGTCGTGAAGCTGAACCTTCACACATTTGCAACTGAAAATAGAATTGTGCACAAGCTAAAATACATTTCAAGGTTAAAATTATATAAGGTTCATTCCAACAAGTGCTTCTTTTTTCGGTAAAAAGGTTGATGAAAACAGTCATTATAACACAGGTGTAAATTATGGTGGAGCTGCAGCTTCTACACACACCCCAAGAAGCAAATGGGCAGTGTTTGCTTCCGTGGTGGAGCCTATACCTCCTAACATTTGTTTTAAAGGTTTTGTTAGCACCTACCCAAAACAGAAATCTATAAATTCTGCAATATTTTATAAATTAAGCTACTCAGCCATATATAAAAATATTAAAGCTTAAAATGTCTGTCGTTCCCCAGGGTACATCACTGTGTTAACTTTTGCTGCAGACCAAACCTGCTTGGAAGCAGTTTTTGATGGAGATTACAAATGAGCGTGTGTAAAATTGCCACATACTGACAAATAAATCCTACAGAAAATAGGATCACCACTCCTGGAAGAAACCTGAGACCGCAGGGTAAAGATAGTCTGAGGGTCTTAAGTTTTTCAAGAGCCCTGATAAGAATCAATAAGAAATATAAGTTACCAGAATCAACTTTAGTCATGCTTTTTTCCCCATTGCGACAACTGTTAAATGATTCTATTGTTCTATAAGTCTTAATTATATAATCCTTATATAGAACACCAACTTGTACTTATTAACCTTAAAATAAAATCTGAGAAGGATGAGCCTACTTTGAATTTATGTTATTTATTTTGTACTTGCTCTTAAACAATTAAACACCACAGAGGCTGCAGCTGTAAAAATAAGGCTATAACTTTCCTGCTTTCCTTAACTTTCCTTTCCTGCATGTCTAACATAAGAATTTAATGGAATATGCAGTAATCTGTCAGAATCTCATGTGTTAATGACATAGCCACAATGCTGATGTGTCTATTAACTTACACGGTTACCATTTTTCCAATTTTCCTTCCATGCTTCAATTAGGCTAGACTTTATTAATACAAAAATCAGTGGCTGTGCTGACAGCAGACCTGTCTGTGTTTGCGGCTGGTCAGACGCTGCTGCCGCCACCGTACCTTTCTAGGGAAAGGAAACTCTTTTATAGGATGCTTCGAGCTTTTATACCCACCTTTTTATACCCACTTGAAAAAAAGATTTTTTTTTTGGTGATAAACCAATCTGTGACTAAACTGCTCATAAGTCATGCCAGCATTACAGCCATTATATCAGATTAAGAGCCACAAGAAGACACTGTTTTGGTTAATTTGCATTTTCTCTCTCTAGTATATGAGAGAGTAGACTCAGCCAAGGATACATGGTTGGGATTCATGTTTGCTTCCTATATAAACATTTGACTGTGATGTATTCTTCTCCATGAAATAAGATGTATTAATCTCCTGATCTTTCTAGAAACACACCAGCCATTAAACCCACAGCTGCCAATTTACCACAGTAAGGTGTGACAGTGTTATTTACAGTACTAACACCATATTGCAATGTACAGTCACCGATCTTGACACGCCGAGATCAATTTGTACTCACAGATATCCAGAGCATAAGCAAAGATTTTGAGTGTGAAAGACATTGTATGTAATTAGAGGACCCATGTGTTACTGTACTCTCAAATCAACCCACTTCCTGCCCCTCTCTAAAACGCTTGTTTGGTTGTAGAGTTATGTTAACACGTGGTGTTTTTGCCTGCACTGTCTTGACAGATGTCTCATTTGCCATCACATAAAGAAGCACTGCTTTCACTAAGATAGCAAGCCTGTAAACTCCCAAAGCTGTGCACTAATAATAAACACGCAACTCACGAGCAAACTCAACTGTTAGCAAACCAGCTAATCTAAACGTGGGTAACAGAGTTTGGTATGATGCATGTGTTTTCCGATAAATAAACGAGCTCTGTGCCATTTTACCGTCCTGCTGGGCTCATCGTCTCCGCTGCCGACCTGAAGTTCAGCACTTCCACTGGGCCTACTGGCAACCAAACATCCGCGAAGTGGTGCTGGTGCACATTCCGATGAGAATCGCTCAAATCCCTACATCTCAGCTAAATCAACTGCCGCGAGCTCCAAGCCCACGAAGTTGGGAGGCACGAGGATGCTGTTTAAACTGACGACGAGACTGGACGGGGGCGCAGCAACAGCAGCAGCACGTGCCAGCCGGCTGAGTTGAAGACTAGTTTTTGCAGCAAAAAAAAGTTCACGATTAAAACTCACGACCACACGTCTGGACAGAAACAACCCAGTTATTTCACAGGGAGATTGCGAATTAGCTAAACGTTAGCATGCTCCAACTTCCAAGCAGACCTCAGTTGACCTAGCATGCCGTTTAGCGGGCTAACCATACAAAACTAACTTACCGTTAGCTCTCGGGGGTTAATTTAAAAAAATATATATATATATTAACACTTGAGACACCAAGCCGCAGGCTGTGGCACCAGCAAAATTAAATTATAAATTATTATACACGCTCCCTGTGACACTCAACGGACAAGTGTGCTGCAGTCTAACGGAACATTTTCCCCTCTTTCTGTTGTGCTCGACTAGTTAGCCAAGTTGGCTAACGTTACCTGTGCTAGTTCTCCCGTTAAGAGAAGAATCGTGGCGATTCCTGATGAAGCCCCTCTATTACTGACACCTAGCACATGCTAGCTAGCGCGACATCGGACAGGGGCGTTAAAGCCACAAATAAGACAGCACGTAGATGGAAGAAATCGCCGCTAACACGTTTTCGCCGAGGTTTATATGTCCAGCACTGAGAAGTAGCATGATTAGCAACCAAGCACTTGGTAACCAGCTAGCAGCCGAGGCTAGCCGCAGCAACCTGGCATTAGCTCGGCGAGCTAGCTGATTGTTCCGCGCATAACTTTGCCGATGTATTTGTGTACTGCCAGCAATGGCGGTCACACACATTTTGAGTGGGCTAATAAATTCAGGTTCTGTCGTTTGCTCCACCACAAGCAACGAACTGGAGGCACACTTCTAAACAGCTTTTGTAGCTTAAGAATTACACATACCTCACTTCCGTAAATTTGCTGCACGCTCGGCCGCAGCCATGTTTTCAATCCAGTCAACTAGTCGGGGTGTGTGAGCAGCAAGCGCTCTCTCGTCAAAATGCAACACTATCCTGTACATTTTTAGTGTGCCTCTCACTCTGCAACATTTCCTAATTTATGGCTTATTGACACTTTAAGGAGAAACAACATGCAGTTTAAGAGTGACACAATTAAAGAGTGGGCACAGCATTCAACATGTTTTCATCAAGTTTTAATAGTGTCAGCCAGCAAAAATCTGAATAGATCTTACTCATATGCAAAAACTTAGAGTACAGCATTTTGTTGACTCCCTAATCAGCCAACACATTTAAGCAACACTATGCCCATACACAAAAATAATGCCTTTAATTAATCAGATTGCTCATTATGTTGCTGATTACATTACTACAATGTGCTTTCTGCAGCTGTACAGTTTTAGTGAAGACAGATCTGGATTTGCGTGCACATATCATGAGCAGCTTTGCATTTACATGCACTTACATGTGATGTTCCACTAGGATTTTAATGTTTGGAGCATGCATTCTTAAAAAGTCTGCCTGCCACGTTTCCACAAAAAGAAAAAAAAAAAAGATAATAATAATCTATTGACATCATGTTAAATCACTCCCTTCTGTTATAAATAACCAAGTGCTGAGTCTTGACCAACATACTATTAGTACTGGTACATTCAAATACAAACCAGACATCTGTGTGAGCATGCCAATTTGTACTTCTACAGAACAGTGCAAAACACAAAATTCATTCCTGAGACTAGTCAGCAATTAGTCCCTTCATAGCCCAAGTGTCACATTTTGCTTTCCTTGTCATTTAGTGAATAATACAACAGGAAATAAAAAATATGTGGTATATCTACAGCAAGATGCATTGTGATTCATCAGTATCGGCAACACAAGACACATGGACATAGAACATGTGCTCATTTGGTCAAAGAAGAAAAAAAACAAAACAATATGGCATTCAGTGGAATTTCTTTTAGCTGCACATATTTTAAATGCTTGGTTCTGAAAACCTGAAACATGAGTACTACAGTGCTAATAGAAATTTAAGAGCTTTTTATACAGATTTGTACAACATGACGACCCTTTTCAGTTAATTCCCTCTGTCAAAGGCTGTCACGCAGGAGTAAAGATGAGGTCCTTTGCTTGGATGCTTTTGAAACAAAAAAGTCAAGTGCAAAATAAAAGGCTTTCCGTTTCTTAAACGTTTTCGATGTTGTTGTGGTGTATTGTCAAGTTCTCAATTAAACGGAGCGAGTCTCCACCTCGATCTTCTCCTCTGATTGCGACGACTCTACTTCCTGGTGGCTGATGTTCGGTCGAACCGTCAGCAGCGGACCACCGCCGTAGATGGAGTGGAGGAAGTTCCACGTTTCCTCAGAGATCTGTCCTGAATCTGCTCCTGTAGGGTCGGTGCAATCACAAATGTATACATCGTAAACGTCAGCAACAGGAAAAACAGCTCTACAGTCCACAGCATCTCTGCAAGACTTGTTTGATGCTTTTTAAAAACCCATATTAAAATATTCAGACATACATTTCCTACTAAAACAGAAGAAACAGAATTACAACTTAAAAACGTTGCTTGTACCTTGTTTGAGTGTTAAATGGCCGTTCTTGTTTACTGTTATCTTTGAATTGTCGATAGGTCCCGGTGGGTCTGGAAAAAGACGAAGAAAAGAAAATTAGTTGTGAAATTACATACATCAGTAACAGAGTTATATTCTCATATCCTAACTGTATCAAAGAGCAATGATGTTAAAATGTCAAATGCTTTTGTCACACTACAAAAAAGCAATATCTGCTCCCCATTCGCTACAGAGAGAAGACAAATATTAGAGGAGCAGAAGTCAAGACAAAGAAAAAAAAAAAGACATTTGCAGGCGTGCCAGATGCAAGCTGTTATAAATAGATGTGACAATACAAAGTAGGGGAAGCAAAGAGAAAAAAAAAATATGAGGACAAGTGGAACACCAATGAAATGCATTTTGACGCCTCATTTTGCTGGAGCAGGATAGAAACCCGACTCGGGGGACTAAAGCGAATTCTTTGAAGAAAAAAATCAAAAGAAGGAACGGGGACTCCACAGTTTCTTTTGAAAATGAGCTGTTTGTAAAAACCTGAGAATTTGGATTTTCTATAGGAAAAAAAAAAGAAAAAAAATCTATTAGCCTTTTTTTTCCCCCCATATCGACATATATATGTCGATGAAAACATATAGACTCGCAGTTTGTTCCAGAAACTCTGTCTCTCCATAGTAAATCGCATGGAAAACATTTAACCTTTTTAATCAGACATTTAAACAGGACTAGGGGGGTGGAGTAGGGTGGGGGAATGGAAAGGCAAGACCTCTGTCCAATTACCATTGTCTTTTCCTTTGACAAAGCCCTCCCACTCACGAAACCACTGCATGCTGATGCAGTATATGACCACTGGAGACTCCTCCTCCTGGAACGCCTTGTTCAGCTACAGAGGGAGCAGAAGGAGCCAGAGAAAGGGAGAGAGGAAGTGGGGGTGGAGTGAGAGGTAGAGACAAGAGGGAGGACGCAAAGGGGTGGGGAGGGGAAAGAGGAGGGGTAAGTGGGATGGGATAGGGGACAAAAAAAGGAAAAAAGTAAGGATGAAAGGATTGAGAGGAAATGGAAAACCAAATCAATTCTCTCTGCTAGTTACTCCAATTAGAAGACAGTCTTAAAACCACACTGCACCAGTTTCATCTCTCTTGGAAAAAGAACAAAAAAATGACACATTTCTTGTTCTTCCTTTTTAGCTCTGTCTTACACTTACACGCACGCACGCACGCACGCACACACACACACACCTATTCTGAGCAGGCAATAACAGCTGCATCTGTCCCAATGCATTAATGATAAGGCTTTCATCTGGCTTGCACCTCTCATCTCCTGCTGGGGTGAACAGCATCAACACATGCAGCCTATCAACTGGTTAAATAGACTGAAGAAAAAGGGGCCTATACACACCTATGAGTCCTGGCTGCACTGACACACCGTGCATTAAAACACACACATACACAAACCAGTTTTGAAACTATCTAAATAAAGCCGCTGCTTGGACGGCTTTTCAGGGGAGGTGAGGAGTGGGTGGGTGCTTACCCTGACAAACATGTCCAGCTCTTGCTTACGCCTTTTCTCCAGTTTTTCTATCTCAGTCTGGCACGTGTGGCAGACATACAGGTGGTTGACAGCCGGTCCCCCTCCGTACCTGCGGGAAACAGTACATACAAACTCACACGTTACTTCAGCCAAAGGAATCGCTGGATCTGAAGATGCTTAAAGCCTCCAGCCAGTCTGAAAGCAGCCGTGTCGACTTCGTGTACCTGCTGTAAAGGTGATCCCACACGTTCTGCGGCAGCATCACTACCAGGTCATCGATGAATGTCGCTTTGTTGGGCGGCACACCTGATGAAACGCAGTGAAACAGCAGTCAGACGCTTGCAGTGTAACATTTTATTTTACATGAAATGCAACAGCTCGCATGGTTACAGATCAGTGCTGAGCTTAAACAGGGCAAGAAGCTCAACTCTGCACAATTCTGTCAAATTCACTGCTCAAACTGTGCTACCAATATCATTAAATATTCTTCAGTTTCTCCTTTTTTCAGACCCCCAGAGCTTGTTATTAAAACTCCTTCCCAAACTGCATGTCTAAACTCCCCGCAGGGTGCGAGACTATGAAAAAGATAATTTTTTAGATCTCCACAGAAAGTTGTTTATTTTGCTCCAATTTTTGGCTTTTTCTTGAAAAACACTTCAGATGTATTTATTACAGCCTGTGAAAACCCACTGTTTAATGTCAATTATAGCTCCAGATGGAACTTTGATTTATTGTATAAATTAGGGACTAAAAGAGTTTTTGAGCTTAAGATACTAAAAGTCAGGATACGGTGGCAACTCATTCCTAAATTTCCAGATTTTTAAATCACCTCTCTCTTTTGATCCAAATATTAAACACCAAATAGGTTGAATAAGCCCGTAAGCTTTATTATTTATTACACTTACAGGTTATAGGGTCTCATTTCCTTCTCCAAGCTAGGTTACACAAATAATTTATACAGCAAAGCTGACCTGGGTTAATTAAATGTTTGTTGACTTTTAGCAAGTCTTTTTAAAACAGCAAGATCAAGAAGGAAGTGGGAGTAGGACAAAATAACAACCCTTCCATGTTGCTGCATTAAAGCTCTTTGAATTCATTTGTCAGCTTAAGTTCATCTTGACATGTGAGAAAGATATGAGCAGCAGTTTCCCCTAGACTGAAAATCTACACTGCTGCTCCCCCAACCCTCTTGAATATTTCATTGGGCCTTGTCTTATTGATTTATAATAGGCAAAATTTAATTAAGAACCTCTAATCTTAATAGGCAAACAACAAGGCTTGCAGTAGGACCCTGCAGATACTGAAGAATGTGGGGGGGAAAAAAGTGAACGTGCAAAAAAGCACTGAAATTTTGATGCAACGTGAAAGCCGAGATAAGATAATGAACCAAATAATGAAAAGTGACGTGTGAACCCTAAATAAATCTAAAATGATCTTAATTACTCAGTGTACCAGGTAATTAAAGTCTTTAAATTCGCTTCTTTAATCTAAGATACTTTGACTAAAATGAACAATTCAAAGAAAAATTAGTGTTTTTTTTATGTCTGCACCAGCACCATTTTACAGCTGTTTATTTCAAAAAGTCCTCCTGGGAAAACATGCAGCCAGAGCTTCTTGATGGAGTCTTAGTGTGTTTTTCATGGCACACTTGAACAGGAAAGTGAAAATAAGCTGTGATGTTTTCGGCTTTGCACACAAAATA
The DNA here is from genome assembly GCF_965226115.1 of Aulonocara stuartgranti. Lineage (NCBI taxonomy): Eukaryota > Metazoa > Chordata > Actinopteri > Cichliformes > Cichlidae > Aulonocara > Aulonocara stuartgranti. Next base: position 10,460,134 of record NC_138954.1, read on the forward strand.
AAACAACTGGCTGCACTGCCACAAAGCAATCATGGTTTCACTGCACTGATATTATCTCTGCTTATGTACCTGACTAGCCAGTTATTATGTGCTTAGGTGCTGGTGACTACCAAGCAGGAGGGAGAAAGCTGTAAGTGCTTATTTACAGTGTGTAAACACATTCTCTGTTCTGCACAAATTATTTTCAGTTACGTCACTTCCATTCGCATGAACCCTTTTAGGACTTTTTTCCCCCCTTTCTCTGCTAAAAACAGAATGAAGGATCATCTTCACAGAGAGAAGAAACCCCTCCCCCTCTTCTGAAGTTGGAAATGCCGTTGTCAGAATCAGAAATCCAGAGTGAGAACAAAAGCCAAAGCTGTGTCAAAGTCAAAGCAAAACGTTTTGCACAAAGCATTTAGACACAGGGCGAGGAAAAGGACAATCTGACCTCCGAGTGGCTTCAGCAGGAAAACTGACATTTTCATACGCACCTCCATGCAAACACAGGAAGTCATCATTGGAAATGGGCCCTGGCTCGGCAAATGTCTTGAACTTGTTAAGCCACTGGCGGGAGACGTAGAACTGCAGAAGGCTGGGCTCCATCATGTTGAATAAGCCCGACACCCTCCTACGTTCTTTCACTGCATCCTCATTGCTCTTTCTGGGACAGAAACAGATCAAATATTAATCAGTATTTTAGATGAATAAGCAAAAGTACGATCCAATTTTTAATAGCTGAGCAGCGTAGTGAATTTTAAAATGCTACAGAGATAAATGAGAGCTTGTTTTTACATTTGTTCAGGTAGGAGTTATAGAAGTACAGTGTGCCAGGCTTACTTATAAAAGAGCACGTAAGCTTCAGCATTCTGGACACAGGCTTCAGACACCTCAGTCACACTTTGGTCGTCAAATTCATACCACAGATTGTTCACATCATTCCTGCAATAGGCTATGTAGTGGCCATCTGGGAGAAGACAGGGGGATGTGTTAGAGCAGCATTCACAAATCTATCAAGTAAGTGTGAATTTTATTTCCAGGGGAATGAATGCAGGACACTCGTATGTGCCAAATGGTGGCAGCTGCCCTGGTCTCATGCAGAAAAGGGAGTGACTGCGCCCACTCACTGCTGGCAGTGCCATGATGACAGATGACTGACAGCAGGTCGTAGCTGGTGGTCTGGGCGGAGCTGTCTTTGGCCAAGAAAGGCTGCAAGTCCAGACCCTCGAGGGGGAATGACACATGGGTGCTTATCTTGGTGGAGAACATCAGTTCGTGTCTGAAGCGCTTCAAGTGAATACACAGGATCTGAAGCAGGAGAATGAAAACATTTCTCATTTCAGAAGCTTGGCATTTGAAGACATATTGGATAAATATTTGGATTTCTTCATCATATAAATATCTAGAAATGTCAGTTTACCTCTGGCAAACTTTGCATTTTACAAAATTTGACTCCATTTCGTAATCTATGAGGGGGGAGGAAAAAAAAGATCAATGAGAGGAGCAGTCATTGCAGGTGCAGTCCATTTAGATCTCATTTTAGTTAATGTGCAATAAATTACTCACTTCTTGCATTTTTCACAACTGTACATGTTATCTCCTAAGGGAAAAAATTAAAAACACAAAACAATTATTGAGACATCATTCTTGATGTTTGTACTGGCACAACATGTTTTTCCACCCACCCGCTTACCCTTTAGCTCATCTCTGGCAAAGAAAGCTGCAAGGCAGTCTTGTAGTGTAACCACTGGACCCCAGAACCAACTAACAGGAGAAACAAACACAGAAGGAGGTGAATTTTAGACAAAAACAGAAAGCAGCTACTGAGTGGTGCCTGATGTAAAAAACAAATAAATAAAAAATACAGCATATGGGTTATAGACACACCTCTTGATGTACTCCATGACAAATGCTATCCACCCCTGTGGTGCATAAGCTTCCCCGCAGGAGCCAGCTTTTACCAGGGAGGTTTGGTGGGTGGATGAGTGGAGCTTGGCCAGGTCTTCCTTCCCTGGAATGGGCAACGAGATATCCTGGAAGTTCTCCAGGGTCACAGACACCTGATGGCCACAGAAGGTAGAAGTGTAATGGGGTTGTTGTTTTTTTTGCTTTTTCATTTGTTTGTGTTTTTTTTTTTTTTTAATAAGGATTTGTCAGGAGCTGTCACTTTGCAGAATTATCCTTAAGGCGAAAATGTCACTGTGATCACAGATCATCTTTCCTCCCATCATCAGAATGGCATTTTTTCTACCTACTCCTCTGTTGCGGCTCAACATCTCAGCATTTTCATTAACATTTCAATCGGATCTAACAACAAAAAGACAACCAAAAGCACTAACCCGATCACAGGTGAGGCACTGTACTGAGCTGACAATGGTCCCGTCGAACACGTCTGAGATAATGCTGCGATATTTCTTCTGGCGCTTGTTCTTTGGCGGGGAGAATGTGGTCACTGCTGTGAGAAAGCAGACAGAGGCAGAGAAATTTGAGAATACAATACAGCATGGCTCACACAAGAGTCAGCAAGGATAGTTTTGGGATACTGTTACCTTGCTAACCTCTTTATATTTACAGTTCTTATTCTGGGTACGACTCCCTCTCATAATGGAGATGAACTCGCTGGCACTAAACAAAGTTTAATACCTTTCTTGTGTGCCGGGTTCAGACTGGGCCAGCCAGAGGCTGCTTTGGGTGGACTGCTGGACATTTTGGGAATGTGCCCCTCCATGGGGACTGGACTTTGTGGTCTTGTAGTGTTTGGCATTTGGATATCTGGAAAGCAATCTGCAAGAAAAAAAAAAGACCAAGGTTTAGAGACTCTTAAGGTCATAAATTTAGCCGTGAATATCAAAAAGTCATCCCGTGAAATATGAGCCACTATTTCTCATGTGTTTACCTGACGCTCTGCCTTGAACCTTGATGGCTCCCTGGCTGCTGATAATAGGCGTGGTCTCTGTAGTGGTATCAACATCTTTGTCGATGTCCACTCCAGTGCTTCCACCCGTAATGCCATTAGTCCCGGAGCGATACAGGTCATTAATCATGTTCTTCTCCTTCTGCCACTCCCTATTGGCCTGAATCTCATCTTGCTCGGGAATCAGCATCTCTGCTTCGTTGGTGTCATCTATCAACGCATTCCCACCCTGCACTTCATTTTCGGCCCTCTCGCTGCTACCGCAGGACTCACATGACTGGAAGTCATTGTCTGACTGGCTATGGTTGTCCTCCTCGGGACTGTCGTCCATTGTGATGCTGTGAGACTGGTCGCAGGGCTCAGGTAGCTGCTCCTTCAGCTCTTCATGAAGCTGATCCATTAAGCAGCGCAGAAACTCCTGGGAATCCTACAGTGCAGTTAAACACAAAATATTAGCAGGGCAAGATATTTATTCTACTATCTTGGTCACCATAGCATGTGGAAATCAGAGCTCCTTATAACTCACCATTTATTCCTCCAATATATTACTGAGTTTGACAGGCAAAGTGAAGCACATCTTCTTCCAAATTACATAAAACAACCACTTCACCTCCGTGTTTATCCCAATTTTGATCACAACATCTGAAACCAAATGCTCATGAACGTGTAATCAAAGTTAATGAACCTCAGACATCCAATCTCCCTCTTCAAGCCAAATGAACTCTCCTCTCACAGGAGCTGGGGAATGTTAACTTCATTCAGAGCGATGTTTAATCCAAGTCTGTGCAGCCCAGCGTGGCGTGACAAATGAATACTCTTCAGCTAAAACCTCTGAACAAACAGTGGCCAGCCAAGAGGAAACAGGCCTCTTTTATCAATTCACCATTCAGGCTTATAAATCCCTTATTTACAGACACCAGCCAAAGACACAAAGTGCCTCAATTTAACTTCTCTGAAAAAACCTTTATGTCCATAATGCACAAAACTTTGCTTTCAAGTGCCAAATGGAATCAAATCAAGCAATTTACCTTTAGACCAGGTGTGTGTGTGTGTGTGTGTGTGTGTGTGTGTGTGTGTGTATGTTAGTGACTGAAAAGGCAGAGGATTCGGTTTAGCGGAGTGAGTGCTTTGAGCTGGAAAAAAAAATGTAATTTCTGTAAAGGAATAAGAATAGAGTGATACGGAGGGAAATAAGAGAGACTATAAGATCTGGGGCATCTTAATAATCTGGGGTCAGACTGATAATAACCCCAGCTCAGCACAAAAAAAACAAAATTATCAAAAAGAAAAAGATCAATAACAGGCCTATTACATTATTATAAAAGCATATGATCTTTCATCATATTTCAGACAGATATTATTATTTCGTACAACACAGTCGTCAAAGGTTTGCATCATATCACCTGCCGACTTTATGACAAATGAAAGACTCAAATACGCTGTTTGGCTCTAGAAAAAGGCTCAAAGTGTGACAAGTGTCCCCATGTTTTTGTTTTGTTTTTTGCATTAATGAAAACATTGCACATTCATTTCATCATCTGGGATGACCCACCTGCTGAGCGTATCCTCTAAACATGGGGTTTATGGCTTTGATCCCCTGGAACAAGTTGGTTGGGACCACATAGGAAGGTCTGCAATGTGAGAAAACACAGCCTGATTTAAAGATGTAATTTTTTTTGCACGGGTCACATGTAATGTTGAGTGTGAAATTAGAAACAGCAAAACTGCTCTCATGTGAAAGACTGTATATTAAAGATGGACACAATCAGCATGATTTTATCCACTGTTTTGCAAAGTATTTAAAGTTTGAAATTTTTTTGCTGTCACCATCTCAGCTTTGACAACAACAGAGGGCTGGATCCAACTGAATGGCTTCGTGTTGGGCCTATGAGTAATTTTGCAGAATATGACTGTGTGTTGTAGCAGTGTACTGCCACCAGGGGGGCAGTGTAAAAATAGATAAAAGAAACATTGCTGCTCAAAGTCATATTAAGCAAAGAACTTCTTTGTAGTGAAGTGAAACTGAGTGTAAAAACAACAAAATGTCTATCACAGCCAACACACTAATTTTGTTCCATCATTTTACTGCGTTTCCTGTTTAAGTGAATTTTTCAACCAGTCAGCAATCATCATCAACATCAGGCTGCATGCCATCATACCAAAATCCAGAAAGAACTGAGCCTAAAGTTGAGAGACACTGCGTGCTGATATGACAGTGGCTTGTCAATCACAAGCTAGGTCTGTCTAAAAGTGCTCCAAGCCTTTTTTGTCCATTTTGACTTAAATGAGGAGAATAATTGACAATACACATATCATATTGTCCCACACGCCATCAGACTGTTTAACTCCTCCCTGGAGGGGAGAGGGAGGGGAAACAGGAGGACAAAGGAGGGGGGAACAACTAAGCTGTAGTGCCTCTTCACCTCACTGTGCAATACCTTTTGTGCAATACTTTTGTAAATAGTCAACGGTGCAATAGACCTCAATACTTGAAATGTGCAATTCACTTGTATTTTTATTCCTATTTATCCCCTTCGTATATTTTATTTATATTGTCTCTGTATTATATATATATATATATATATATATATATATATATATATATATATATATATATATATAATATTCTGTAACTCTGTAACTTCTGTCGGTGCTGTGCTTTTTTGGAAATCGAATTTCCCAGAGGAACCCACCCGAGGGATTAATAAAGTTCTATCTAATCTAATATAATCTAATCATTTTGTATTCATTAAAACTCTAAATTTGTAAGAGACCATGAATTAATGGATCAATTGGGAAGTAAGGTCATTTTTCCACACATTTTTCTTAGTGCTGTAGTGAGATTAACGCTGACAGCACAAATTCTTTTATAATCACACACAGAAATTGCCCCTGCTGGCCACTGGAAATAATCCAGGACTTCCAGGTCTGAAAAGTGACCTGCATCCATCTTTTATATACATTATTTGCGTCATTTTCTAAACATCTTACTATTCGACTGGGGTGGTAATGAAAGCGACCCTGAATTCCAACTGTGGCATGGAGGCATGTTAATATTCATTCTTCAGTCATGTAAATAACCAAATACCTGTTCTTGTGCCACAGATCTGACACCAGCTTCTGGTAGCTTTTGCAGAGAGCGGGCTTCTTGTCCGTCCTCACCAGGCCACCACATTCTACAAAAAACTGTGTCAGGGGTGGGCTGCAGAAGGAGGGGGACAAAAAAAAGAAAGGATGAATATATCACATGCAGGAATAAACGAGCCTTTACCAAATACTGTCCTTCAGCAAAACAGTTTGTCATTGGTTGTCATTACTGAAGAGTGGAGTGAAGTGTGTAATTTGAAAAAACAGAATGTAACAATCAACTTTGACACAGGAAGAAAAACAGAGCAAAGAACAATACTGCATTATTATAATATGTAGCATTTGTAAAAAGCTTTTTTGATACCTTAGTATTATCATACTACTCAAGGTTAAATGTGTGTTTTCAATTAGACTCTAAGATTAAAAAATATTATAAAGAACAGAGATCCAGAGAGGTTTCATTCTGGCACATCTACATAATGTTGCCTTCACTTTATTTTTTTATTCATTTCATTTAAATTCATACTTGAGTCATTGAGTGATATCACAAATTCCCAGAGGTTTTGTCTCATGCGAGAAACCGCCTCACACAGCTGAGAGTTGAAGGACATCAGACTGGCTGAAAAGAGAAACAGCTGAGGGGATTTTACTTGACGAATACAGAATGGACGGGAATTTGCACGAAAGAGACAAACTACAGGATGAATAAGGCATGGAGTGTTCCCTTCCCTTGGCAAGAGAAAAGTCCTTAGACTTGCATAATGACCCGAAAGTAACTGAGGAACGCTACGCTCACACAAACAGACATCAAAGCGAAGTTTCAGGAAAAGGTCCCTCCTTCTGCAGCTGCGTGAGTCAGTTCTTCCTATTTTTGGAATGTGATTTAGATTGCAAATTTTGACCCACATCTTTTCCCATTTTTACTTACATCCAGACACAGCATCATCCATTTAATTTAAACATTTACTGGCCCGTGGGTAGATGGTATTAGAAAGAAAGAAGGGCTTTGCTTTGTTGTTCCATGAAAAATAAAAGCAATAAGACAGCCTCGAGGTTTGTTGCAGAGCTCTAAGTTAAGTGACCACCGCAAATAAGCCAAACATGAGCAGTGAATCACACAGATTGGCACTTCAATAAACAATAAAAGATGAGTCAGACTGGAAGAAAAACAATAAAAGAAAGAGGTAAAGAAAGAAAGAAAGAAATGGTGGGAAAGGAGCAAGAAACACATGAGGAGAAGCAACAGAAGACTTGTGGGGGGGTAGAAGAGTTGGTGTTCATCTGTAAGAGAAGACCCTACAGGGAACTCCAAAAGGCCATTTCTGTCATCTCAAATGGTGCACTGCAGCAATTTTCACTCACTCAAATGAGCACAGCCGCGGTTGTTTCTCACAGTCAATAAGAGGCAGTCAGATGGTGTATAAAACAGCAAATGGCTATTGAATAGGCGCGTTAACAGTGTGAGAAATGAGAGGAAAGTTAGACGAAGAAAAAGCTGTCTGCACAGGAACAGTGGGATAGACAGGTAGACGCAGGGACAGAAGGTGGATAAACAGCAGTCTCACCAGTTGGACAGGGCCTGGAGGGCAGCGTTCATGTAGCAGGTGTTGCCTATATTCTTCAGTCCTGTCAGGCCTGACGGAGACAGAGCACACCGGGGAAATTAAAGTAAGCCTTTCATCAACTCCTCGTAAATTTTAATGGCAGACAGAAAGTGTCTACAGTTTCACAAGACCCGTTTCATTTCTGAGATTAATACTTTACAGCAGGGGCAGGAAAAAGTGCCTGCCTAGTGTATTTTAGACACAGCTGCTGTGGCCTGTGGTCTCCACCCCATTACACAGCTCATATTAATGGATTTTATCGCTCCTACTACAATTCAAAGTCTTATTTCTGTTTGGGGTATAATAATAATGGTCTAAGTTCTAGAACTTCATTTGCCATAATGTTTTGGGGAATGCAAGTGAGAACCTATGTTTCTATTTATTCAGAGTCCAGCCTTCATGAGTTTTGTTGCACAGCCACTGCACAAACCACATTAAACAAGGTCCCAGCATGCACTTGTCTCTTTCACCTTGTGAAACCACGGCCACAGGTGATAAAATGTAGAACAGGGATGTGCTTCATTACTCAAATGTTGCACCTATAACAGCTGATTTCTGGAGTATATACACAACAACAACACTTTTGATAAACCCACCAAAAGAACGGATTTCCACTGTTACACACCAACATTCAACATGGAAGCTTCTGGGATGACAATCCCTCCCATCCACAGGGCACAAGGCAGTCAGTGAATGGTTTAATCAGTATGAAAATTATGTCTGATGGACAGTCACCAGAACTTGACCTAATTAAACACCTCAGGAATATGTGGGTCCAGTGCCTTCATCAAAACACCAAATGAGGGAACATGCTGTGCTGAATTGTGTCCATTCCTGCTGTAGCGGTCCAGAGATGCGTTTTCCTTTTATAAATATGTCGCCCACATATACGACCAGCCTGTTCTGCAGTGCACATTAGTTTTCAAAGCGTATTCACCATGCTTCCTAATCATATGATCTGCATGTGTGACAAAAATATCTGTGAAGCAGTGCCAGTGCCTGAGCTGCACCACATGAGGCGCAACATAACATATGTCATTTGGTGGAGCCTGTGTGCAAACATTACTTCCACAGTGACTTTGGTGGGACAGAGCTGACAGGAACCCACTGAGCTGCACTGCCGCTCATAGTCCTGCTTAGCAGCATTGTGCAGTTTACCACAGTTTTTGGCACTGCACGTCATCCTAATTTACCCTCATCTGCAGATTCATAGCTGCAAGTAAATCATTGTTAGTTGATTTTGTTTGTGTTTTAAATATATGTTTCAGATGACTAAGAGGGGGGGGGGGGGGGCTAGGCAACACATTAGCTGGCTTTTCTCAGCTCTAGTTATTTGAAGACTGTTTGGTGCATCAGAGCCGTTAAAAACACTCATCTTATTGCAAAAATTTACTTCTCTGTTTAATTACATTCATAACATTCGCTTTGAACTAAACCACCTGCTGATTACCGAGCTCTTGCATTTGAGGTGTTCATCTTTAATTTCGTCAAACTTGGATTAAAGAGGCGATAAAACACAATTCAATTTTTGTCACCCCACTGACTTCAAAAGTATTTGATTTTAATAATTAAAAAGGTGTCTAAGGCAGCAGAGCTTCGACTTTTAATTAGAAGATTTGAATATAAAAATGCTTCACTTACGGCCTTTAAGCCGTTTTCACTAATGAACACAGGACACTGTCCGCAGCTGAACTCTCTCTGCAGAAAACAGGCAGAGATGCCGTCTGACTGTTTTTCAGACACATGAAAACAGTCAAACGGCACAAATGACTTCTGCTCGCTCACTGTGCAGTTGCCTGCTTCCTTCAACTGAACATTGCACAGACTTCATACTGGGGAGCTGGAACGTTGACGCATGTTCAGTGTTTGATCTGAGCGTGCGGGACATGTACCTCTCATATCTACCTTTGTTGGTTAATATTGTGAGAAACTGATTGCAAGTTTGCCAGTTTGTTGAACTTATACTTCACATTTTTGCAAAGGTCTTGACTGATTTTATTTGATTATTGTGCCACACATAAAAGCAACAATGTCAGCTCAAACAGGCTACTGGACATCTTTAACCTTTACCTAGCAGAGTGTATTCATTTTTTTGATTTGAAATATATTTGTTACCATTAATTTGTCATCTCTAATAACCTCTTTATAGTTTTTAAAGGACTTGGCCCATTGGTGCAACAAGGACAATGGGTAGTTCATGTTATGTAAATGGGCAAAAGTATTGAACGACACTTGCTAGTCTTTGCATTCAGGTGTTTTTGGTCTGATTGTCACAGATGAATAAAAATCAAGCCCCTAGCCATGCCATGTGGTTAATGCCAAAGCTATCATTAATAAATTAGCCAGGAGTAAATCAAATAAACAAGTCTGATCTCTTGGCAAAGTATGCCACAAGAAAAAAACAAAAAACAAAAACAGTATAGTTGTTTGTTTCAGTGGACACGAGTTGTGCCGTTTTTTTGTTTTCTTGGTTTTTTAAACTAACGTTTTTTTCAATAGGAAGAATATTTTGTCTCTACAGCAGGTACAGTATGCCCATGCTTTTGTTCAGGCTTCTGCAAGGATGTATCACTAAGGCAACCAAGAAAACAGAGCTTTGAAACAAGTGTCAGCCTCTGTAATTTACCTCAAACCTTTTTCTGCCTTTTTTAGTGTGGAAATCTAAACACAACGCTTTTATATCCAGACTAGTAATTTTAATGGCTAAACTTGATAATGGTAATTAATAACATATTTTAAATTAGTACCATATCCAAAATAATAACAATCTGTTATGTGGATGACTTGAACATGGATCTCTGGACCAGATTATCCTAACTACCATAAAAGTCCAGCCGTCAAATGTGGACTTTTCTTTGGGCTTTCAAAAGAGGAAAAATGTCCATTTTGTGTACACAGTCAGAAATCAGGACATGTCAGCTGAAGCAAATTTAAAAATGGTCTTCATCGACCCGAAAACCAGGGTCAACAAACACAAATCAATAGATTACAGCACATGAATATTTCATGAACTGCTGTATGACTGTGTTAAAACAAAATCTGCTTAAACTGCTGCTTAAGCTGCAGTAAACACCACCTCTCGTGGCAGATGTTATGTTTTTTGGCCGTCTGCCACAATAAATGGATGTGTTTAATATAAAATCTAAACTAGCTGTGTTGATTTGAATACTTTAATTTGAAAATGATAGTATTCATTAATAAGATCTATCAGCTAACTCTTTGTGACACTGATGTGGTAATCACTTAAACACAGCTCACCTCTGGCACGTATGTCGTCTTCCTCTTCCATCTCCATGTCTATGTCTTCACAGCCACCATTAGAGGGCACTCTCAGGGAGGTAGGACTCCCAGGGGCCTTGTTGCCATCCTGTAACAGACACACATAAACCTTATAATAAAAGATCTTGTCTAGGAAATAAATAACTACAGTTTAATTGTTACTGGTGGAATTCCTCATTCGTGAATATGTAAACCAGCCTGTTCTACAAGTAAACCGTATCTTCAAGCTGTGAGATAACAATAGAAAGGAAGCCTGGCTCATACCTGACCCACGTTCTGCGGCAAGGGGAGGGGTTTGCTGTTGCTGTGGGGTGAGTGAGGACCTAGTTTACGCTCCAGGAAAACTTCCTTGCCACAAGCGTAGCACCACACACGAAGCGTGGTCAGGTTCACCGTGAGGTTGTGTCTCGTGTCCTATCCAAAGAAATAAATTCTATTAAGACACGTGTCAGAGCTCAAAAACAAAGTTTAACAAGAACACTGTGTTAACAGGAGCAGCTGACACACACGCCCCTGCTTCATAATCTTCAGCGCAATCTAACAACCAGCATCTTGTAAAATGGGTGGTGCTGCTTTTATATATAAAAACTAAACGTCTCTCCTGGCAGCTGGACTAAAGTTATTCTGGGAACAGTCCAACTAAATCATGGGGTGAATAAACTCATGACTTTTCTTCTCAAATTAAATTAATTTGAAAGAGAGTTTGCTTATTTAGCACAATTTCAAATCCACCTAACTTCATAGAACATTAGTGCAGAACTAGTTTGAGTATATTATCCAAATTATTTTGTTCCAGGTATAATTTGTAGATCCTCCCTAAGCACGCTAATAAACTGATACTTTCATAGCACCTTTCTACTTAATTCAAGCACTCAAAGCATTTCCATACTACAAGTTTCATTCAACCGATCACAACAAACAATGATACATCACTTTTATCTATGTCTAAGTGCTTTTTAGTTAAACATTCACACTCCAATGGATGCACTGGGATTCAGTATGTCAAAGCATACGTTAACACATGGAATGGAGGAGCCGGGGATCAATCAAGGTCGTCCACTAAACCTTTTCTTTTGGTAGATGACCCACTCATCTACCAATCATACATTTACTGCTCTGAAAATAAGGATAGGATACAATCACTGAATGTCTGTGTTTCTGTTCAACATGTGGCTTGCAGAACAGGCAGATTATAGATTGTAGCTTTATTGAACCATCAAAACAACATGAGCAGGTGACAGAAGTAATTTGTCACAGGAAACAAAAGGCAATACAATAATATTTTTTCTTATTTTTTCAAATCCCTTCAAAGACCTGTTTCAAGTTAAACCTGGATTTTAGGCTAGGGTAAGAGTCTGGCAATTAGTTGTGATGGTTAGATTTCAGGGCAAGACACTTAGGAATAAATTAATATCAATGAATGTACCCCTCCATCTACACAGAGATGGTAACAGGGAAACAAACCATCTCAAACTGGGCGCAGCACTTACACTGGTCCATAGTAATACACCACCCAAATTTGAAGTAGAAACAAACAAAAAAGGATAGACTTCAGAGTATTTTAACCACAGTCAGACTAAACTGGATGTCTCAAGTCAAAGGTGGAGATCAAGGCAGAGCGAAGGCTAAAGGGGAAACGTGGCCCAGTTCTGCTGACCCACTGCTGTTGGGCGGGTTGACACGAGACCGAATAAGAGCAGCAGCACACACTGTATTATTCATCGGGCCTACATTAGCCTTCCCACAGCGGTGCAGAGCAGAGCTGGCAGAGGTGACACACTAGACTGAGCACAGCCTCGAAACACCACAATTTAAAACATTTATAAAGGGAAGCATGCCAGGTGGGGCATTCATAACAAACTGAATTCACAGAGCTTTACAGCATGTTTTACCAGCATATATAATATTTAACTGTTTAAAACAAATTCAGCTCCTTGTTAATTATGATATTGCGTGAGAAAAGGGAATAATGCAGTAAAACCTGTCCCATCACAACAACTCATGCCTCATTCTCAAGCTATTTTCAAACTAAAACTAAAAACACATTCGTGGTGTTGTGGCAGCGTTGGCCGCAATAAAACATCTGCTTTACCCTGTGATCGTCATAAGGAGGTGGTTGGATCTAGTTTTGTGTGTCAAATAATAAAAAAAAAAAACAAAAAACATTTGACTGTCAAGTCTCCTTCCTAAGCCTCTTCTGTCTTTAAGAGTGAAATAACTGAGTGCTAGGAAATGCAAGAGGCTACCATTCTTCTTCTTGTGATCCAATCAGGAACTACACTTTCAGAGTACCGGCAGCTTGAAAGTAACTGGAAAGTAGAGCAGGGCGATATGGCCAAAAATATTTATCATGATATATATTTGAAAATTTGCAATAACGATATAACCGACGATATAATTGATGCGAGACAAAATACAACTCCACAACATTACTAGCGCAAAAAGACCTTCCATTTATTTTCACTTAAGAAGCTGGTTTTTATGTACATTAAAGCTTTATAAAAATGTAACAGTGCAAATGCAAATTCCTTGCTGAAAGTTTAACCAAAAGGCATTTCCAGTAGAAATGGGCTGACATATCCTGAGCATAACCATGTATAATATCCACTGAAGTTAAAAAGAGGTGCTTTGCAACATTAAACTGCAGTGTGCAGTACGTATTTTTCGGACCATAAGGTGCACAGGATTATAAGGCACATTAAGCGAAACAAAGCAGTCAGATAAATCAAACTTTATTAAACTCATTCTTCTTGCTTCCTCCACTTCTGTACCATTGATTCATTAATGTTGAATTCTCTGGCAGCTGCTCTATTCCCATGTTGTTGCAGTATATTAATGACTAACCTCGTATTGTGGATGGATTATCTCAGTTGTTCTCCTGACTGAAGTTTGGTCCGTTTACAGCATCCTGCCATGCGATTGCATTTGTCTCTAACCATGAAGAACCTTCACGTTAACTTTTATAAGTGGAAAAGTGTTAGTGTTCGTCCTCCAGCTTCACTGTTTATGTTATGCTAACATAGCTGTGTCGCTAGCGATCACGTAGCACATCATTATATACCAGCTAGCCCAACTTCAGTAACCCTACAAACGTCACTGCTGTTTAGTTTCCTGTCTTCATTTATGTTGGAAGTGATAGCAGAGCTGTACGTTTGATTTTTTTCAGAAATCTCTCAGTCAGAACATGCAATATCATGCTTAGGTAACTAGCGAAACTAGCGAGCTAACTTCCGCTAGCTTCCTGCTAACTTCTAACTCCGTTAAATGTAATAACTTTTGTTTTCATGGATGCCTGGAAGTTAAACTTTATAGTTACACCTGGTAAAGCAGCAATGCTGATCGTTTTATTAAAGATGAAAGAATTTAGACAGTTTTTAACTCTAAGTGATGCTGCAGTGTTGTTTGACCTGAAGATACGGAGTTTAGGACCCAGATTACTCCCAGATTTAAGAGCATCTTAGTCCGACAAATACGACAATAACAACGGCCGCTTGCATGTTCTGCAAAAAATGTGCTTTGTCGTGTATCTGACGGACAAACACCAAACCAGTTCCACATCACTGAAGTTGCACCATTTTTACAAACCAATTCTGGTTCATCTGTTTCACTCAACAATCGGCCATGTGCGTATGAAAACAAAGGCACTGCGCATGCGCGTTTTACTCCCATTCTATCGCGATATTTCATTTTCCTATCGTTGCCTAACATTATACCGGTATTACCGTGAACGGTATAATATGGCCCAGCCCTACTGGAAAGCTTAAAATAATTTTCTTGAAATATGCAGGAGTTTACTTTAAACATCCATTTTTAAATGTATAGTGGAGTTTGAAATACAAACAAAAGCAAATACCTATTTAAAGCTAGACAGTGTGGTATTCATAGGAATAACTGAGTATCCTCCACTTTGAGAGACGGTGATAACTGGAATTAAAAGTGCAAAATTAAGAAGATGAGAAAGCAAGAAATGAAAGATTTTTGTTTCCCTTCCTCTTGTCACTGCTTTTGCTGGGGGGATATTTTAAATCATGTGACTGTAACTGAATGTGAGATGATACAGCAGTGCCAGAGGGATTTAATAACACAGTATGAGCGAACAAGTCCACTGAGTCATCAGTCAGTCATTATCTTCCTGATGTATGTACTGAAGCATCACATGCACCTCAGCACTGGTAGCAGGTAACGACCTTAGACCACCTTTTACAGAAATTCAGCAGAATAGTTTGATTTCAGTGCTTAAAACCTGAAATTTTTTTATTTTTAAGCTGTTTATCTGCCTGCTAATGTGCCAAATAATAAAAATGTACAGATATTGAGTTTTGGTCAGCTCTGTGATCTATAGCTTGACAAAAACATAAAAACAAAAACATTATCCCCCTTTACTACTGTGTCACATACAATCTGGCAGTAGTCTCCATCACTGCGTAGTCAAGAGATTAAAATGGTTCTGTCCCCTCAGGGCTTCTGGAGCACTAATTAAGCATGGTCCCTATTCTTGAAAGATTTAGATGGCTTCAACTGGAAAGAAAGGCGAGCACCGCAGACAAATGTCCCAGATAGAGGATCCATATTAAATTCATGAGCGATATCATTTAAAAAATGGCCAGCTAATATTAAATTTCTCCACCAGTACCCTCTGTATCCAATATCCCTCTTACAGCCTTTTCCAGATACAGACTTAACAACGGATATAGTAACAGCCAGAGCAAATTACATGTTTGCCCCTTTAGTCCTCCTGTCCCCACATGGCCCTAGCGTGCTGGAGGAAAAGCTTTAGTCAACAGTGAGAGCACCAGAGGGTGGATGAGCTGCAGGAGGGGTAGTTACTGTAGCCATGGAACCGACAGTAATAGTGAGTCTCCTGCACTTCCCAGAGGAAAGGAGATTAATAATGGATGATCCACTGCTGAAACTGAACTGGATGTATGGAGATGTGGCCAGACAGAGTTGGCTTGATGGTTTTTGAGAGCACGTGCACTTCAAAAGCTAAAAAGATGCACACTTGGGCTCTTTGACGAAGAAAAAACAATAAAAAATAAAAGTGGTGCTGGAGGTGCTTTTATTGCAAGTCATGACTCCTGGGACCTGGTATTCCTGAACTACCATCTGTTCCTCATCTGCTTCTCCTTTGGTTGCATGTAATTTCGATTAAGTTGCATGTAATTTCAAATCCTGATACAATGGAAACGCACTGGAAAGTCTGAGATGTCTCACCTGTGAGTGAACAGTGCTGTGGTCAGCATGAGATTCTCCACAACCCACGTAGGGGCATCCATTCTACGGAGAAAATTAAACAGGGGATGCAGAAAAATGAAAATGCAGTCTAATGCGGATACTTTTTCACCAAGCAAGAGCAGCATTTTCCAGCAGCAAACATCGTCTTACCTCCAAACAGGCCCATAAATTTGGTCCACCAACTTTACAGTCTTGGCACTGGCCCTAGAAAAATGTAACACCCAGGTCAGGGTTATTTCATTTAAGGTGAGAAAGTACCAAGACAATAAAACCAGGCTTGTCATGCAGTCTTTGTTATGCTGCATAGCACTTTTAATACAACAGAGGGTGGAGAGTGTCACTCACATGAGATTTTTGAATAAGTTCTTCCTTGGTGATCTCACCCACGCAGTCCAGGTGGGGGCAGTCACAGCTGGACACCGGTGGCATTGCTCACCCACTGGTCTGAGGATGTGAAAGAGAAAGAAAAACAAACCAACAACATTTAGTCCATGACTTGCAATTTGAGTTGAGTGACTCCGAGTTAAAACAACAACAAAAAAAACAAAACAAAAGAAGAACAATACAATGGAGGGTTTCTTGTCTTAAAACTGCGCTTCTCAACCGTGTAATTGATAGCTGACAGTGTAACAGAGGATATATTTAAAAGAACAACTCTGATGACAAGCAAGACAGTCAGGCTTCGAGTAACCTGACTCATCGCCTCACAAGATAAATTTTTTCCATGGCTGCATGACTGGCAAATCCCCTTATTATCAGCCACTGACATGCCAAGCAGTGGATCATGACACAGTTGTCCAGCTCATGTCGAACAAGCAGTCGCATCATAAATGACTTTAATAATGACAAGGCAGACTGCTGAGATTTATGAATGAGTTAAGACCAAGCATCAACACCCAGGGCTGAAAAATAAACCTACTCTGGAAGTGGAAAACAATGCCACTCCTCTTGAATAGCACAGACGCCATGAAAAGACAGCCAGCTTCCAGCGTGAAACATGAAGCCAGTGGTAAACAGTAAAACAAACTGGTATGCATCTAATGCTATTCTACTTTCTGAGCCACAGTCACACATATTTATATTGTGGTTTTATTCTATGGCTTTAAGAGGTTTTGTTCTGACAAGTTGGATCCATGTAGCGGTGCTGTCTTTTGTGGCCAGCAGGGGGCGACTCGCCTAGCTGCCAAAAGACTTCTGAAAATAAAATAAAAAAGAGAACACCCCTAGGCTCCCTTCCTCTACGACTTCTGTGAACACTTTCCTGATGACTTCACAGACTTAGTCGCCAGTTTCAGGTTATACTGAATAAAACATGTAGTTATTTTAAGGCGGTTATTCTAAAAGCCAGAAACAATTATCTAGGGTATATTATTGCCAAGAACCTTTGAGTGTCTGCTGTGCCTCAGTTTTACAGCAGGATCTATCACTGGTTTGTCCCATCTGATTTCAAAACACCATAATGGAGAGTACAAAAACGTGTCTCATCCATCTGTATACTGGATTTAGGGGCAAAGGTTTAAACACCCACATGTAGCTGCTTCACCTCCACTAATTAAAGTCACTGAACTCAACCTCTCACTGTGTTTGCTGATGGTGCCTTTTTTAATGGAGTTATCTGAGAAATAAACAAACACTGCTGTGTGATACAGACTGTCCAGAAAGCCTTTGCTTCAGCTGTGCTAAGTGAAATTATCATATTTTGTATGGATGTCACTTAGCATCAATTAGCAGATGCACCTGGTCATACAGCTCAAGCTAATCAAGCTTGCTTGCAAAGAAATGTCTACTGAGAAATACGCTTTGTAGAAGGGAATAAAAAAGGGTCACATTTTCACCGACAGCAACACTGAAATGAATGACACATGTCCGACTTGCATGCCTGAAAATCGTGGATTGACAATAAACACACTAAAATGAAAGTGAAAGTCACTCCAATGATCCCAGGCACAGGCTTTAGATCACACTCCATTACCATTAGTGATGATGGTCAAATGGACAAATTGACTGTGCTGCAGTCAGTTGATTGAGAGTCAGAGACGTTGACAGATTAAAGAGAAAACAACAACAAAAAACACCAAGATGTACTAATTAGCTGTGGCTACAAGCCTATTTCCTGCTCTGTCTGATGGATGTATACGACATCATGCACCTGAGACTTCTCATCAGTTTTCATTAGAGCTTATTGATAATTTAAGGTTTTCCCTGCAAATGAAAATGCTGGCATTCACCAAAGAGGTTTTGCCCAGCACCAAAGGAAAATCACCAGCAAAAACAACAGGAAAATATATAGACTTCTGCTATCTGGGGTAACGTAGCCTCTTTGTTTTAACTATAAGCAAATCAATAGTGCTTACATAGCTGATTTTGAACCAGAGGATAAACCCTTACTCATTCACAGACAATTCTGGATCCCATCTGCAACCATAACAGGTTATAATGATTGATTATTCAGCTTAGGCAATTCAAGTTTCAGTAATATAATATACATAAGATGTATCCAGCAGTGCACCATGCTGCCAAAGTCTGCCAATAAATGACAAAAGCTCTTCCAAACTTCATCAAACACATTCTTGCACGTGCTGAAAAATTATGATGCAATTATCATTTTAGTACAAATGAAGAGCAAAATCTCTGTACTTCCACTTTTCCGTGTGAAAAGAGGAAGCTCAACAAAGACATGAATCCCGTGCAGCGGGATGCTGAGAAACCGCTGGAACTTTCCATTATCGGGCTCCTCATCAAGGACGCAGTCGAATCCCCTACCCCGAAGAAACAAAACAGAAAAAAAAAGGCTCACACACTGACACAGATGGCCTTTAGGGGAGCAGGGGACGTGCCGATAAAAATGACAAGGGACGCTGGTGGCTCGGGGTCTGCCTATCCAGAGTGCTGTGTTTAAAGAAGCATTTCATCATAAAGCAAACGGCTGAGTGTGAGTGTTTGCCGGAATCATATTTCTCTTAAGTCACATATTACTCCATCAAACACTGGGCAACAACTGTAAGATATTAACACATCATATTTTATAAAAGGGGAAAATAGAAAAGGCTGCAAATGAACAGGTGAAGGTCACTCCAAAATTTCAGGGACATTTTGGAGTGATCTTCTTGCTGCCTTTGGTTCAAATCCAGCTCTTCACAGCAGACAAAGTTTCTCTCAGAACAGATGGCTTGCTTTAAAGTAGCTTCTTTAGCTTATTTGACATCTTGTTAGCCTGTGTTAACTCCTCCTGATAGTTTTTCCTCCTTATCTTTAAGTGGTTTTGCACAGTTTTGTCCACACCAGAACGTGATCAGTTTTACCTCCTCGCTGTCCTCCTCTCTATTAATTAAAAAAAATTTGATGTGTACTTTCTTTAAATTTACACTTTTATATTTCGTTTGTGCGCAGCTATATAAATAGTCACTGTTGTGGGCAAAGGAACTTGCAAAGAATAGTCACTGTTGTGGGGTTTTGTGAGCACAAAACCCCACAACAGGTTCTGGGTACCATCACTGGACGGAACAGAAGCATTAAAGAAACAGAAAACATTATTACACAGTCACACATTACACAAGTGATAACACTTTGCTGTGTTTTTCAGGAGGCACAAAAGCCAGTAATTTCACTTTTATCTGTTGTGTCCGATATGGACGACAACAGCCACTAAAAGGCTTAAAATAATAACTGCTTCTTTTTTTTTTTTAAACTGAAAATACCTCTTTAGTCTTAAAACTTGTGTCCCAGATCAATGATAGCATCATTCACCACAAAGCTCCAAAATGCAGTCGCTGGCACAGATTACAGCAGTCACATGTACTTACAGGGTGACTGAGAGTGCTTTATAAAAATATGAATGTTTTCCTTTTTATCCAGCATTGGATTTTTGTTTTCAGTTTCACTTCATTTTATTGATATACTCATGGTGTGCTTACATCTTATTTGCCTTTACTTTATGATATTTTCTCCTTTAAAACATTCTACATAGCTTATCTTTTTTTAATTACTATTCTTCTTCTTTAGTACACTGATTTCTGTCTTATCAGTCATCTCTTATGCACTTACAACTAACCATCACAAAAGGTGCTATATAAATAAAGACTTACTGATTGATGACAGCAGATTCACTCAGCAGATTTAAACCACATTAATGATGAAATGACTCATACAGAGTGCCACAGCATACACAATGTCTTTAAACCTATGATATACCGCTTTGGCTTGCCAACAAGCACAGAAGACACCTGTTAAGTGCAAACGTATCAGTAAAAAAAACAAAGAAATACACACAGGATATAGCTCCATCTATTTTAGTGCAAAGAGGAAGATGTGCATCCTCAAAACAGAGGGATGTACTACAAAGTGAGAATAATGGGTTAGTGAGGTATGTTGAGCTTAAAATCCGAACTTCCAGTGTCACAACTTCTTTTTACCTTCCTAGATCACCACTGTGACTATTGCTGCTCAAATAACCTGGTCTGGAACAGGTTAGCTTCAGAGTTTACTTTAAAATATGTGTAATTATGCACCACATTTTCACTGATTCTCTTCAACACAACCAACAGCTCCATGGCTCTGGGCCAATAAAGTGATTGCTCTACCATATCTTATTGTTCATGATAACGCCAGTAAAAATGTTTATGAGATTTAAAAACCTCATAGCAATAAATCATTGCTGTAGCAACACCATGTGTTTATGTTCCCTGGAGCATGCAACAAGACAATACCGCACGAGCACACAAGGTACATGTCAGCCTTCAGTGTTTTAGTAAAAAGGTACTTCAACAACTTCCAAAAAAGCACACTACTCTGGAAAATATGCAAGAAAAGTGTTCCCACCGCGGGTGAAAACAACAAATTTGTTTCACCACTCGAGGCAAAAACACAGTTGAGTACAATCAGGCTACAAAGGAGGAGATGCTAGCAGCTGGAGATGTGTTACCCAAAGGTACACAAATGTCTCCACCAAGTGCCGCTGGAGCACTCGCTGGTTTGAATCTGCATGACAGGAATTGCAAATGATAAGTGGAATTACTGATGCAGTTACATGCTGGAAAAGCGGGGCTTTAAGCAGCTGGTTGAAAGCTCAACTCAGGACACGAGATTCCAGTTGGAAAATATTTTTTAATTTACAAGCTTAGATTACTTTAGCCATTCTAAAACGTACGTGTTAAGAAGTTATTTAATACTTTTACTTAACTTTGTCACAGGAAAATCTCCCTAGGTTAGTATTGCGCTTACATTTGATTTATGCTGCATAATGGTGTGTCACTATTACTGCACTATAATGCCACTGACACTTTGTTTCAATAGATTTGCACTTTGAATAACAAACTGTGTCATCAATGACAGTAACTCATTAGAAAAGAGGGATAGAAAATGCTCTTCATTCGCTTACACTTATAAATGCTGCTGCCTGCGAGCATCAATAAAACGTTGCCCAGCATTTTTTCCTTGTATCATCAAAATTATTGTTATGTTATTGTTGTTTCTTGGAAGTTGACCTATATCACCTTCTTCCCTAGTTTCCACTGATTAATTTCCCTCTGAAGAAACCTTGCTAAAATGAACTCTTTTTAATGACTTGTTTATTTCTTACAGTCAGTATTTTTCCATTAAAACACCAGTAAAAGTCCTTTGTAGAACAGCCTGTCTAAATGAGAAGAGCCAGCTGTTCACCTGCCACGCCAGAACTACCTTCTCTGCTATAAATTAATCATCTAAATTATTAATCTATTAATCATTCTATATTCCGGGGGGAGGGGGGGGGGGTGTTACATTGTCCAAGGATGATATTGATCCTTTACTGGGGGAATTTGTTCTATTTACATGTAACCTATTCAGTCACAGCTTACTTACACTATCAAATGAAGGCCTGCAGTAAAGTTCATTTTTCTCCCAATCTCCTCCAAAGTTTGTTTAACACAGACAAAAACACTTTGTCACCAAAAATATTCCATTTCACTTTGATCAGTCTAAGGGATTTCTACCTCTCCATCATTAAGCTGTGGTACAGAGTCAGGCGTAAACACAACGGGTTAGTTTTAATGTTTCTACAGATCCAGTTTAAAATTTCAGAGCTCAAATGTGTAGCAGTCACGTTTTTTTAATAACTGTTGCACTGAAAGTGCACTGAGTGACAAAATAAATGACTTTCTGCAGTAATACTCTCAGCTTATTTGCAGAAAAGTCGTCTTTTTTTCATATCCTTTATAGACTTTTATCAGGAATTCCTCTGACCGAAGCAGGAGGCACTCAATCGCAGTCAAGTGAGCGTACACAGAGCCTGAAGCAGAAAACCAAGTTTAAGAGAGAAAGCTGATCATTGTGATTCCCTCCCTCTTTGATTGTTTCTTCTTTTGTTTTTTTCCATTGTACAGCCCACAGACAACAACAACAGTATGAGGGGGGGGGAAGAAACCTCAGAAGTACACACAGGACATAGCTCCATCTCATCAGTCGGTGTTTGTGGTTAATGACATGAAGCCAACTTTGTGTTTTGTTCCAAGTGCTGTTTGCACTAATATTACTCTTGGATGCAGATGAAAAAAAGATGCACATGTAAATGCATCATTACAAGCCAGGCCGGATCATCCAATAGCCATTCTGGGCACAAAATCACGGGTCGACAATGCTTGAGTTACTATCCAGGTAGCACATAAATGTTTTCTCTTCAATTTGAAGTCTTCTCGTTTCTAATCACCCAAAGAAATATATAATAAAATACTCAGCGACTAAACAATTAGCTCCAGGTCTGTCTTTGAGCAGAAGATGGTAAACATTTTGAGTTTACCTAAGTAATTAAAAGCAATCAGTTTATTTCTGACAAAATGTGATCCTCAAAACTAGAACTGCTGATTAATCCATCATCTTAGCAGTGAGAAAACAATGATAGTCCATTAAATATCTGACATTAGATATCAGATATTATAATTGACAGCAGGAAGATGGCAAATATTTCAGGGTTTTTCCTGCTCAGAGTGGACCTTTGGGGGACAATGCCCATAAACACAATTGCTCTGCATATTGTTAGGCAAAAGAATTAACAGAATTGCATGCAAAGTTGTTAACATCATGTTTATCACAGTAAAGGTGGAAAGCCAAAGGTTTATTTATGCAAAAAAACAAAAAAAAACCTGCATCTGTGTCTGGGTTTGTAGTGTCATGATCTGGTCAAGACAACAGCTTGACTGGGAGATATGAAAAGTTCATGTTCAGTCACGTGCAAGTCAATAAGCCTGCTTCCTCCCTTCAGCAAAACCGTCTCTAAGTCGAAGTTAACAATCAATGACGCCTTTGAAACTGATTTCATTTCATACCAACGCTAAATCCCTGCAAAGTGAAACAGGGCGAGGTTTCGTTCATCTTACCAGGCTCCTCGCAATTACCTGGACTTTGCGGCCATCCCTGCAAAAGCTGAAGTGACCTTAAACTCTGTAGTACACACCAGGAAAATCTGATTAGAAGCTAGTTTCACTGTCAAGCCTCGTGAGATTACGTAAAGCTGGTGATAGGAAGAGTATCTCGGCTAACAAACCTTTCTTTGCACCGTTTCACTGCCTCCGCCAGCAACGTGACAATACTACATGATATAAACTGTGCACAAAGGGGTGGCGCGGTCAGGGTGGGGCGTTAACCCGAATCTCGCACCACTAATGAAAGCAGCGATGCTGGCTGTGGCTGTAGCTGTTATCTTTAGGGAAATTTTGAAATGATAAGTAGCAACACAATAAACACCGGAAGGCGGAAAAACAACAACGCATGTAAAGCTTAACAGCTCACTTTAGCAACAGACTGTCTACAAATGGGTAGCATTGGCCACAATGTTAAAAAAAAGAAGAAAAAAACTCAGTTAAAAGGGACCATGGTTTAACTACCTTGGTTTAAAGCAGCGGGTGGTTTAGCCTCACGTAGATAAAAACAGTGAATACTACAGATGTGTGTGGCTTCGGCCTTGTCCAAAGTGAGCTGTCAAAACCAGTCGAGGCGTTGACAGCGTCACGGGCTGACTAGCACTATTTCGCTGTTAACCTTAGCATGCTAACGGCCATCCTAAGAGCATTTTATCTGACGTAATATCCACAAGGAACATATAAAAACAACAAAAGGTGAACGTATTACCCTCCAGAGAGAGTGTTTAGGTGAAATGGTTAGCCAACTTACTGGCTAACGTTAGCCTCCTGTGATCGGGGACAATCCCACAGTGACTACGGCACAGTCAGCCTTCGGCCTTACCTGCTCGGTACCAAAGGACGCCGCTTCTCAGGTGGATCCGATGGTACTCCCGGTCTGCAACATAAACTCAGTCTGTACTTAGAGAAACATATTAGAGTGCAGTCCTTTCTTCACATTAACGATAACCGTCCCTGTCGCTCAGCGTGGTTGCTAACGTTACTGCTGTCCCCGCCTCTTTTCCGGTTTAAAGAAAACATACGAGCCCTCCCCATCCTGCTGCACGTTTGATTTTTAATTCTATACAGTCTATAATTTTGTTTTTTTAACAGCATTATAGCCTCACTGTAGATTATTCAATTAGTAAGTCACATAAAAGCAAATATTAATTATCTTTTGAGCCTAGTGATCCGCTCTTATCAATATTGAGGATCGGATGTGATGGGACAGTTATGGACTATTAGAGAAAAAACTGCCAGCGTCTTTAAACTTTTTTCAGTTCACTTACATGAAGGACAAAATGGGTAGCAATAAAGGAAAAAGAATGATTTGGTGATCATTAAAGACAACATGCCCTGTAATAAACCCATCCCAAGCGCCATCTAGTGTTTTCATAGTGAAGAAATCCCCTCTGCGTGGATCCAACCACCCCAGTCACCAGTAGAAAAGCTCCACTATCAGATCGCGCTCGTGTGGCACCATCTAATGTCCCAAAATGTTCTTATAAATGGATTATAAACATTAATGAGCGATTATGTTACAGTGTGATGCTCACACAGCTGGACTGCTAAGTACTTCAACTGTATTGCTGTCCACTTCTTTTTGGCTAAGCAAATGATGAAGATTGTTATTATTATTTTACAGCTTTACAAAAATAGCAAAAAGCAAAACATGGCGATAGAAATATATGATTATACAATTGATTTAATGCAAAGATATTAACCCAAAAGGTAGAGAGTTATTATACCACCATGTTTCACACAGCATGAATGAGAACAGATTTCTTAAAAAATAAAAATAAAAAAGATTAAACACATACCAAAGAAAATAATACATAAGAATAAATTAATCAACAAGTTAAGAGACATTTGGAGAAACTAAACCAGAGCAAGGCTGCTTTTTCTGATGGCATCAGCCCCAAAGTT
Organism: Aulonocara stuartgranti; assembly: GCF_965226115.1. Lineage (NCBI taxonomy): Eukaryota > Metazoa > Chordata > Actinopteri > Cichliformes > Cichlidae > Aulonocara > Aulonocara stuartgranti. Next base: position 10,485,528 of record NC_138954.1, read on the forward strand.
CTATCTATGATCCCAAGTCTGTGTGATAATAAGAACCACCTGATTATCAGTGTACAGAGAGGGTCTCACGGGTAAAGAGGAATAGAGCAAAGCCGGTAAAGATGAGCCCTTACATGATGATAGCTCCAATTTACACCACGAGGAACCAGAAGATTTTAGCCAGTAGCAAAGTTTATGGATGTGAGCGGCCCAGTAGTAGACTAAAAAATTAGGTAACGCAAGTCCTCCACTAAATCTGCATCGCTGCAGCAAAGTTTTAGAGACCCTAGGTGGCTTCCCTCCCCAAATGAAAGAACCAATAATCTTGTCCAGTGAAACAAAAAAATGTTTCGGCAAAAATAAGGGAATTGACTGAAATAAAAATAAAAATTTTGGTAAGATGTTCATTTTAACAACATTAATGTTACCGATTAAAGAAAGGGGGAGATTACCTTTGAATATCAGATGTGATCTTTGATATAAGAGGAGACAAATTTGCTGATTTAAGGCCAGCTAAAGAGCGAGTCACGTTAATCCCTAAGTACTTAAACCCAGATGGACTGAGACGAAAGGGCAGATCAGACTGTTGAAGTTGACGTGCTGCCGTATTAACAGGAAAACACTCACTTTTCCCCAAATTTAATTTATAACCTGAAAACGAACTGAAGTTCTCCAGAATACTTAAAACAGCAGGGATGGAGCATGCCGGGTCAGTCATATATAATAACAGATTACTAATTAATTTTGTTTGAACGACTTTAAAACATGAATATGGGGAAACTTTGTCCATCACGGCTTAAAATGCAGTACATTTTGTAAAGATTAAAATCACACTTTTTTTTAAATTAACGTTTGATTCTTTGTTTTCCTCTTTATTTTTCTTATTTTCTTTATTGTAAAACTTTGTCTTGATATTTCTGTTAATATTTCTGATAGATATATGTAGTAATCTGTAGTGTATACAGGCACACCGTAAGAGGGCGCAAGGAGCCCACAGTCACGTTGAGCGCGAACATGCTTTTATTATGAAAATCCAGGCTGGTGCTGGAGTCCTTCACTGTGCGGCTGCCGAGGTCAGCCCGAGGACCAAGTGAAACAGTGGAGCTGTGTCTGCGGAGGAATATTAAAAAGGTACCGCTGAATTCATGTATGCTTTCATGTTGTCCCATTCAGCTAAGAGATGAGCTCGAGTTTGTCTGTCACAGTGTTTATTTTCAGCTGGTTTAATAGATTTAGCTAACCCCGGTAGCCTTGTTAGCCGTTAGCTCTTCGGGTTGGCGTTTCTTAACCATGTGCTTATGTGATTATTATCGGTGTCAACGTTTTGCCCCAGTGAAAACACTTTAGATGCTCCTGGGGAGGTGGGGGGGATCTTATGTGTCTTGTTTACTTACTGAACTTACTGAAGAGGAAGATAAAATCCGTTAACATTTAAAATAATATCATAATGAATATAAAAATACGCAAATGATTCAGAATAGATGAGAAATAAAGCAGTAATTAATTAAAATAAAAACAAAAATCCGTAAGGACTCTTATTAATGTGGAGTCCGAAGGCTTTTTATGTTAAACCTATATAACACTAAAGAGTTTTCCTTTGCTTACCTAGACTTTTTAAAAGTTATGGGTTGTTTTTTTTTTCCAGAAAATCACAAGGGTTTTTTACCTGATGTTTAAAACTGATGTTTATTTTCTTCTGCAAATTAGCAAATCTAAATATAGTTTTAGTTGAACATGAGAAAATATTTTTTGTGATGTTATGTTCTAAGTTGAAGGCATTGTATACGTTTTTGTTGTTCAAATTTAGATGATGAGGATGTAAACCTGAGGGGGTAGGGCTAAATAAGTATATTCTTCTGCCTACTCCTTTTCAAACAACTGCATGGAAAGATTTTATGAAATGTTGGTGAATGTATATGTTTGAAATAAAAATGAACTGAACCTCTGTTATTGCAGTTTCAGGCTCTCAGACTCTCATACTTCTGACAAACATCATAACCCTTACACAAGCAAACTTTAAACATCTACGACTAACAACGAGCACTGTATGAGGCTCAGGCTTTGCTTTAAATGGCTGGATCGTCCAGCTGTGAGTGTCTTGTGCAGACTTAGACTTGGCTGTTAGATGGAAGTGTGCATATTTAATTAAGTAATACAAACATTTTTCATTTTTTACCTCAGTTCTATTAAAATTGTTACAGTCCTCAAAGTAAACGGGGTTGATTTTTTTTTAAAATCCATGAATTTAGCCCTTATAACTTATTAAGTACAAGAGCTAAACACATGAAGCTTTCTAGGCTTAGAAACACTTTCTCAGCTTTTTAAAAGCTGTAAGAGAATCAGTTTTGCACCCAGCCAAAGTGCACACTCAAAAGCCAAAATCAACTAATTATAGCTTCGGTGTCATGGGATATTTCATGGTTTCAACAGCAAAAGTACACAAATTCAACTTCTCAGTACTCCAAATTGTGACAATTTGACTCGGTGTAAACGTGATTTGGTGGTTGTTTTTAACCAAGCTTAGAAGGTGTTTTTCAACCCTGAGAATTTCATGTTTCGGTCTGTTGCACTCATGTTGTGAAGGCTCCTAACTCAGAAAATATTTATAGTATGAAGATAAAGTAATTTTCCATGGCTACATGTACAAAGAATGAGCTGATTCTGAGAGGGTCGGGATCAGATTGGACTTGTTTTGTTTTAATTAACCGACACCACTGCATCTGATACATTTTACAGGCTTTTCTTTCATGGCAATCCTCTAGTGTGTGATGTTTAAGAATGAAAGTTTGCATGTTATCAGGCTTTTTTCCCCTGACTTTTAATTATATATTATGCCGTTAAAACTGGCTGCTCACTCACTTTAAGCAAGGTATTCCTAGCAGTACATACAGAATACCAACAGCTTTGTGTATTAGTGTCATTATATCCCCTTCCTGAGCTTCCAAGGTTAAATCCCTTAATGTCATCCTCTTCAGCTTGCACAGAGCGGTGTCGAAGATAAGGGAGCTGCCAAGTCATGGGCAGAGCGTCACAATGACACATGAGACCCTCACGAGCTCACAGCTGTCCATGAGGACTGCAGCTCTGCGTATGGTTGACTTGCCACTGTCCGTCTACAGCTCCCTGACACAGGTGAGGATGCTTTTCAACGTGCTCCTAGCAGCTATCAGAATATCCACACTGCATGGTTTACAAGAATGAATTATTTATTCACTTCATATTAGACCCTTCATATTGGAACTATATATAGACTATTCACTTTCTTTTGACCTATATTGCCACTCTTTTTTTATTTTTATTTAATTTATTAGTGTAGTAAGAAATATTTCTATTAAGAGGAACACACTGTGAGAGGATATGGAACTGCCTTGTTTATCATTTTCCTTTAAAACCTGATGAGATGAGCCAGCAGCTGTATCTGTTTACATGTGAACGTCTACCACCTGTTTGAGCAGTTTAGTTGTTCAGCTAAAGGCTTCGTGTGATGGAGAGATACTGAGCAGCTCGGCCAGTTTTCTAGCAAATGCGTTTCAAAGCATGCTGGTTTTAAAGAAGCTCATGCAAACTTCTTTTCCTGAACTGAAAGTTCTTATAAAAACAATTTATGTAGAACTCCTTAAACAAGTTAAGAATGACTTCTGTTACATTTACAAAAATGTGAAGTAGTAGTTTGCACGTCAGTATTTTAGGTGTTTTTCCCCCCAGTTTCACTTTCTTTCTTGGTCCTTGTGGCTGTAGGGTGTTGAATCTCTGGTATTTCTCTTCATTTACCCACATAAACACATGTTATTGTGTTTATGCAGAAGGCGACAGTGTTTGTGTGGCCTGAGTCACGTAGCAGATCTGATATGATTAGAATATTCTGGTTGGAACATGCCTGACACGTGATGGCAGCGGTTATGAATACAGCTTGTACAAGCACTGGCAGCACTATTCAGTCATCCCAGTCCATTTAGTGACCTTTTAAAAAGTCAATATTATGGCTGTTGTCATACCTACTGAGTTGTTGAGAATTTGCAGCAGCTACGTCTGTGTGTCTAAATATAAACGGAGAGGGCTACAAACACTATCTGAAATTGATTATTTAACATTTATGTGACAGGCGGATGGCGGGTCGTCTGCGCTGCCTCATATTACCTCAGTATCCGTTAGACTTTGAGGCATGCGTCCTCAGTTAACTTTTCATCGGGCAGACAAGTGTTGCACTGAATGCAGCTCCTTCCTTTCCATCTTTCACAAGTTGTTTAATGCTACAAGATTATGGCAAAAATTATAACGCCGATTACCTTGGGCAGTACTTGGTCAGAAAAATGTACTAATCTTTGGAAACATTTTGGATTTATTTAACTTAAAAAATGGCTAACAGAGGGTTTCCTTGAACTTTCATTAAATCAAGGATGATTGAGAAAGTAGAAATGGTCAATGGATTGGTTATTTATTTAGTAGTATGTATTTGGGGGGGCTAAAAAAAAAACAGAACAAGAACAACATTGAAGATCGTTTATCTCCATTATCTTTTTTTAATCATTTCTGCAAGCCAGAGTTATAATTTCATTCAAATTATTTTTTTCTTACAGCCCTATAATATTATTGTGACTGTTGAAACGCACAAAGAAACTTGGGATCAATTTTTAGATGTTGGGATCAGTATTCCATCTTTATGTTTTATGTTTGTTGGGGTTTTTTAAGGCTGTTCAACTGTTTGGTTTGGTGTGTCTTTATGAGAATGATTAAATGGTAAATGGTCTGTATTTATATAGCGCTTTACTAGTCCCTAAGGACCCCAAAGCGCTTTACACATCCAGTCATCCACCCATTCACACACACATTCACACACTGGTGATGGGAAGCTATATTGTATCCACAGCCACCCTGGTGCGCACTGACAGAGGCAAAAAACAAAGGGGAAAAATGTATTTTCACCGCAGGCTTAGTAATGTTATCTTGATTTAATTTTGAAGAAAAACAATATACTTCATTAAAAAAAATAAACTATTCATTGTATATTCCAAAAAAACCCACTTTAAACATCGCACTGCCTTGCTTTAACTCATTCACTGCCAGCCGTTGGCAGTGAATGAGTTAAACCCATTGACTCATTCACTGCCATTGACGGCTATAGACGTCAATGGCAGTGAATGAGTTAACTGGACATGAACAGCTACATGTGGGAAGTACAGGAAAGTGGAACCGTGACATGATATCTGGACATTTGTCGTGGTTTTAGAATTGTAACACCCGTGACACACTCTGTTTTTTCTAAAGGGCAGTTTTACCTGTAGGGCGTAGTGTATGAAAGGCACCTGGTTGCTTTTGGTTTGGCATGGTGTCGTTGGGTGTGTTTTGATGTTTTTGCACGGTGTCTGTTTGTTTTATCTCGTTCTCCTGACTGATTGTCAGAAATGTTCAGCATGACTGTTAGACCTGGTCTTCTTACTGTAGAGGGGAAAATATGTTTTCACTATTATTATTTTTTTATATATATATATAATTTTGACATTTTATTGTGTATATGATACTTTAAGATAAAGTTGTCTATAACAAAATTATAACACAGTGCCATCTGCTAATAATGGGCAGGGTTGTATTCATGAAAACAAAGGAGGGAAATCTATCAGTTCAAACAGGACTAAAAATGGAGCATCCGCAGCAAACTAATCTATCCCTTGCATCATTTCATAATTATTTTGTCTATTTATTCATCTTTGTTTTTGTATTTTTCTTTGTTTATGTTCTTCTGCCTCCTGACATCTGACCCACGTTAAAATAATGGACTGAACATTAGGGCTGCCACGATTAGTCGACTAGTCACGATTACGTCGACTATCAAAATCGTCTACGACTAATTTAATAGTTGTCGTTTGAAGCTTTGTAATATCCCAAAAGATGCAGGAATAAGGAGTAGGATTTAAGAGTGTGATAACGGACTGAAACAGAAGATGGCAGCACTGCATGTACAAGGATGCCAGCTGCCGTTAAACCCCGAAGAAGAAGAAGCTGTGTCCCAGAATTCATAGCGCGGTCCATCGCGGCCCTGCTCAGTTTTCAACAATGGCAGCAGCTAGTTAGTTTTAATGTTACTCCTATTATTCTTTCTGGGTCACAAAATAAACGTTTAAAATATTTTCAGGCGGAAATGTAGCTGTGTAAACTTCAAATATCTGCTCAGTTTTAATAAGACACCAAATATTTCAAAAGCGCTCCGACGTTTTCGGAGACGTCTGTTACCCACTAGCTCGATAGCTAGCCGGGGTTCAAGGCTCACTAGAGCCCGTGAGAACACCGGACTCCCGGCAAATCGTTTTCAAACCCACCGCCATCTTTCGCTACTCAGGTTAAACATGATATATAAGTAACTTAGATAACTTAAAAATGTTATTGTTTGGCTTTTTTCAGTATTTTATTTGTTCCTGAGTAAATCAGTTTGGCTGAGATTAAAGTTATAGTTTTTACACAGCTGAATAAACGTCAAGCAGACAGCTGATTATCAGAAGTGTGAGATGCTCCAGAATATACTCCGGTGTCCTGTTATATTTTAGATAGCAAGGAGCAGACGGCTGAGTTTATTAAAATAAATTGTAACATACCCACTTTTGTACCCTCATACCTATAACAGACCCATTTCTGTAATATCTATATAAATATATTATTGCTAATATATATTTTGTAATATATCTATATCATGGCTAAAGCACTGATGGATGGATGCAAACTGCATTTCGTTGCCTTGTACTTGCGACATGTGCAATGACAATAAAGTTTAATTCTATTCTATTCTAGAAAAGGCTTTTGTCCCTGTGTTGTATATAAAGAGGTCCTCGGTATGTGTCAATTCATTTTTAATCTGTATGCTCACAAAAAAGGTTATGATTCTTTTACAAAGTACAGGATGAAAAGCTGCCGGAAAACAGACTTTAAATCATTAAAATCTGCATGTGATGCAGTGCATATATTGACAACGTACAGAATAAAAACATTTGGGGTGTATGAAAATCTGAGTTGATGCTCTTCTTCTCTTTCTTTTCCGCAGGTGAGCGTCAGCACAGACACCAAGAAACTGGTAGTTGCCACAGCCTTTGGTGCTGTCTCCCTCCTCTTCCTCGCTCGACGTTTCCAGAGGAGGAAGGGCAGAAAGAAGGTTCATCCACAGCACTGGGAGCAGGCTGGTTTAGAGTTTCACCCCCCAGCCGCAGGAGAGAATGGTAAGATCTCCTCACACTGATTTAATTCTTTCCTCTTCAACCAGCAGCTCACTGGCCTGTGATCTCCATTTAGTGTCAGCCCAGTTACTGGTGTGTGATGTAACAAGACTGACGTGCGAGGCCACTCCTGTATTACTTTGAACTTTGAAAAGGCAGGCTCTAGATAAATGGTTTAACTCATTTAATCTCCTCCAGGAAGATTAGAGTCCTAAAGAGAACTTAAAAGAAACGATGAATTAAGGGAAGTCAGCTGAGCAGTTTAAGAGAGCATTTCCTTTCTTTTTGATACAATAGATTTAGTGGGTCCATAGTGTATAGCTTTACAGCATCACCCAAGACGCTAATGATCCCGGGTTTGGTCCTGGGAGGAGGAAAACGTTTCCAAATCAAACATGCAGACTTATCTGCTGTGGCCAGCCTGTTTTGAATGAGCGAGCAGCCAAAAGTAGTTTTAGGTTTAATAAAGGGAAAATGTTTACAGAGGTTTTAACAATGACAGGAGGATCTTTTCAAACCTGATTTCATTCTGGGAACATCCGCTAACCTAACACTCGTGCTGGGTTTCTGACAGAGAAGTTGGTTGGGCTGATACATTAATTTGTGCAGTGGCACAGAAAGAATGGCGGAGCTGCTTCTGTGCTATATGAGCACAGAGAGAGGCTTCAGGGTGTTTATTCCCCATTTATAGCATGAAGTAAAATATTGTGGAAAAACTAGGATGCATTGATTTTTATTTTCTTTAGTAACTATAAGCTACCTGCTTGATTGTTTAGCAATGGGTCTGTTACCCTCAGCTCTGTTTATTGTAGCACGAAAGTTAAATTAAATGTTGGCATCTATCTGATATCTGGATTGTTGGCATTCACAGTCAGCTGAGTATTTGCTGCCACATCTATTTCTCTTGCAAAGACCTTTTGAACAGGCGTTTCTCAACGAGCTGCCTGTCTGATGCCTTTTCTCCACCTTTGTCCCCACTCGGACTTTCACTGTATCACTGTGTGTAAATCAAAGCACACCTTTGTTTGCTGTGTTTGAATCAAATTGGCAAAAAACGGCTTCAGCAAAGTTAATTATTAAAATACCATGGAGGCTTTCCAGAAAAAGTTACCCAGATGTTAAATTTGACATGTCCACTGTGTAATCCTGGTATTATAGTCGGATCTTTCTGTGAAACCTCATCTCTGAACTCTCATCTTTATCTTCTCAGATAATACGAGCCAAAACATCACGCTCTCCCTCAACTCCAAGAATGGCTACTCCTCTGATCTGGTTCTCATTGCAGGAGGTTACAGGAAGTTGTCTGGATCTGTCATGAGCCTGGCTTCGGTAAGATAAGAGCACGGAGTGTGTTTAGACTGCATTTAAAGATAAATTTTATCTGAAATGACATAACCAGGAGACATGATGCAAAAATATTTATGTGATACTACCTGGAAAGCTTTGAAATTAAAGAAGAAAACTTAACTTGTTTATGTTTTGTGTCTGACATGTTTTTGTTCATATACTCCTAAAATCCACAAACCAGAGGTGGTGAATATTTACTGCCTTTAGGACTCGTGATGATTTCTTTATTCCTTAAAAAATAACATGCAGGAGTACCAAAGCAACCACTGAAAATAAAGTTTAAGTTTATTCTTTGAGTAAGCTTCAGGATCTGACAGGCATATCATCACTCAGGATTAAATAACCCTTAGTGGGCATTAATAATAAAAGCAGAAGTTAAGTGGGGTCTGTCTTCATTTTTTCATTAACTTGGTGAAAAAACAGGAAAAAAAACTGAGTGTCGTTTGTCTCATGTTCAGAAGAACAGGGAACCTTAAATTATACGGTGAACCTTTAAGTATTAGATGCTGTAAACAGTATTTACTAATGATGTGTTCTTTTTAGGTGGTGCCTATGTAGGATCATTATCTTTGTAACCAAAAACACATTAAATTAATGTAATGTCTGTTTAATTTCATCATTTCCAGTCTTGTATTAGTAAAACTTGTTGATGTTTGTTCGACTTTGTTCTGCTTTTGTGTTTTTGTGCAGGTAAAAAGCTTGAACTCATCCAGCAGCAGTACCTGTGCAAATGACTCCACCTGTTGGGACGGAGTGGAGGATGCTGACAGTTGCAGTGTGCTCAACCTACCTGTCACCACACCTGAGAACCTGTACCTAATGGGTAAAGAAACCTCTGTGTACTATGTACCAGTATCCAGTAATACTGTTTGAATGTACTGTAATAGTTTTTGGTGGGTTGCAGTGTTTAAAATTGGAGGTGCTGAGTCATTGATTGCTTTCGGAGACTCAGTCTGTGTGTGTTTCTCTCAGGTATGGATTTATTCGAGGAGGCCCTGCGGCGGTGGGAGGAGGCGCTGACATTCAGGAGCAGGCATGCTGAGGACGATGCGAGCTGTGCCTCAGTCAAAATTGGAGCTGGAGACACCATTGCTGAGCAGAGCATGGAGGTGAGACAAACACTCCATACAAGTCTTATTGTAGACTGTAGCCAAAACAAGAGAAGCACAGTCTGAGTGCAAATGGTATCAAGATGTATGTTGTTGACATGTGTACACAACAGGTGTGGTGCAAATTACTGAGACCAAAATTTCCCCCTAATTCAGAAGAATTATTCTACTGATTACATAACTATGACTGAGTAGAAAAGAGGTCCAACCATCCATTTGGGTCCATTTCGCAGAAATCCCCCAGACCTCCCTATGAGCACAGAGGTTTTTCCCAAACCAGCTGAGAGAGACATAATCTCCTCCTTTGGCCGTGCCTTAAACGCTTCACCTAAGAAGAGTCTGAGTTAAATCCTCTTGTACCATCACTCTTCCTCACTTCTGCATCCGGCCTGCTCTCACATTGATCTTAACGAGGCCCAAGTATGCTTCAGTTTGTTTCGCCATGTCAGCTCTTTTAAGCTCCCTTGCTCTTTCTTACATGCATTTACAGCACAGCTTGAAAGGTCCTCTTGGAGAGCACAACTAGGTTCATAATTTTATGCATGCTGTGGATTAATTGGAGCATTTTTAGAAGCCCCGATCTCAATCATGCCTCATAGATTTGTTCAGAAAGACAGCAGTTTTCCATGGAGTTGAGGAAGCGTTGGAGTTGTGTGCTTGAGCGTAGTTGGTGATCATGCCATGTCATCATGTCATAGCGCAGAATGCAGCGATCAACCTAGTGGAAGGAGGTTAACTTTGATTAACCTCCATGCTCTGACACAGTACAGATCAGTTAGTGAGAGTCCAGACATCCTTTGGAAAAAGTAAACCAGTAAAATAAGTGGGCTCTTCATTTTTAAAATGACTTTTGTAGAATTGCCATAAAATACCTCTTTTGGCGCAACATGCAAATAGCTCATATGTGTTTTCTTTCTCAAAAAAGAAAACGGTTGCATAACATCTGTCTGATACCAAACAGTAGATGTATTGATTCACATCCCACCAATATTTTCTGTGCTCTGTTCTTTAATACCAGAGGAAGGTAGAGTTTTAGAGATCATGCTGCCCACAGACACAATGCAGATGAGACTACAGGTCGCTAACTACCGGAATAACCAGCACTGACAGCCCACCTGTGTGTCAGAGTTTGGATTGCATAACAGCACACTAATTGGGTCTCTAACGAGATTGGAGGGGTTTTGAATCAGTAGTTAAGCCTGCACCCAAACACAGCTCTGGCTGCAGCTTTGACTTGTGTCAAGGAAAGCCAGTACGATCGAATGCGTTTTTAAAGCTACTTAGAAATGAGGTCACATGAGATTCCCAAGAAAGAGCTGCAAATACTCTTTTAAAATAAGAAAAAATGCTATTTTCTACATTTTACATTTGGTTTACTGAACAAATTTTCAAGAATCTGATATTTTTTAAGTCTCAAACCAGCAGCTTAACCTGATGGTTTGCACAACTCTTATCTAGTGCGCCTGAGAACTCGGTTATCCCTACCGAAATTAAGACAAATCTTTACATTGTTAGGAGTCAAGTTTCTTTGATTGTTTGTGTGTTCAGGACGTCATCAGTGCAGAGTTCATCCACAGGCTGAAGGCTCTGCTGCACAGGGCTTACCGCCTCCAGGAGGAGTTTGAGGGAGTGTTGGGGATGTCAGAGCCCTCATCCCACAGCAGCAGCCAGGGTGAGTCACTGAAGCATTATGCAGTTCTTTTTGTCCAACACAGAAAAATAGGCACAGCAGTAAAAGACAGCGTGAAGCAAAGCAGGAAGCCAGTGCACATATATAATTTTGTGTGTGTGAGCAGGTGTGCTGGAGGACTCTTTTATAAAATTGTAAATATATGTGTGACGATTCCTGTTCTGTTTCCCTTACACAGTGGCAGACATTTTGTCCAGAGAAGAGTTAGATGACGCCTGTCTGAGGGACAGCATCAGCATCGCCTCCACTGACTCGTTTGTGTCTGCAGCTGAGGTAACAGAAGCACCAAATCCTCCCATTAACACCTCTGGAGTTCTTCTACAGTGCTTTTTTTGTCAGTTGTTTAGTGTAAAGGGTAAAAAAATAAATCAGTCTTGATATTTTGCTTTTGGTTGCAAGGAAAAGTATTAAAAAAAATTTAAAAATACAGCATTTAAAAAAAATTAATTTTGGTTCAGTAAAAAACAAATCTCATTTGGATTTCTTTCAAATTTACATTTCCTTCATTTTAAAGAACAAAAAAGCAGGAAGGAGTGATTCAAACATACGTTTTTGTTTATATAAATTCTGAATTGGTTTCTTTCTATTCAGAAGTTTTTCACCACCTTTGTAAAACATGAAAAACATACACGACTTGTCACAAATCAGGAGATCCTGCTTCGGTTAGTTAACCACAGCACTTTGTTCACAGCCATGTGGTTTGGGAACAAAGCACGAGGAGAGGAGGTGAAATCAGGAAAGGTCTTAAACTAAAACTGTCTGAACCTTTAAAGCTCCGACTGATTCGCAGCAGGAGTTTGACTCAGGAAGCTTTGCTCTTCCTCTGGGTTCACCACCCGGTGTTTACCAGTTCTCTGTTTATCGCCTTTACTCATTAAGTCTCAGTGGGGGCTCAAGGTGCTACTGGCGCACTTGACCCACATATCACTAAAATAAACTGGTTCTTAAGAATCACTGGTGGTGTGTTTACAGAGTGTACAAGCTAAGTTTACACACCAATGACTTTAACGTCCTCCCTGCAGAAAGATAACAATGCTTTACAAGGATTGTGTGTTAAACATCCTTTTAGAAATGGCAATTAAATTATTAGCAGCCTTTTGTTTTGTTTTTTCTGGCCTGGGCAAAGTTTATGCGTTAATATTAGTTTCTTAATAATAATTCTTAATAAAAATGATGTTTTTATTTCACCATTTCTTGTTTTTGGTTTCATGCAGACAATAAAACATTGTGAATAACAACATCTTATGTACCCTTCATTGTTCAGTCCATAATGCCTTTGCTATCTGTCTCCACCTCAGATGTCCGAGCACAGAGAGCTGAGGAGTGTGTTCACTCTGGGACATCACCCTTTGTATGAGGAGGCGCTGAAGATGGCTGAGGATGGCAGTATCTCCTGCAGAGTGCTGCGGTAATCAGACATTAACACACGTCGTATAGAAGACAGTCAGGGAAACTTGTACAGCGTTGTGATCGTCCCACTGTGAAATTTGATGGCATGACAGCATGAATTTTCTTATTTTGTTCTCCCGATCGTCTGCTGGCAGTTAAATGAGAGGTTTCTCTTGATTTTCACTCTCAGAACTGAGATGCTGGAGTGTCTCGGGGACTTGGATTTCCTGGCTAAGCTGCACTGTGTGCGGCAGGCGTGGCAGGTACGGTTCAGTAAGATGGTGCTCACCAAAGACTGTATGCTAAGATGAATGATAGTCTCCACTTCTGATGCACAACAGTAAAACTAGAATATTGTGGCTGAGTTTGCCTGATGTGGATGTTTGCTGAAGGAGGGGGGAAAAAGGGTCAGGTAGCTTTATGTTATCTGATCTGTTGTGCTTAATTCAGTTCAGTTTTATTTCACACAACAGTCGCCCCAAGGCACTTTATGTTGTAAGGTAAAGACTAGAGATGGCACGATACCACTTTTTTATGTCCGATACCGATATCATAAATTTGGATATCTGCCGATACCGATATAAATCCGATATAGTGTATTTTATAATCAATAAAATGTTTTTTTTTAAATATCTTGCTGTGTTTTGTATAAGTTCATACTCAGGTTTAAATAAAAAACTAAACTAAACTAAAGCTATTCTGTTATACCTGTATGCAAAAAATATACAAAATATTTCATAGATCAACAATACTGATCAATCTAATAAACTTAAACCTGCAGCATACTCCCTATTCCGGTGTTTTAAAGAGTACTTAGTGGATATATTAAGCAACCTAATTAATAGGGTCGCCAACTCCGAACACAAAAAAATAAATAAAAATGGGGAACCACCCTCTGCCTCGTAATGCTTAACTGACGTAATCAACTTTAATTTAATACACACGTAAAAGAAAATGCATCTATATCAAATCTATACATTTTACATCAGATGAAAACTTTGGTTGTAAGATTCAGATAATTATTTATTAAAAGCTAGACATGACAATAAGAAAGAAAAGTATTTCTTTGTGCCCCCTTTTCACTGTTAATGCCCTACCTGCCCCCCTGACAAAACTTTGCTAGACTCTCTTTTAAGAGGAAGAAATCTCCAGCAGAACCAGGCTCACACTCACAAAACGTAAAGAATATACTCACAGCTCATAAGACGTGTAATAGACCAGTGCTCTCAAACTACTGGGCAGATTATTAGGTGAAACTAAGGTGACAGGGTAACCCTGGCTTTGATCATGCAAACAGTCTTATTTAATTTCTTATGACTTTTATTATTTTTAGTGTATAGTTTACTGTTGTTATTCGGTATAGTGTTTATTTTGTATAACCTGTTGTTTAAGATGTGCTATAGAACTTTGACTTGACTTGAATTAATAGGGTAAGATAAATGCTCCTAATTAAAAATATTAAGGCATTTTTCCTGATTGCCTGTTTGGATATTTTGGCTTTATTCTCAATAGTATTTCTGTGTTGCTGTTGAATTAGCCAGAGAAACACTGCAGACCTCCTGCTCATTGAATTCCAGACCACAGTTGTAATTTTTGAACTGTAGATTATTGTTCACTATGTATTGAAAATTAAAAATAATTAAAGAATTTTGTTTTGTCTGCAGCTCATTTTGTGTGACAGGACAACTTGGACGTTTCTGGCCGACACAGGAAAGAAAATACTGTCTTCCATTATAGTCAAAGCACAAAAGGTAAAACTGAAAATACAGATAACGGATTTAGAAAATAGAAATAATAGAAAAAAAAATTTAATTGTATGAGCTGTTCTCCACCTCACATGTTGCTGTTCGGTTTTCAGAGCCCAAAGAGATTTGAGGAAGTGTTTGAAGAGATGATTTCCTTCCTGGAGCACACAGAGCACTGGGAAAACACAGAATTGGAACTCGCCGCGCGGGGGGTAAGTGTGATTCTCTGACCTGTGATCCAACACGACTTAAATCGGTCGAACAGCATTTTTCCTTTCTTCTCTTTGCTTGACATTCTTCACCAGGTGAAGCATCTAAACTTCTACGACATCGTGCTGGATTTCATTCTGATGGACTCCTTCGAGGACCTGGAGAATCCACCCATCTCCATCCAGAACGTGATCAACAACCGCTGGCTCAACAGCTCCTTCAAGGAGACAGTGAGTAAAACTACAAAATAGCACCTGCATATGTATACATACCACTGAGACACATGAAAGGCAAAGCAGTTAACACAAGTGAGTTTTCATTGAATCTGACATGTATTTGTTTCACAGGCGGTGGCATCAAGCTGTTGGTCAGTGCTGAAGCAGAAGAGGCAGCACATGAAGGTACGAGTCTGAGGTCTTTTAAAATGCACAGTAACAGGAGGGTGGCGCTGGAGGAAATATCTCTTTACCTGAAATGTGATGTAGGGTTAAAATAACTTATTTCTATAAATACAGAAATGAGCAGGTAGATCTGAACGCCTCTGTGCCGTTTGTCTCTCAGGTGTCCGACGGCTTCATCGCCCATTTCTACTCCGTGTGTGAACAGATCGGCCCTGTCCTGGCGTGGGGCTTCCTGGGGCCAAAGGGCTCCCTGCACGATTTGTGCTGCTTCTTCAAGGTTAGAACATGAGGAACATCTGCGAGTGTCCTGTTTTAAACATGGACTGTTTTGTGTCAGTGGATGAGATTTAGACTAAATTTGGAACAAAAATGAGAATTAATCTTGTTCAACCACTGCTTTTAAACGAGTTTTTGTACTTAACTAAAAGTAAATGTAGTTGAGAAAAAAGTGTAAGTTTGAGATTTGGGATGTTTGCAGGACTGGGAGTCAGCAGCCTTTTAAAACTCTTTGTATTGTAATATCTATTCTGAGATCCTTAAATCTGCCCCTGATTTTAAAAACCATATTATGATTAGGGGAAAAGGAAAAAAACTAAAGAGCTTATACAATCTGAACCTCCCAGTCTTAACTCGTTCCCCCCTGTGGACGACATTTGACGACCTTCCTGCACCCTTAATGATGAATTTTGAGTTACTCATGAGTCCTGTTTCTCCTGCAGGACCAGGTGCTGCACTTCCTGAAAGACATCTTTGATCTGGATAAAGTGCGTTACTGCTCGGTGGAGAGTTTGGCGGACGACGTGCTCCAGCTGCTCCACCGACGCTCGGAACTGCTGCTCGCCTACCTGGGAGCCGACTCGCTGCGGTACCTGAACGGGTGTAACTCACCACCGGTGCACCTGGTTCCCAGTGCCCTGCTGGAGGCACGAGTGCAGTGAGAGACACGGCCAAGTCTTTAAATATTACACAAGTCAGTCCCAGCATTCGTTCAGGGGTGAGTTCACACCAAATGTTGGACCAAAGGGAACTGTAGGTGTGAGCTCACCTGCAGTCTGTGAAATCAACTCATTATGTCTCCCATCATGCCAGTGTCATGATGTCCAAAGTCAGTGGATCCACGTAAACTGAACCAGCCGTTTGTCTTCAGGCATGCTCACGGTCTCTGGTGTGGCCTCCACTTCCTCTTCTTATTCCCCTGGCCGCTTTTCAATGTGCCATAGCAGCGCTTTTAAA
The DNA here is from genome assembly GCF_965226115.1 of Aulonocara stuartgranti. NCBI lineage: Eukaryota > Metazoa > Chordata > Actinopteri > Cichliformes > Cichlidae > Aulonocara > Aulonocara stuartgranti. The sequence continues at coordinate 10,501,830 of NC_138954.1, forward strand.
AGGTTCAAAGAGAACAGCAATAATATTTATTAAATATGAACTTGTGTAGTAATAAACTGAGGCAGGCTTGGAATCTGTTGCAGTAGGTGTTATGTTATGTAAATTGAGGGAATTTTAATGCCATTAAGAGCAGTTTGTGAACGAAGAGGTAATTTATTTTATTATACAGCAGACAGGTGCAGAGCTTATTTGTAGAAATAGCGTCTGCATGCATTAATAGGTTAGTGATCGCTCTCACAGACGCGAGGACATGCTTTATGCCCAGAGCTGCTCTTCGCTGAACAAAGGGCCTCGGTTTAAGAGGTGGAAATGTGCTGAATAGGAGATAAAATGCAGCGATTCAGTTTCTTTACTTGAAAGGGGGAAAGTTTTTGTTTTGGTTTTTTTGACACTACAAGCCACAGAACTTTTATGCAATATTAAAGTTTAGCACACAAAGCTCCCAAAGCCATTATGATATTAAGTCGACACATCGCGACTGCACATCTGCCCAGCTGCTGTACAACTTGTGCCGCTCTGTTTTTCATGACGGGCAGAAACACAAAAAGCCTTATTGTAAATGCAAATATTCAAGCCTTGTGTTTGTCGCTGAATGTCAGCCCACGGTCTTCATGTTTCCAATCATCTGGGAAGTTTTTAAAAAAATACTGTAGTGTGTTAATGTCTGTCCTGCAGATCAGTTACTGTGTACAGAATATACACTGCATGCTTGAAGCTCAAGCTCCTACAGAAGTAGAAAATGTAGAGTCAAGTCTGGGGTGTCAGTCTACTGCAATCTCCAAATGTTGTCTTAAAAGTGGACATACAGAACTGTCAATGAGCACAGTATTATTCTTGCTCCCAACTGGTGTAGCTTTGCATGATTCAAAGTTCAAAATAATCCCCATTTGTCTGGTAATTCTTAGTCATTAACTATTTATAATCATTTAAAAAAAGCAATACAAGCTGAACTAAGGTGAAGATCAGCAGGATTGCATCAGCAAACATTTTGTCCTGCCTATTAAAGTCTCATTGAGCCAGCTTGGTTTCATTCCATGTCACTGCTCCACCAGCAGTCATTCCCCATCTTGGTATACTGCATTAAGCCAGATTTTATCTGATTGGCTTTCCCTCCGAGATGGGCAGGGCTGTTGTGCTCTCATCACCATGTCTCAGATGACCATGTTGAAGAGAACTGCTCTCACTGATGACACATGGAGCTCACCGGGATTAGATAGACTTCAGTAACTTTAGCCATGATTAATGCAAAATCCACCACTGTAAAAAGAGGATAGGTCCACTTTCAAGTTTTGCATTTTAGGTGTTCACATACGTAATAGATCACCGTGAGCACTTATCTCTTAAGCTGTAGACTTCTGAAATTCAAACATGCGTATAGACTGGATGGAGATTGCTTTGTTCTGATTTTTTTTTCCAGACTAAGTCCAGAAAGGTTACAAGAAACGAGTGTTTGTTGTTCAGCTGGGATCATATCATACAATGTTAAAGTGTTACCTGTTTTGACCGATTGGTGAAATAAAGTTGAATGTGTGCAAATAAAGACTGAGAATGTCCTCCTTTGAAATAAGACTCCACAATAATGGTCCAGTTTATTTGTTACAACTTTAATGAACATGGCAACATTTCAAAACCAAAAACAAGTTAAATTCAAGAAACAAACCAATAGATTATACACAGCACATGAAACCTTGATTACCTCTAAGGCATGCTCCTTGTTTAGTCTTCTACACCCCTCGAACTCTGTGTTGAAACACTGAGTGTCTCACGTGTACACAGCCCCAACAAACAGTGAGTGACCTTATTTTTACTACAGAAGTGTTTTAAACTGATAAACCCCAAAGTTCCTGTCCTCATCCAACTTTCTAAAGCACATTCCTGTCTGCTGAAAGTTACTCATGAAGGCATTCACAGCGATTAAAAACAACTTTCAGACAACTCTAAACAAACTATGGCATCATGGTTAAAAAGAGACAAGTCAAACCGGGCAGCAAAAACAAATCTAACCAACACTTTTTGCAATCAAAGAATTTAAATTTCATTGGGTTGCTGTTTTTTTTGGGTTTTTTACCTTATCACTGGAGCTCTTGAACGGTCTACGTTCAGCAGCAGGATAGACTCAAAGGATTCCTCCTTTTGTGTGTAGGGGGGGGGACAAACTACGACACGGGCCTGATTCTACGACCTAAGCCTGCAGCATCCTCCAACACTGTGAGCGAGAAGTGAAGGCGTTTCAATAGCAGATTTGCACTGCACTTGAGGGCAGATTCACACCACGACAGGAAAAAAAATTATTAAAAATCATGTATTGAACCGTTTCGTTTCTTTGACCTAGCAGTTTAGCATGCAGTTTTACACCAGTGTCAATCTAAAGCATCGACATACAGTCACTTTCAGACTTACCAGGGTGCAAATATAGAGGCTATTATCATATTAAGCAGATTCGACATTACCTCCTATGCAACAACCTTTTCACTTGTCAAAACTTCACATCATGCAGTTCATTCATGGGAAAAAAATGGGCTGTGAATTTCCTGGACATTTTCTTTTTGTTTAATGACACAGGTAAGCATTTGTTTGCATGTATGTCACTGGACAAAAACACTGGTTTTCCTTAGGTTTCGCTTACCTGTGTTATTGCAGCAGAACCTAAGGTGCAAGGTCTGGGATGACACTGCAAAGATCAGATATATATGTATGTATATATTGCACTCTTTGCCGTCAGTGAACAATGCAGTCAAAGAGATCGTTTGGACTTTAACATTAACAGCCTTTCACAGCAGTGCTCATTCATAAAAAAAAAAAATCATCATCAATACTGAGCTAATCAGCAGCACTTCCACTACTAGCATTCCACATGCTTATTATAAAGGACATATTAGAGAGAGATTATCAGCAGAAACCTAAGCATGCTACGCTGGAGTTATGCAGGAGATTTCTAAGCAAATATATTGCAATGAATGGCATTTTGTTTTTAAAAAGACATCAACTACACAATGGCAAGTTGGCAAATATTCAGAACGCAAAAAACCCCCAACATGGACATCCTTAAACAGTTCCTACCAGCAGTGTAACAGACCTCAGTTCAGAAATCCAACTACCTACACAAACAATCTACAGGAGCTGAGTAAAGAGAATCTCAGAAACATGTGGTACAAGAATCATCACATTCTGAAGCGCTAAGCCTCTCCTGAGAACATTTCATACTTACCCAAAGACAAAGGAGGGAGGGGGGGAGGGGAAAGGGCAATATTTGAGAAAAAATAAAAAAAATACTACATCGTTGGCAGTTTATAAAGCGTTCTTTCTCAAAGTCAAATCACAGGTTTTTTGTACTTACATTACAGGAGGGCTCAACTGATGGATGCCGACTGCTTAACCACCCCAGACCCTACAACATCTACCACTTTTTGTTGCATCGTTTTATACTTTTAAAAACATTCTTTTCAAAAAAAGACAAGTGTAAACATGTGAGTTCACAATTGGGCAAGACAAATGTTTCAATGCATTTTTTCTCTCCCTCTCTCCTTTTCAAAACAATTTTACCTCACTGTCCTGGAAAAAGAACAGCACAAAAGGTAGATGGATATATAACACTAAAAATATGCATCATTTCTTAGAACCGCATGTTGAGAAGGATACTTGGCTTACCGCTTTTCTAAACTTGCCTGTGGAGGAGGAAGTGACTATCAAGGGAGGCAGCAAAAAATAAAAAAAATATATATATATACAGTGCAAACTACACCTCAACAATATCAGCAACCAATGCAAAAAGTGAGAAGGAATGCCACAGCAACGCAGGTAATGCATGAGATCACGACACACAGATACCGTCGGCTTTCTCGTGACAAACATTTTTTCTACTTGCTAGAAATAATATGAAATATATATAAATAACAAGTCTGAACCACCCGGCATCACTGCACGCAAGTAATGTGACTACGAGTCTTATAGACAGTTGGAGAGAGACAGGACAGCACAATTTGGTTTTGGACAATCAGTTCAAACTACAACGCCCACCCCACCTATCCCCCCCCCCTGCTCAGCGGCCTCACGGTAAAACAAAAACAATCATACAGAAATACATCTCCACCCCAACTTACCAACACAGGAGGTTTCAGTTTGTTTTATTGCAAAAAAACACAACAGGCAAGAGCAATTTTTAAAACTGAGATGATTTTACATGGTAATGTCTACAGTTTAATAAACATGACTTCTAACCACATTTAATGTAGATACAGGGCTGGAATGACCATATGTATAATTACCTCACTAAAAACAAAGCATTTACAAGAAAAAAAGAATAACAAAATGGAAAAAAAAAAAAAGAGAGAGAAAAATCAAAGAGGACGTGTTCGCCGGGTAATCTGCCATCTATGTGAAACACTTTCAAACCAAGGAAATTTAAGATCTTCATCAAGGCGTCTGCATCCAAACATTTAACAAAGGATTTTGTTTCGACAATGTAGCATTTACTTTATGTCCACTTCACATTACTGGCCCTGTGCAGAAGAAATACATAGAAGATACATTGCATGTTAACAGCAGAAACAGTGGACTCAGCTTCCCAAAATAAAAAGCTAAAAAGCCTGTGTAGGAAGGAAGGTGGTTTTGGTTAAGTGTGTGAGGCTGCTGCGGTCACCGGAGCCCTGTGAAAACCTGAGGAGTGAAGCGGGTTACGGTGCAAAACGACTGAGTGTACGTGAATGTGGACAGCGCATTATTATCGGGGCGGGTGTACCTGGGGAGCTTGTGGCGCCGCGCCCATCGGCTGTGGGTTGGCCGTGCCGTAATAAGCGGCCTGCTGCCGGTAGTACTCCGCCCAGGCCGCGCTGTAGTCCGGCTGGCCTCCAGGTTGAGAGGCAGCCGCTGCCGCTGTGGCCTGAGGGGCCGCTTGACCTCCAGGGGATAAAAATAATAGAGAAAAAAATAAGTTTGTACAGCCAAGAAGCTCAAGGTCAAGTCTGAAGTTTTCTCACTGCACCTAAGAGACACCATGATAAAATTCATGAATGCTTTTTATAGAACTAAAATATAAGGAACAGAAAGCCAAATATGCTTCTCTGGGTTAGTTACACAAGCCAACAAGGCAGCTATTCAACTAGGGAGGCTCCTGGTGACTCATCTGCTAGACACTCAAAGAAAATAATTTTATTTTAAAAAAATAATAATAATGAGTCTTTAATATAAATTAAAAAAAAAAAAAATCAGGCCAGTTTAACATGTTTGAAGTCATTAGTTACATTCCACAGGAATCAAATTAACTTGTACGTGTCACTGAGCGTGGCACTTTGCATTTAATGGTTATGTGGTCAGTTCATGTGGGATTTGAACATTAAATCGACCTCATAAGTGTCAAGTCAACACCCTGCCGAAAGATATCTACTCGTTTGGCTGTGAATGCCCTGTTCACTACCATGGATTCCTCCTCTGCGTTTACTTTTTTTTTTTTACCAGTTTTGGAAATTAAATCAGTGAGAGAATAACAAATATACGGAATAATAATAATAATAATAATAATAATAATAATAATAATAATAATGAGGAGAAGAAGGAGAAGAATAATAATATAAAAGTAAAGAAGTAGAAGTATATAAAGCAGACCAGCCAGACAAGAGCACGACAAAGGATATTAACAACCATTAGACATAACACAGCTTTCCCAACATACATTCAGCTACTATTAAATAAATTGTAAAAGTAGAACAAAAAAAAATTCAGGCCACAGTAAATGCTTCCAATCTTGTCAGATTAGATTTATAAGAAGGGGAACGAACCCGCCACTGAGGTCTCTTGGTGGCGGGTCAGAAACCTTCTTCCTTTCTATTGGGCGGCTGCGAGAACAGCAACTCTACTAGCAAGAGGGCTGCTTGTGGAGGCAACCACCCTTTAACATCAAACACACTCATACTTAGAGCTGGAGGAGCGATGAGATGTTATTTAACTAGACAAAAGCCTAACCTATGCTGTGTTAGGAGTAGTACGCTTGTTTTCCTCCATGCTAGCATCCAAAACCACAATAAAGGGTTATTACACCAGGCTTTAGTTTCTTATACTACTATACTATATACACTAAAGCATGCTGATCTTGGTCTTACTCTCGTTGAATGAATGTAAAGTCTATGATGCAGCATGTGCAAGTAAACATTTATAACTCATCCAGCTGAAGAAACAGAAGGTGGAAATGGGGAGGAAACAAACCAGTCACATTGTTCTACAGATGTGCATGTCGGGTGGCAGTGAGAGTTACAGCGTAGGGTTTCAGACATATCTGCGGCGCGTTTTAGCACAAAACCCTGCTCGAGCACTCACCTTGTTTCTTATAATACTCCTCCCAGGCTTTCGTGTAGTCCTGAGGTTGCTGACTCTGTTGACCTGCAGAGTGAAAAGGAAGAAACACGTTAGAGCATTCAAGCATCAAATCGAACCACAAAACATAAACAATGACCCTACATTGCTTATATGCACAACCCCACAAGTCAAACACTCATCATTTAACTCCACAAAACACACACACTCAATAACAGTAAAACATTCATAGCACATGGAAGACTGTGCCATCAGTGTGGATAAAGCCCTGACTTAGTCTAGAAAATAATCTACTCTGAGCTGATAAAGGTGGATCTGTGTCCACAGCAGTCCTGCAGATAGTCAAAGTGTCCCAGTCTAAACAGCACAGCCGTCAAAAGTCAAACAAAGTGGAGGCACACTTGAAAACGCTCCACGGCAGGTTAGTAATGCTCACAAATACCCAGACCTGAAAAAGAAGCTGACTAAATGGCCGAGGGCTGTTTAGACTGTCTTGTGTTAAGAGGTGTACACTGAAACTACGTTCATATACCCATTTTCTTGTAATATTCCTCCCAGGCCTTGGTGTAATCTGCCTGTCCACTCTGACCTGCAGCCTGTGGGTCACCTGTTAAAGAAAACGGTACTTGTAATTAGTCAATCATTCTCAGCAGTTTGTCCTCCACCTGCCTGGGTTGGGCTGTCAGCCTAGGGGTGGTGGAGGAAAACTACCCTGTTCCTGGGGTATTTAAAAAAATGTTAAAAAGCTGCTCTGCAAAAGCAAAGTCATTTAAAAGTTGAAACCAAACCAATTTGTGTTTGTTAGTAACACAAATGAGACATGAGCACAGCACACTATCAGGTAAGTCTACTGAACTACACTGAGCTTGTCTGAACACTTTCCGTTTCTTCTGCTCCTCTGCTTTGCTTTAAGTGAAAAAACACTCCGGTTACCTTGGCCGTTGGCTTGACTGGTGCCGGGCGCTCCGCTGGTCGGGGTCATGGGAGCCTGCGGCTGCTGGCCGTATTGAGCGTAGTACGCTGCCCACGCTGCTGCGTTGGCATCCGCTGCTGCTTTATCTGCACGCAAGAAACAAGCTGGTAACCACACAACAGCCAGGACTCATTCTGGCAGCAGCAATGTTGTGCCTTACTGAAGACGTGCAAAGGCTAATGCTAGCCAACTGTAATAAGACACCATGTATCGTCAAATCTGCTGATGTAATCAATACTTGTGTTTTAGCACATAAATCTCAAATGCTATAATATTTTGAAAGCAAATATTTTCAAGAAAAAAAAACAAGAGTGTCAATAAAAGAGCATTTACTTCTGTAATTACTTTTTGTGCCTACAGGGGGCACTGCTTCTCCCCAGAGTGCAAATTCATAGTTAAAAAACAAAGCACCGAGCTCCTTGGCCCTGAAACTTCACCCTTTAGCGCTTTCCAACATTTATCCTTGTGGTGGGGCGTGGTTTGCGGTGCCGTGCGGACGCACCTGCACGGCATCCGCAATCACGCCGGCCGTGTTAAAACACGGGGACTCAGGGGTTGGTGTGTGTGTGTGGTGTGACGTGAATTAAATAAAGTTGGCTCTGAACGTTGCGTGGTCCCGCCGTGCCTTATTCACGCCACATTGGTGCCGAAACCCAGGAGGCAGCACGGCGGGTCCGTATCGGAGTCAGGGAATGGAGGAGCTGGCCCGGAGGGTGGCCGAAATGGCGGCCGCCCAGCGGGAGCAGGCGGCGGAGGTGCGTCGCCAGCAGGAAGAGCTGCAGGACCGGTCCGAGCGCCACCTGGAAAGGATTGGGGAGCTGGTGGCGCTGCTCTGGGCCTGGGCGCCACCCCCAAGTGTGTCCCGAGGACAGTGAAGCGGTGGAGGAGCCGTCTGGGGCACCTCGGCAGCCGGAGGTGGTGGACGAGTCACGCGGGGGTCCGAGCCTGCCGGAGGAGGAGGAGCAGCCGGGTGAAGGGCTGCTCCTGCCGGGAGCGGTGGAGGAGCCGCTCCAATCGGAGGCGGAGGACGAGGCGGGCGAGGGGCTACACCTGCCGGAGGAAGAGGAGTCGCTCCACCCAGAGGTGGACGAGGGGCTGTGCCTGCTGGAGGCGGAGGCGCAGTGCGGGGAGCCGCTCCAAACGGGAGTGGCGGAGGCGGAGCAGCCGTGCGAGGAGACGGAGGTCCCTGCTCCAGAGCAGCCTGCGCAGCCGGAGTTGGAGGCAGAGGAGCGGGATAGCCCCGCTAAGCCGGGGGTCGGCGGGCTGGCTAGTCCAGCCTCGCTGCCACCAGTCGATTCTGCGCGCCTGACGTCTGCCCAGCCGCCTGTGTACAGGAGCTCACAGCCATGCCTGTGGGGCCGTGTCCGTTTGCTACGCGGCCGACCTCCGGACCAGCTTCGCCGTTGCCGCTGGATGCGCGGGCGGCCACCAGAATGGACGCTTCCCCGTCGCTTGGGCTGGGGCGCCGATGTTTTGGGCCGAGTCTCGCCCCAGTTCGCGGGGGGGGGGAGTAGGTTCGGCCAGATTGCTCCCCGGCCTCAATCGGGCGATGGGGGTATGTGGTGGGGCGTGGTTTGCGGTGCCGTGCGGACGCACCTGCACGGCATCCGCAATCACGCCGGCCGTGTTAAAACACGGGGACTCAGGGGTTGGTGTGTGTGTGTGGTGTGACGTGAATTAAATAAAGTTGGCTCTGAACGTTGCTCCGTGGTCCCGCCGTGCCTTATTCACGCCACAATCCTGTTTGTTCCATTGTTTTTCATTTTGTTTCTGTTGGGTCGCTGTATTTTATGACTAACAGATATACTTTCTAACCTCTGAGTATGATTTCAAATATTAAAATATGGCAAAGGGCTTTTCACATCAAATGCCCCCATTAGCAAATACTCACTTGGATCAGGCTGGCCCTGCTGCCAGTGTGGGTAGCCGTTGCCCCATCCCTGAGGCTGATATGGAGCAGGAGGACCACTGAAGGAAGAAAATAAGTAACCATCATCTCTCAGTCAGCCATGTTCAGATATTCTTACTATCAAAGAGGAGGCAACTGTACTTACTGTGGTCCGGGTGGGCCCTGATTGTATGGTCCAGGATTGTATGGACCCATGGGAGCACCAGGGGGTCCGGGTGGTCCTGGAGGACCATGTGGACCTGGTCCTCCATGTGGGCCAGGAGGGCCATGTGGGCCACCCATGGGAGTGACAGGTCCCTGATCAGAGAAATGGTGCGGTCAGTATAAGAGGGGTAAATAAAAAATAAATACCGGAGTCTTCACATGGAGGCTAATTATAAAAACAGTTAACTCACCCCAATTTTCTCCTCCACTAGTTGCCGGGCGTAGTCGATCTGCTGAGGAGACCCTCTGACTGTAAACATCTTAATGTTGGGGTCAGCGTTGGGCGGAGGATTCCTCTGGAGCTCGATTCTGGCTCCCGACTGCTGGCTGATGCCCTTGATTGTCTCACCACCTGGAAGAGAAACATGGTCAGAGTTTACAGGGAGAAAAATATTTTAACCGTTTTGGTTGACCCTTTCGTCTCTCTGATCTCTCTACCTTCACCGTGTCACTCTCTATTGTGTGTTCAGGTCTCAGATTATAGGGTTGGGGTTATCCATCAGCTTGTCAGCGTGGTGCATGAGTTTTCATCACAGACCATACACATTTTAAACCATTATTTACTCCATAAGGTGATTACTAAGAGTGCACTACACTCCTAAAGTTTGTTTTAATAACTGAGCTCGAGCCCCACTGCTGTTGAGGAGCGACTTACCTTTCCCAATGATCAGACCAGTCTTCATGGTCGGGACCGTAAAGGTAAACTCTTGGAGGCCACCAGGGGGGCCCATGTTCCAGTTGCCCTGACCGCGACCGCGTCCCCTGCCACCTCCATGCCCTGGAGGTCCTCCCGCCTGGACGCTCCGCAACAGGTCGGAAATGATTTCTGCCGCGTGCTGAGCCTGGTCAGGGGGACCCATGATCTGCGCTATCCTGTCTGGTGTGGTGCCATCATCTGGAGAGAGGAAGGAGGGCGATTTGAGACAACTGAATCACAATTTCAGCTTTGATTTCTATTACTGCTGTCACATTAAACAAATATATACTTTTCTAGTATTTCCTCTAATTATGCCTCTAACCAGCGATGCACTGTGCATGTGTTCAGGTCTCAGATCATAGGGTTGGGGTTATACATCAGCTTATCAGCGTGGTGCATGAGTTTTCATCACAGACCATTTTAAACTGCTTGATTTGCTTCATGAATGTCATGTTAGATGCTCACCTGGTTTGAACTGAATCCTGACGCCTGTGTCATTCTGAATTTTCTTGATCATTTCTCCATTTCTCCCGATAACAATTCCTACTGCAAAACGTGGGACAGGAACCTGAACAATAAGAGGACAGAAAAGCAAAATTAACACGATCCAAAAACCCTGGTCAACAACGTGATGAATTAAACAAATGACAAGTACTGACATCTAAGCTGTCTCCTCCAATCCTTGAACCGTACTCGCTCCTCTGCTCCCTGAAGCCCTGATCTCTAATCAGCTCCATCACCATCTCTTTGGCTTGCTGGGGAGACAAAGTACATATTATTACAGTACAGTCTCCATGTGGAAGACTTGGAATTTAAAAAAAAAAAAAGTTTTATGACATCAAAATCCCAGCTGAAGTCTCACCTGAACTTTAAAAGGTTCTCCTGAAATGCGTAGTGGTTTGTCTGCGCCTGTGTTTTGGGGCCCATCTTGGATCATGACCATTTTCACTCCAGCTCGTTCCTGCAAATGAGAAAATAAAACAAAAGGTGAGTCAGTAGCAATCACATCTAATTATCTCTATATTTTTTTTGTCTCACTTTGACTTGAGGCTCACCTGAAGGCTTTTGATGGTTTCTCCTCCCTTGCCAATGACAAGTCCGGCTTTAGAAGCAGGTACCATAATCTCCTGAACAGTCATTCCTGGGCCGTCGTTGTGGTGGAACGCTGGGGCCGGACGCCCCTTCTCAACGATTTCTGTTAGTAGCCTCTTTGCCGTCCTTAAGGGAGAAAAAAAATTACCATTTTGTTTAGTAACGGATAGTAGGGCTGCTCGATTACAGCAAAAATTATAATGGCAACTTTTGGACTTTGGTCAAAAATACATTGCTGCCCACACCAGCTTCCACGGGAATTCTGCATATGAAACAGGGGTGACACTTACTGGATTGATTCTGGTAATCCTGTTAATGTCACCGACCGATCTGGCATCCCTCCGCTGTCTACAAGAGAGAAGACACTGTAAACACAAAACCCTCCAAAAACAGTTGGTATGCTCCGACTTCTCAGCACTGGCAGCAAATCCAAACCTACCAGGGGCAATCTGTATTTTGCACCCAGACTCCTGCTGGAGACGTGATATTTGTTCACCTCCTCTTCCAATAACTAGAACAGGCAATGACAAAAAACAAGTATAAATATCAAATTCTAAGAGCACAGAAGTTATGCTTTTTGGGGTTTTTTTTTTTTTTGGTTTTTTTTAAACAAACACTTACTGAAGCCAACCATGCCATCTGGGACCTTGAATTCTTCTGATGTTGACCTTAGGATAACGGGAGATTAATCAACATAAACTTTATAATACAATGAAGCCAAGCACAGTATGTGAACATGTTTAAATTGATAATGCCCGTTTACCTTGGGGGACCAGCCATTCCTCCAATACCTGAAAAGGCTGCAAGAAGACGACCAATTAGCCAAAAGAAGACTTAATAAAATAAAATACAATTTTGAAGAACCAAATTTCACATTCTTGCACATATTTGGCCTTTTTAAAGTAGTAAATACAACTGCACCTTCAGTTCACTTACCATCATTTGTAGCCACTTTCTTTGTCTCTGGTTGGTCTGTGAAAAAAATGACATAGCCAGTGTAAGTACCTCTCATTATTCCCATGCCACATCACATTATTAGCTCCCCCCCAATCAAAGAAAAAACAAACTGATTTTACACATCTAAAATTCATTTGTCAACACTACGTGGAATTTAAACAGTTCAGACAGCTGGATTAGACGCTCATCTGCCAGCTTCCTGCATGCATACTTGGCTTGATATCCTATCTGAAGATGTTTAGTCCTACTCAACGCTGATGCTAAATCCTCAGTTTTGTTTAACATAATTCAACAATACTCTGCAACACAGAGCTACACTGTAATGTTCTATCTGCCAGATTATTCAAGCAGCCAGAGTCCTTGCACTTATTAACTCAGTAATGAAGTCAATTCATTGGCTCCAAATTAGAAATAAATCACCATTGAAGTCCCTGTATTTGTTCAGCTCTCAAAGGTTTGTTAACCCCAGTTCTGACTTGATCAGTGCCTATAACCCGATTATACCTCAATTATACCTCTCAAGCAGGATGTCAGATTTTTCAGAAGAATACCCCCAAATTGTTTTTCCAACTCAGAAATCCTGAGATGTCCCGCTAATCCCGATTTAACAATCTTAGATGAGGGTAGAGAACATAAGCAACAGAAAAGCTGTAAAAGTCTGTAAATCATCATTGTGGATTTGCGACTCGCTAAATAAGACATGCTGAGATCAGTGACCAGCGTCTATACAGGAACATGCTGCAACTCACTTTTTAAGTGAGGAAGAAAAACCCAAAACAAAAGTAGAACAAGAACTGTGCTGCACTGCTAGTAATGCGTTAATAGCTCTGTCTTGCTGAGGAACAAAACAAATCCTGTTTTTCAGCCTTCGCTAGTGGAACGCGCTAAACTCAGGAGTGTCACTCCCAGCGCCAAGATCTGAGGCAAATACAAAGCAGCATTAAATCCAAGTGTCCTGAAGGTGCTTTCAGTTGCACATAAATCATACTTCCGTGCCAGAGCTACAACGTAATTATTGGAACTCCATTTTAACCCTACGCCCCAACCTTCTACATACAACAACTACACGTCAGGTCGGCGCATACCCCAACAACTTGAATGCTGAGGAAGTTAAGAGTTAATAACTGTGTGTGTGTTAACTGGTCTTATTTCTTTGTGAAGTACAGTTTGTTTGTTTTTTATTTTATATTAAGTTTCCAAACCCAGAGAAAGTAAATAAACCCAGATTAAGCATTATAATGTAATTAAAACCATGATTTTTCCCCCCAATCTTTTCCAGACTTTATAATCAGTACATGTGTGAACCAAGCAAACTGGAAACTGTCATGCTTTCATTTTGGACCACATTAACCACCAAAAAACATCTACTTAACCTGTTTATAGGCTAGTAAAGCTAATTACACCCACTCACGCCTTAACCAATATTTGCCCCCAGTCTGGTCCACTCAATCAAAAAAAAAAAAAAAATGATTTGACACATGAAAATATTTACAAGACATTAGAAGATAAGGTAAAACCATCACCCTAAACACATGCCATGTGCAACATACTGCTGCCTTTTAACAGGTTAGTAATAATGTACAGTGTTAGATCTAAAGGTGAAAATTCACACTGAGAGGAAAAAACGATTAAAAAAAACAAAATAACTGGGTTATGGACGTTAAAACAGAATAAATGCATTTCAGCAGCTGCTAAAAAATGAAACACAAAGGCAGGCATTAACTAGAAAGACTTGCATTGAGATCGATTTGAGCCACTGACCGATATTCAGGTTAGGCATGGGAAAATACCCACCAGCGTCCTCCAGGGGCCTTTTCTGGCCCCCGTAGCCGAACTCGTTTGTCGGGGGTGCCGCAACTCCGTCCCCGCCAATCTTTGCTGCGATCTGAAAGCAAAAAATGAAGCAACAAGAGAACACGTGAACTCCCGAGATCATGTATTTGTTGTTCGTATCTCTTAAGGTGCGTTTGGAGAGGAGAGGCGTGCTGCCTGCGGCCTACTGTCCTAGCCGGAAGTCCAACAAAGGGGAGCTTCAGGTTTCACTTTAGCAAATCGGTTAATTTTGCTACAACACAAAAACACCAGCTTGCATTTAACTTATACAATTATTATCTTATTTTTTAACCACTCTAAGCTGCGATCTGTTGTGTTTTCCCGTCTGTTTTCGTTTTCAGAGTAACGCAACGTTAGCTTAGCTCAGCTACCTTCAGAGCACAACGACAGAAAGCGCCGAAAACTCGCAATTCGTTCCCGGCCTGCGGGATATTTTTAGCCCGAGTGATTCCGTAGTCGTCTTCTCACCTGTCGTGCTCGTTGCAGAGCGTCTTTAAAAGCGTCGTTCATGCCGCCACCGGCGTTTGAGGACGGGGGAGCCACGTTGCTGTAGTCTGCCATATCTGCCTGCTGCTGCTCTTCTCCTCCTCGGCGCGATAAGATGGCGGCTCGGTCTCACAAACGGGAGGTGGTGGGAGACACGAGAAACTCGCGGGCCAGTGTTTGCTCTCGCGATAACGGCCTCACGTGTGTCACCAGAGGAGATTTGGAGCAGGAATCAGTATCAGACGACCTTTGAAATGTACTGCTGTAGAAATACTTCTTTTGAAATTTTACTTGAGTAAAAGTGCAAAAAATATGAACATAAAAGCGAAAAAATTAAACATTCTTATCGTGTTCAACAGCATGTTTCAGAAGATCACTTTTAACACTGGTTTGTAATAACTGATAGATAATTGGGGCTGATTTTAAGCTTCAGTTTAAAAAAAAAAGCAAACTGATTATATTTATTTTCTCTCTATGTCCTCCTCCTCCGCATTCACAAATCTTCTGTGTGGTCTTCCTCTTTTTCTCTTGTCTGGCAGCTCCACATTCAAAGTCCTTTGTCCAGTATATTCCCTATCCCTCCTCTGCACATGTCCAAACCATCTCAGTTTTGCCTCCCTAACTTTGTCAGAGTCCAACAATTGCACTTAAATCAGTAATAACTTTATAATAATATTTCTTTAGTAACATGCAGTGCTGTCTTTTGTTTATGAAGACAAGTTGCTTGAATCTTCATGGCATAAAATACTATTATCTAATATTCAGTAAGGTTGAGGTTCTGTGCCAGCTATAACGAAATCCCAATGAATCCCAACGAAATCTCAGAGGAGAAGCTCTTTGCACTATAAACACGGATAAAATGTCCCATGGAGTTTGTTGGTCACGTCGAAATCTTATAACCTGAGTGCGATGGATCAAAACTTCACTGTGCTCATCTTTTTTTTTGTGACATATGAAATTTTATTTTATATATTAGCATTGTTGTTGGTGAGTATATTGTTTGCTCTGTGCGGCTTTACTATTTCCCTCAATAAGGATGATCTCACAAAGAATTCACTTGGCCTATGTGACCCTTAATGACTCACACGATCAAGGCATGGATCAGCGACTCTCAACGACCACTTCAGCGTGACAACGGCACTACGGGTTAAATATTTGAGACTGACTTTTAGAGCTGAAGAGTCCTTTCAGGTAAATGTCTTCAAAACCTGAAAAAGATTTATTCCAGAAGACTTTCACTCCTAAATCTTTATTTTAAACATGACATTAAATCTGTTACTCCTGAGATTCACACACTTAAATTGAAAATGATCACTTTTGTAAATGTATAGAAATGTAGATATCTCATTATCCCCATCACTACCATCCTCCTCTGTCACACCAACCCTAAGCAGGTCCTTCACTACATCACTGAATTTTCTCTCTAGCCTTTCTCTTTTCCTCCATCCTCCTCTCTCGTTGCTTCCTAACATGCCTTCCCCATCGCCTCTTCCTTTGTCTTTTCCCAACAGTAGCACAGTTTCTATCAGCATGCTTTTGGCCAGCAGGACCAGAGGTGATCGTTGTTAACCCCAGCCCCAGTGCGACCTCCCCCATTCATCCAGGCTCAGCACTGACACTAGGGTTACAGATGAACACTATCTGATTCATGCTATGAAGTATCATTTTATTATACAGTCAACACAACAACATATTTTCTTATTTTAAAAGAGCATGTCGAGTAGCCAGCTGTTACTCTTGGTTATTACATATTTAAAGTCAGTCAGATTATGGTTCCATGCTCGTGGTCAACAGAAAATATAACAAAGCAAATCCTGCAGAGTTAACCATAACTTCGTGATTGACCTCATTTCACATCTCAGGCATTTTTTTCAGACATGTGTTTGGATAATTAACAAAAATAAAACTCACAGCTTTTGCTTTTTTTCTAATTTCCTCAAGACTCCAAGGAGGAAAAAACATTTTCAAATTTTCTAGTCAGAGTGTAGTTCATTAAGGCACACGGTATCGCCCTGACGAAGCTGGCTCCCATGCCATTATAATATCCTTTAATTCCATATCTTTCATATATCCCAATCAGTCCCGGTAATACACCCGAGGCTGGCCGTGAATCTGATCTGAAAGCTGAAGAACAAGACAAACAAACATGAGTAAAACATTCCCACATAAAAGCTTCATATGAAACTGTAAACTGTGCCGAATGAATGAGAGCCGATACCCTGCGCTTGCTGCTGAGTTCGGATCACCGCCAGCGGGTAACTGGTGATTTGTCCAGAAGCGAACGCCACAAAGCTGAAGAAAAACAGTTTGGAGTCACTGTTGTAGGCGGGATCGCTTTTTGCCCAGCTCATGATTGACTGCAATTACAAAATAAGCAATTAGCATCTTTTCAAAATAAAAGTTCACTTGATCTCTGTTGTCTTCTGGCCCACCTGATGAACAGCACACTCCACACCTGCATAGGGGATCATACAGAGGATGCTGGGCTTGAATCCTCTGTAAAAGGAAGACAAAGACTCGCTTCTATAAATGGATCGGGCACACACTGCAACACCATGGTAAGTGCCAGCCTGCTGCAGGTTCAGCCTCACCTTCAGCACCTGTAGAGAAAACAAGAGGAGAGTGAGACTGCTAAAAGAGATCCCCACTAATAAATTAAAGTGGGTCTATTAGTCTCAATTCTTGGACTCTACTAGAGCAGCTTTGAGTGATTCAACAAATTTTACATTATCATACAGTTTAGCTAATGCTGAACTTTGGTGAAGCCTGTCAGTTCATCTATTGTCTGAAACAAGACTCCTTAATTCCTCAGCCTCTAAACCAGCTTTCTTCAGGTTTGCTTTGAGTAGCAGTGGGGCTTCACAGCCACAGAGATCACAACCTTTTTTCCTCACCTAATTCTCCAGTCACATGTTTCCATTGTATAACTATTCTCCAAACACTTGTCTGGCAGTAAATTTTTGCTTTTGCTTGTTTCCTACCTCATGTTTTTTTCTTTTGGTTCCTTATGGTTGCTACGTAAAATGCATATTCCCCAACTGGCAACTGGTTGCTGGCTCAAAACCCTCGTTGTGATTGCATTGGTCATTAACAGGTTCAAATGGAACATGCAAACTTGTTTGCAGACACTGGCCACTTACTCTGTGAGTTTAAGTGGCACTTTAAAAAGTGCAGCTCAAACCAGAAACAGAGAATATTCACCATTAAAAGGAAAGCTGTGCCTTATTGCTGCAACAAACATATCTCAAAAAGCACACATTTTACATTAAAAGGGAACAGTTTCCCTTCTTAAAAAACTTCACCACTTAGAGAGTAGTTTGCAACTGTTTGGAGACAATTCAGGATCTTCTTGTGATACAAACAATTGCAAGGAGTTTTTCAGTGCAGCATTGTGTAACTGTTTGCAAACATTTACTCACTATGGATGGCTAGCAGCCTCCACTAACCACTCTCCAACGGCTGCAGAAGAAATGCTTTTTCCTAGCAACTGGTTGCTGACTGGTCTCTAGGCATGACTGGAGCCCTAACCTGCCATGTTGGTAATAATTTGGGGATTTTGGGCTTTTACATTTCTGTTAACTAGACTTCTACAGGGGAAAAAAAGTTTATGTAGCACATAGTAATTCAGAAAAGATACATGTCCTGAAATAAGAGGGGATATGAATATATACCATTTTACCCATTTGCTGTGCTATCAACTGTTTATGATTCAGAATACCTGCTGTATAATTCATCAAACTCAAGATGACCTCATGCTCAAAACACCAGAAAACCAGAAAGATTAAAATATGTAGTGAAATACAAAGAGAAAGGTTAGTAGTTAGAGGAACAGGGGTTTGCTGTCGACCGTGCATCTTTTTTGTATTTATTCACGTGCTCTGTGTGGGATGGGAGGAAGAGTTTGTGCATTTTGGTTTTATGATGCTCGTTTGTTTTTGTTTTTAATAAAAAAAAAAAATACATTTATTGTTGATAAGATGGTGTTGACATGATGTTGATATCATCAGTGGTAACATTTTTGCTTGTATTTGGGCTGCTGACTGTGGAGGGGTTATTTGAGACTTTAGTGTGACGAACGCAAACAAAGGAGAGCCTCTAAAAATATCAGAGCACGCTGGCCTCAGTACAGAATGTTAGTTTAATGTTGTTATAGCATAAAGGGGAAAAACTGAGTTGAATAACACAGTATCCTCCAGTTTCTCATAATGTAAGAAGCAAAAGCTCAGTTTTAGTATTTTCCTCACCTGTTTACTCCACATTGCCGTGGCGATTTATCAGCCTCAAAGTAATACAGAATACAGTTATTCACGGCCATGAGATTACAGATGAAGATCACTGTTTCCCAGCATCTAAAGTATTTGTGTGGTTGTTCACGCACTTCCTCATGGTGATTGTTTAATATTAATATTGGAACATGTGTTGTTCTCTTTGGAGATACTGTAGAGACTGACTCATTTGTTTATGATAATAAAAAGGCTTTATAATGAGTCTAACAATGACAGAGTAACAATTAAAACAGTCAGTGATCTGCACTTCAGGACAGAAATGTTAAAGTACTCAGATCTGCCACTGATCTGACCTCTAAGGGGTAGAAGACAGCGTGAGCCACAGCTCCAGAGATGCAGCCCAACCCGAAACGCTGCTGCACTGTCAGAGTCTGCTGGGTCCTGTTTTGGGTGTAGACCTTCATCTAAACGGAGCAGAGGACATCTGAGTGTGCTAATCAATCGGAAAAAAATAAACTGTACACCAACAGCTCAATGCTCAGCCTCACCTGGGCGTAGATAAGACACTGAAGTGTCGACTGTGGCGTTCCTTTCAGCACGTTGACAGCATTGCCTTGCCACATTGACCGCAAACCACCTCCTCTCATCTCCTGAAAACCCTGGGAGAAGGCCTTGGATCCATACACCTATTGTGGAGACAGGAAGTCATTTTCAGTGAGGTGCAGGTGTGCAGTGATGTGGAACAGTCACAACAGCAACACTTTTAGGATAAATATAGGTACATAAAGTTAAAAGCAAGATAAAAGCAACAGTTTGAATGCAGGTCATAAAAATAAGGCAGGCAAGCTGATAACAGACTGTTTTTAGAGCCAGAGATACTAATGTAAAACTAGGCCGGGCTCACAGCCAAAACGAAACATCCATCCATCGTCTTCTGCTTACCCATATCAGCGCCACAGGGGAGCTGGAACCCAAAAATTTACATTATCTTAAAATGCTAAATAGCTTTAATGTTTTTTTCTGTCTCTCTTTGTTAGCCCTGTGACAGACTGGTAACCTGTCTGTGGTGTACATCTAGGATAAGCTCCAGCTCTCCTGCAACCTTGATAAGCAGTTAAGAAAATGGATGGACAAAAGAAGCATATTTGCTTATTAATCTATACTGTGACACGATGTTAAAACATGAGTGGCTCTTTTACAAAATGATTCAAACCTTTATTTAAGCATTTCTTAGAGCCATTTCTTTGCAGCAGGAACAGCTTTGACTCTACAGGCTTTGTGCACCTGGGCTTTGGTAGTTTATCTAATTCTTCCTGACAGAATTTGCGAGTCTTCCAGGGCCACATAATAGTTACGCTGAGTGATGTAGTCAGAAACTCTGTAAAACCGCTGAGCTTGAATAATTATTACATAATTTGTGTGATGTTTCTGAAACATTTTCCTTTTCCTTTTGTCTGCAGTGCCTTGTGATAGTGGAGCTGACCTGAAGTTGTGTTTTAAGGCGGTCTATGGGTGCCGTCATGGTCCGGGACACAGCATCCGCCAGTCCTGCTGACATAACAAATGTCCTCCAAGCACTGAAGCCTGACGCTTCTTCAGGGAACTCAATGGGGATCCCGCGGCTCTCCCCGACATCAAACACCTGCAGGAGTACAAACAGGAGGACTTAACTGATCACCTTTTGAGGAGACATTTTAATCGCTGTGTAAATGTAAAGCATAATGGGAATGATCATACCAAACTGTGTTTCCATGAGGACACTAGCTCCCCGATGTTATCCACAGGGTTGAGGATGATGTGGTGCAAGAATTCATCCCAATCCACCGTCATCGAGTTGTCCTTATCCATCCTGATGTTGCCAAAGACAACGACACTTGTCAAGTTTCAGGAAATAAAGCTTTCACATCCCGTATTAACATCACATCATTTGTCCATTTTCAAAACAGCAAGCTGAGTAATAATCATTTATAATTCAGAGATACAACAAGTTCAGGTTAGCCAGGTAGTGAGTCCATACTGAGGGATCCTTTTAACCATTCGTTTAATCTGGCAACCCAAAATAATCACGATTATGCCTTAAATATATTTTATTTAATGCTAATTATGCTAATTATTTTAAACCTATATGCCAAGTATAAATGCATATATACTCAAAAACAATAATGAATCTATGAGGTAGTGGGCAAGAAAATCTTACATTTGTATAATTTTTTTTGCATTCGGCTTTGAAATGACCACTCCTAACTCCTTAAACAAACATATGATGTCCTCCTGGTCAATGAATCCTGATC
This sequence comes from Aulonocara stuartgranti, assembly GCF_965226115.1. Taxonomy (NCBI): domain Eukaryota; kingdom Metazoa; phylum Chordata; class Actinopteri; order Cichliformes; family Cichlidae; genus Aulonocara; species Aulonocara stuartgranti. The sequence goes on from NC_138954.1 coordinate 10,522,804, forward strand.
AAAGAAGAAATGCACAAAATTACAAACAGATACTGCTCTTCCTCATAAGTGAAGTTTCTATATGATGTGCTATGGTCCCTGAAATGCTGCAGGTCTGTGTACCATAAACAGATCTTTTGTTTGCCTGCCAGCCAGTCGTGTCTGACCTTGAAAACACATTTCACCATCAACAAAATAAAAAAATGTATTCAGGTTATCGAGGAAAAGTCATGTTAGAACACACTTTCTGCAGAGTTATGTTCATTATGTTCTTTAAAGGACAAAAAAGCAGGAGGCGCAGATCTTAAAAACTGATTTAAGTCCTCACATACTTCATTTTGTATCATTCATTTTTTTCCTCCAGAAATGTATCACTTATAAGGCGGTAAGACTTTCAACTCACCACAATTATTCTTATCAAGGTCATGAAAGTGAATTTTCCACTTCCTCTCTCTGTCCATCATGTAGCTGAGGAACTCTTGATAATCCAGCAGGCCATCTTTGTCTCTGTCATAAGACTCGACGATACTCTACAAGAAACAAAAACAGCTCTCTCAATAGCAGGTTTAAAAAAACAATAATAATACCGATGCATATAGATGCTATTAAGAATATTTGTTACCTGGACCTTCCCATCCGCTGAGATAATACCATGCTTCCTCATTTCGTCTTGTAGCTCCGCCACAGAAACGAATCCATCCTCATTTTGGTCCAGTTTACTAAATAATCCACGAAACTGATCCATGGTTCATGCAGAAAAGCAGTAAAATTTTCCAGATGCAAACAGAAAAAACCTTTAAAACCTTTTATTCGTTGCAGGACCTTTTAAAGGAGATTTTAAAACATTCATTCATTATCACCAGAGATGATTGACCTGCAGCTCTGCAGAGGCGCTGACTCACTGGCAGAGAGAGAGCTTCTATCAGCGGTTTTTGTAAAACTCACTTCCTCTAAGGAACACCAGGGGGCGCTGTGGCTGCAGGAGAGGCCACCTTCATCTGGAATAGACACAGTGGCCTCGAACCTGTGATCTTCTGCGTGCTATTTATACAAAATGTATTATTTATTTTTTTAAAAAGGAGACACATCTTGCAGATAAAGGAAACTGCTGACATCAAGAATTCCAACCAGTGGCTAGAAAAAGCTGACCTCGAGCACAGCACAGAGGCTCTGATCACAACAGCGAGCCTCAAAGCACCAGATGCCTAAAAGCAATCGTCTGCCACACTCGATAGGACCCAAGATGCAAGCAATGCAAAGGTCCCACTGAGACAGTCCTGCACTTAGTAGCAGCATGTAAGATGCATGCTGGCACACAGAGAAGCACTGGGTTTGGATAGTACACAGAAATGTCTCCAATTCCCAGTGGAAGACAGGTCAGCAACTGCTGTCCAACCAACAACACATCCATCCAACACATTCTGTCATCCAGCTGCCAGTAAATTATTGTAAAAATTACACATTTACAGAGTCATGACAGAGAGCAGAAGACTACGGTTGTGATAGATGTGCCAGTTAAAAGGAGGAGACCAAATGCACTGAATAACTGGAGCAGATAGGAAAGGAGGAGTGGTCCCAGTGGTTACAGGAGTATTACAGGACCTGTAACCCCCAAACTGGGAGAGTGGCTCCAGCAGATTCCAGACACAATATCTGAGAGGTCTGCAGTCCAGGAAGAGCTAAGTACTAGAGGAAGACACACATACCAATCCACGGGGGGTTGGAGGCAGTCTAGCAGACTTTGGTTTCAGTGGCTCTTCTCCAGTGACTGATGGTGTAATCCATAAGATAAAAGAAGAAGAAGAAAAAAAGCCTAAACTGCTACATGTAAAAGGGAGGAAAACAACTTGAGGATAACGATGAATTGCTTGAATACGGATTTTCTGTGACTTTGGGAGTTTGAGTATTTCAGAGTTTGGTTAAATATAGTTTTGTGATTTTATTGTACCACGTGTTTATTGTCTTTATTTACATTTTTACCCGCATTCCTGGTTTGTTAAGATTAAAGAAAACGCCAAATGTTATAGGATAGTTAAGATACTGACATATAAGATATTTATTACCTGGGCCTTGTCATCTGATATACATACAACATTTTCCTCCAGATAAGCATGGGGAGTTTCAGAGTTTCCATTGCTTCCCATTGGCTGTCAGTTTTGTGCGATGACGTCATGGCTATAAACGACATCAAACACAGTGGCTGGTCTTTTTTCGCCTCTCACCTGGATGATGTGCAAAGGACCCCGGTTTGGTGAATGACGAGTATCGCCACTTACTTTCTAGAAAAAGCCGCCAGATTCCAGTCCACAGCGTCCACTTACTGCCACTCATACCGGAAAGCAGCTTTTCAAAATAAAACCAATTTATTCTCATGTAAGGCAAGTAAAAATGTTCTATAAGAAAAAAAAAGAAACTAAAATAAAAATATACACCTACAACATTCAAGGAGTTTCTTATATTTATTCTATTTCTTAATAAAATTCACCTCACATTAAACATATCTCAGTAGGTTTCTTTATGAATTTAGGTTGCTTTATGAGAAGGTGAACAGATCTGCATTTTCTCTTCTCACTGTGAGGCCTGGGGGAGGAGCTGTGGTGGCATGGAAATGTTTTGCTGCACTGTTGGGGATTTATTTAGAATTAGAGGTAACACTTAACCCACGTCAACATGCATCAATTCAGCTCAGTGGATAAAGAATCAGCATCACATAACCGGAGCTCAACAATCTGGGTCTAAACCTGGGTGAAGCTGGTTGATCTTTGTGCCTGAGAAGACCATATTAAGGGTTTCCCCTCTCTGTGACGTCATAAAGAGCCAAGAGTAGACAAAACTGTATGAAACAGAGCATTTAGAGGAGTCAGAAGTCTGAGCTTTTGGCTCATGATTGCCTGTACATAACCTCATTATTTGAAACTTTGGCCTTGTTTAATGTGAATATCCAGCATTATAGTCGTGTACATACAAGATGTTTTTAAAATGTAGAAAAACAATAAGAGTAATGAAAAACTCTACAATGAGAAGGTGTGTTTCAAATTTTGAGTGGTGCTGCATAAACAGCAGAACTGTATGCTTGGTAACACTTTCGAGATCGAATTCAAACACAATAAACATATAATAATTGATTTTCACTTCATGGGTACCGCACTGAATAGCTGTAAGAATTTACGACTTGGTTTTACAGTAAGCAGAGTGCATCTCAAAATTACAAATCGGGTATTGGTTTGACTGTAGTTTGATATTTTCGGCTTTTGGACTCCTGTCTCGTTGTTTTTGTATCAGGACAAACATTTATGTGATTCGATGCCCTATTTTTCGTAAATTGTGGAGGTATACAATTTTAATTTTTTTTAATTATTATTTTTTTAATCTCCAGTCAAAAAATAATTGTCCCACCTGTTCATCTTGAAGCGTGTTTCGCAGTTTTTGTTTTTCTTGAAAAAAAAAATTTGATACAAGAGACAAGACATTCTCTAATGCGTCATAATTTTGGAAGCTCAAGCTCAAGCGCACCGGAACCAGAATTATTTATTGCGTCTGACTTGACTTTGGCGCTGTGGATACAGGGGAGGGAGCCGTGTCTATTTAAAGAGGGTCATCCAGTCACGGATAAATAACAGAGGGTCCACGGCGTTGACTAACCCCCTCTAAATGGTCTTCATCCTCCACTGTGTGTCTGTCTGCGGATACTTATTGTTTATTAGTCAGCTGTGACAACCATCCGCCGACCCGCGTCAGGCCAGTCTACCTGCTCTGCTCCAGGAGCTCTAGCCCCCTTTTTATTTGTTAATTTATTATTTTTCTTATAGGGGGATAAGTGGGTTAAAAATGGGCAAAGATTACTATAAAACGCTGGGTATCTCTAAAGGAGCCACGGATGAGGATATAAAAAAAGCTTACAAAAAACAGGCGCTGAAATGGCATCCGGACAAAAACAAGTCTGCAGCCGCCGAGGAGAAATTTAAGGAAATCGCCGAAGCATATGAAGTCCTCAGTGATCCGAAGAAAAGGGAAATTTATGATCAGTATGGAGAGGAAGGTAACGTATTTTTTTTTTTAATTACACGCTATTGTGTGTTTCGGGTTAAAACACCGTTATGAACGCGCTGTGAAGCTGGATGGCTGCATGTAAAACACAACTGGCTTCAATTCAAGTCGCACACTGTAACCAGCACAGCAGCAGGCCCACAGCACAGCTGTTCGGCAGATCATCTGCATACATTTCTGTGCATTTTATCATGAGGCTCAGTCCATATGTGGCACGGCACTTACAGTAATAAGCTCCAATTTTAAGAGAAACCGGGGGTAATATCGATTCACACCAACAGCCATTCTGTACAAAATGTTACAGTAGCAGAGGTACATGCAGCTACATGGAGATTTTCAGTCCAGACTGCTATTTTCGGGATCTTTGGTTGGTGTGAGGAAGGAAAAATAGACCATCCATCATCTCCACAACCACATATTTAAAATTTATGGAGGCATATTATGATTTTTACAATTTTACTCACACCAAAACATTTTTCTCCTCTTAATGTAACTGGATACACGAGGAACCTTTCTCAGAAATGCACAGTTTAAGGCATGGAAAGTGTAAAGCAAGAAAATGCATGCAGGAAAAAGGTAAAATGACATCATGAGCATGGAAATTTGAACCATATGGCTTCTGTAAGAGCTCCCTCAAACCATGCAAACAATTCCCTGAGTTGGGAGTTGATCTCAATCAAAAAAAATCCGCTGATTACTAGTGGTGAGATCCATTTATAAGAGTAAAAGGGAAAACCAAACAAATTTTCCAGTTTTGTAACAGGGGACATGCTCTTATATGTGATACCTCTACCAGAAAGCGTATCCCATCATCCCATCATGTCCACAAAGGTGGCGTGGTTCAACTTTAGCAGTTGTACTCAGTTTGGCCCTGTGATGGAGATACATGAAAAACTTTTACCTGAACAGTTTGAGAAGGAAGCGATGTAAAGAAAGAATGAGCATAACATGGCTCCATCACAGAATCTAACTGCAGCATTACAATTACCCTCTACATGAGTCATCTCCTCTAATATCTCAAATATATCTTTCCTGATATTGATATTAAAAATACTTTGTAAGACTCAGAATTTGTCCATCTATGTCTGAAGTGGCTTGACTTCTCAGCATTTTATGTCATTTTCTTGCACTAATCCAATTTTCCTTCTCGTGACACCAGTACTATCCCCTCCACTCAGAGTACCAACCAGTATCAGCTGCTAGTTGAATAACAGCCACAGTCTGGTGTTGCCATGTTGGCATTTTTCCCACATCATGTTTCTCCAGTGCAACAATATTATTGTTGTGATGTCATAGCTTTGAGACTGGCGAAGGAGACTGGAAAACTTTGATAATGGAAGAATTTGTACTTCAGGACTTTCTGCCAGAAAGCCTTTGTTTGTTAACCTAACCCTGAACATGACAATGTAGAAACTGTGACTGAACTGTGACTGAAAAATAGTAATGATTTAAATTTAAAAATTTTTTAAAAAAAGGCTAAAAACAATGCTATTTACACTGACTTTTTGGTTCGGGGTAGTAAGTAGCACTGCTAGTCCTCACCATCAAAAGGAGGCAGCTGAGCTGGTTGGGGGATCTGACTAGGATGCCTCCTGGCCACCTCCCCGGTGAGGTCCTGCTGAGAGGAGGCCCAGGGGCAGATCCAGGAAATGCGCTCTCAGCTGGCTTGGGAATTTCTCACCAGAAGAACTGGAAGAGGTGTTTGAGAACAGGGAGTCTCTCTGACACTTTCCCCTCCCTCATCTGATGTCCCAAAGTTTTTCCCTTAAGGAAAACTTTCTTTACTCCCATATTTTTCTGTTTTTATTTTGGAATGATGGTTGAGGAACATCATTAATAAGATGTAGGTAATCTCTGAGGTAATGTGGCATTTTAACACTTAAAAACCACAGTACTCACTCAAGAATGATGTAAAGTGTGAAATAAAGAAACTGGGACCATCGTGGTTTGATGTTTTAGCTCTAAGATCATTCAGCAGAACTCTGATAAACTGGGCTGTACTTTGAAGTCAGAGTTTATCAGTCATGCTGTAAGTGCTCTCGCTGAGCTGAGCACTCATGTCATTAATCATTTCTGTTGCCCAAAAGGTCTCAAGGGAGGAAGTGGGCCCGCTGGTGACGGACAAGGCACCACTTTCACCTACACCTTCCATGGAGACCCTCACGCCACCTTCGCCACTTTCTTCGGAGGCTCCAACCCCTTCGAGATGTTCTTCGGACGTAAAGCGAACGGGCGAGACGACGAGGACATGGAGGTGGACGGAAACGACCCCTTCGGCTCCTTCACCAGCTTCAACCTGAACGGCTTCCCCCGTGACGGCCACGTGGGCCTCGGGGGGCAGCAGCGGCGGAAGCAGGACCCGCCCATCATCCACGAACTGAGGGTCACCCTGGAGGAGGTGTTCCACGGCTGCACCAAGAGGATGAAAATCTCCCGCAAAAGGCTAAATCCAGATGGCAGGACCATGCGCACTGAGGATAAGATTCTCACTATCGAGATTAAGCGGGGCTGGAAGGAGGGAACCAAGATCACGTTCCCCCGGGAGGGAGACGAGTCTCCAAATACTATTCCCGCTGACATTGTTTTCGTCATCAAGGACAAACCACACCCCCACTTTAGGCGGGAGGGCTCCAACATTGTGTATCCAGTGCGTGTGAGCTTACGACAGGTGAGGCCTTTTCTATTTTGGCACCTGCTTTGTCTGAGTGTAGAGGTATTAATAGAGTCTGATAGATGAATAAGTCACACACAGAACAAGTTCATATTTAGCTGTGAGTGCAGCTTTAATGCTCTGCAGCTTAAACGCTGGTCACAATCAATAAACTGTAGGTACTCTGCTTCAGCTGTTTCCCTGGAAAGCACGGGCTTAAATGAATCAGTATAGTACCAGACCAAACTCACACACACACACCTTGAATGCACACTTATGTAATCTCATCGGCGCAGAGAAGTAGGAGCTGTATCGCAGGGAGAGCGGAGAGGCGACGGCCACCCACGTGCACACGGTGCAAGATGTACTTACTTATGTGGTTCCTCCCCCTCAGCACACAGTGAGAGATATAACCTCCACATCTCTGAATTTATGACCACTACCAGCAGATCAGCTGTGCATGCTATAATTAAGCTGCCTTTCAATCAGTTTCCAATCACAATGAGACTCTTGTTAAGAAGAAAATGTGGGCAACTATGACCCAATTAAAAATAAAAAAGCACACAGACAGAATGATACCTGAAGCCATTTAGTCTTTCAACATGGAAATTATGACCACCTGTAATCACTTGATGCTGATCAAACTTCCTTCTCTTGATGAAGACTAATCCGGAGAGTTCAAGTGGTTCAGGGCTCTGAAAATAGCCTTTAAGATTGTTTTGTGGAAGCAGAATTAAACTAAATTTTAAAGTCTGTTGAAGATTAATCAGAAATCTAAAAGACAGATGTAGCTTCTATCTTGGATAATATGCTATAGTGCCTTAAACCTGCATTCTTGCTGATGACCAGCAGGGGGAGACTCCTCTAGTTGCAATGAAAGAAGTCAGGCTGTATAAAAATCTGTGGGGAAATGATCCTTCTTCTTACTTGATTCATGATCTCTTTGAACAGTTTCCTGGTAAGCTTATGTTCTCAGTTTCAAGTTGGATCTCACATTGAATGCAACATGTTGTTTGTTTTGTCAGTTATGCTCCTCGTTAGTGTCAGGAAGGAAAACCAAGCTGAGGATACTTTAGGTTTGAAAAGCTGCTGCCGGTCACACCCGGCTTCAACGCTAAGATGGCATCAGCTCGAGGCTCCAAAACAAACACTCGAAAATATTAAGTTGATATCATGTTAAAAAAATATACAGTTTAGTTAATATGGTCACATTGTACTGGTAGCAGATGTTAGACTTGAGGAGCTTTTGTTTATCAGCTCATCTCTTTTCACTCTGGGTGTATTTGCTCTTTTTGTCTGCTTTTGTGCAGCTTTGGTTGCAGAATCTCTCTCTCGATCCACCTACGCTCGTGTTTTGAGTTAGATTAGATAGAACGGTAAAGTATTTGATTAATAGCTCTAGTGTAATGTGAGATTCTACGCATGTATCGCAAAGTAAGCACGGCTTTATCTGATCAGATAAAGCTGCAGTTAAATTGCTTTTTCTTTTACTTTTTAACTTGCATAACAAAGGCATGAACACATATTTTGACATTTGTTGTGTAATTATGTTTTTCCACTGACCTATACTGTGAATATTTGCATGTATCTCATGCCTCTGGTTTAGTCTGCAGAAAAGATTCAAACACAGAGAGGAAACCATTTTGGACTTTCAGGGAATTAAGGGGAAACTGTAATTATTGCTGGCATTGATAGCAGGAAAAACATATCAGATGGGCAAATAAGATAAATCCTGAAACTGTAGAGATCCAGCCAAAGGAAACACAGGGATTAAATACACACAAGCAGGGAAGGGTAATAAGAAACGGGTGAACACAATCACACAACAAGCAGGGTGGGAAAACAACAGAGCAGAGAAGAACAAACGCACGAGGATCAAACCTGTAGAATAAAGTAAGAAGGAAACTGAAAGTGGGACAAAGGAAGAGAAAACCTTTAATAATAATAATAAAATAATGATAAAAGGAACCATAGATGATGCACCGACATAGCCGGTGAGCAGATTGCTGTGTTATTTCTGCCATTTTTGCAGTCGTCAGTGTGTGGGTTGCTGTTCTCCCGCCGATCCTCACCTTACCCTCATATTCTTGTCTTCACAGTCGCTGTGCGGATGCTCCGTCACCGTGTCGACGATAGACGGGAAGACGTGCAACATGAAGATCACGGACGTCGTCAAGCCCGGCATGAGAAAAACTGTAGCCGGACAGGGTCTCCCGTTCCCCAAAAACCCCGAGCAGAGAGGAGACCTGGTGGTGGAGTTTGATGTGAACTTTCCCGAGTCTTTGCCGACAAATGCCAGAGATGTCCTGAAACGGCATTTACCTGCTTAGGAAGAAATAAACGAGGGAGACAGAGCCACATGACACACACACACTTACACACACACATGCACAAGGACAGTTCTGACAGTTCCCAGATGGACCCCCCCTTCCCAAATGGTGAATGTGCAATTTCTATTTTTGAGCTATGTGGTGTTTTTATAAATGCCATGCATGCTGCCAAGTTGATACAAGTGCGAGCGATATCTGAACGTGCACATTTCATGTTTGTGGGCCTTTGCCACTTTTTCGTTAGTTGGAAATGTTTTGGTGTGAATGAGTCTACAGCTGCAAAAGCAAAAAACAAACTTTAGTGTCAAACAGCTCGTTGTCTTACTTTAGACTCGTCAGGCTTCACGTTTGCTTTGCCGCGAGCAGTGAACTTTGATTTGGAGGTTCTTTGGAGGTGGTCGAATGAACTCAGCAGGTGCAATGTGTGCATTTTAGAAACTTACCTGTGAAAATACCTTGACTTGAATTTTAAAATAAATATTTACACACAAACTGACTCGAGCTGTTTCAGCCACGGAGAGGCTCAGAAACGCGTCCTCCTCCGGGATATAAACAGTCATCGCTTTAAAAAGACAAAAAAAAAAAGTTAATACCGCTTAGGATTATTTATAGTCTGTGTAGCATTATTATTACACAACATGGGTTCTTTGCAGCCCAGGGGGGAATGAAATGAACCTATATTTTGATAGTCAAATGTGAATAATTTGCTGTTGTAAAAAATGTTTCTGATGTGCGAAATTAAAATTAAAAATACCTTGACTGAAGTTAATGTGTAAAGTTACTCACAGTACAAATATGAATGTGTAATTATAGCTGTCTGTTAGCTCCCCTGCTGTTGACGCATGCAGGAGAGCTGACATTTTCCCACCAGGGGACGCCACATCTTTATGACTCAGGGGCCCACAGCCAGGATGGTCTGTGTTAGCGCCAGATTTGCTGCGGTTTAGTCATTTTCACTAAATTTCCCATTTTTATTTAGTTTTACATCAGTGATTTTTATTGATTTTAACTCAGTGAGTTTAGTGTCTGTTTCAGTGCTACTTTTACTGGTTTGGGTAATATCAGGAGTTCAGAAGAGCATAACAATAAATAGACATATAAAAAAAAAAAACCCTCAAACTGGCTGTGTTGGCAGATAATAATATCCTGCTATTAAACTATAATTATCTATCTATCTACACATAGAAGCAGTGAATGATGAAGACTACGATGAACTTAGATTTTGGGGGAATGACTTACCCAGAGTGATAGGTAACAACAGTTGCTTCTCTAAAATTACTGCAGGTATCTTTCCTCCTTGGCATTGTGTTAATGCACACGTGAAAACTGCCAAAACTTCAGCTTTGTCACAGATACTGATTGAATTGATCAGATGCATTTAGTGCTAGTTACCCTCTTAATTCCTATGGAAGCAGTAAGAGGATAGTTCGTTTTGCACACACTGCTTCTGCATTTTTCCTCAGTTTTTATTAAATGATTAATGACACGGTGTAATATGTCAATGTTGTTCATCCAGGCTTGTATTCCCACAACTTTAAGCTTTGCTAAGGAACGACTGATTTTTGTCACGTTCTGACATATAAAAGATTGAATTTTGAATAAGGTTGTACTTTCTTTTTACATAACTTGATCCGTCCATCCATCTTAAATCGTCCATCAGCATGTGTAGAGATTCATGCAGATGATGCGTCACTATCATGCACAGAGAGTGGAGAGTAAACACACATGCTCTGGGTAGTGTGGGAGCTCACCAGCTGCCGATCCTCTCCCTTCAAAATCGCCGTAACTCTGACTAGAAATTGGCATTTGGATTTTTCAATCTAGTATCTGTGAGCATTATGTGAGTAAAAGTATGGCCTCTGAGTTAAAGGTCACGGTGTAAACCTGAAATGATGTCTCCTGGAGCTTTTACCAACCACAGTTTCCCATTTTATGTTGTTTAATGTTGCATTTTTATCCAAAGTGCAGTGAAAGACTCATCATTAAATATTTAAGCTATGGATTAAAATTCATAAATCAATATTTAGTCCCTTTAAGATTGCGCAGATTCGATAACTAACAAGTACGACTGATTTACAAAGGTCTTTACTTTTTCATTATCAGCATTTAAATAGATTCTTCAAAGCCTGTTTTAAAGAGGAGCATTCAAACAGCAACTTCATCCTCATAATTATTTATTCATTAAATAGTTCCCCCAGCGTCTGTACACCCGAGGAGCAGTTTAAACAGATGCGTGCTTCACGCTCAGCCTTCAAGTAACATGTTATTGATGACTTATAAGCAACACGCTGATGGCCGTGTCACACTTGCTGCAGTTTTTCTCAGCTTCTTTGGCTCAGTCCTTGGATGACAGTTGAAATTGTCAAAACAATATGTGAAATTCTTAAAATGTTTTGTTATTTGCGCACAACAAAAAGAGTATTTGTCTTTTCTTGTTGTTTGCACTTGCAAATGTATCAGGTTTAGGCAAGTGGCTAAGTGCAAATGTCCACATGAACAATTATCAGTGCTATTTGGTGTGTCTGGTCAAAATAGATGCTATGAATAACTTAAATCCCGAAACTATGTGAAGATTATTTAATTGTGTAAGTCACCAAATGCAGGATTGTTCCTCAAATAGTTAAAATGTGACAGGCCTCTGCATGGTTCAGTCATAAATGTGCGTATTGTAACATAAATATTCACAATTTTCTCAGTTTTTTTTTGCTCAGTTTACGTTTTCAAAATAATTTATGAAATCCTTTGAAGATTTCGGGTTTTTATGGACAATAGAAAGAGCACGTCTCCATCTTTGTTATCACTTGGACATATTTTAGGAAACATAGGTACAGTTTTTACAACTTGAACAGTTATTGGCTGCAACAGAGTTACACCCTGAAGGAGCTGCTTAGACAAACATTTATAGGGGCAACAGGCTGCCAGTGGAAGAGGAAAAGGAAATGTGGTGCTGCAGCAAAGGAAGGAAAACACAATACAGTGGTGTGAAAAAGTGATTTCTTTTTTCTTTTCTTTTTCTTTTTTTGCATATTTTTCACACTTACAAATGTTAATATTATACAAAGATAACCAGATCAAATGAAACATATCTAATTGATGATTTCAGTTTTCAAGATTAAACAAAGTTATCCTAACCCACGTGGCCCTGTGTGAAGAAGTAGTCCCCCCCCTACACCTGATAACCGGTTGTGCCACCCTTGGCAACAAGAACTGCAGTCTTGTGTTTGTAGTAACTGGCAAAACCTTCACGTCACTCTGGAGAAATTTCTTCTTTGCAGAATTTGTTGTAATTCAGCCACGCTGGGGGGGTTTTCAAGCATGAACAGCCTTCGAGTTTCAGATCATTGTCCTAGTGCAAGTCTGCTTGAGCTTTAGGGCACAAACTGATGGTTGGACATTCTCTTTGAGGATTTTCCAGTAGAGGGCAGCATTTGTGGTTCCATCATTTACAAGAAGTCATTCAGGTCCTGAGGCAGCAGAGCAGCCCCCGACCATCACGCTACCACCACCATGTCTGACTGTTGGTGCGATGTTCTTTGTATGAAACACTGCATTAGCATTATACCAGATGTAATGAGACCCAACGCTTCTAAAAAGTTCAGCTTTTGTCTTGTCAGTCCACAGAGTGTTTTCCCAAAAGTCTTAAGGATCATCAAGATTTTTTTTTTTTTTGGTAAATATTAGAGATGGCACGATACCGCTTTTTTATGTCCGATACCGATACCGATATCATAAATTTGGATATCTGCCGATACCGATATGAATCCGATATAGTGTTTTTTAATCAATAAAACTGTTTTTTTAATATCTTGCTGCATTTTGTATAAGTTCATACTCAAGTTTAAATAAACAACACTAACAGTAATGGACTTCTATACATTTTACATCAGATTAAAACTTTGGGTGTAAGAGTCAGATAATTATTTATTAAAAGCTAGACATTTTAAATGAGAATAAGAAAGAAAAGTATGTCTTTGTGCCCCCTTTTCCCTGTTAATGCCCTATCGGCCCCCCTGGCTAAACTTTGCTAGATCCGCCCCTGCACAGTTACCAGCTGTCAGCTATGTAGAAAAAGATCCTGGTGTAGAAAGTAATATTAAATACATTCTAACAACAGATTATCAAGCTTAAACATGCTGCTGTTGTTCAGCCGCTGGTTTCCTCTTTCTAGTGAAAAGTGGGCGATAAACAAACAAGACTCGCCACAGAAAAGCCGATCAGCTGATCATTAAGCAGTTTCATGATTGAAGTAGCAGCAGGAGAGGGAGGGGGGAGAGGCACTCGCTCCATATATCTGTTGTTAAGCTTAACGCTGGAATGCTTTACAAACATTCAGAGATGAACTTACACACTTGCTTTACTTCTCTCTGGTATCACTTCCTCGGAGATGAAATGCCGGTTTGGTAGCGAGGCTACAAATACACACAGCCGCTCTATCACGTGAGCACACTGCTCCGACATGCTACGGTTATGAGCCGAGTTATGCCATGTCGCAAGTTTTGTGAGGTGCTTTTTTGATATTTAATGGATCGATTACATTTTTTATTTCTCTCCGATATCCGATCCAGTAATTTACGTCAGTATCGGACCGATACGTAATATCGGATTGGTCCATCTCTAGTAAATATGAGACGAGCCTTTTGTGTTATCTTTGGTCAGCAGTGATTTCTGCTTTGAAACTCTTCCATGGATGCCATTTTTGCCCAGTCTCATTCTTATTGTTGTATCATGAACTCTGACCTGTAGGCAAGTGAGGCCTTCAGGTCTTCAGATGTTGTTCTGGGTTCTTTTGTGACCTCCTTGGTTTGGTGACCTTTTCCAAAATGATAGATGTCAGCATCCGTTTGTGCCCTGAAGCCAAAATGTAGGCCTTGATCAGGCTTGAAAACGCTATAATGGGGCTGAATTAAAACAATTCTGCAAAGGAGAGTTGGCCAAAATTCCTCCAGAGATGTGAAAGACTCATTATCAGTTATTGCAAACTCTTGTTTCCAGTTCTAGGTTCAGGGACAATTGCTTTTTCACACAGGGTCAGGTAGATTTGGATATCTTTTTTTCCTTTAATAAATGAAACCGTCAGTTAAAACTGTATATTCTATTGTAATATAAAAGTAAGTGCTCAGAAATTAAATAAAAAAAGAAAAATACAAATAATTAATAATAAATACTAACATAAGATAAAGAAGCAACAAATACTTATCACAGAAACAATATGCAAGAAACATAAACCTGGATTTCTCTGTAAAACGTTGTATAGAGTTTTAGTTTCTTCTCTTTAGTGTATTGTCCTGTGTTGTGTGACCACTGAAGGACATTTTTCTCCACATTACATGCAAATGTAAACACACTGTTTTGCTTCACAAAGCAGAATGTAAAACCTTCAGCTCTTAGTGTAACCACCATCTGGAGAGCATTGACCTTGGTAGCAGTGAGCTTTCCACAGAAAATAATAGTGTGGTACAGTCCGTGTCACTTTGAAACTCTAGAAGTGGATGTTCAGTGTCAGGGGCTTAAAAAAAGTCCAAAGAAACAAAGCAAAACTGAAAACGCTGCTAATACTCCAACTCGTTGCAGATGATTACATTCAGAGAAATACTTAAAATGAGCAAACATTACCTTTTTCGCTATTTAGAGAGCAAATAAAAACAAGCAGACACTTTTTAAGTCACAACAGTGTCCCTGCATCATCAGGTTAACAGTTTGAACTTTTGCTGTATTTCAGTTAGTGTCTTTTAAATCTGCATCACTGATTTGTGTCATGAAATTACCTCTGCATCTTCAACGAAAGTCTTATTAGGCTTTTACTGACAGAACAGCCTTTATGTGAGTGCACTGTAATATCATGACATCAACAACACTGGACATAAAGCCTGTTTTTATTCTATCCTGTACTGTCGTCAGTAGAAAAGTTAGGAAAATACAACATTTGAAGACAATGTCAGAAAATAATACTAAAACACGCTATTTTTCATTTCGAATTCATCCAACATAAAGACACTGGATAAACCTCCAGGAGACCTCCACTAGAGGTCAGCTTCATTGTGCCGTCAGGTAGGAGCTGTAATAATAACATGATTACTTGCTAAATTTGGCACGTTGCTTTTTTTTTGTGTATAAATATTGGCATTTTCTAAACAAGAAAAATCACGTGATTGCCCTCATGATTAAAGTAATGGTTCCCTCCTTTTTTACAGTTCCTCTGTGACAAAGTAATGCTACCTTTAAACATATTTCTCTGAGAAAATGTGACAAAAACGCACATTTAGAGCGGGGTTTCAGTCATATTTGGGCACGTTTGGAAAGTTTTAGTATTAGACTTACTGTTTTGGTTTGAGTAAAGTCTTGGTAAAGGCTGAATAATTGAAAAAAGTGACGCTCCTCCCTGTGCTGCCGTACAGGTGCACCAGGGATCCTTCCCTCCCTCTTGAGCCCTGGTTCGTCCCACTGCGCCTGCGTCCCAGGGCATGCTGATAGGCATACAGAGCAGCTATTGTTAGCCGAGGACCGAGCAGCGGCGGCAGGTTGTATCAGGGCTTATCCAACTCACCCCCCTACCTGTTGAATATTTACACGGTTTATTTGCAAGCGAGGGCCGAGTCGCTATCGAAGAACAAAGTTAAAGAAGTGGCCAGCTGAGGAGAGGAAGAGTGGTGGAAGGAATGAAGAAAGGCTTTTAGGGAAGGAGGAAGCAAATAAAGGAGAACACGAACTCAACAGGTTAGCTACTTCAATGTTATAGCAGAGGCTCGGATTTTTTCATCCCACATCGAAAAAGATAACCCGAAATAAGAAAAAAAAAATGCCGTTGGGACCATGGAAGAAGAAAAACAAGTCAACAAAGGAGCATTTGGTGGAAAACGAAGTTGTCAGCGGCGGGCACACAGGTGCGGGGAGCTTGAGTAAATCCGCGGTGAATGGAGCGGGGCTCCCGGCGCCACCTGCCAACCTGCGGCCCAAACTGGTCTTCCACACGCAGCTGGCGCACGGAAGTCCCACCGGCAGGATCGAGGGATTTGGCAATGTCAAGGAGTTGTACGCGAAGATAGCAGAGGTGTTTAATATAACTCCACCTGAGGTAAGATCTCACCTGTTGTCACAGGAAGGGTGGGGGGTGTCAGTGATTTAGCGCTGCGTTTAGGTGTTGAAGCTGGATTTTACAGGGAGTACGTGAAGTATGCTAGCACACTTGGTAGATGTTTAGGAAAACACGAATGTTTTGCCCTTTAAACCTGACAGGTAATTTAACTTAAATACTTGGGAAGGTTCAAAGGAAATCACTGATCCAATATTTCAGAAAGTTAAGAAATTAGGGGAAAAAGTACTTTTCAAATTTTTTAAAAAGTGTAGCTGAACTTTTTCAAGGTTTATGCTATGAGCCCCTGAAAATGGTTTACATATACACAACAGTAGTGTAAATGCAGGACTTTGTTGGCAGGAAGTATTTAGGAATAAATAGTACTTTGAGTTACGGAAATGATCTTTCTTCCAGCTCACGATGTCGTAAATGTGTGACAAACAAAACACACTTGACATGATTATCAGAACATATAACATTTAAAAAACAAAGAAGAAAACCAAAATAGATGGACACAAATACAGTCCCAGACATGTCAACAAGACATATAAAATCAAAATAAACCATATGAGGAATGACACAATATCAAAACCATAGAAACTTATTTCCAAACTCCTATTTCTATGTCAAGACTGACTTATTTTCTCAACTATTCACATCACCAGTGTATATAATCCAGTAGATTACTAGTTTTTTGTTGTTTTACAATTACAGTGACTTCCTCTTCAGAATAAGGACTTTCCCCTTCCACTCTTAAAGATCTCACTGCTTCTTTCAGGTTGGGCTAAACACTTTTTATAAGTGGCTTTTCTGAGAGTGTAATTGCGTTGTGGCCATTAAAAGTCTATGATTGCCTCATGTTTGTAAAGACACACCCTGCTCACTCTAGTGTACTACTCTGTACACCTTAAACCCTGTAAAACCATGGGTGCTACATGCAGTCACTGGATGCCTTACAAATGAACATGCATCTATTTTTAGATGCTGTTTTATTGCGGTAAAACACGAAAGCTCTCAAGACAAAAGTGTGTTCTACGTCCTCCTCTGAAGTTGTACAGTTTAAGCTCTGGTTTTAAAAGGAAAGCGTTAGTGGCATTTGTGTCTTTTGTTTACCTGACGGGTAAAGTGCATAACATCCATCATGTCGTTAAACCGAAATCACCTGCCAGGACGTCTTGGGTTCTGGCTTTCAGCCTGATGCTATTTGAATATGTTAACACCCAACTCGATGGGTGTAGCGTCTGAGTCTGAAAAGGGAATCCTGTGTGGAAGTGCATTAGTACCCAGCAGGGTGCGACTCAAAGACTCACGGTTCTACAGAAGTCTATGGAGAACCGTTCTTGGCTCCTTTTCCCATTGTTCTTATTAAAAAGAATTTCCCAGTGATTTTTTTTTTTTCAATCACTAGTTTTTGATATTAGGCCTTCTGGCATTGGAAATACACAGATATTTACTCCTAAAAGCCTGCAGGGCAAGGGGGAATACATCCAGAAGCTGGAATAAAAATTTCAGGAACATATTTTCAGAGCGGACCCTGAAGTCCTACGATTTTGCTCATTTTCTTCCTCTCCTGCCTCTATATAAAGGAAGTTGAAACACAGCTTCCTACAAATGGAGTAGTGACCGTTTTGATAGTGTAGGTGTCAGGTGATGGGTTTTATTACGCAGCGTGAAGCTTTTTTATATGAGGTGAAATATTGAAATACTGAAAACCTTCAGCTCAAGCTTCACAAGCCAGTCGGTGACGTAACAGTGGCTACATACATCTCTTGCAGCATCAGTGTGGCAGACCTTAAACCAGATCTGACCCACAGATCATCTCAAGCTGGGCGTCCACGTCTTAGAAGGAAAAAAAAAAAATCCTGTTCATTATTTTTGGTTCCAGTGTAATGAAAGGCTAATTTAAATATTCACTTAGCATTTGGGTGGTTTTTAGAGGTACGACTATACGATATTATCACAACACTTAACTCACGATAAGCTATTATTGCGATTTATCACCTTTTTTTGCCTGCAGATTCTGCCCATAAAGGTAAACTTTATCAGTATTCATTTTATCTAATAACAAAGTCCTCAGTCTTTCTCTCACTTCAGTCAGTTTTATTGCTGACAAACTGAACTGTTTGTATTACAGTCTAGTCCAGCTTAACTGAATACAACCATCTGGGGACAACAGTACAGTTCTAGCTATTCTGAACCATGCAATTTGTAAAAACTATGCAGCTCCTTCAGGAACTGAAGAATTTGAAACTAAACTAACTAAAAAAAAAAAAAGTTTTACGTTAAATTAAAAAGTGTTAAATTGAAATAAGATAAAACACATTGTCTTAAATTAAAATAAGTCAAATATCCTGTTGTTTGCTGCCCTAAAAAGTTTTCTTCCAGCATGAGGAGAAAGTGTGAAGCCTATATGAGCTTTGTTCAAATGTAACAATTATTGGATAAGCAATAAAGTGCTGATCAAGAAAGAACAAGTATGAGACCATAAGTCTGTTGTTTGCCTTTCCATTAAAAAAAACAAACTTTTCTTCAGGGTTGTATTTTAATAACTGGTACCTTTAAAATGGCTTCAAAATTGGCATGCAACAAGGAGTGCAAAGTAGACTGAAATTGCATTTCTTCTAGCTCAGCACAGACATAACAAACACTGCATGTCAACATTGTAGGCGGAACTTATGATATGGGAGTATATGCACATCTTTGTACTGAAGAATAGGAATTAAAGTCAAACATGGTGGAAAAAAGTTTAAAAGTGATAAACTAGTGAGTGCAAACCAACTCATTTTAAGCTCCAGTTTAAAATTCACGCTGACAGAAACGCGCTCCTTCCTCCTTCAGAGGATGATGCATGGCGACATGAAGCTGTATCGAGACAGATTACGTTACACAACAATTACAACCACCTCATTCAACAGGCGCGCAGTAACTGGAAAGGAATTTGTTTCAGTAGCATTGGTATACAGTGAATCACGTCATGTGTAGATATACTCCTGATAATGGCGTGCCGCTCCTCTGAAACTCTGACTTGATGGAATAAAACTATCTTTAATTAATCTTAATCCCTCAGTTTTTGTGTCTAAATGGCATTTGTCCCGTCACGTTCATGAATGACCCTCGGTGAGGAATCTCCTGCCTCTGTTTGAACTTGTCTCATTACAACAACTGCCTCACAGCACGTTCAGAGACTGAACTCTCACTGCGCTTAAGTACCAGCCTCAAACCTGCTCCTCTGTGACTTGTTTTATGACCACGTAAAGGGTGACGAGAGAAAACCTGCACTACAGGGATCACCGGAGATTCACATTGACGCTAGTTTATTTAGATTGCTGTCACACTGAGAGATAAAGAGTTATTTCCTGCTAATGCCTCAATGCTTGCCTAGCAGGTAGCACAGGAAAAAAAATTACTCAATGTCAACATACTAAGTTATGCCGTTAAGCAGTTATCTCACATTGATAGCAGCCATGAGTGTTTTTAAGTACTCATTAACCATTTCTCTTTTACTGTAAAAGAATATAAAGAAAGCCAGTACATTTCTTTTCTGGCTTTTTATTTACAAAATGTCTTATCAATCAGACCTGTGACATTTAAATGGAGACAGAGCGAGGGAGTTAGATGTGATAATGTTTCATGGACTCCACGGCTTTTACCACAGGAAGTCCCTCGTGTCCGGCTCAGTGGGCACAGCCTCAAATCTAAGCAGATAAATTGTCCCAGAGGACCCAGGGAAGCAGCCTCCTCCTTCCGTAAACACCACCAAACCTTGTTGCACTGCAGTCTGAACGTGGCTGGTAACAGGATCAGCAAAAGACAGCAGTAATGCTAATTTAAAGCCAAAAAAGTTTTGCTTTACAGGAGCAAAGTAAGAATGTCAGACAATATTATTCAGTATGGTTGCTGTATAATATCTTATTTTGTTGCATTTGCCCGAATTATCCATCCATTCGTTCTCTTCCGCTTATCCTTATCAGTGTTGCGGGGGGCTGGAGCCTATCCCAGCTACCATAGGGTGATAGGCGCGGTACACGCTGGCTAACACAGAGTGAAGGACAACCATCCATACTCACATTCACATCTATGGGGAATTTAGAAAAGCCCTGATTCAACTAATTTGCCCAAATTATCATTAATGTTTTTCCTTGTGACATCAAAGTGTTTTGTCTGTAAATTACCCACAAATCTCCCCCTCAACAAACAAAGATTTTAAAAAAAGGCCATTACTGCTAAAGTCTAACTGATTTTTTTTTCTCCAACGTTTCCAAGATTTAACAAAAAAAAAATCATGTATTATTTCACCTTTGTTTAGCTCTCTATTAAATTAACAGTGACATCTTTTATCTGGGAGTGTACACTCTGAATACGGCGTAATCGTAACCTTAATACATTTTATTTATATACCATGTTTAGTATTTTATTTTATGCATTTCTAAAGCACACAGCAGACAGGACGTTTTACTGTTCAATATCAGCTAGTCAGTGTTCTCTGATGGAGATCTACAAAAGGGGATGACACTTAGAGAAGTCTAAGACCGGTTTATGTAATTGTTTTCTGAAATGTAACGGAGCTTGTTGTCACCCCACCCAAATGGATGATATAACCAACAGGTTTTATGTTTTAGTCTTCAGCTTTAATTAACGTTGACCTATTGTGTTAGCTTGATATTTTATTTTCTGGACGGTGCTAGAGTAGCTTCGCATGAGTTACAGTTTACAATAAGCCCCACAGGTCCTTTAGCCATTAAAATGACAGATTTTTCAGTTTTGACAATGATCTGTATGCAATGCTTGGCTGGTTTTCTCCACTAAAATAAAGCTCTCTCAAACCTATACCTGTGACTTTTGACCAGAGAATCCAAAATATTGTAATAGAGCCGTTTATCACTGGGACTGATGATTTAACCGGGAGAGTTTTGTGCTTGAGCTTTGAGTGAATGAACATTTTCTGTGAGGAAAAATAAAATGATTTTGCAGTTTTCAGTCCAGTTTTATCTGGAAGTACTTGAAGGTAGTGGCAGCGAGGTGTATTTCTCTGCCAGAAAGAGCTGTTTCATGCCGCTTTAAGAGATGTGAGCATTTCCTGAAGAGTACATCAAGAGGCTGTGAGATTTTAGGTATTGCTAAACTGTCAAATGCAGTTGGCACTCAAAACCGACTATCAGCCGTTATTGGATGTGCCATCTGGTTTAGCTGTCATAAAGACCTTTGGATCTTTGGATTTCATATCAACATAACATTTTTTGCTTTTTTGAAAGGCGTAGTCTTATGTTTTTATAAGCCACTAAATAGTTACATGTTTGTTTTTTAAAGGTTAAAATATGAGCGAGTCAAGTCGTGTTTTCAGGTAATTTTTAGGGTAATTGTGTTGCTTAAAGTTTTGGACATCAGAATGTTTTTTGAGTTGTCACAGCTGTGCAGCTAGTTCGATTCATTTTATACTCTTTCTTTTATGTTTATTCAGTTACGTTTTGGCTAAACTGTTAAATCGAATCTATATTTTTATACTTTAAAGTCAACCATCCTTGTAAATGAAGTTATGGAGGACTAAATAATGTAAGCTGATTTATTTGGAGCTGCACAGACTGTGGTTGTTTGTAAACCAGTCGCTCTGTGAGGTTACATGAGATCTTGGCTCAACCAGATACAAATTATGTCATGAACAGTATGAACAGTGGTGTTGTCTTCCTTGTTGTGCCTATAATAGGTTACACATTTCTTTCCAAGAAACGGTTGCATTAAGGCATGTCTCAGTTCACTCTGAGCCTCTGTTGTTGTGCTTTTAATTGGAAGCTGGGTCATTTTATGGAAAATCATTCAGCGTTTCCCACCTGACCCACTCAAAATCAGCTGATTCCTCCCCCCTCTTGTACAATAACTTGACTATATGTTACAAAGCCATGCAAAATTTTGCCATCACACTTTGAATATTTGCAGTCATTTTTTTAGCCCACATGAATCGTTACATACAGGAGATGGCTACGTGAAATTTTCAGGATTGTAAAACGGATTTAAACTCTGTTAAAAACCTGCAACAAAATCAGTTTTATATCCTGTTTTCATGACATTGTGATCAAAAGCAAAAAAAAAAATCAGTTTTTGCTTTTGTAAAACTGCTTGAAACTAAACTAAACCACAACTTTGTACAACTTGAGTAAACAGAATCTCAAATTTTTCTTCAAGAGTCTTTTTTTATTATATTTTTTACCACAGTACAGACTATAAACCAAGATAAGAAAACAGTTTAAACACACATCTCAAACCTGCCCCACCCTACTCTTAAGCCGTTTTCACACCTATGTTTACTCTGGTCCAAAATTGTTTTGATGAGTTTGTAAACTTGTGCATTTTTCTCCTGGTTTGGTTTGTTTTCACGCAGAGAAAAATCTAAGTTGACTATGAGCAAACCAAAATGCATCACTACAAACCACGTGAGGATGTTCAGGCCGCTCATTGGCCAGATGATTCTGGGACGGGAGCAACAAAAGTAAATTCAGGGAGAAGGTGACGTGTTCTGGACTATTAGACAACGCTGAGAATTTACGTTCCTTTCACGGCTTGTGCAGACTTTTTAATATCTTTAGCATCTTCCTGCATTCAGAGTACAAACAATACAGGACATTTTTAGCCCAAACTTGTACCGTAAACCTGGTATTTTAGTTCGAATCGGATCACGTTCACACCAAACATGAACCACTCTGAAGTTCGTTTGGAACCACACCGAGACCACTCACTCCAAAGGGTCTCGTGTGGTTGTTTTGGTCCAAACCTGAGTGCGTTAACTGTGTTTACACCTACACGAACAAACCGCACCAAGAGGGAAAATTGATTAGTTCGATTTAATTGGAACTAGAGTACCAGATCAAAGATCTAAACGTAATGATCTATATGTTCTCTCAGTGGTAAATAAAAATAAGTGGCAATTTCGGCAATTTCGGCAATTTTCGTGGCAATTTCGTCACATACCTCTAGTACCCTAATTGGTGTTTTCTCTGGTAAATTATCAGAAACAGGATGACACATTAAGGGTACCACTGCTTGTTTCTGTTCCTCTGCATCGCAGACATGAAACTTGTGCAGTTTGGTTGTTGTACAGCTGATTCTGAGTGGGTCAGGTGACAGGCATTCACTGAACTTTCATCTATGGCTTTTGCTGAACGAAGTCATATTGTCCAAGTCACATTCACATTCATGTCTGAGGAATAACTTTGTTACTTTTTTATCTCACACTAAAGCCGAGAATCAGTAACTTGATCTAGAAAGCAAAGAGCAGAGGAAGATTAAAAAACAAACAAACTGGAATCGAAATAAAAAATGGCTAAACGCATACTAAAGCAAACGCTTTATGATGACTAAGATAAGTGTGCATGCGTGTTATGAGCCACAAATGATACACCAATATGATATTACAATCTTGACGTGCTCGTTCAGCTCAGGTCAAAGTCTGTTTATTGGACTTACACCCGCAGTGAGTTACAGCCTCAGGTGTGGCCCTGTGACGTTGCTTCTTGTCCACCTGATGAGCAGAAAGCACTCAGCCATTTGCCTGTAGTTTGAATATCTGGGCTACGGTCGTGCGAAATGGACGTATGCCTTGTTGTTTTTGTTTTCCTCCAGGTAGTTCACAGCCAGACGTTTCTTAATCTGGTGCTGCTGGTGGAGGGTAGTGGTGGTGTAGTAGGGGAATTAGGTGAAACAATCTTATTTGATTGGGCTTGAGTCTGTTGTTTGGGTTACTAGGCTCCAGCACTCACTTCCTGGAGGTCGTAAAAAACAAGCCAAGTCAGGATAAACAGCAGTTCAGGTTGCCCAGTTGTAGACTGTTTGTCCCATATTAAAATGACATGGATTAGAATGCTTAGTAGGTCTTTTATTCATGCATAAAAGTCCTTCTTCTTCTTCTTTGTTTTTTTTTTTTAATCGAATTGTGAGAAATAATGCAGACCTGTTACCTCAACAGTATGCAAACCAACCAAACCTGCATACAGGAAATGAGGAATGAGTGCTTTTTGAAGTGAACATGTTTCCCTATCAGTGCTTTTTTTTTTTTTTTAACTCTTATCTAAAATCTTTAACTTATTTCTGCCACTCAATGTTATAAATAGGGTGATCGCAGGCCCTTTACTATGAAGCAAGCTCAACATAGCCAGGTTATCTTTTCTTTATCTGTGTTCATTTACCCTGGCATTATCAGTCAGGCTGAGTACTCACACGAATGTGGTTATCAGTTCAATAAGTCAGTGATTTTTTTTTTCTTTTTTTTTTTTCCCAGCTGAATGACAGATTATTCTGAGATGATCAAACTGTAAATCATGTGAGGAGAATAAACAAAAATATGGGCTGAAAAACAACAGAGCTCGCATAAGATGAGATAAGATGAGCTTTACTGACAAACTACTACTTGAATGAAAGGGTGAGTAAAACATCAACAAAGCAGAATCAAAAAGTGACGTGTGCTTAAAGTGTTTATGTCACTAAAGACTGGATAGAGCTGCTGTACTAATAAAGTCTAACCCCAGAAAGGAAAGTCCACAAATACAATTTACCAGTATCGGAGCTCTGTCACTAAGACACAGGAGGATCGGATTAATTACAGTAAATTTGTGTTTATGTGAGTGCCAGACAGTTTGGGGCTTATTTTTAAAGGTCTGTGGGTAAAGAATCCAAATGTGGGCTTAGTTACAAGTTTATTATAAGGTCAGCTTGTTCAAATAGTTAATATTGAGGCTTATAGAATAATAACATTTAAACTTGTTGCAGAAGACAGGAAAAGTGCACAAAATATGTTGTTTTTGTTGTTGTTGTTTTTTTAAGAATCTCTATTACTTATCAATTCAGACCTTTTTACTGTCCGGAGGTCTGAGGCATTTCTCAGGAATGCTCGCGCTGTTTTCCAAAGAACTGTCTGGTAAGCAAGCAGCAGTTTTGCATGTGTTGCCCTCTTATCTCTGCACCAAGTTACTATGAAGATGTATGCTGATAAAGCAAGAGAGCGCACAGAAAGCGAATGAGATTCAACGACTTTGAGCTGCCAATGAGGACGCAGTATGCTGTTGATTGACTTATAGTAAATGCACTAGTGGGTTACCTAGGCAACCAGAGGTTTTTAACGTCAGAAAGTGGCCAGCGGTCGTCCGACTGCAATAGTAATAATCATTTATATTGTTTGATTAGCTTTAGTTTATAGAAATCAAAACAGGTGAGTCGCACAAGAAGAAATGTGCCAACACAGTGCAGTTTATGAGCAATGCCAAGATTTAGGTTGGATTTATTGGGACCAATCTTGGCATTAGACGCCACACAAATACACTCTTCGCCTCACATCTGATCCTTGTAAGTACATTGTGAAAGTACAATATTTATACAGTAGTTGGCCACTTGGATCCTGGCCATCAGATCTGCCACTTGTTTTTATGAAGCTTATAATGATCATTATTTAGCTAAGTCTTTTCAGCAGGGATTAATTTAAGGCTTTGTTTTTTTTTTATTTGGGTAACTTATTCACAGCTGGTGGGTTATTTCCCCAAAGTTTATTTTTTAACCTTCATAACGATCAATCCTCTTGAGCTGAAACTGTTATCGGGACGTCCCAGTGGGATCAGTATTATAAGAGCGACCTGGCCAAGTTAAACACCCCCAGCTTTGCTTTCTAATAACATGCATTTAAATGATCCTGCAACACGATTCCAGGGAACATGAGCTTACTGGTAATAGTGGTTCATTACACATGTGATAAGCAAATTAGCAGGAACTCTTGTCTGTGTGCTCATCGCATGCCCGCAAGAAACAAGCTAACGAGGAGTGCGACGCTGCAGAAACAGACCCCAGGTGTGTGCTCACTCTTCACTGGACCACAGCTTGTTTTTAAGCGACTTAAGTGGTTGTTTACCAGCTGTGGTGGAGTTGTTGTCACGGCAACTTCATTTTTCCATCGGCATCTCTGGAGGAACCGCGTGGAGACAAAAACAGCCACGGGTGAAAAGAAAACTAGTTTTCGTTATCATCTATGATGGGTGTGGTGGTGCACCAGAGGAGAGTTTAACCTCAGGTTGTTTAACAGCCTGAGCTCTCTGAAGCAGTGGATTAAAAAAAAAACAAAAAAAAAAAACACATCCAGGTATCTGTGGACTGTTTCTCATCAATTATTCTTCACCAATAAACCAGCTAAACTTGGCTTAATTTCAACTAATACAGCTTATTCTCAGGAAATTAGAGACACTTAAATGGAAACTTACTGTCCAGGTTTCACATCAAGCTAAGAATGTGTTTCAACATCAATGAACCGTCTTCCTCAAAGTTAATCTTTAACCTGGGAGGTAAACATGATTTATTTTCAGTGCACTTTCACACTGTATAAAAATCGAATCTGTTTTCCGTCCAGAGCAGGGCTGTCAGACGTGTTGACTGAAAGCTGGACGCTCCAAAGTGGCACACTAAGATGGTTTTATAAATGTGGAAGCTGCAGTTGGGTCACAGTAACCTGACGGTTTTCAGTAGAATGTACTAATACTCCCAGTCAGGTGATGTTAGCATTGCTACACAGATGTGAATATGAATGGAAGAATTTCTTTAAAAGCCATTTCAAGCTAGGCACCAGTTTAACTCTGCTTGAGCAGGTGATCGTATTCCCCAAGGCTGAGTTTGAGTCCAAACCCTTTGCTGCACGTCTTCCTCCCCCACTTTCCTGTCCTTCTCTATCAAATAAAGGCAGTGTTTAAGATAGCCAAGGCTGCTCATCTGTTTTGTAAATGAAATGTTCCTTAAAAGAACATTTACATCTATTTGTTTACATTAAAATAAACCTACGTTACCCGTCCATCCCCATGAACTAATGCCAGTTTAAGTATTCTAGTCAGCACATGCTTTTAAAGAGGGACCTATCCTGCTTTTCTTTATTTTCTGTCATGTGTGTGGTGTCAAAGTGGCGGATGGTTATATTTAAATTATGAGGCCAGTGTATTTAAAGTAATATCTGTGAGGCAAAACATCAGGGATCAGATTACTGTAAAAAGCAGGTCTAATATTGTGAGGTTGGCCCGACTGTTGGGACGTGGACAGCAAGGGTGAAAATAAGTTCAATTAATGTGACATATGCAGGTAAAATAAACAACTGATGTTGTGAATTGGGACAACAGAAAAAAGAGAAGTGATGATACCAAATGTTAGCTTTCCATACTTATTAGTTTGCTAATAATAATAATAATAATAATTCTCTGGAGACTTTGGTGGTTTTTCCAGCCTTTTCTCAGAAGTTATTTATTTTATTTTACTTTTTCAAATCACTTTATCTATAAAACTACTTAAGGTATGTCATCCAAAACTTAAATGGACTTCAGCAATCTGAAAAGAAAGAGTAGCTGAAGTTCAACATCGAATCCTGAGAACTTGAATTTACTTGGAAATTGAAGACCTGTAGAAAGAACTAGTTTAAAGATGGTAGAAGTAGTCGAAGTATTTTCATTCAAGTTCATTGTGGTATTTAAAAAAAACATCTTCAATTTGACTTTTCTGGAAAGATTTGGTGTTTGCTTGTAAGATATCCAAAATGTGTGATGGTGTCCAGCCTAAAGTATCCCCCAGTAGAGTGTTGTGATGGGGGATCCAAAGACCATTAATCCAAATATATGTTGAAAACAATTGAATATATGAAGCTAAGATTTCCCACACTCAATAGATATGTTCAGACTTTGTAGCATAATATTTTTATGCTAATCTGAGGCAGTTGAGCAAAAAACTGGTGCTGATTTGACTCAGAATGACCCATCTGCCCTCTCCACTCTGGACCACACGATCAGGGCTGGATTGTTTGTCAGCCGGGATCAGAAAGATCATGTTTCAGTTAATTAAAAACAGGCTTTTCATAATAAACTATGCTTTTTCTGCACCACCTTTCCAAAATCACCCCTCCCTCAGCCTTCATCCTGAAGAGTCTCACATCCGCAGTTAGGTAAATGATTACACAGGCCTAAATGCTGATGGATGTGGTTTCCTGCTGGAAAACAGCCACACCACAATACACAGAGCTTAGCTCAGCATTCCCAGTTAAGCCCTAAAAATGCAAAAAAGTAACAGCAGAAGATGGAAAGTGTAAAAAAAAAAACACAGCAGCTTATGAAGGCGTTACGTATGAGTGAGATCCCACTTTGAGCTTGATGCTTCCTCTGTAATCTTTCTGACCCTCGGCTCTGCCGTTAAAAGACTAGAGGCTAGCTGAAGAGGCTGTAAATTGGCAGCGGTTCAGTTGCCAAAGAAACAGGTTTCCTAAGCTTTGAGTCAATACTGCTTCAATGCCGGGGTATACTTCAGAGGCAGGTGCAATTAGGGGCTCTATTTTTCTAGACTTACCTTCTATATATATATTTTTAAAAGCGAGGATAATAGATCTGATTCATACAGTCTAGATGTGGAGAACAAAAGGTGG
Organism: Aulonocara stuartgranti; assembly: GCF_965226115.1. NCBI lineage: Eukaryota > Metazoa > Chordata > Actinopteri > Cichliformes > Cichlidae > Aulonocara > Aulonocara stuartgranti. The sequence goes on from NC_138954.1 coordinate 10,551,297, forward strand.
AAATTGTTATTTTCTCATTTCAGCTGCTCTCTTTCTCTGTTAATAGCCGGTTAGTCACACGTCTATTTCCATCTATATTAAAGTGGTTTTATTATGCATATTTCCATGCTTTTATTCCTGGACTCTACAAGAGTAGCTTTTGTTTTGTTTTTTTTAAACAAAAATTATAGCTTAATGATTGTTTTAAAAAAAAAAAAAGAAAAAAGAAGAGATACAAACTAGATACAGATGTCAATGGTTCAGGGTTTTAAATATGTATGAGTAGTTTGACTTTTCAGCTTCTGTGTGATTTTATGCAGACGTTGGTTGAAAATGCCTGTGGTAGGTATATGTATATATTTGTTACTCTTTATCTTTATCGGAATGTCAACAATTTAGACTTTTGAGTGCAGATAATTTATTTAAAAGCAAAAGTCAGTAGAGAAAACGAGTATATCGTATGTTATCGTATATCAACTGAAATGTTTTCTTACACAAACTACCTGCATTATATTACCACAAAGAATTGATCCGCGACACAGTTTTGTCTCTAAATTGTAACTTAAATCTGATTCGGTGAGTTTTTAATCCTCTTGTTAAGGACACATGACTAGCTTTGTCTTGGATGATGCTGAGCAGATTGCAGCGCCTCTCTTTTGACTTGCCCTTTTTCCATGTGGTTATCGGGGCTTTGGTGAGCGTGGCAAAGGCCGTGGGAGGTGTAGTATCTGTTCTTGTGAGTCAGGGCGTCAGAGTAGAGGCTGTGCGAGAGCGCGTGATGCTGCTCATCGCAAAGTAGCGACACTCGCAGCGTCAGCAGGCGGCCCAGCAGGAGGAGAGGAGTGCTGAGAGCTGCCTGCCTCTAACAGAAGCAGCTTAATGCAGGCGGCAGCCTCGGTAATCGGGCGTAGGCGTTTGCTGCCAGTCCTCCCACCCATGCGGGGGTAACACCCTGGCCTGGGCTGGGTGGGGGGGTTTAAAAAAAAAAAAAAGCTGTCAATTACAGTTTTTCTCAAATGTTAAAACACAAAAGCCAATCCTGTAACCCAAATGACCAGTAGTCTAAACACATTTACTAAATGTAGCCACCATATTCCAGTGCCATAAACACATGTCACATGAAGACACAAGTCACAAAACACAACCCTCTGTACTCATAAATCTAAACACATTTTTCCTTGCTAAAACACATGTTGCAAAACAACTCTGCTCATATTCTCAAATGAAAGCCCATGTGATGCAAAATGCTTGCCACAGTCACCAATCTTTGAACACAGGGAACACACCTGGCGTCATTCACTACACACAATGACTCAAAATTGAAGACACTTGTTGCTAATGCTGTACCCACATGTAAAAGCAAGTTCAGAGTGCACAGTATGCTGAAGATTCCAAACAAGCACAATGGATGAAGGCAGAGTCAGGGGAAGAGGCATTTGATGCAGAGGAGGGAGAAGAGCTGGCCCTGGAAGAAGAGGAGCAGGCCAATGAGGAAGAGGAGTTCAAATGAGAGGAGGAAGAGGAGCGACCAACGAGGAAGAGGAGAAGGCCAACATGGGAGAGGAGAAGGTCCAGGAGGGAGAGCAAGACAACCTCGCACCATCATTACGGACGAGATGCGAGCAACAGCTCAGCGACATGATGCCGCACAGTGATTGTGGTGTGTGTGTGGTGTGAATAACGTAAATAAAAAAACTTCACACCCTGTTCATGTTTTCAAGATTACTGTTATGTGCAATAGATTCTGTTTTTGCATTGAGTTGTGTTACAGTAGTGTACGTACATGCAGGATTTTCTATAGATTTATACTACTCATATGAAACTCACAAATCTAAATGCCTAATCCTCTGCAGAGATCTACGACGATCCGTTACTGTATAGTTTCTAAAATATGCATTGGCAGTTATGAAACAAAGAACCTTCTCACAAATTGAGCATTGTGTTTTCAATTGTTTTGCTGTAGTGTGTAATGCTGTGTATAGTGTTTACAGTTTTGACAGCTTCGAGCTGCTCTCTTGGTGTGGGAGTTTGAGTTTTGCAGTGGGAAGGTGTGGTTGTGTTTATGTAGCTTTAGAGAAGGGTGTTGTGTTTGGACATTGGGGGACCTGGTGGTAACGTTTGTGACATGTGTTTTAGCATTTGAGAAAAACTGTAAGCTACAGTACACCCATCGCCTCCCCTTCTCCTGTACTTCTACTTTTTCTCTCTGCCTTCTCCTCCACTGGCCTCCCTCCATTATAATCAAATTCTTTTATAGTCTGGTAACCCAAGGCAACCAAAAGAGGCCGCGTCAGCCAATGCGTGTGTGAATAGCACTTGTCGGTACACAGGAGGACAAAGAGGCCCAAACAAGGTCAGCCTCACTGCCAGTGACTGATTGGTGCACTAAGGTCATCCTGCAGATAAATCTGTACGAAACATTCCCGATCTGCAAGTCAGCCTCTGAATCCTGGATCATTTTCTCTTGCAAAGCTGATCCCGCAGTCGAAGAATGATGCACCACTTTAATATGAGCGCTGGTAATAAATCTGGATAAAAGCAGAACTTAGCTCCAGCTTAAATGTCTGTGTAGGTGAGTCAGAGCAGGATAAATGATTCACAAGCACTGGACTCTTCCTCCTGGGTCTCACTGTCCAGCTTCTGTCTGAAGAGGAGTTAAATCAGGCTCCTTCTGGTCTATCATGTTTCTGGTGATCGTGTTGCCCTTCTTTCTGTCCTGGTGAGGTGTGAAGCTACACAGGAGTAAAGGTCATTTCCCCCATTTGCTTCAAACACGATTTAAAATGCAGCTCGGACTATCACCGATTTCACCGTGGGGTGGCAGAGGGCATAACCGCATAACTTAGCAGCTGCTATGAACACAGAGCTCCCTGATGACTTCTGCATTTAGCACAGTGACACAGCTCAGTCATCTACACTCCAGCAACTTTGATTTTGGAGTTCAGCTCAATTTTCATGCTGTGATTAAAAACAGAAATAATTTTTTCAAATAATTTTTAATTATACGAGATGCAGACTTGGATGGACCTCATCTCACATGTGACATATTAATGATGTTCCTGCTTCTTTTCTGTCTACAGATCCTCTTCTGCACTCTCAACACACACAAGATAGACATGGATAAGCTGTTGGGGGGGCAGATCGGCCTCGAGGATTTTATCTTCGCCCACGTTAGAGGGTTAAAAAAAGAGGTAGAAGTCTATAAATCGGAAGATGCTCTGGGCCTCACAATCACAGACAACGGAGCCGGCTACGCTTTCATTAAGGTAAGAAGAAGGAGCAGAGCTCCTCACAGTGAATGCATCACAATCTACCTTTAATTTGCATTGATGTGGAGTTATGTAATGTGATTAGTTAATACAAGGCTAGAAGAACGTCATCTGTTTCCCCTACATATACAGTGTGTTTGTGCAGCTCATTTCACACTGCACAAGCTTTCTCAGTAAAATATTAAGCAGTGAAAAATAATTAAGTTTATCCTCTGCAAATATTATGTTTGCCGGGTACTTTGTGACAATAATAAATGATTAATATATTGAGGTGCTTCTTCAGTGAGTCTCTCGTCCGGCTTCACCATTTCGGACTGCAGCTGTTTGCTCTGTGCACAAGAACCAGATCTCCACCTGCTGCAGGGTCCGGTTTGAGTGAGACTCCAGCTCACAGTCGACCTCCAAAGCAGGTGGAGGACTACTGTTCCCAGCAGCAGTCCAAGATGGTGGAGTTGGAGCAGCTAATTAAGCTCAAGGACCGCTACAAGAGTAGTCACAGGAGGGGAAGTGCCAGGGCTAGCTGGTTAGCAGCTACTGAATTTTCAAAATAAGAGAAAGGAGCCTGGCATGTATGATCTTTCTCTGATGGATTTATTTGGAAAATCCAAATTTGGAAGGAGCTTTTCTCTACTAATAAAACTAGTCGTACTAATGCATGTAGGGTCGCCAACTTGTGGGATTGGGTCACACCTGACTGATTATAGCGTCGTCCTGTGTCTCAAAACGCAAAAAGAAGTGACAATGCCTTTATCCAGCTAATCCCAAATGACCACTCTGTCAAACACACCCAACCTTGTAAAAAGGCACCACAGTTTGGTCAGCAGCCTGACTAGGATTCTCAAATATAAATTTCTTCCCAGTAGCATGCTTGGACCAGTGTTATTTGGAATAATAACGGCAGACTGACGACGACCTGGTTGACAACCAGAAACCAGGATAGACGTATCTGCTTCCTCAGAAACTGATTCCAACCTGCCAGCATTACAGCAGGGCAGACTACCTGCACACACGATAGACCAGTACACACTAACCACTGATTGTATGGATTTGTTCTTTTGTTTTGTTTTTGTAACCTGCACTGGTGTATTTTCACTGTGTGATACCACGTGTACCAATACGTTGGCGGCTCTATGAACATTTATCTTGCTCATTATACTGTGAGCAAGATAAATGTTCAAAGAACGTGTGCATAAACCCTTAAATAAACATGTTGATTATTTTTGTAATGAACCTGTAAATCATCTTGGAACAGTTGATTTCCACAAAAAGAAAAAAAAAAAAACAGCACACGAACATGTGCAACCCAAACAGCAAGTATTATACTGAACAGTGATGATGACATACACGCTCTCAGCTTTACCCACTTAAATAACACACGCTCATAATATATAAAGTAAACAGTAAAGTTAAATAACCTGAGAGCTGCGTGTTCATGTCACATGGATGTAAGTGCTGACTGGCGCAGGTTCCTGCTTTGAGTCTCACTGTCCACATGCATGCTTCGTATTGTCGTCTACTCTCTTCCCACTACATGTCATGTCTTTTTTCACTCTTTGATTCAAATACATGTGAAGAAATAATCTTAAAATATAAATTATTGCTCAAAAGTTCAGGATCACCCAGAAAATTTCATGTTGCTAATATTTAAAAAAACAAAACAAAACATACTTTCACTCATCAAATGAGTTTCAAATAAGACGAGGAATGTAGTCAAGACATTGACTTTTGCTTAATGGTGATTTAGCTCATATCATTCTAACAAGCTGTGAGCAGAGTTGAGAACCGGGATGGGAATCCAATTCATAGAAGTGGATCCAAGTTGTCTGAGCTCTTGGAAACATATGCCTCCGAGCTAGCAATCCCTTTCACCAGTGCTGGCATGTTTTACTGACAAATGATGTCAAACTCAAATCAGTGGAGGTTTTTCACATCGAGGTCGTCTGCAAACCATCGTTTTTTTTCTCTGCTTCTATCCTGTGTTCACTTTTCTTATTGATTCTGAAAACCTGTGCAGACTTGACTAAAATAATTTGGACACAATCACCTGGCCTCTGCATTAAAGCCATTGGAGCTCCATTGGAGCCAGTTTCCTCCTACAACAGGGCAATGACACAAAGAACAGCTCCAGTCGAGCGGCATCCACAGTTTATGGTTTGCAAAGTTCACAGTGATAACCTTCCTTGTTAAAAAAAAATTCCCTTTTAGTACTAACCCCTCCAAATTATCATATTTTCCAGACTGAACTGACAGACCATTTAAGCACTCCTCCATCATAGTCTTTATTTACTCGGTTTTCACCTTCCTGTGTCCTTTGCCCACATGAACCATTCCTTAAAAACCAGCCAGCATGCTGGAGGCATCTCTTCCACCACTGGCGGTGACACTGATGTTTTGCAGGTACCATTTAATGAAGCTGCCAGCTGATTTATTTCTCAACCTATAGACTTGTGGATGTGCATGTCGTCTTGGTCAGTTTGGCCTCCCACTCCTGCTTCTATTCTGGTCGGAGTCAGTCGGTGCTGTACTGTGAGACCAGGAGTACATACAGAATAACATCGGTTCATTAGAACAAGAATACTCTGGGATAGATTGGTTTTTATTTGGTTCTGGGTGTGCATCAGAAATGACATCTTTATTTATTTTTACTGAGGTGTCAAAATTCATCATTAAGGGCACTAGGGAAAAGATTTATTAGGCATGACACGTTTTAATAAAATGGAAAATAAGGCTTATTAACCCTCTGAGGTTTAAGTCTTCATTGATAATGAACACTAACTGTAATCCAGTATTTATATTTTTTCCCAAAAAGTTGTTTTTCTGCAAAAAAAAAAAAAAAAAAAAAAAAAAAAAAAAATATATATATATATATATATATATATATATATATATATATATATATATATATATATATATATATATATATATATATATATATATATATATATATGCACACACACAAAAAATTAACGAGATGAAGAAAACGTAACATAAATATGCTAAATATATAAAAGTTGACTAAATGTTCTGTTAATGTGAAGCTAAGCGCATAAATAGCAACACATACATTTGAATCAGAGAGATCATATTTCGGTCTCTTGTATAATAATATCATAAAGTCTCGGCCTGCTCACATGTGCCATCATGTGATGCTGCAACAGCATTGCATCCTGATGACCTGACTGTGTTTAACACTACAGCCTGTGGGCCAGTGAGGTGATGCCGTTGTAAGTTGAGTGATCTTTAATTAAGTCGGATTTAACTTGCTGGACTTTTTCATTATTAATCTGTATGGAAATTGAATGATTTAAGCTTCTCTCGGTTTCTTATTTCACATCCTTAACGAGTTGTGATCTCTTGTGAGGATCACTTGTCTACCCCTGATGCTTGTTTTATAGCTCTGTGTGAAACGTATGGAGGGAAGAGGCTCTAAGAGTAGTTTTATGATTCTGATTCACCACCACCTGAACCCACAGCATGACCTCCTCTAAAAAAACCCTCAGACCCTGGTTATACTGACATTCAAGGATTATTCTGGATCTTACTCTTTTAATTAAAAATGGAAGAAAGTGACCTTTGTTGCTCTTCGGATTTCCACAGAAGTATGTATAATTTAAACATCCACAGGCTCACAAACAGCGGATAATACCGGTCTGATCCACATGCACTAGTGTTGCTTTCAAATAAAAAACCAAACCCTCAAACATCAGCTTTCCGTGTAGCTTTTATGCCATCCTGTAATTACATCACTTTTGTTTCCTTTTTTCTGTGCTCTCTGTATGTGGCAGCGTATCAAAGACGGCAGCGTTGCAGACAATGTGAAGGTGATCTGTGTTGGCGACCATATAGAGTGCATTAATGGGCAAAATATCGTCGGGACGCGGCACTACGAGGTCGCACGCATGCTTAAAGACCTGCCCAAAGACAAGCCGTTCACCCTGAAACTGGTCGAGCCCATGAAGGCTTTCGGTAAGTAAGAAGCAGCATCGACTCAGAAGCTTCAGCACATTAAACAACTGATACACATGGTAAAGAGACCGCGGGCCAACTTTGAGGAGTATACAAGTACACTTTCTCTCTTGGACAAGTTGTCATATGTGTTTGAGTTTAGGTTGTTTCAGTGTCATGTCACAATCCTGTCAAAACAAGGTGCGGCCTATGAAAGATCTCCTTTTACCTACGTTTTGACACCAGGCTCATGTCGCTGATAACTTCATAATGCAGTCACGTTTAAACACTGCAGCGTGGGCTCTGCATTCCTTTCAGGGAAATAAACAGTTTACAAAATCAAACCTGTTTTACCAGGTTTACAAGTTCAGAACAACACACACGCACACCGTGTCTTTTACTTAATATTGTCTTCTCTATTCACAGATATGCTTGAACCCCGGTCAAAGGGCGCCAAACCTGCCGGTGAAAATAAGATCGGCACAGGGAGGGGGACTCTGAGACTCCGCTCCAAAGGTCCGGCTACCGTAGAGGATGAGGTGCGTTTCTCTCGAGGAAATAAGTGTTTATTTTGAATTAATGTCCAAATCTGCATGAAACAAAGGCACTGTTGTCAGGTGTCCTTGTACAAGGGCTGGGTAGAGTAGTGAACGTAATACGGAGCTCGGGGATTAACGCTTTGAGTCGTGTGTTTGTGCTAGCCGACAGAATTTGAGGAGAAGGCCGTGAAGAAAGTCGATGACCTTCTGGAGAGCTACATGGGCATCAGAGACACTGAACTTGGTAAGGATTGTCTAATTTAAAGTTTTATTTTTCCCCCTACTACTACTACTCTGCTGGCCTGTCAAGAATAAAGGGTCATAAAAAAATAAATCCCCAAAATAAATGTTAAGCCGGGTATCATACTGCACCCACTGTTCGCCCTGGGTCTTTATCAGTTCATCAGTCTAAGGTCCTCATATTCTGCAAGATTATAGCAGGAAGCTGTGAAATTCCATCATACCTGTAGTTCCTTTGGGATTACAGGCCTCAATCTGATCAGCTGATGAAGGTTTTGTATTTCCAAGAGTGTAGTGCAAAGGACAATTTAAAGAAGACATACCAAAAAAAAACATCTATTTCACTTAAAAACATCAGCAAGAAAATTAGACTTGTTCTAAAGTATTAATATTTAAACAAACAAATAGTTAAAAGTTAATATCCAGCTGTGGCTGAAGTACTCAGGTTTCACTGTGTGTCCACTCTGACAGTTACTGCATGACACACAAACCCCAGAGACAAAAAACAAACAAACAACAAAACAAAGAAATTTATTGTGCTTGTTCGCCGGCTGAGGCTGAAGAAGCAGGAATGTGGGATTTAAACCGAGGCGACATTTTATTAGCAGATAGTAGAATGCATAGGGAATGCTGAGCCACCAAATCACACAGTAAGATGCTGTCCCAGATTCAGAACGTGCTGGAAAATCTTCTCACTCTCTTATTTATAAACTCCTGGACTCTTATTTACAACACTTCCCGGTACCAGATTTTTAAGAACATGCTAAGAAATATATTTCCCCTGAATGATGAGCTGGTGTTGATGTTTCTAAACAAGAAAATTCATAAATGGAGATTTGGGGTTCAACCAGTTCTCTGTTGCAGTTTTATAACTGCTGCTTTCATACAAATTTCAAGATGTCAGTCAGGCAGTTTGAATTCTTGATGGCAGAGTTGGGAACACATCTAGGGAAGCCGAATAATAATTACAGAGCATCAGCATAAATATTTGCACACGTTCGGTGTGTAAAGGCCTTAAATGCAATAGATGGATTTCATTTAAAAAAGGAAATAAAATATTTCCAGTTTGCGTAATGCCTGAATTCATCTTCTTAAGAGCTCTCGTAGAGGATTCTCAGTCTCGACGCTCATTTATCTCCTCCTCTCTCTCCAGCTGCTACGATGGTCGAGGTCGGACGCGACAAGAAAAACCCGGATGAATTCGCCATGGCGTTAGACGAGACCCTCGGAGACTTCGCCTTTCCCGACGAGTTCGTCTTTGATGTCTGGGGCGCCATAGGAGACGCCAGGGATGGAAGACTTTAAATTTGCAGCTGCCTCCTCCCTCGTCGCATATTCCACAAACACACACCCCAAAATCTTCATAATCTCCGAAGTCAACTGGACAAACTTTAAATAGCACCACCCAGGAGGGGGGGTGGATGCAGTGTCCCGCCCTCTCTTTGTTCTTAGGTGTAGCTTTGCTCTCTGCCAAGGCGTCTTTAAAAGTCAGGTTTAGCGCATCAGCACTTCTTTTGTGTAATTGTGTAACAATTACACAAAAGAAGTGGACCCACCTCCGGCCTGCTGACATTCCAGATGTTGTGTAAACCTCAGCGATAGAACAGCTGCAGTTTGAAGCTCACGATGCATTTAAGTGTCGTCCTGCAGGGGTCTGTTAAATGGTACATGCACAACCTTAAATTTTAGAGTTTGATCATGTTTTATAGTAGCTGTGTGATTTTTGAATGTTCAGATGTATTGCACAGCTTTTTATAGGCTTATTTTTATATGTGGAGGTGCTGCTGATTTTTACAGCAGCAGCATTGTGTACTTATCAGTCATAGTGATTGTAGCAATACTCCTCTCTCTCCAGAAACCTGTTAAATCGTTTAAATGATAGAAGTTGCCCTTACGACACATCTCGAGCAATACAGAGAGGACTTTTTACTTGGAACGCCTTTTGATGACGACACACATTCCTCATATTTCTTTTTCTCGTCTTCTGTTAGGTCTGTTCAGCGTTTCTTTCCCCCTGTAATTTATTTTATAATAGAAAAACCAGATGCTGTAAGACTTTCAAAGATGTGGCTCGACATGAAGGCCACGTCCAGATCAACTTCAGTCTGCAGTCTTAAATAAATGCACTTGTATTAATGTAACTGCACCGGCTGTCAAAGTGAATTTAAATACAGACTGATTACCGTCATATTCTGATGTTAACTATAAGGGATCACTTTTGTTGCATAGACAATAAAATTTTTACTGTTAATGTGACTGCTGTGTCATGAATGCATCTGGCTCCAGACTTGGTTGTGCATCTTCCTCTGAATATTTGCAGTTCATTGTAGCTGGTAATGTTTGAAAAGGCTTATTTGTATTTTGTAGGTTTTTTTTTAGTTTAGTTTCAGTTTTAGTCTTATTAGTTTAGATTTACAGGGTGTTTCTCAGGGGTAGGATTTGGGTAAAATCTGAATATTATGCTTCGTCACACAGGTAGTGTGGACAAATGTTATCAAGCTGAAAAAGGCTAAAACTTTAAGGACATTTCTCTTTTTTTTTTATATTTTAGTTTTCCACATTCAAAAACTTGTGTGGGTTAGTTTTAAGATTATTTAGTCACACCTAGTTCAGTTTATCCTTTTTTTTTTTTTTTTTAAACCAGGAGGCCGAAGCCTATCAAAGAGGAGTACAGCCTACCAAGTCCCTAGGCTATTCCTGCTCCCATTCACCTACAACCAATTTATAATCAATTAATCTAACTTGCATGCATTTGGATTGTGGTAGGAAACCACAGGGAGAGCATGCAAACTCCACCCAAGGGTGCTCCAGCTGATTCCTGTCCTGCTATGAGACTAGTTCCAGTTTTACTTAATACAATAATAAAACCTTGTGAGGCTCAGAGTGAAATGAGTCAAAGCGTTCAACCAAACAAACTTTATTTGCACACTTGGCCGTGTTCATGTATAAAATACATCAAGACACTTCACAAATGATCCCTTCCCTTAATTCAAGAGTTTAATGAGGCCCATAAAAAATGAAGAGTGGTGTCACTTTACAAGCAGCAAAACAGGAAAAACAAAAACTGTAATATAGATCATAGACTGTATAAAAGGTGGAGGCAGTTTCAGTGTCTGAAAAGTGACGCCAGAAGCACAAAGTACCTCATAACTGCTTTCTTTCTAATGATCATCAGGGGGCGATTCGAGTGGTTGCAAAAAGACCTCGGGTCCTATAGAAGTCTATGTGGAAAAGACCCTCTCCCTTGACTTTTTAAACGCTTCCTGATGAGCTGATGGTTTCAAAACCCAAAAGAAGGTGACAGCGAATAAGCTCATTGAGGCTTTAGAACAAGACTTCACTAACCAGAGCGTGGCGTCATGGTAGCTCCAGCCATCTTCCATACTGTCTATGGTTTGGATGAGTAAGTATACACAAACTGGCGGGAATAAATCAGTAATAAATCAGATGTTCAAAGCCCATGTCGTGCATGGTGAAAAGTTTCACAGACAGATAAGATACACCTACTGTAGAGGATCTCTGGAAGCACATCACTGGAGGCGTTTAAATACTTAATCGGAACTAAGGTGAAAAGTGTAGCTTCAATGCTCCTGGGTGAAAACTTTAAAGGTCTCTTTGTGTGTTTGAGAAATGAAACTTGTCTATGGCAGACGGAGCATCTTCCTAAAGTCTTGGCTTTTCAAAGGTGTGATGTTTCTAACTAACTGACAACAGATGGCAGTAAACGTGGCTAATTTGAGTTGGTTGTATCCTCTACAGACAGTAAGTACAGTATATGGCATTTAATTACATTAGGAGGAGGAGTAAAAGACAGAGAGAAATACTAAAGCACCGATTCCTATAATGGTTGGCTTCAGTCAGTGAGACAAACCCCACTGTGTGAAAAAGGATAAATATCCTAAGGGGTGGTTTGGAGGAACTTGAAAGCACAGGCTCAGGTAGAGGAAGTTTAGCCCTTACAGCCTGAAGCCCGTCGTAGCCTCCTCACAGCTCATCTCCAGTGTGACCTTGGTTGAAGGTGTCCCCTGTCAGCTTGTCCTGAGCCTCCTTCATACCGGATATAACTGAGTAGCAGAGAGGAAAGAAAGGCAGAAATAAATAAACATGAACTGCTGAAAGTTTGGAAGATATATCTGAAGTTTTGTTGTATTTGTACAGCAACAAGGCACAACCACAGTCGTCTTAAGGTGCTTTAAGATGAAGGTAAAGACCCTACAATATTATAGAAAGAGCCTTAATGATCCAGTAATGTATACCTAACTACATGGTGACAGGAGGGAAGAAGAACTCCTTTTTTAAAGGAAGAGATATTTCAGGTGATTTTACATCACATGATGGTTTAATCTTAAGTGGGCTGAACCAGTGCAACTCTGTCAGCGTGAAGAGGTCCAACTACACATTTACTCCCTGAGATGTCTTAATATGAGAAAAACTAGCTGCTGATTAATTTCTTACGTATTACTCAGTTACTTTGGTAACCATGGGGGAGGTTTTTAATCAGCAGGACAAGCTGTGAAACTTACACAAATACAGTTAAACATAAAATTTATACCCTACTTCACATTTTCTAAAGCCACCTTGTTGGGTTCATATTGGAGTCTTTGCCAGGCTGATTCTGGCCCCTGGGCCTTATGTTTGACACCCCTGCAATACAGGATAGATCCATGCTTTCTTGTTGTTTATGCCAAATTGTGACCAGACCATGGCAGTGTTGTGTAATCGAGACTCATCTGACCAGGCAACGTTTTTCCAGTCTTCTGTTGTCAGATTTTGGTGAGTGCATGCAAACTGTAGCATCAGTTTCCTGTTCCTAAATAACAGGAGTTTCACCCGGGTTGGTCTTCAGTTTCTTAAATATATCCAGTCTGGTACCAACGACCTGCCACCTTCGAAGTAAATGAAATCACCTTTTCACCTCATTCTGATGCTCAGTTGGAACTTCAGTAGGTTGTCCGTATGCTTAAATGTATTGGCTTACTGCTATGTGATTGGCTGATTAGAGATCTGTGTTAGCAAGCAGTTAAACAGGTGTACCTAAAAAAACGTGTTCAGTGTAGTCTGCAGTACAGTAAATCTCATCTCTCCTCTTCTGAAATTTGTTTTTTGTCCTGTTTTCTCTCTTTTCTACCCCTCAGTTCCAAACCAACCAGGGCATCTTCTCCCTGAGCCTGCTCTTCCTTTTAAAGGGGAGTTCTTCCTCCCCACCACCAAGTGTTTGCTCATAGAGGACAGTTTGTAGGATCTTATAATATAAAGCAACCTTAAATTGGCTGTGAAGTGAATTTAATATCCCACCAACAGAGAAATGATCATCTGAACTGTTACCGTGTTCTGCATTGCTGTAAAAGTACTTGTAGTTGGGGTTCCCATTTTTGTTGTTGATTTCAGGATGGACATGGCCGAGAGGATCTGTGAAGGAAATAAAGAGGGGAGAAAAAGAAATAGTTGAAACAAATAAAACAAAAACTGTGTTTTTCATTTAATCTAAGATGTTCTTGACGAATAATTCCTCATATGATATTCTGATGTTTATTTATGAAGCGGTGGGTTTTATTAGAAAAGTCTGGGTGGTGGTGCGGTGTGGTGTAGGGCCGGGCCGGGTAGCTCAAAGAGCAGTGATATTGAGCAGCACAGCTGTTGTAGCCATACATCTGTTAATCAGCTTCTCCTTTGATGTAGCAGCATGCTGAGACCTGCCATGCTGGGCAGTTCCCAGCACAGCGCACAGCTTTTTCTTAGTATAACGTGAGTCTGTGCGTGCAGGATAAACTAATAAAGACTGCTGGCTGTCTAAATCACCGGCTTTCAACATTTTGATGATCAAGGCACACTAAAAGGGAAAAAGACATTTTTTGCCATCCATACGTCAAAATTTCCCATCATTATGTCAAACTTTTGATGTAATTACTAAGAAAATAACTGAAAGTTCAAAACATAACTTGAAATTTGAGTTAAATTGACACTTTAAGTTGATAACTTGAAATTTATGGAGAGACATTTGCTTTAAAAGTGTTGCAAATGCATACCTTATGATCCACAAGCATAAAACTAAGATGTCCCAGTTTACACTGAGAAAGAATGCAACTTACGTCTGTGGATCTGTGCAAAGCTTTCAGTGTGAAAAATCCCAGGTGGGCCTGGGACATGATCTGTGCGTATCAGGCAATTGTGCACACGCATTTAAGGCTTTATAGTAAAAATGGTAGATGGCCTGTATTTGTATAGTGCTTTACTTAGTCCCTAAGGACCCCAAAGCGCTTAACACATTCAGTCATTCACCCATTCACACACACATTCACACACTGGTGATGGTAAGCTACATTGTAGCCACAGCCACCCTGGGGCGCACTGACAGAGGCGAGGCTGCTGGACACTGGTGCCACCGGGCCCTCTGACCACCACCAGTAGGCAACAGGTGAAGTGTCTTGCCCAAGAACACAATGACCTTGGGGCTCGAACCGGCAACCTTCCGATTACAAGACGAACTGCCAACTCTTGAGCCACGATCGGCCCAGCAAGTAAGCAAGGGATGTTGCCTGTACTTTTAGCCTTTGGATTCTTTGGATAGACGCATTTTTAAAAAAGTTTACGTGGATTGGAGTGTGCATTTGCGAGTCCTCAAAAGTTGCTCACGTTTGCAAATTTTAGTTCACGCTTCCTACCCATTTGTAACACTTTTGAGGCAAATTTCTCTCCATCTAAATTTTGACTTATGGATAGCAAAAATATTTTTGCAGTGGCTGAAACAAGCTTCCACACCTTTTACAGCCTGTCTGACCTACAACAGGGTCATGTCAACCTCTGGTTCAGATCTGATATATCTTCTCGGAAGGAATGTCTGGTCAAATTATTCTTTTTAGGGCAAATAAGTGCATAAAAAGTACAGACACAATTCATTCATAAACTTTTGAGTTTATGTGTAGAACTGCAGGAAGTTCAACCTGCCCATTAGGTCTTTTTTAAACATTTCCCAAAGAGAAGTGGATGAGACTTGTATGACAATATTGTTTAGAAACTTTTCGTTGTATTATTTATAACAATACTAACTTTGTCTTTAGTTCTAAAAACTTTCTGTTTTCTGATAATATAATGTAACCTGGACCAGAAAACTATTACTATTACCACTAACTGCACAAGGAGTCACTCCTCAAAGATGTTTACATCAAGGCTGATTACGCCCCCGCTTTCCTACCAAGGAAAAGAATCCGAGGAATGTATCCCCCATCTGGGCTGAAGGCTTCATCCTTTGGCTCCTCTTCATCCTGTTAAAATGAGCGATTAGTGGAAACAAATCCAAAAACAGCCAATGTGTCAATTCTGACTTGTAGCATGACGATAAAACAAGAAATAAAAGGGAACAAAAACTTGATAGTTTTACATCAATACACTGAAATAAACAGAAAATATAAGAAGCAGCTGCTTTAAGGTGCTTTCAATATATCCTCACCTCCAGGTTCACCATTACAAAGTTGTGTGCCAGTTCAGAGATCTCCTTGGATTCAGCAAACTTGGGCTTCAGTGCTGATTATAAAAACAACAACATAATAAAGAGGTTATTTTACACCACAATCAAATGCAAACCAACCAGAGCTTTTATATTTACAATGAAGAAGCTTAAATAATTAAAAGCCTCTGTTGTTCTTTAGTTTTAGAATTAAGACATTCCTTTAAGTACAAAAATAAAACTCAAATTTTCAGATCTGCTGAATTCTCATGTTACATTTCACTTGTTACTGAAAATAGTCACTTTTTCCAACATTTCCTGATTGCTTTGTTTGTCCCAATTTTCCACATTAGGCATCTGGCTGAGATCCAAAGACGGGCTTCCTGATTAACAACAACACTGTAGCCACGATTTGGATCATTTTAAAAAGCTGATAAAAACAGTTGATTCTGCTTTCAACAGAAATATTTTTCCATGAATATATTTTCTGTGACATTGAAATTGTTAAGCAATATCCTAAGTTAATTAAACAAATATAAAACTCAATTTCAGGCATTGTAGATCGATTTCATCTCCAACTTTTGTCATTCTTGGACTTTACAAGAGGGGCCTTGCATGACTCAGAATCATCCTTGTTTAGCTCCTTAGTTCATCTTCTGTCTGAAAGGAGCTGGTTTAGCTCATCTACCTTTAAGGCGACTTTCTTCTGATTGGCTGTTCATCATAAACAGACCCCAGGGTTTGAGCAGATGCACAGATTTAAATACCTGGGAGTCCACATACACAAACACCTGACATAAGCAACTAACATCACTGCGGTTTTAAAAAGGCCCAGCAGCATCTGTACAGCTTCAGGTGTTTAAGCATCTCTGCATTGCTACCTTACAGGTTTTCAGGAGCTTTCTGGCAGGCTGCTAAACCACTGGTAACATGCCCTGCACTAAAAAAGCAGCACTTTAGGGGCGTTTTAAAGTATCCATACAACAGCCTGTTCTCGCAGACAACACAACATGTTCATTTTTGTTCATGAGCCACAGATCTAAAGTTTAACATACTAAATTCTCAAATGTCCACATTTTAACACTTAATGAACCAGTCAATTACAAAAAAATGTGATATCTTAAGAGGTGTAAGCGTAATTTCAACACCTTGTCCTGGTTGTTCAACAAAGTGAAGCTACTATTATTACGTGTACATAAATTTACTGATCATAAAAGCTTCACGTGTACAGTATTTGATGACTCAGACAACTTGTCTAAATTTTAACCCTTTTATGTTTAAATGTTTTCTGTAAAAAAATATATATATACCGTATATTTAAGCAGGAAATATGCAACATTTCTGGCTTTGATTCTCTCTTCAAAGTAATGTCAATCGACTAAATTCAAAAATGTTCACCATGATTTTAATTACACCTAATGTGGCGTATTTTTACGTTATAGAAGAGATTTTTCGGTGGAACATTATTTTACCTTTGCAGGCTCCACACCAGCTCTTGTGGATGATGACCATGATCGGCAGCCCGCTGTTAATTTAAACACATTTAAAAGTGCATCAAAACCAAAATTAAACTCATGCTGTTCCAAACTGAAAACTCCTCACACTGCTCCATGTTTTTAAAGTCTGAAATTGCCACACATGAAAAACTACACCCGCTCGTTGACAACTTGTCAATCTGCTCCTCTAACCAGGACAAAAATAGATATATGCGTGGGGGGTTTTAACAGCTGCCTCGGGCTAATCTTTGCACAAAAGGCTCTTTGGCAGCATTTCAGGAAGTGTTTGTAATATTTTAGCTCACCTGGCTTCAGCTTCTTTCTTGGCATCTTCCAGCGTCCTCCAGTGGATGTGATCACCGAATCCTGCAGGCAGAGACAATCAATGAGCACACCCACACTGTGTATCTGGTATTGTGTTGCACACCAGGGTGTGTTTGCCCTAAATACTCAATCAATAGATAGGGGTATGAGGAAACTCTGGCAAATACTACTGAATGGCAAGTTATTTGATATTAGTCATATAAAAGTCGCTGGCTAGATAGTGCTATAGCAAACAGGGCTGAAACAAGGTACTTTATACAGCTACTTCACCAATAATAAAAGTAGTAGTAGCTTATTACTAGTAGTACTATTAATAAGCATGAAATACATTTTAGATAAACAAAAATAAAGTGGCAAATTTACTAAAGAAAAAACTATTAAAATTAAAATCTGGAAAATTTATGAGGAAAAAATGTAAGAAAAAAATGGGAAAACTGAGAATTAAAATGTGGCGAATTTATCAGAAATAAACCGGCAAAATCTGCAAGAAGAAAAAGCTGTTTGATAAAAAGACAAAAAAACATTTTATTTAACATCCTCTTTATTTTCTACTCTTTCTACTGCTACTTCTGAATAATTAAGATGGCAATCAACGGATTAATCATTTGTTTCAGTACTAAACTTTAATCGCATTCACTAGCTTGTTTCTTTTAACGCCCACTACTAATTACATTCATACTGTACAACTTTTTTTTCCAATCAAAATGAACAACATTCATGTAGGCATATTTTATTTAAGCATATATCTCATCTTCCTGTGTTCTTAGCGAAAAACATTTTAATTTGAGTGAGTATAATTATAAGTTAATACAGTAGTAATGAAGAAATCGTTAAACTAAAAGGAAAATTCAGGTCTGTAGAGGACTTAAAGCTATAAAACAACTCGGCTAAGCTGACCAGAAAAACTACAAATTATGTCTGCCCGACAGAAACACATGCTTACACCTGCTCAGTAAACCAGGACACGGATATTAGGTTTCAGGGTGAAAGACATCTGGCTCTGCTCTGCTCTGCCACTGATGACAATATCAATGAAGCTACACAAAGATCCTGCTTTAAATCAATCATTAACTCCAGATTTAGACTCACCTCTCCCGCTGGTGGCTTCCACAACCTCCTGGAAACACGATAAAGAGATTAAAAGCTGAAAAACTGAGAAAAGGCCGAAGTTCAGCAGAGAGGTTTGCATTTTGAGTGCTTTTCCTTGTCAAAATGCGGACGGGAACAGCTAATAGCAGTGACCGATAGTTAGCCAAGTGACCCGGATGTATAACAGCCGCGTTTCATAATAAAAGCTGTGCACAGGAAAACCTGGTTTTGTTTTGTTTTTTAATAAATATATGTTACAATTCTTCTTTCTTTCTTTCTTTCTTTCTTTCTTTCTTTCTTTCTTTCTTTCTTTCTTTAATAAAAGAAAATTTACAATTTTCTGTTTATTTGCCTAGATTATTTAGTTTTCCATGGTCCCTTTGAATGTTCACTTCAGTCAGAAGTTTAAATCTGCTTTTACAAATCGACGGGATTTGAACAGTTATTTTTCCAGAGTTGAATGATTGTACAACTTACATCTTTAATGACTATAGGAAATGAGAGTTGTTTGCACAATTTATTTTTGATTTCCTGTAGTCCACACAGGATCAAATGTTTACACACAGGCTAAAATATATTCATACACTCAATTAGATCTTTTAATAAGCAGAGCTCAAGGTTCTACAATGTCTTTTAACTTGACAAGGCCAAAAAGTGTTAACTTCTCCTTGGTGATCACAATTGACAACAACCGGTAATTTCTCAAAGGAGATCAGTAGAATTGTAGCTTTCCGTTGGGAAGGTGTCTTGGAGTCATTTTGAAACAACTGCAGATTTCAAGATCATAACTTTAATTACCTGTACACAACTACAAGTTTCCAGATGTATCACCACTTTTCCAAGGTCTGGAAGAAGACCCAAACTGTCACCTTTAGATCAGAGGAAACAGGTTAGGATGTTCAGAAACAACCCGGGCACAACCAAGGCTCAAGCCTGTCATGAATTAGAAACTGATGTGACACCAGTGTTACTGTCCACAGTGAAGTGAGTTTTACATCACCATGGTCTGAGAGGTGCTGCTTCAAAGTCAACACCTTCAGGCTCGACTAGTGTTTGCAGCCCTTCACATGGACAAACCAAATGGCTTCTGGAGAACAGTTGAGCTATTTGACCACAATGATGAAAAGTATGTTTGGAGTAGTAATGATGAGGCTTTTAAACCTAGGAACACTTTTCTCATTGGTCAAGCATGGTGGTGGTAGCATTACACTCTAGGACTCTTTTGCTGCCAGTGGTACTGGTACACTGCACAAAGTGGTTAGAATAATAAAGAAGGGAAGAGCACAATTGGGTGTTCGAAGAGACAATAATCCCAAATACAAATCAAAAATGGGTTAGGAATGGATAAAGCAGGCTAACATTAAGTTTCTAAAATGGCCTTCCCAAAACCCCAACTTCAACCTCTGTTGATAATTCGTGGACTATGCTTAATAGCCGGATCTGTGCCAGGAAACCAATTAAAACTTTACCAAATCTGCCAAAAAGATTGGTCAAATATCAGCGGTCGAGATGCAACTTTAACCAATCATTAATGGGATTTTGTTCATATATACCCTGTATGGGTTATAGAAAATCCAAAATAAACACAAACTTGTGCACACAGTTCTTGTTTATTTAAATTAATTAAAGGATTTTGTCCAGTCATACCAACCTGAATAAAGAAAAAATCGAAAGAAATCATGAAAAGCCCCAAATTACCATGACATTAATGTCCGTGACGAATGTATGTAAACTTCCCTAAAACTTTCATTTTTGTTATAATCATGTTGTGTTTGTGGGCGTGCACGTTTGTGCGCGCGTGTGTGTCCGCGTTTTACTATTGGCCAACGGTGATTCATTTTCCTTTTGGAGGGGCGGGTCATATGACATCACATCCACATAACCGCGTGCTCTTCGCTGCTTTGTCACAGAGTGAAGCTAGACAACGAAATTCTGATATGACACCGGAAAGTTGTGCCAAAATAAAAGTTTGAACTACATCGAAATATAGCAAATATACAATATATTTACATATGTCAGTTAATATAAGTTTAAATTTAACTTGAGATATTTTTAACATTTGCATTTATGTCCTTTTCACCTGGATAAAAGCTATATAACATCGTTTGACGGGCGTTATTTAAACCTTATAGTGAAAATCCCAACAGGAAATGTATGTAATTGCTGTTGACTTAACGATAGTTTAAGCTAAGCTGGGTGGTTAACGGCGAGACTAGTACAACTGACCGTCAGCAAATTCATTACCACAGGTAATTTGGGGGGTATTTCTCAGCAGACATCTGCGCTGGTTTGTTTCCATCGTTGGATTTGAGCTTAAATTTAGGTGTCGATACCAAAGCAGGTGCGTTCAGCTTGTTTCTTCTAGTTTGGTGCTAGCATTAGCTTAGCTGCTCAACTAGTTAGCAGCCTAACTAGCTACAGTTATCGTGGATGTAATTTAAAACGACAAAGCCCAGATATATCTCTTCATCACATTCAGTGTATAATGGTCAGCAGGTTGAGTGTAACGATTAGATTGTCAGTCAGCTCATTTCCAGTTTGTTATTTTGGGGGATTATTGTAGCTCATGCTGGGACTATTGTATTTCAGCAGCAGCATGCGGCGCTCCTCAGGCAGATGGTGGTATTAAGAGCTGAAAAAAACAAAAACTGTTTTTTTCCCCTCTTTGATAAGCATGGGAATAAAATCACGTTAAATGTGTGTTTTGTTTTTTACTTTCAAAACAGAACACTATGAATCAAGAGAAGCTCGCTAAACTTCAGGCTCAGGTCCGAATAGGTGGAAAGGTAAGAGTCTGCTGGATCTCTTCTTTTATTCTAATTATGGTAACTTAACAGATGTCACATTTTGGATTCATCTGTCATGGGTTCATTTTCCTGCTCATTTCAAGGTGTGATGGTATTCAGCTGAGGTCAGGTGTTTCCTCCTGACCTCAGCATTCCCTTTTTGGGGGAGGGCAGAGCTGTGCCCCTTCATCTGTGGCCTCTCTGGCTTTGTTCACATTTATTGTGAAGCCTTCAGTCACACACTAGGTGGCGTTATTTGTTTTTCTTGCTCTGAAATTCCTTTAACCTCACGTCGACATTCTCAACATTTTTTTTTTAAACTGGAGTGACCCTCAACAGACTCTTGTTTCTGTGTATCTATCACAATGAATTTGTGGTGCTGAAATATAGATGCATAATGTCTGGTTTAAATATTTGGGTGGGAGTAAAGCTCTTCCTTAAAATAAAAAACAAAAGGTTAGTGGACACTAGTTTAGCTCACTGGGTGGAGGAGGCAACCAATATCTCACATGGCTTAAGCACCTTTCTATGTTTTCTGTTCTTCAACCTATAGAAGCTTTCTGATAATTCAACCATCACAGAAGTTTGATTCGCTTCAATTGAGTAGTGTGGTTTGAACTTTTGGACTAACTTCCCTTTTTTGGGTGTAATATTTTGCTTACCAGTGCATCAATACTGACCATGTTTTGCTTAATATGGTCACATGGAAGGTCACATGACATACAGTAAGGTATGTCTTTTCTCTTGGTACTTAAAAAAAATCAGTTGTACTTGTCCAGTGGAGTGACCTGTGCTGTGACACTGTGAACATAAACAGGATTTCTTTACATTACACAGCTTGACAAAACCCCCAGTATCACCACCGTGGTTGGCAGCTTTCTTTCTTAATCCAGTTACATATAAGTAAAGAAAGCAGTGCTGCAGAAAATCATGTGAATTCATATATTTGTTTATGTTGTCACTTAGTACATTCTCAGTGCTACTGTTTGTTTCTCATGTGACATGGAATCTTCACATTACTCAGTGTGTCTCCCATATACCAATGAAGATGACGTGGTGTTTACCTTTGTTCCAAAGTGAAAACATTTCCTTTGATTTTGTTGCCTGTTGATAACTAGCCTTGAAATAGGCTTATGCTCTATTAGCTGTATTGCTGGCACTGTAAAACAGACTTGGTATAAAATGAACCAAGCATCAAAATGTGTTTTCTTTATCTCTAAATGAATTCAGGTACATTTCTGAGAGTGCACCAATTCTGCTTTAATTGTACTGCTCGGCTTCTTTCTGTGGGATAAATTTTCTTCTTCAGCAGTTTGAGTAACGTGCATAATCTCCTTCGGACTAGGTTATATGTTTAGCACCAGTCATGTAAAATAAGGGAACTCATTATGTCTGTCTTTATGGTACACCGCTCAGTAGGGCTGTTCAATATAACGATATATATCGGATGACGATATAAAAACATCTATAGTTTCATTTTACGCTATCATTTGTTTCGTGGTGTCGTAAAATAAACTGTTTACAGCAATATTTTTTCATCGTTTTGATGGTCACTGCAGTGGCTATATTAATTTCTTAAAGTTCTCTCTTTCTCTTATATTTAATATAATCACACTACTGACGGACAAGCACCTGTTTTTATGCATTGTCGTTAGCAACAACGTCAATGTTTATTTTCCACATAAACCTTTCACAATAAAGCTCAAGATCCTGTTAAGACTTTTCAAAATAAACTGAATCACGTGAAAGAGTGTGCGGAGTATTTACGGATGAGAAGCAAAAAAGAGCTGTTAGGTGCTAAAAAAATAAATCTTAGACTCAAACGTTAGAACAGGCTTTTCCCTGCAGCACACCGTGTAATAAATACTCACAAAGAAAACGGCGGCCGTTACAACTTATGTCTAAAAATGTATCGTTTCATGCTAAAAATGTATCGTTTCATGCATTGGTTAAAACACTCGACTCCAGTTACACGACGCCCAGCTGGAAACACTTCCCGCAAGTCGAGCTGCCCGAGATTCACAGAATTTACAGAAAATGTTACATTTTTGTGATTTATATCGTTATCGGGCGATAGATGTCTTACATCGGGATATGAGATTTATCGCACAGCCCTACCGCTCAGGTCTTCCTAACTGGACAGATGTTTAAATTTAAAGTGAAGTATGTTCCATACTTTCAGCCGCTCCCTTTAGTGATCACCATAGTAGATCACCTGCCTCCATCTCACCCTATCCCTAGCATCTTCTCTGTCATACCAACCCCCTGCATGTCTTCCTTCACTGCTTTCATGAATTCTTCACTGTGGTTTTGCTCTCTTCCTGCAGCCTGGCAGTGCCATCTTCAACATCCATTGTCCAATATATACACTACCCCTGTTCGGCACATATCCAAGCCATCTCAGCCTTGCCTCTCTAACTTGAGCTGTCCTTCTGATGTACTCATTTCTAATCCTGTCCATCCTGATCACTACCAGTGAGAATCTTAGCATTTTCAGCCCTTCCTTCTGTCCTTTTTGTCATTGCCACCACTGCTGCAGCATGACGCCACAGCATGTCGCCGCAACATGTTAATGAAAAGGTTTGGTTCTGGGTTTGCTTGTCTAACCAGTGACAAATACACAACAGTGGTTGTACACATGGCAGGTTCTTCAGTTTTCCTACTGTTTACACTCACAATGTTGGTGCATGTGGGAAGCCTAACTTCCAGCTGAAAATTCCAAGATTTCCAACTTTCCATTTCAAATGGAGCACTGTATTTTAGCTGTTTGTGGATGTACCGACGCTGCTCTGCAATTTTGACACTAAGTACTAGTGGCCAGTAGAGGCTCTCCATTTTCTATTAGTTAATCTGTTTTGTTTTGTTTTTTTCTATTTAAAATGATTGTAATGAATGAGCCAATCACAATCATTGTGGGTTGTGTAAATGCAGCTGCTTCTGGGGAAATTTGGGGTTCAAAATCTTTACCAAAGACACCGACCTTGAAAATTACCTGACTACTGCTCTGCCTCCTGAGCCACAGTATTTATAGATTAATGTAATTATCTTGAAGAATGCACTCTGAGATGGAAAGAATAAGCCACTCATTTATAATAATAATAAAAACAGGTCTTTTTCTGTGAGGGTAATTTTATGTCCGTGACAGGATGACGCGTGTGACCTTAACTATGTTTGACATTCTGGTTCACTCGGTTATCCATTTTTTCCCCTTCAGGGAACGGCCCGCAGGAAGAAAAAGGTTGTTCACAAAACGGCAACAGCTGACGACAAAAAGCTGCAGGGCTCTCTGAAGAAACTGGCAGTGAACAACATCGCAGGGATAGAAGAGGTGAGCCATCAAAGGGAAACTAATGCTACTGTCACTCTCTGTGTCTGTTCTATTTTGATTTGTTTCTTTCTGAGGATCCTGAATTTTTTATCATTATGTCATGCGGCATACGAAAGGATGAAAGATGGGGGGGGCGCCTAAGTGAAATGCAGTCATGTCATCTTCCAGTTTATTTTTAGGGAGCTTTCAGCAAATGGGCATACCATAAAGTGTCTGTGTTACATCAGAGCATAAACAAAAAAGGGACCTTTACCTGATGCACATTTGTTTTGTTTTCTTTTTTTGACTGAATATATATTTTGTCTTTACAGCATACTGTTTATATTAAGATAATTACAGCAGTTAGTTTTGTTGTTGTTTTTTTGCAGGGCCTGTACAGTGTGGTGATTTTGGGCTAGATGTATATATTTTTTTCGTTACTTTGGCATCAAGCATCAAATAATATAATATATTTTGTTTTCCATTGATGAGTTTGATTATGCTCAACCCAGCCCCTAGCTTAAATCTGTTTACCTTATATGTGGCTGTTTTAAATGTGCAAACTGTGGTGTTTAGTGCCTCAGGAAAAACATGATTCATAGACCAGTCTTAAATCCAACAGTCTCATACGTCTTTATTTTGGTTGAATCACATCACACACTTGCTCATTTGGAACCTGATACAGTCACATAGCATAATCTGTACAGTGGGTGTTTCTGGGACAGGCCCAACAAAAACTACTCAAAGGACATTAATGCATTTGTCACAGATTCTTGAAAACTGAAATGTCTTCTGTGTTTGTAGTACTTTATTTCCTCAGAGCATTAAGACGTATTTCTGTTTTTGGAATCCTCTTCCCACCAGAGTGTCTAATATACCTGGGCTGGTCTTAGTAAGCCTGACAGTGCAAAATCTTGTAGGATAAAGGCTCTAATCCAGACTGTGCGGTTTCCCTCTTTCTCTCAGGTGAATATGATAAAAGATGACGGGACGGTGATTCACTTCAACAACCCCAAAGTTCAGGCGTCTCTGTCTGCCAACACCTTCGCCATCACGGGCCACGGAGAGACCAAACAGCTGACAGAGATGCTGCCCGGCATCCTGAGCCAGCTGGGAGCCGACAGCCTCAGCAGCCTGCGCAAGCTGGCTGAGCAGTTCCCACGGCAATGTGAGCATGCACACACAAAAACACACGTTCCGTGTCACAATGTCAGAGTGCCCTCTGAGGTTGTCATGCGAATAATGGTCACGGTCACGTCAGACAGAGGTTGGTTTTTTTTGTCACACAAGAATTATTGTGGTGAGAGGAGAGACTATTGTTCAGGTCTCCCTGTTGGCAAACGCAGAGCTTAAATGACTTGGGCGTTTGCAGCTGGTCATGGCTGAACTTGCTTAAGACACTTGCTCTTACATTATTGTGCATTAATCCAGCAGTGTTTTGTTTAGAGTTACTGAGGATTAGACGTAACGTGACTGTGAGTCTGAAAGAATCAGAGCACTCAGGGAGTGATTGGTAGTTGGTAAGGGCAGGAACGCTTCCAGCACACGGTCTGAGCATCTAGATGATTCAGTCTGCAGGAGCTGGCCTTGTAGATGATGCACATGGAGATGAAAATAAACCCAGTGAAGCAAACATGGGAGACAGGACCATCTTTTTCACTTGGAAGCACAGCACAGCTAACCCTGTGCTGTGAATCTGTGCAGAGTCCAACACAGGAGCAGAAATAAAGGAAAATGTCACCGTGACGTCTTCTTAGGGGCTGTTCTGCAGCTTATGATAATGTTTTGTGGTCTTTTAGCACAGCTACTCTGATATTATGTTTGCAGCTCATCCTGCAAGTTGTGTGGCAGGTTCTGTGCCTCTCTCGTAGACTGTAAATAAAAGATGGCTGATGTAATTTGACACATTTCTTTTTGGACTCTGACTTTTAAACATCAGCATTAGTTAGCTTGAGTACAGCGTGATAGCTGTCACTTAGGTGTGTAACAGACTAAATATGAGAAATATGATAGTAAAATAAAACTGAAACACAAAGTTCCTGGATGACCTGTAGCAAACAAACATAATATTTCTCATAACTGTACTAAGGTGTTCCAAAAGGCACCACAATTCCATTTGGTGGGGGTGGTGATACACATCAGTCAGCACTACCACACCTCTAACTAAGCAATAACAAAAGTGAGTCACTATCTAGTTGTGATGAAGCGATCATTTATTTCTTCTTCGGAAAATTAGTCATTTTAACATCAGAGTCTATAACATTAGGGTTAATCATGATACTTCTAGCTTAATTTTACAGCCCTGGAGGTTGTTGTTTGGTTTTAATGGTGGGTTATATTTAGTCTGCAATAATTTCCCAGCAGAGCACCGCTTTGTACCAAGGGATCAGTGGATGTTAGCATTGTGGAAGTTGTAATGTGACCCTTAACATTTGATACATTTTTGTGTTTTCATTTTTTTTTAGCAATGGAAATGAAAGCAGTCAAGGAGGAAAACGCAGAAGAGGATGATGACGATGTCCCAGGTATTGATACAAATTATTATCCTTGAAGTAAACAAAGCTTCTTCCTCTGTAAAATCTCACTTTAGTTTTTTATATCTGGTTCTGATCTTGCTTGGGGCACATATAGTAGTTCATCAGTTATTTTGTGTGTTTAATCAGATAGTTTAAAGGTTCAGGGTATCAGGAATAATGGGGGGGGGGGTTCCCTTGAGGAGTAAATCACTGTCACTTTCAGCAGTTGTCTCTTGAATCTCTTTAACCGAACACTGTGCTCTGCTTTCAGAACAAAATCAGGTGATCTTTGTTGTTTTCTGTCTTGCAGATCTCGTGGAGAACTTTGACGAAGCCTCAAAGAATGAAGCAAACTGATTTTCCTTTTATTTTTATTTTTTTTGCCCCCTTGGTCAACCGTTTTCAGTTTTTAATTTTAATTTTTTTTAACCTCTCACAGCCTCACAAGGGGCACCTCCCTTTGTGGGGGAACGGTTGTTAAAGGTGCGGTGCATCATCTCCAGAGACGTGAACCATTTCGGGTTAGCCTGCAGCCGCAGCAGCACTACGACACACACACACACCTAAGTTCTGATTTCACTAGTCGGTGATATTGTGGACACAGTATCTGTAACTCTCAGCACCCAAAGGACTCGCAATAGTTTAGAAATAAACTTCTTATATGGTTAAATGTGGCTAGTATTTAAGAGATTATTAAATTGCAGTTAATGTGAATGAGTGATTCACTTAACATTATAGTGGTGATTATGAATTTAATAAAACATTTTTGGGCTATTAGAGTTTCTCTTCATTTACTTGACTGTTCAGATTTGTCAACCATATTTTGCTACCTATCCGCCTCGATGAGCAGCTGTAAAGTGGTCTGGTGAGGCCTTAATGTGTGAAATACTTGTTTTCATTAGTAACTGAGCTCTCATGTACTCCAGAAGTCCTAATGTCAAAGTGTAATAAATTATTGGGACAAACTCCTTCAGTCAAAGTAAAATTTTCTTTGTCGGGACACTGAGTCAGATGCTCTTTGGTTACAGTGTGTCCATGAGCTCTCGTGGAAACAGGGATAAGGAAGGGGGGCATCCAGAATCCTTTCTAGGAAAAACAATGTTGTCTTCAACACATTACTGTAATTCTATATAATTATTTAATATAGTTAAGCTTCTATAGGAAGAAAAAAAACGCTTAAGTTTTGAAGAAAAGAAATGGATCAACCTCGTAGTCTCACAGTGGTGTGATCCACCAACTTTCCCTAACATGTTTATTTTTGGAAAAGTTTTGGGTTGGGTTGAGTACTCGTTTTCACTCCAGTACAAGGAGTACAGGCAGGCTCTTCTGGCTTCCTCTGCAGCCGAAGAACATGTTGGGCAGCTATAACTGGAGCTGTTTTAATTCTCGAAATGCTGGGAAAGATGCTTTTAGTTCCCTCTTTAACAGAGAGTAGTAAAGGAAATAAGAGTGCTAACCCTTAAGTCATAGCCATAGCAATCTAATAGTTACTAAAACAACAATTGGAAAGTGACTCAGAAATGTAAATGTTAATGAGACATTTTTCCTATTATGCTACATTACATGGCCAAAACTGCTGAGCCCTTACAGATTACACCTACAGGAGCTGCTCAGCCATGAAGCTCCCGGTGTACAGTTTCTGTGCTGATGGTAATTTTGTGTGGTATGCCTCTTTGTGGCTGAGCAGCTGTGGATCCTAAACACTTTGCAGTAACACTACATGTAGTCCACCACTTGCACAGCACTTTGCTCTCAGTCTGCTGGCTTACTTGGAAGCACTTGTCACTGTTGCCAAGTCTATCCCACTACGATACACCAAATCTGCTTGCGCTTGTTTAAAAACTCATCCTATAACATCAAGACTTGAGCAGCAAAACCTGACACACAGGTTCTTATCTATATGGGATATTATGACATCATCATGTTACCTTGCTACCACCTAGCAATGGGTGAAAATGACCATTTTAGTATTCATGTGCCTACATCAACCTTATGAAAGAACTGTATAATTTTACTTTATATTTACAAAGGTTGAATTAAACATGATATATTATGGCACCATCACATTGCCTGGCAACCACCTAGCAGTCAGTGTAGCCTTTCCCTGTTAGGTGTCAAACCTAAGGCCCAGGTAACAGAATTGGCCCAGAAGACCAACTGGACAACTTCCATTCGCTTCCGCTTATCCTTTTCAGGGTCGTGGGAGCCTATCCCAGCTGTCATAGGGCGAGAGGCGGGGTACACCCTGGACAGGTCGCCAGTCTGTCGCAGGGCTAACACACAGGGACAGACAACCATTCGCACTCACATACACTCGCACATTCACACAATGGCAATTTGGATTTTCCAATTAACCTATCCCCTCAAGCTGCATGTCTTTGGACGGTGGGAGGAAGCCGGAGTACCCGGAGGGAACCCACGCAAACACGGGGAGAACATGCAAACTCCTCACAGAAAGACCCCGGCCTGATGTTGGAATTGAACTCAGGACCTTCTTGCTGTGCGGCAACAGTGCTAACCACCGTGCCACCGTGCTGCCCTGAAGGAAAATATGAAGGAAGGCATCAATTTTGTACTTTTAACTGTATTTTTATACATTTTACAGCTTTTCCTAATGAAACAAATCTCCCCATTCATACTGCACCAAAGTAAGTGATAGTGGTAGTGAAAGTAAGTGAAAGGCAAATAGAAACGTTCCTCCCCCCACTATGTACTATAGAAATTTTAGCAGTTACTAGTTCACAGTCCTACAACAGGATATTTTCTGTCATTTTTTGTTAACTGGAGTTAATAAAAACCTTAAATGTTGTAATTACATAACAGCATTGGCACTGAGCTACCAGAACTTGTTTCAGTAATTTTACACATTTATTTCTTGCTTGGTTTAATTTCTGTATTGTTTGTAATTGAATTACTTCTTTTCTTAAATGTAAGCCATATTTGGTCTCATTATGAGTAGGTTGTTGGAACTTTAAACAGCATTTCCATATCATATAAAGGAGGTTGAAAAAATATTATAATAATAACATTATATTGTAATAATATATCCAAATTTCTTAGATTTATAGTAAAATGCTGCAGTGAAGTCTATAATCTTTTAATGTTAGTATTACAGTACAGTGTAACAAAATACACAACATTTACTAGCATTACTACTTTGGATAACGTAAACAGCATTTCAGCTGTCTAAATATTATAAGAAATTAAACTCATGTTGATAATTTTTGACAAGTAGAATAATAAGAGGGGAAAAGTTAATAAAACTACTCTTCTGCATCATCAAAAACAGGTTGACTATCTAAAAATGGAAGAGGAAGTGAGCAATTGTACTCTGTCTCATTTAATTTCAGTTTTATCCTTCAGTTTTATTTAGTTGTATTATTTCTCCTATTATTATTATTATTATTATTATTATTATTATTATTATTATTATTATTACTACATTACAAACCAATAATAAAGTTATTAAGACTTTTATTAGTCTTTTATATCTGCTTGAGCACTTTACATTCTCTTTTGGTAGGTTTGCATCCATTACTATAGTCACTGTTTTTCACTTTCTCGATCAGTAATTACAGGAACTGTTTATATTGCTTTTAACACTGCGTTATTAAAACTGCAGCCGGGTCTGCGAGTACGGAGGGGTTAAAAGAGTTTGGGTGGTTTTACACATCACATCCCATTTCATTGATCACCTCTGACGGTGCTGCATCGTGCTGATCAATTCCTCCATGCCTGTCATCCTCTACGAGGGCTGGCAAGGTTATAGAGAGTGGGGATGAATGGGCCATTTTGGCTCTAGGGTGTCGTGAGCGGGATGGAGCCGAGGACCCTCCCCGGGGCTCAGCACCTCACCCTCCGCTCCGTTTGAGCCAAAATGTCCCTGCTGCTGCAGCGGTGGCGGCTGGACCACAGTGCAGGCTGGACGGAACTGAACGGTTGGAGGTTTGTCAAGTTTGACACTAAGGGTTGGTTCAACACCGGAAACTGCGTGATTGTTTGCGGGAAAGTAAGAGCTCAGAAATTAAACTTTAATAATAAGTGGGAATGGTATTAAATCATATGTTACATATACGTGATAAAAGGCTATAAAGTGCAGTCCTTTTAAGAACCTTTAATTGCTTAAGTAATTTCTAACTAAAAAAATAGTCTGTTCCTCCTTTACAAATATGTGTGGGTTTAGCCTAATATTATAGACTGTCAAATAGATTTGAACACAGCCAGACCTTTGACTATATTACTTTTAAATCTTCCTTATTTGAAAACTATTTTCTTCCTGTTTTATAAATAAGCAAATAGTCAAATCTCTCCCTAATATTTTAGGGTCTTTCCCTTACAACACCATGAGGTGACTGTGGTGTAGAAATAAAACTGAATTGAATCATATTAAAAAATGTGGATGTTTAGTATTTCTTTTCCTGTAAATTTGCTAGTTGTTCTTTTTTTCATTCATTATCTGTTGAATATATTCTTCTTCTTCTTATTTACTACTAACATGGACTGGCTTTTACTGAAAGACCCCTCCAAACATGTTTTAGGAATAAAAAAAGAAAAAAGAACTTTCCTGAAAGTTGTTTATCTAGTTATAAAATAATACAATAACAACTTACACGTAAAACGTACACACTTTGCTGTTACAGCATCAAAAAGATGGGTTGTTTTAATCGATATATTATTTGTTTTTCTTAAAGGTAAAGATAGTAATTATACTTTTGGTTGGTGTGTTTATTTTATAAAGCAGTTTGAAACAAAAAAAATAACTAAAGAAATGTAATGATGATGTCCAAATTAATTAGATCTGCATTCACAGTTTTTCTCTTGGCGTTATAATGTAACCTCTAAGGGAGATGCTTTGCGTCTTATTTTGAAAACCGGTAGTTTAGGATATCCATTTTGGCTGACTTATCGCTGCTCCTTCTTTTCCCCAGTATTAAACCTTGGGGGAGGGATCCTTGAGTGCTGCTGTCGCACAACTACGCTAGACTAGAAGCTTTACTTTCCGACTGTTTGAATCAGGCAGGCAGGCGGTGGTGGGTCTACGCGAGACGGATACTCAAAAATAGCTCTGAAAGACGATCAGGTATGGCGGATGCTAACGGAGGGGCTCCGCGGGACTTTACGTAAAGATGAGGATTCCTCCGGTGAGTAACTGGATTTGTTTTCGTGACATTTCACGGGTCTGCTGTTGCTCCAACGTTTACAAAACCGCCATTGCAACGCCAACTAGCGATGCAGCCCAAGTGAGCGTGGACGGCTGCGGTGCTATCTTTTTTGGCTTATTTGGTGGATAAACGGTGAGGAATATGGAGAAGGTGCCGTTACGGTAACACTATATCTTACGTCTATTACACAACGCGCTCTCCTTTACATTGCCAGCTGCGGATAGACAGCCAGTGAGGTTGATAGCAGTGCGACAGGAGGAAAATACTTTGGTGTGGGTGACTTAATGTGAGGAGGAAGGCTTTTATGGTTTCTATTAACCGTTATGACTGTCCGTTAGCAACGGAACCCACCGAGTCAGTGACGGCGTGAGTGTCCGCCAGAGCAGCAAGTCTCTCCCGTCACTCGGCGCACGACTGCCCGCTCAATCTTTAGGGCTTTCTCCAGTACAGCCAGCTGCTGTTAAGTGCTATTATTTGACGCCTAAAATCTCAGTTTTTGCCACACTGCTAAGACGAATGGGTCAGAATTGTTTTGGAAACTTAACTCGTGGCCTTTGTGAATTTGGTTTAATTCAGCTAGCTGGCCAGCTAATACAACTACCCAAGTTAACAAACAAATAGACAAACACTTCACCGCTGCTGTCGTGTAGCTGCACCAGTTTAACCCACCTTCTTTTAATGACACAGAGTAGCTTTCCATGTGTTTTCCCAGTCTACCTGAGAGTGATCTTCATCCAGCGAGGGTGTGTTTGGCCTGCAGGCACAGCCACAGTGCCACTTATGGTTGCATAATCCAAGCAAGTGGTCATCTATGCGCTCTCAAGGGTTGGTTTGGTGAGCTTTCCTGGTGCTACACCTTTTGTATTTGGTCTCTTTGCTTCTGTCCAGGTCTTGGATAGTCAAGAATTTCAAAATCAACTCGGAATATATTAAAAAAATGTGCAGTTCAGCTAGGATAACTTTTTTAAACGTTTTGATTAGGTAAGTTATGCTTCTCAGGTTGAACAGTGCTACTTATGATTTTATAAGCTAATCAAATGGTCGTCTACCTGCTCTGCACAAGTGCACATCTACAATAAAGACTAGGATCCTTTTTGAGTGATCTGTATCTTTTATCCTGGCAATTTCATTAAAAAAATGATATTATGCCTTATAAAATAAATTCCTTGCACTTTCTAATAGATTTTAATAATACAAGGGGTTTCCCTTTGGTGCTGGCTTGAACCTCTCTGGTGGGTGCTAGAAATTCAGGTTACCAAATAGTTGAAAACTAAATTTAAAAAGGGGTTATAATAACATTTAGACTGGATTTTGATTAATGCTCTGCTCTATGTCAAAGTCCTCTCTTATCTATCTGCTGATGATGAGCAGTTTAAACATGGTCTGGTGCAAAATATTTGCAACACAAGTCCCTTTCTTTACAGCTCCCTGAATTACTGACCTCTTATGTCAGTGAGTAGTCTCTTAAAGGGGACCCATTATGAATATCCTTTTTTTGCCACTGTTATGTGAGTGGATGTGCATATTACAAATGCTCAAAAATGGAAAAGGTGAAGTAATGAAATAATGTCAGTGTTGTATATACAAGAAACCACTGTCAGCGAAAAGCTCAGGCTTCACAATGCTCTGCATGCTCGGTTTCAGGTAGTTTTGTCTCTCTTTGATGCCAGCAGGAGCAGATATGCCTAATTTCGTCATCTCAGGCGCAAAGTGCTAGCTTTGAGAACAGAAGCTCCACCCACAGTCCGTCTGTTTGAAAGGGACAGCCAATTAGAAGAAGGTTGGCTTAAAAGAGGAAATAATACAGCTTGTCATTGAGTTGGTTTTGTATCTATGGTAGTTTAGTCCAAACAAACTTTATCAGGTTTCTTGCTGATGCGACTTTTGCATTTGCTGTCCAGACTTTAGTCCAGGCCTGGAGGTGCATTTATCCAGAAGTAGGCCTGTCCCAGGGGCACCTTGAATAGTCATCAGCAATGGCAAATTAAAAAATGAATTTGGGACCAAAGAAAAAGCCACATCACCACCACATATCTTAACGTATATTTATTAATAAAATGGTACTAGATGGTATTTGGCAATATTAATGTGAAATTATTTTTTTCCCATGAAGCATAAAGATATCCCACTTCATCTTCAGGTGGTTATAAATCCCAGTGAGGATGTGTGATTCAACTGATCCAACAGACGCCCGTGTAGAGACGGGCTCTCATGTGTGCAGAGACGTCCCAGATGTAGGTTACTGTATGCTTTCAGAAAGAATTACAAGTCTCCCCAATGGCAGACCAGCAGCCAGTCTCCCTGTGCTGATTTTTCTTTCTTTGTAGTGGTGGTTAAATGTAGATCAAACATGAGGGAGAAAGGAAGCTCGTAATAGCTTCTGACACGTTCTGTGAAGCAGAGTAGCTCTTTATAACAGGAGGACAGCTACTTTCCTCTTTCCTCCTGAAGGTAAATCTCAGGGGATTTAACTTTTTCAACCTCTCCTGTCAAAGAAATTATTTTATTTTTAAGCGAGCATGACCTTTCAGAGGATACAAACCTGTGGCATGTTTTCCTTTTATGTGTTTTTGCTTTTATCTATTTTGTCTTGAAGAGCAGGAAAAAAAAGCTTAAAGCAGTAGAAGGAGGAGGTAGGACAACTCCCAGTGTACTTCCAGCTTGGGCGTTAAGCATAGCACACATTACATAATAATGTGTCACTCAGTTTGGCGATCATGCTGGTAGAAAGTGATGTCAGTCTATTCTTAAAGAGAGGAAGCGATCACTTGAGGTTTCCTGTGTTCACCCTCAGTAGACAGCGTCTGGAACACGGCGGTGCTGGATGTGGAGCTAAAAACATTGTTTCTCAGGATGTGAGATCGTAGTCCTGGGAATTCTTATAGCATGAGAAATAATAGGAAATTCAACGCGTTTTTATTTTATTTATTTAATGATTTATAACATTTACATTTTTTTGTTTCTCCAAATCCAGAGTTGCCGGTTAATCTCACAGCTCCAGATAAATATCATTCTAACTCTTGATTCATCCATTGATTATTTTCATGATTACTTTTTAACAGTGTGAAAAGGGCAGCCTGTTTTCTTTAGTTTCTGTAAATTAAAAGTCTTGGCCAATCACCTATTGTTTGCCTAACCATAACTTTCAAAGGCAAGTAATAAAAATTACACTTCTTATTTAAAAATATAGTTGCAGATAATAATAAATAATAAATACATTCAGTGTTTTCTTTTTACAAAATGTTATGTCCTACTTGTTTGTGTCATGTACATGTTTGCTATGGAAAATTAATCCCTCCCTGAGGATGAATTTATGCTAATCTACTTATAATTTACTACTAATACTAATCTATAGTAATGTACTATACTGCTTAGAAGGAGCCTGAGTTTCAAGTGATCTTGAGCAATAATTCTCCTGTCTTTCTGAAGGTTTTTCAGAGTTTTTCTCTGAACATTGCCTGCTTTTTCACTCATTGTAGTCCAGTTCTTATATCTGACCGTTTTCAGAAGAATATTTTTGTTTGCTTGTTGGTTTGTTAAGCCACTTAACACTG
Organism: Aulonocara stuartgranti; assembly: GCF_965226115.1. Lineage (NCBI taxonomy): Eukaryota > Metazoa > Chordata > Actinopteri > Cichliformes > Cichlidae > Aulonocara > Aulonocara stuartgranti. The sequence continues at coordinate 10,586,947 of NC_138954.1, forward strand.
ACATTATTTATTCCAATGTAAAAAACACCCCTAACTCAAGAGGTGAAGCAGTGTTGTCTACACATAAGACAACTTGGCTAAGACCCAGTTTTAAATTCTATTTTTATGCAGCTTATGGGCAGCCTGTCACAAAGACACATAAGTTGTTCCATTTTCATTACTTAAATTTACAAAAAATACCCAAGAGAACACAGTTTGACTACACAAAATAGTATTTTTGACCAACAAGGTCTTTATGTCCTTAAGAAATGGGAAATCCAGCAAAGACCTGTCAGAAGACGTTAGAAATGCATCTGGCTCCTCAGTTGATCCATCTACTGCTCACTGAAGACTTCTGTAATGATCTCTGTGGACAGTATAGCAAATTAGACAGGAACTGGTCTGAAAATGGGTGAAATTATTCAGTGATGAATAAAAGTCAGATTTGGTGTTTTTGGTTCAAATCTTTGTCGGTGTGTACAAAGGAGTTGGGAAGAGAATTAGAACAACAAGTGTCTACAGAGTTATCTGTAAAGCACTGCAGAGGCTCTGTGGTGGATTGGGGCTGTATTTCTGCCAATGGTGTTGGAGATTTTGTCAAAGTTCAAGAAATTACAAATGTAAAAAAGTAACATCAGATTTTGATCCTCTATGCAAGATCATCTTTAAAACAGCTTCATTTTCAGGATGACGATGATCCCAAACACACTGCTTATGCAATAAAAGAATAGCTGGATAGAAAAACACACAATGGAACATTATCTTGTCATGGATTGGCCTTCCTAGAGAACAGAAGCACTGAAGCAGTGAGGGATCATCTTGATAGAGAACAGAACAAACAGCAGCCAGCATGCAAAGAAAGAGCTTTGGATGTCCTTCAAGAAGCCTGGAGAACTATTCCTGAAGACCACTTGAATAAATTACAAGAGAGCTTAGATTTTAAAGTTTTAAAAGAGACATTAATGTTAATTCCTAACTCTGTGTTTTTATTCTTGGACAGTAAAAATGTCTGTCAGACATTCCAATTTGTTTTTTCTAATTTAAATGTTTCATTTTGTCAGAACAACATTCCAATACCAAAAAATAAGCAAAGTTTTGGGTTTTTTTTGTATCTACATATGTACTGAAAAATTATGTCAGTATAAGACTATAATATCTTTCTTTCTGCGATGGACAAAAGGAGACAGATTTTCAATGCGAGTTATTAAATGGCCACAAATACTAGGAAAATGCACAGACTTATGTTAAGTAAGTTAATGCACACTATTTGCAGACTGATTGTGCTTATGTATGCAGTTACACCCCCCCCCCCCCCCCCCCAAAAAAAAAAGGTCAAATTTTGAACCAAGAAATAGAAAGTTTGTGCATAATTGAATGCAATTAGGACTGTAGTTTATGATTGATGATTAATATACTCTGCCTTAAACCAGTGGGAGCTGGCAAGGGCTTCATATTCAGCCAAGAAAATGATAAGGAAGAAAGAAGTTATTTAATTTTTTTTTCATTTTCTTTTGCTTATAAAGACAATTTTGTGTTTAAATCATTTACATCAATTTGCGATACTGGTCTGTGTACGCATGAATGCAGCCATCAGCGATGGCTTCTAACCGGGTTACCGTTTGCCGTCAAACTCCCTTAAATACTTAATGAGCTGTGACCAAGTCTGAACACTTAGAAACATTTATGGAGGACATTTATTTTTAATTTCACCAGGAAATCTTGGGTCATTCTCAGGGTTCAGATGGCAAAAACACCAATTTTACTCTTGAGTAACTTTTGGCTTACAGGCACAGACTTTTTTTTTTTTTTAACAGACTTGTAAGGGAAACGCGTGTGGAAATGATAACTTTAATAATGAGCAACTAATATTTAAGGAGCCCATGCCAATGAGTGACCTAAATCCTGTTGGACTTAAATGCTGTTAGTAATGGGTTCATGGTCTTTTAATTGGTGTGACATGTGAAGTGCACGTCATACCAATTAAAGGGCCTGCTCATAAAATGTGGAGAGTAGAGGACATTTATGTGCACACATTCAGGAAATAGCCACAAATGTAACACAAAATTGTTAGAAATATACTTGTAGTAACCCATGAAATATTGAAATAGTCCAAAGCTTGTGTATAACCAAAACATAAATGTCTGATTACACTAATGATTGTAGAGGATATCCACCTCATTGGCGAGGAAGCGAATGCTGCTCCCTCTCAGGAAATAACAACAGGATACAGGAGTCGTTGTTCTGATTGCGTGGACCTAATGAACTGTTTAGCATTCTGGTATGTCCGAGCTTCCTCGCTGTTTATGCCCTTGTCTTATTTAATTTGGCTGCCGTGCCAGGCAGGTCCAGTCGGGTATGGTTTATCATGTTAGTAGCCTGATGGGCCACTTCAATATTAGCATGTCTGGCTGACACTGGAGCGTGACTGTTGGAGTGAGCCTGGAGATCAGCTGCTGGTTGCTCGATTTAAAAATAGTTCCTTGTTGTGTTTGGTACGTGTGCTCGTATTGAGCTTAACCAAAGTTTCAGTTAGGGCTGGGCAGTTAATTCGACTTTTAATCTCAACTGATTTTGATGACCAGCAGTTATGAAAATGAAATAAATTGGAAGGAACGGTTACTGATTTGCATTCATGATCAATACAAAGCTGTAGTTCTTTTCCAATTAATTAAAGCTCACACCTTTCCTTTACACTTGTGCGCTTCCACCCCTCTAAAGGTTTAGATTCATTTGCTCTTTAGTTCAGTTCTAACAAAGATGACTCAAAGAGAGCCCTAAGTTAGTAACATTGATCTAGAAAATTCTCTCACTTTCAGTTGAATATGAAGGATTATTAATGGTTGCCGTCATGAAATATCACACAGTTCTTACATTTTTGGTGGGGTGTGCCAGTTGACCGTTTCCCTGTGGCTGCTGTTCACTGCCAACACTGCCTCCCGTCGCCTCAGTCTGCACTGCCGGCCTCAGACATCCTGCGGTAAAGACAGATCAGTGGTTACCCTTGAGTGATAGGCTGTTTAGGTAATAATTAAAATGATTATTCTATTTCAAATGAAATAAAATCTGTTTAAAAAGAAAACTGATTGATTGAATAAACATGTTAAATAATTAAGATTATGATACAAACCATTATTGTGCTGCCCTGCCTCCAGTCCGCTGTAAGCAATCCGTTTCAAACAGGCTCTTAAGATCTATCTATAACAGGGGTGGGCAACTCCAGGCCTCGAGGGCCGGTGTCCTGCAGTTTTTAGATATCACTCTGGGTCAATGCACCTGAATCACATGATGAGTTCATTCATTACCTCTGGAGAACTTCAAGACATGGTGAGGAGGTCATTTAGTCATTTAAATCAGCTGTGTTGGATCTAAAACCTGCAGGACACCAGCCCTTGAGGCCTGGAGTTGCCCACCCCTGGTATACAAGCAGGAAAGCTCCACCCACCTGCAGTTCAAATCTTTTGTTTACAAGGGGCAGCCAATCAGAGGAAACCTGTCTTAAAGGTAGTGAGAATGGAGCTAAAAGTGTTTGGATTGGGTTTTTTTGGTTTTGGACTTTTGTTCGGACAAAACAAGACATTTAAAAATGAACAGCACGCTGTTTAAATGAGAGAGTAAATAACATTTAAATATATTGTGTATCGAGTTTATTATTGAGGTTTATTCCAGAATAGATTAGTTTTACATTTCATGCCAGTCTGTCAAGTTATTGATGAGGCACTGATTTTAAAACCACAGATGTGCATTAGCCAAAGAAAATTTAAACACAGTGTTGTGGCCTCTCTATCAAATAAATCATTAGTGTATTGTTCACAGAGGGGTTATAATAATTATCAGCTGAGCTGTTCTATCATGCACAATCTCGATATTCTTGCTTTACTGTAGGCGGCATCACACGTTTTCTTCTTTGATGGTTTTTGATGAGTTGCAGCATGTTTGTACACAACATGTTCTTAAGAATTTGTTACTGCAGGACTGTTTTCCTCTCTGACTGACACAATTTCATGCACATATGCCTCCTCTGAAGCATCTTTCTGAGTTTACATGTCTAAAAATATGACTTGTTCATGCACTTTGACTAAAGATGCATTATTCAACGCCTCTGCAGAGTAATTAAATCTTAATCAGGGATGGGCTCCTGTCCTTATGGAGGCGTGTCTGTGTGAGTGTGTATGTGTTTACGACAGCTCCACTGGATGCTTTTATAGTGTAAGACGGTTTTAGAAGTCTTTCATTAGGAGGGAAACTTCTCACTTGGGGAAAACGATGCAGAGGTTGGCTGAGGTTAAGACTTGGTGCTTAGATGTTTCTTCAGTTCAGCGGTCAGAGCAGGAGGTATGAAGATAATTTGCTCTCCAAAGCGAATCACCTCACATGCTTTAGTTGTAATTTTTCCTTTTAAACTTCACTTTTTTTTTGTTCTTTGTCTTGCTGATGCTACTTTAGTGTCCAGCAAGATCCTCCAGCTATAGACTTTATATAAAAGATGGTGGATTATAGCGCCTGTGTCTGGTGCCTTGCATCTGCATTCTTTCTAGTAGCCAACAGGAGGTTGACTCCTTTATTTGAAGTCTGGTTGTATAAAATTTTTGACACCCCTCAACTTTGACCTCTGTCAACTTTGCTGATGTCTTATTTCATACAGAATGGTGTTCTCTTTGTAAATTACAGCGCTCAATGGAAGGACAATACAGCAGAGTGTCCTTTAAGGTTGACCTACCTTGTGATTGACAAGCTCACATGCAATACCAAAACTTCCACTATACTGGTGAACACGCACAACTCCAAGTGCTGTCACATTTGCGATATCGATAATTACAGTAAGTACTGGTTTTGGTGACATGCCTACTTAAATCATGCCTTAAATCAAACAATCAGTAAAAACATGGCACTTTTGTCTGACTAAAGTAAACAACCTCTTCACTGTGGATGTGTCCATTTCTTTTATACAGTCAATGTCTCTAGCTTTTTTTTGTTTTGCTCATTTTTGATTCAGTTATTTGAAAAACTAGTCAATATGACTTACATTAAAGAAATGCGTAATAAAAATGATTCTCAAAAAAGAAGTTGTTGAGATTATGCAGATAACAGTTTATTGACTCTCAGTATTTCTTAGGGTCTAGCAAAATTCAGTAACATATAGTAGTAGTAATAGTATGAAAATGAAATATCTAACTCTTGTTTAATCTTCTTTTTAAATCAGACAATTCCCAAACCAGTAAATAAAGCCATCGGCTATGAATTGCATGCTGTTATAATCAGTGTTGATCAAAGTCCTGCAGGCTGTTAAATTTTGTAAAAACTCAAGCACCATGTAGTACAACCTAATATTTCAGTTTGTTCACTTTTTATTCAATATTTTAACTTGCGTGGCGCTTTTCCCACAAGTATAAAATCATTTAAGTTACCTGAACGCATCATTTTCCATCAGATCAAAGAGACTTTGAGCTATTTGCCCATTTTTAACCTCTTGACTTGAAAAGGGTCCAGAGTGGATTGTTTGTATACCATTAGCTCAGAGTAACATTCGCTTTCAGGAGCTTTGTATTCCAAAGTAAAGTCCCTAAAATGTTAGAAAGTAAGCCCCCGATACTCAGTCGACTCAGCTGCACAAAAGGCATGGAATGAAGCCCTGTTCCTCTTTCTGTCAGGAAAGCTCTGGACTCGATCATGTATTAGCTTTTTGTTTGTTTTTTTTTTGTTTTTTTTGGGGGGGGGGGTTCATTTTCAAGAATTTTGGCATATGAGTTTAGAGAAAATTTTCACCGCCCTGCACCTGTGGAGTGTTTTTAAGCATGCAGTGCACAAGTTGATTGAATCATTCATCGTGTTTTAAATGTCAGTCTGACAACTTGTATTGTTCGGTTTGTTTTTACTGGCTGTGAATATTTCAGTTTTTCACCACTTTCTCAGAAAAGTAATGGAAAGCACCTCTGGTGAGCTCCAGCAGCACTACCTCAGTTTACTCCTGTTTGTAGCCGTGATAACCTCCGTCAGCCCTGTTCTTCTGAAATGGTACAATCCCACATCCATATTCCATGTTTACGCTCCTGTCCGGTGCCTTTACGGTTTTGTGCTGACGTCATGCCCCCACTTGCATCTTAAACTAAGCGGGAAATATGTTGACTCTGCTCATTTCTGCGAGGCCTTGGCCCTGTGGAATATTTGGTCTCTGGTGTAATCCGTGGTTTCGTTTGTCCTTATGAGGATGACCCTGAAGTTTAACCTGGCTGTTACTCATTTGCAGCCGCACCACATTACATCCTCGCTCCAAGGTCTCCTCGTCAGCAAGGACACATGGGGCAGGTTTACTGTACAGGCTTCAGCTGCTGTCCATTCATAGCTCTGATTACCCTGTCAGGCTTTGATGGGCAATGCGTATAATAATGTGCAGCATAGCATACATGGTGATCGGCCGTTGCTGGGTATTGTTTATTAGCTTTAGTCTAAGAGAGTAGCAGCATGAATGTGAACACTAAGCTGTCTGATGTGTAGCTTCCCTTTTTATGAGCATAATAAAGTATCCGCTTGTTAACTAATCGACCCCTTTTCAGGGTCCAACTGTTTCCTGCGTTGGATGAGGCTTTCATTTAAAAAAAGAATTAAGAGCTGCACTGACTTTTTTTCCTCCAAAATATTCAGTTGTTATTTTTGGCCTCTCCAGCTTGTTATTAGTACTGTCTATTACCCCTTGGAGCTATGTTTTTAAGAAGACATGATGTACTCTACAGCCCATAGGCTCAAATATTTAATCTTGTCAACTTGGGTAAGATTTCAGTGTGGACGTTAACTTAAATCAGCAATACAGCCAATGAATCCACCACCAGCTGGGTCCCATCTTTGTGAGAATTTGCCATAGTTAGAAATGTGAGCAAGATTGGTAGTCTGCGTGCTAGCCCTGCGATAGATTGTAAACCTGTACGCCAGCTCTTGACCCCATGACAGGGTTAAGAAACAGATGGATCTGGCTTGTTAACAGAGTGCAGCTTGGAAACAAGCTCCATTTTCACTTATTTGCCCAAACTTTGTCACACAGATTCCTGTCTCAAGACCAAAACACCGGTTACCCTTAAGTAACACGGTGTCTTTGCATCACTTGGTTCCCTGTCACTCTGTTTTTTGGAGCTGCCTGAGCCACAGGCTCATTTCAAGTGGAGCACAGAAGCATTGCAGCCAGAGATGAATTAAAACGAGTCTCTCTCTTTCTCCTTTTAATATCCTGCATTGGACTTTATTGCTTTTAAATATAGTGACAGACCTTTTCACAAGTACTAGACTATTAGCTAGCATTGCCCAGTACACCTTGATCAGTGTGCAATTTTGTAAATGTGTTGTTATTAGCTCCTTTTTTAAAAATGTTTAATGCAAACTGTGAGTGTGACGCCACAGTTCTCCAAGCACATGTTTACAGGGGAAAAACACGAGAAGTGTAACCTCAGCCCTAACCTTACTCGCTGTATAATAGTTAGACAGCATCTTTTTTTTTTTTGGCACATGAGTTGATAAGCAGCACTTTACTGAATAGTGTTTCCTCTCCTTATCTCAGGTGTGGGCGCTGGGCGCTTGCCAGACTGGGTGAGCTGAGAACTAAGACTGAAACCTGTTGAGAGAAAGGGGGGAAAAAAATATCACCTGGGACTGCTGAGGAGGACCTCTGTGCAGGTGAGGACTGACAGATGTGATGAAGATGAAGTGTTTATACAGGCTTTACTTTTCAAATGGATTTTAGGGTTTGTGATTCACAACATGTGACAGTGCAAAGCAGGTGTAAAACATGACCGATATACATTTGCATGCTTTTTTATGATTTCAGCTTAATAAGTGTAAACTGTTAGAGTAGCAGTGCAGAGAATATGAAAAAGTCCCATTAAAACAATTAAATAAAATCATAAACAAAGAAGATAAAATGCAAAATAAACCCCAACTACCTGTTTTTTTTTTTTTAATTTTATTTTTCTGCTATCATTCAAAACATTTCCCAGGCTTGTCACTTTAAAGCAGAACTCCAGTGTTACCAAGTAATATTACAACAGGCACAAGCTGTGTTTTTTGTTTTTTTTTGTTTTTGTTTTTAAATTTACCTGCACACCTAACCTGCTTAGGTATGCAGCATGAGTTACCATGGCAATGCAAAGTGAACCACCTTTGTAATACTAAAAAGCAAAGATTAAACCTGAAGATACTTCACTAAAGCCCCAAATCCTGCTTCAAAGTACAGGCCTGTGGCTTTAAATGAACAAAATATTTTGTCTGCATGACTCGCATGTTAAACGCGTTACTCTCTGGGTTAGACTCACAGCGTTTGTAACACTGAAAGCTTCATTTTGCATTATTAACAAGCTATGAGCAAATTAGAGAGTATTTCCTTGCTCTGAAGATCCTCAGATCTAAAAGACTCGGCATCCTTTCTAAAGTTGACACCTGCAACACGTTTTTTGCTAAAGTCTACCTCTATGCCCTCACCTCTCGGCACTTTTGGTACTCCAGAGTTGAAGTTTTCTGTCACAGATATCTGCAGAACAAACACTGCATGCTGCATCTGCATCTCACAGAGCTTGAAATGTGTTTACTGTGCAATATTAAAAACGCACAGTAATCAAACATGGTTTTAATGACGCAAACCTTTGGCAAACTGCAGCATTGTCACTGTGGAAACCACCTACCGTTCTTCCTGACTAATTGATGTCCAGAGTTTGGCAGTTTAAAAAAAAAAAAAGCAGACAAATGGTTGTCAGATTTATTAATTTTGAAAATAAGCTTAAGTCTTAATGTAGCAACACTGATAGGACGGGCCTGCTCTCTTTAAAAATGAGGAGAATAGACACAAGGGACATTGAAACACCTTTCCTTACATTGAAGTCAGTTTGGCTACTTCATATCCTGACTGTCAGCTTCAGTTGGGAAATTTGCTAATCAGAAAGATTTAGACCATGCCCACATGTCTCTGTCATTATCCCTGTGACCTCAGAGTAATCATTAAAGAGAGAACTGCTTGGGAAGGAAATGAGGAGAGAGAAAAGGGAGTTGGAGAGGCTGTTTTTCCTCAGTCAAATGATATTGGAGTGAGGAGAGGATATAGAAAGGAGATATGATTCTGGCCGTGCGAGGCATTTACATACGGTATGGAAATGTGACAGACTCTGGCGTTGAGGACACATTTGCTGCTGCTCTTAGGTTCACACGGCCGTCAGCAGGGTGGAGCTTCCTGACCCATGGAGAATTACTTCCAGGCCGAGGCCTTCAACCTGGACAAGGTGCTGGACGAGTTCGAGCAGAACGAAGGTGAGCTTTAATAGATGCAGACAGCAGACGAGGACAAGCGGTGAGTCATTGCGGACGAGGAAAGGCGAACAGAAAAGGAAAAGCTGCTGTCAGCGTGCCATTGCACAACCTCTGAGAGTAAATCATCAAGGTGTCAGAAAATCAGCCACCGCCCATTAAGTCTGAGTAACATTCACAGGTGGGGATTGAGGGCGGGCCACGAGGGGATAGGATTAATTGAATTTCCCATTTCCCTTAGGCTTTGAGACATCGTGTAACTGGTGCAAGACAGGAGGGTTGGCTGTTTTCATCACACTTAATGATCCCAAAAGTGTGTCGGAGCCTTTTTGGAGACTCTGTGATTTCACAGTTTATTTATGGTAATTGTGAAGTAAACACTGCATTACTGAGCTGTGTATCTGCATTCTCTCAGCATTCCAGCACAAATGCCTGTTATAGGGAAAAAAAAGGATGGCTCTTCTTCTAAATTTGTCTTCTAAAGTCCTGCAGATCCATGGGCACAAAGTAGAGTTTAATGTTACTGTGAACTTGGTGTGTATTTTGTCTGTGTGTGGTTATCTTTGACCTCTGTCAGAGATCCAGCTTGGCAGATTAAGTGTGTGTGTGTGTGTGTGTGCTGCACACTGAAACAGCTTAGCATGAACTGCAGCGGATGGAGGCGAGGGCCGACTGTGTGAGGAAGTCGGTTTAAAGAAATATTTTAAGAATTTCTACTTGTATTACACAGCAGTTATATGTCGGCTTGACTGATGGCTCCCAGGGGCGAGCGAGCCATTTTGGCCCACTTTCTCAGAATTTCCCAGTCCATCCACACACTAATTTCCCACTCCATGCCAACCTCATTTCTCAGTTCATCCCCTGCTTTGTTCCTGCCATTTATAGCTTTTTCGATCACCTGGAAGTGTGTATCTTTGTATCAGTTCTCTGTGGCTGTTCTTGTGAGGCTGTTCAAGGGTTCATGATCTCCTAACCACTTCCTCGTATTTCACATTTCATGTGTTAAGCAGAAAATTGGAAGCTGTTTGGAAAGTGTAGATAAATGGTTGTGTCCGGCAAATGCAAAGTGGAATAGGGGACTACATCAAGACAAATATTAATTTATGTCTTTATAGATATTAAATGGTGCAGACTTCATAAGACCAAGCATGAGCACCAATTTTTCTGACATGAGGATGACAATACCAGTTTATACATTAATATTTTGGTTGATTTCGTAAAAAAAAAAAAAATAGTTGTAGATATAATTTGTGAGTACATTAAAATACGTTCAAAGAGCTTCTGCTGAGATCCATACAGTCTTTCATTTTCCTTTTTTCTTTTTTCTCTGCAGATGAGACGGACACTCCCATTCTTTCAGATGCTAAGTGGACCCAGATCCTGGCCCCACCAACCCACATGCTCTCTTTGAACCCTGCGCTGGCTCACGCAGACCTCAGCCCCCGGGAGAGTCCCCTGTCATTTAAGACCCTCCCCGACTCATCCTCCACTCCTCCCTCAGGGGCTGATCTGAAAAGGCATCCTGGTCCCGAACCTCCATCCTGGGCAGAGGAGAGGCCGGCAGACGTCCACAGCCCTCCCCTCCCCCAGCCCAATATCGGCAAACTGGTGGGCACCGACGACCTCTCGCCGCCCCCTGTGACGGCCTCTGACAACGTGGAGAATGGCTGCCTGTCCAGTCCACAGCTGGATGCCCTCAGCAAAGAGATAAGTTCTCCTGCAGACATCCAGCTTGGTGATTCTGGCCAGGAGACTAAACGTGAAGAGACAGCTGCCTCATCCGGAGGAGGAGGCTCGTCTGTCAGTCACACTCGCTTCAGCTTTGAGGTTGGATTACAGGAACAAACACCCTCCACAAAAATTCTCCCAAATGTGGAACACACGGCACAAAATGGGGATGATGGCAGTTCAGCTGCCTTACAGGACTTTGGCCTAGAAACGCAAACTAGAATTTTAAAAGAGGAGCAAGGGGAAAGTCTCCTGAATGGAAGCAGGGTTGTTCAGAGTGGGTGTGAGTTGGAGGAGAACGGTGCGTCTCCTTCGGACAAGGTTGGGCTGGAGAAGGAAAGGAGATGTGGTCCAGAGGGACAAGTAGACCAGCACCACAGAATAGCAAATCTTCCAAATGGTTTGGAACAGGAGAGCGGGACTAGCTCTAAGCCTCAGGAGGTGGAAGAGAGGGTAGAGGAAGGTGTTTCCCCCTCTCCTGTCCCCTCAAAAGAGGACTCTGTAACTGAGGAGAAAGAAATGGAGGAGAGCAAGCAGGAAAGCGGCGAGGGAGGAGCAGGGGGATCGGGTTGCATCCAACCAAAACTCAACAACCGGCTGCAGCCAGTCAGCATTCCCTATGGAGGCGCCCGACCCAAACAGCCCGTCAGCCTCAAGCTCCAGATCCCACAGCCGTTGTCGGGCCAGGTGCAGAACCTGCTCAGTCCGTCTGCTGCCAACAAGAACAAGAACCTCGAAAACCAATGCCGGAAAGGCACACCCTCCGAAACGTCGCCTGGCGGGACTGACCAGAGTGCAGTCAGCGTGAATGGAGAGGGCATCATCCACTCTCCATCCCTCATACCCCCAGAGAGCCCAGACAATGATCTCCAGGCAGGGCAACAAGGTGCTCTGTGCAGGAAACCTACCAGCTCTCTGGGAGAGGTCGCCCCTGTGTGGGTGCCTGACTCCCAGGCTCCAGTCTGCATGAAATGTGACGTCAAGTTCACCTTCACCAAGAGGAGGCATCACTGCAGGGCCTGTGGCAAGGTCAGTGGTGTACTAAAACTGTGCTAATCTAACCCATAAAGAGCAGTCTAGCTATAATGACCTATTACACAACTGTGTATCTCTGTGATTATGTTGTTTTTGATGTTTAATAAATCTCGTAAGTGTGCACCAAAAGTAGGCAGTGTTTTAATATTAAGCAAAAACAGAAACGGCAAGATGGAAAAACATGTGGAAATAGCTTTGATAGATGAAGGAGGTAAATTTAATGCAGGGCTGTGATAGACGCTTTCCTCTTTAGGCATTTATTTGCTGATAGTTGGGCAGGTAGCTTTATAGCATTATGCCCACCCACACACACAAAGCAGGTTGTCTGCACTGTGCTCTAAGCTGAAGATGCAGTCGCTGACAGTGCAGTGGAAAAATCGGCGGACTGCTACTTAATTTCCCATGGTAGTAAACAAAATCACACACGCTCCTTGCCACTTGAGCAGGGGGGAGCTGGCACTGCAGTAATACTAACACCTGCACTGGGGCTGCAAACAATAGGCGCAGCGGGAACCTCGGTGCACCCTCCACCACAGTGCTAGATCCACAACTAGATTATAATGGTGCCGCGTGGCTCTGAAATTAAAAGGATCATCTACCCTCTGTCTAATTATTTAAAGTACATGATACTGGAAAATGACACGTAATGAGGTACTAATCCATTGAAAGAAAAGTGTCGTGTACGCAGCTGCAGCTCATTGAAGCGCTGGCTCAGTACATGAAATCAGTGTCCATAAAACGCTACATTTCCTGCACATTTAATGACAACTTTCTGGACGTTCTTTAATTAAAAAATAATAATAATAATAATTTTTACGTTGAAGGTGATGATGTCATGTTGGAGGTTTGGTCATTTGTAGGATTCTGGTGTGGATTATTTTTCTGTCTCTCCGTGTTGTTTTTAAGGTGTTCTGTGCGGCGTGTTGCAGTCTGAAGTGCAGGCTCACGTACATGGACAGGAAGGAGGCTCGTGTCTGTGTCACCTGTCACTCTGCTCTGACAAGTGGTGAGCATCATTGCAAGTACTGCAAGGTTTCTTCTTTGCAACTTATGAAATCAGATGTTAGAGGTGCAAATTGCTAAGTGTTTCCTCCATATCCTTTTAATGAATTTAGTATGTCCAGATAAAACCTTTGTCCAATTTTACATTTTCTTTATTTGCAGTCACACGGTAGACAGCGGTATATAAAATCATCTGTGTTTATACAACTTTCCAGTGTAATTCCGCTTAGAAGTTTGTTTGTTTCTTTTTACATAATTACAGAACACAAAAACAGACCATGGAGTATTACTTGCTTTAAGAAAGAGAGAAGAATTGGAGAAATAAAAGTGAAATAATTTATAAGAGACTAATAATAGAATAAATAACAAGATTAAACAGTAATAGGGACTTGGTAAGATGTGCTTTCTCTCTCGTGGGATCTTATGGAAAAAGCAATTTGTCTTTATTTATTAATTTTTCTCCACATTATGAAGATTGCATAAGCAACACACAAGTTCTCTAAGGCTGGGCCACCTGGCTTTAGAAATGTGAGCCGCTAAACTCGCAGGTAGTTTATTTTTGCGTTTGCAAATCCAAAAAGAAAGTCTTTCCAATTGAAAACCAAACTTGTTCTGAATAAAGTGTCTAATTTTGCATGACGTTTGCACCACAAAGTTTGAAAACTTTTGAAAAGCCTGAAATCCAGTTCAGCAAGTTGTAATCTAACAGTGCATGACATAATATACAGCAAAACAAAACAAAGCATCACAGCTTTATGCAAAAGTAATCCAGTAAATGCTTCAGAAGAAATAAAGATCGGTTCAATAAACAGAGTAAAGGAACAGGTGTATTGAAAACCTGATTTGGGGCGACAAAACAAAGCGTGTAAACGAAAAGGGTACGAAGCAGAAACACGAACGGTTTTTGACCATGCAAAGAGAAGATCAAAGAGAAGTTGATCAGAGCTTCTTAATGAATAAAAATGCGATCTGCCCAAAGGTTCAGTAGTTAGCAGCAGTTTGATTTTATCTCTAATGTGGCGCAGCTTCTGTATAGATAAATCATGTTTACAGCACACATTTTGACACATCGTGCTATGAAAGGAATGGGTTATATTAATGACTTTAATTATCAGTGCAGGTCAGTCCAGGTTCACTGATTAATGACTTAATAATGAGTTTTAATAATAATGTTGTTCGTTGGCGCCTTTCAAAGGATTCAAGGTCACCTTAAAACACAAAATGAACAAGAACAGCATTAAAAGAGATTTAAAATCCAAGAACACTATGAATGTAAAACGTATAAAACAAGATGGTTACAGCTGATATGCTAATGTAAACAGATGGGTTTTGTGCTGCGATTTAAAGAGTGTCAAAGAGTCTCGTTGATGAGCTGAGGTGAAGCACAGCTGTAGGCTGTAGCAGCTTTAAGGCTGAAGTGAAGACTTACAGGCCTCATTAGAGAAAATAGTGACACCTGTGAATTTTGTGCTATGAAGGAGTACCTGCTTACAGGAAAGTCTTCTAAATTCCCCAAGAATTCTCCTGGTGTGAAAAATGTATGTGTACTTATGTAACGCATGACGACTCCTAATGTTTACTGGTGCCATTTTCTCTCTGTCAGCTCAATCATGGGAAACGCCGGCTGCTGCGAGCAATCAAAGTCCAAACCCCAACAACCCAGCTGAGTACTGCTCCACCATCCCCCCTCTGCAGCAGGCTCAGGCCTCTGGGGTGCTCAGCTCGCCCCCTCCAACCGTCATGGTGCCCGTGGGAGTCCTGAAGCAGCCTGGCAACGAGGGTACGACCTTTACGGCGAATAAAAGTACTCTTATGCTAACATCTTTTGTAACCCTTGAAAGTGACACTTTGTCCTCTGCAGATTTTTCCTTATATGCTGATATTTCATTTTGTGTGTGTGTGTGTGTGTGTGTGTGTGTGTGTGTGTGTGTGTGTGAAATCTCAATGACAGTTTTAGCTTTTAACAGTCGATATAAATCGTAATGTAATCGATATATTGTGCTGTTTATTTCAAAATAATCATTTTTATGGCTCAGTGCACTACTTTCCCAACTGTTTACATTTCTAAATGATCACATTCACCCCACATCAGGCAGTAGTAGCTATAAAATTCATATGTCCTCCTCCTCCAAGTAAATTTTAATTAAAAATCCAAGGTAGTCCACTTAATTACATTTCTTTCTTAAAATAAATCGACTAGTAGGCAAACAATTTATTTATATAGCACTTTTCAAAGACAAGAGCAACTGTTTTGTGGAAAATAATCACACAAAAATTAAAAAGAATGTCCAGAGAATATACATTTAAATGAAGAAGACAGAAGATTATTACATTGCAAAATAATTGATCAATAATACAATAATACGTGTCTGTCTACTTTCAACAGCATACTGAAAAATTATGTATTTTAATATGCTCTAAAATCCTCTAACTTCACGTTGAAGCACCACAGATTTCCTGCTGCGAGGAAGGTGAAATCCAAGGTCACAGGAGAGGTCAAAAGCTCAAATGGAGATGACATAAGATTCAAAATTGGACAGTTGAATTTCATGCTTGATAATAAAACTGGATGAACAGTTTAGGAAAATTGGCATCAACCTACTTCAGTTGGCTCATTTCTGCCAAAATTCAGGGGTCGAAGTGCCTTTATATTTATGTTATTCCAGGTTTCAGTTAAAAACGTTTTGTCGACCAATACCCTTAAGTGTCCTTTTCAGTTTTAGCCCCACAAAATCATTTGTGTGGCTTAATTTATTTTGAAAGAATTTTGGCTGTAGCCCAGTGTAATCATATTAAATTATTGTGATCTCAGCATTGACCAAAACAATTACGATTGATGCTTTTAATTTGACAGCGTGTCTTTGACATTCAGGGTCCGTCTCACGAGAGCAGAGGAGGGTGTGGTTCGCTGATGGAGTCCTACCCAATGGTGACACAGCAGAGTCACCCAAACTGCCGACCTCCAGCTCTGCTCCTTCGCAGTCACTCGCCATCAATAAATCCTCCACTTCTGAGTCCACTGAGGTAGGCTTGGCAGCCCCAACTAATACTATTAGGTTAGCTATGTATGGCCCTATTTGCTACTCTGCATTTTGCTGATGGGAGTCACAAAGAACTCTTTATGTGGTATTGTTGGTGGTATGCTGGCTCAGTCTCAGACTGTGATAAACAGCAGTAGGTCAAAGGAAACATTCCTTGTTGCATTATGAGAATTAGAAAATCCACTTGATTGAAATGCTTAAAGCTGGAATGTGCTTTACTCTGGTCACTCAGCTTGTTTCTAAGTGGATAACAGAACAGCAAGCCGTATCCGGTTGTTTCTGTGGTTTTGGTGTATCGAGCATCAGCTGTCAGGATGATTCATGGCCTCTGAAACAAAGTGACTCCCTGTGAATCCCAGAAAGCCTTATTATGCTTTGTAGACAGAACGTGAGCTTAAAACCAGACTTTAACATGTGAAAGTCAATGTGAGAATTCAAGTCTTGGTGAATTTGATGCCAGAAATTCTTCACCAGAGAAGACGAGCCCTTTAGTTTGACCGGAGCACACGAAAGGCATCTGCTGTGCATTCATGACTGTTTTCATGGTTTGCTTCTCAAATAAAAGCGACTAACCTAAAAAGGGCAGAGTGAGAGAGGCTTTGGTTCAGGCCAGAAGAAAAAGACCCTCAATCAGTTTTTAATTTTACTTATCACAGGGAAGAGTACGATGGAGCCAGTGAAACAAGTTAGACGATGTCCTCTGCCGCTGTGGAGGAGCTTTATCAAATCTGACAAAATGACTCAAGCTGCATAAGTAATCACATTTTGGTAGATTTATAACAGACCGGTCGCAAAGTCTTTGAAAGAAGGTCGAGAGCAATTAATATAAGATGCTATTAATTTGTATTGAGCTTGTTCAAGAAACTTAATGTCGAGATAGCTGTGGTCTCTAATGTCGACCCAATATTTGTCTTTAAATAAAATTTAAAGGAACTTTATTGTGTTAGTTTTCCAGTGTGACGATTTCATTTTTGGAATCTAGTAAAGTAGCTTTGCATGATTTATAGGTCATAATAATCCTTATCTTGTAGACTGTAAATAAACGATGAGTGTAGCCACCACCAGGAGTAATGCAAGAGGCCACCAGGATATCCGGTTGTTAAGTGATGACGCGACGAATCCTACTTCCGGGTCTAAAGTAGTCTGCGTTTAATATGGCTTTTGTGTTGTTAACATGTTTAATGTTATGTATTTTCTTCTATTTGATCTCAAAAAGCTCCTAAAACAGTCAGTGATCACTGTTGACCTCCCTCGGCTTTTATTACCGCTAATCATTTATTTAAGCTCAGTTTTTAAAACCTTAGGATGTAACTACAGCCCAGCCCATGCAGCAGTATATGAATGACTAACCTCGTATTGTGGATGGATTATCTCAGTTGTTCTCCTGGCTGAAGTTTGGTCCTTTTACAGCATCCTGCCATGCGATTACATTTGTTCCTGACCACCGAGAACACTCACGTTAACTTTTATCGAGTGGAAAAAAAGTTAGCTTGTTTATATTATGCTAACATAGCTGTGTCGCTAGCGGTCAAGTAGCACATCATTATATACCAGCTAGCCAAACTTCAGTAACCCTACAAACGTCACTGCTGTTTAGTTTTCTGTCTTCATTTATGTTGGAAGTGATAACAGAGCTGTACGTTTTAATTTGTTTCCAAAACCCCGCAGTCAGGACATGCTATATTGTATTTAGATAGAAACTAGTGAGCTGACTTCCTGCTAACTGCTAACTCCGTTAAATGTCATAAATTCTGTTTTCATGGATGCCTGGATGTTAGACTCAATTGTTACACGTGGTAGAGCAGAACGATGATCATTTTATTAAAGATGAAAGACTTTAGACAGTTTTTCAACTCTCAGTAATGCCATAGTGATCGTTTGATATATGGACCTGCAGCGGAGTTTAGGCCCAGACACAGCTAGTGACGTCAGACTTTACGACCGGATAACATTAGTCTTTTGGCCACTGCTACATTATTTTTTTTTATGGACAGAAAATTTCCATATTTGGACAAGAAGGTGGAATGCTAAGTTATCAGCTAATGCTCACAATCACGGTTAGCAAGCTGCATTCATAAAGTATAGGGTTGCAATGTACAGGCACTGAGCAGTGCCAAGTAACAAACTAATAAAGTATTCCAACAGGAAGCCACAGGAATATTAGAATTCTCCAAAAGGCACCAGCAGCACAACTCTGGTCTAATTCAGTGGCACACACAGCGGTCAGCTGTAGCACCTGTCAGTCAAGGGAGCTACGGTTCCAACTTGAAGCCTTAGAAAAGTCAAACAAATAAGTAAAGTGGGGGGAAAAAAACACCATCACACACATACAATTGTAATGAAATGTCCACACCAAACAAAACATGTTTATTTATTTTTTGTTCCAGGCTGCAAACAGGTTTCTTCTGATTGGCTGCCCCTCAGTAAACAGACAGAGTGGTGTGTGGCTGGCTTCAGCTCACAGGGATTAATCATAATAGATGCCTTTTAAATCTCTCAGGCTAAATTGTTTTGGATCATTACTGAACAGTTCAATAAATGTAAAATCACATTGGCAAAAATATACAAGGTAAAGTTTAAAGAGAAGTGAATGAGTTCATAAGCAGTCGCCCGTCTACACATCCAGCGGAGCAACAATTAGTATTTTTGTGGAGTTGTTTTCTGCCCACCTGATCAGCGTGGCTCTAATTTCTACTCCTTACCCTCTAACCGGCTTTCAGCTGCTGAGTACTCCACTCTGCTTTTACTGCACAGTCACACTGCTGTGGAGTAACAGTCTTAGTGAACTAGATGGTGAAGTTATGAGATGCTGTCGAAGCTGTGTGACTCATGCTCTCCACCTGCTAATATTGATCATTGCAGCTTTAAGGATATAAGGGACCAAATGGCTGAAATGTCAGTTTTGTATTGTTTCAAGTATTTTTCTTCTTCTTGGATTATTTTAAAGAGCACTGCTGATATTTAAATCCAACGTGCTCTGTTATTAATATATAGTTACACTTAATGCTTGTTGAACCTGTTCTGCCAATCTCAGCCATAGTTCCTGAGTATTGTCTGTATTATTACATCTCACTGTGTGTTATAACCTTCAGTACATCTAACTCCACACCCCCCCACCTCTTCTCTCCACCCTCAGGCAGCCCATACCCCTGTTGCCCCAGTGGGCAGCCCCGTGGGCAGCTCTCTCAGCCTGATCCCGGAGGACGGGCTCCCTCCCATCCTCATCTCCACCGGAGTCAAAGGAGGTACGGGAGGCCACATCACAGGTGCTTGCCCTCATCCCCACCGTTCTGCTGCCTCCTCATTGCTCCGTCAGCTGCCGTTTTTGTGCTTTTCTTAAATGTTGTTTCTCTCGTGCTTATACCGTCACCGCTCATGTTTCGACCACTCATTGCTAAGAGGGGGCGGGAGGGTGGTTTTGAACACGGTAATGCTGTGGTTATAAGCGATTGCTTGGGAGAGTTTTTAGCTGCTTCCTAATTTGATTTTGTACTCATTTTACCATCTTCAACCCTCTCCTCCTCTCTCTTGACTCTCATTCCGACATCACCGTCTCTCATTCTCCGTTCCTCTCATTTATCTTAACTTTGCCTTGACTCCTCCCGCTACCTGTTTCTTCTTCTACTCCGCTCCGACCACCTGCAGATTACGCAGTGGAGGAGAGGCCGTCGGAGATCGTCCTCATGCAACAGTTGGAGGAGGGAGGCCCAGACCCACTGGTCTTCGTGCTCAACGCGAACCTGCTCGCCATGGTCAAGCTTGTCAACTGTGAGTTAAAGCACTGTTCTGGGGGGAGGAATTTTGGGGGTTTTTTAAAAGAAGAGGAGCAGCAGTGAGCGTAGAGTCAGACTTCTAAATTAATAATTTTTTGATGACAAAAGGGAAAAAGGCAAAATACATATTTGGACTATATACATTTTTTATGATGGCTGATTTTAGCTCTCTTTTTTTCTTTTCTTGTGAATTACTGAGTAGCCATGCTCAAACATGCTCAAATGCCTGAGGAGTTAGGACGTAGAATATGTACTGCCTGGTTCACTTACTGTATCTGTTAAAGTAACAGCTTTTTGTCATTCACACACACAGCTCGGTTACACAGATGTTCATTATGCATTCATTCAGACATTCCTGAAAGAGCTGCCACGCTAATGCAGTGTGTGGCGTATAAGAAGAAATGCCACAATACTACTGAATAATACTCATAAATGTGTATCACAAATCATGATTTATAAATGTTGTCTCATACCGTTTGTCTCATACATCAATACTTTGCATTATGTATGACAGTTTTAAAAATCTGGATTGCAGAGTTTCTGGGTTAAGCCAATGAGGAGCGCCTTAATAATAATAATAATAATGGATTGCATTTATATAGTGCTTTTCCACTATTCAGTCACTCTTACATTCACACACTGGTGGAGGCAAGCTACAGTTGTAGCCACAGCTGCCCTGGGGCAGACTGACAGAAGCGAGGCTGCCATATCTCGTCATCGGACCCTCTGGCCAACACCAGTAGGCGGTAGGTGAAGTGTCTTGCCCAAGGACACAACAACTAAGACAGACAGAGCAGGGGATCGAACCGGTAACGTTCCGGTTACAAGATGAGCTTCCCAACCCCCTGAACCACATTCTCTAAAATGACCAGGAGGGGGCAACACCTGTGGTGGCCCCCTACTGACAGCTTTCAAGTTAGGGTTGTGTTGTTTGTAAAACGTGTTATGAATATGTTGTTCGGCCTGTATATGGTGGTTCTTCTGATTTTTATTTATTTATTTATTTTTATTTTTTTATTTTAAATGGATTATTATTCATATAAAACATGTTAGATCACTTCCGTAAAGGGGCCTCTAATGTAACTGTGCCCTGACACGTTTTCCCTCTAACCCCACAGACGTAAACAGGAAGTGCTGGTACGTGACGACTAAAGGGATGCATGCCGTCGGCCAGGCCGAGGTCGTCATTCTCCTCCAGTGTCTGCCAGATGAGAAGACCATCCCCAAAGACATCTTCACCCACTTTGTGCAGCTCTACCAGGAGGCCCTCAGTGGTAAGAACAACATCGGCAGCTCCACCAGGATGCTCTCATTTCCACCTGCACCGTGGAGCCACTCATTAGCGGTTCTGTCTAGAGTCCACAGGTGGGGTGTCTCAGTTGGGGGCCTGCCCTGTTAAAAATGAGCAAACTCTAAATGTAGTGCACAAGAGGAAAATGTCTGAGCTCTACTTTTTGCTTCATAGAGACCACAGGTGCGCCCAGTCGAGCTCAATTTGGAATTTGGGTTACCGTCCAACACTGCTGTGTCTGGTTCATGAAAAATGGTCCAAACATTAGCGTCCTGCTGTCAGGTTGCGCCCCTCCAGGCGTGACTCCTCGCCACCGCTTTGCAGTTCGTTTTTTCTTTTCTTTTTTTAACCTCCGTATGCTGCAAAGCAAAAACTGCTAATATCAGCTGACTTTGACGGCTCGCTACCCTAAGGCTGTTTCCTTTTTCATATTCACACTGGAGCAGTTTCAAGTTTGTGGATGGGAGCCATATTGTTTGTGTCTGTCTCGATTAGGTCGGCGTCCGTCAGGCCTCGAGAAGAAGTGCTGGCTTTAGCAAGTCCTAACTGCTGAGCTTTTTCCTGCCATTAGGATTATTATGTTATGTGCCATTTAAAGGCGTGGATCTATCCCACAGATAATTAGAGACATGAACCCTTTTATGGGTAAAATTAAGTTGTAGAGTGAGCAGGCGAGCCTTTGGTGTAGAACTTAATGCAGACTAAACAAGGCTGCTTAGCCACACTGAGTAATCCCTGAGCCTTTCATATCTGTCTCCTCTTCTCAGGACCAAAGCTCTTCCCTTCTTAGCTTTTCATTTGTGCTCATTTTCTTACTTTATTTTTTTCTTCCTCTTCATCTTTTTCAATTTCCTGCTTTTTGCATTCCCTGCTTTTTATTACATTGCTCCCAAATGCCTCTTGCATTACTCCTCTATTTTCTCTTTCCTCCCTGCTGTGCTTTTCCTCTCTAATTCAATCAACCCCTCCTCTTCCACCTCCTTCCATCTCTTATATCACTAACCACTCTCATTCCCCTTATTTTTCTTCTGCTTCTTTTAAGGTAACGTGCTGAGCCACCTGAGTCACTCGTTCTTCACGCAGAGCTTCCTGGGCAGCAAGGAGCATGGCGGCTTCCTTTACATCAGCCCTTCCTTCCAGTCGTTGCAGGACCTGCTCCTGCCCAACCCGCCCTACCTCTTCGGGATCCTCATCCAGAAATGGGAGACGCCCTGGGCCAAGGTCTTCCCCATCCGCCTCATGCTGCGGCTGGGAGCAGAGTACCGATGTGAGTTGAGAAGAATACGAGGCTCCGTACTGTGCCGTCACGGTGATTAAGAAGTAATAATGATGTGATTATGTTGCTTTAATGGCACTCAGACATGTTGCTAAAGAGCTGAAGTTCCCATTTAGTTTGATATGCAAAGAAAATGAAGCTGAGCAGTTTAAAAGCACAGACAAAACAATCCCAGATGTTGGATGTGATTTACAAATCTGCCCTTACACTTTGTGCACATTTGTTTTACCACAAAACCTGTTCGTCACTATTTTTACCAGATTTTTTTTTTCTTTACGGTGTGGACAGACTTCCTCAGATGATTCATATGCACATATGATAAAGGTGCGGGCGTCTTCGGTGTCTGACGTGAAAGAACGGTGGACATATCTATGGCTTTTCCTCCAAACACTGGTCCTGTGTGGCACAGTGAGTGAGGCTCAAAGTGTAGCCAGAAACTAAGGAGGGCTGTGTCACAATATGACCCCTGCTGCCACATCTGGTCACTAACCAACCAAATACCTTGACAATTAATGCAAAAACAAACTGAATATATTGAAGCAAAAGATTCAAAACAAAAAGTTTGTTAGAAGAAGAAAATTGGGCTGTTTCGGCAGCAGGAGCTTGTTTGTAAGGATGCGTTCTCCAGCTGTTGTCTTGAACCATCCCAGGAGAATAATGGCAGCCGCACTTCAACTCAGCAGGTATCATCAACGTGCAGTCAACACACATCAAACTTTTTACCGAACTTTATTAGATCCAAGTCACACAGGCTAATGTGCTGTGAACTTATAAATCTCTTAAAATCACTGAGGTGACTTAAATGCTTTTTTGTTAACTAAAGGCAAATAAAACACTATTGTTTTAATTTTCCAAGGCATAACATTTTTTCTTGACTTCTCTCAAACATCTTCACTAGTTTCTTAATAATACACCTGTTTCCCTATTGGAGTTTCTCAATCGGCGTTATCCACACATACAACACCCGGTTGCCAGGGAAAAGTGAATTGCTCATATTACTTCCTGTTTAACAAACATTTCTGCACATTTTGTCATTTTGTAGTGTTGCTGGGTACATCACTTCAGTTATGTTTGTTTCTTTTGCTGTACTTCACAACCACAGTCACCTCAAGGTGCTTTATGTAATAAGGTAATATTAGAGAGAAAGATGATCCCTGTAAGAGCAGAACTTGGCTATGGTGGGAAGGAAGGAGTCTGTTTTAGGAGGTAGAGGCTTCAGAAATTTGAATTGTGGACTGAAGTGAAGTGGAGACGCAGCACATGTTTGTAGGATTGAGTTAAAATGAGCTGAGGTTACTCCAAAAAACGTTGCTCCTATTTCAAGCTTAGACAGCACTGAGGTCCCTGGGAACGTTAAGTGTGTGAGTATCCTGTAATGGTCTGTTGGGTCTTTATGGTAAAATATTAAGATCTAGAGAACTTAGTATGTCAGCTGACTTCATATCATGGCTTCCCACATGAAGGAGGGATTTAACGGCGACGCTGCTTTCACCAAATCTTCTTCTCTCACAGCCAGACCTGCCAGTGCCGAGCACCGCCCGCTCGGCTCTGTGAAGCGCCTTGTCTGCATCCAGCGAACACGGATAGAATACATTAACAAAGCCGCACACAGTCGAAGCTCTTAAACACAAAACAGTTGCGCAGCCATGAAATCAGCCCACCACACAAACGGCGCTCTTCTCCACGCTCTCACCTCTTACCTCCGGCGCTGACCAGCAGAAGGCCGAGAGACTCGTCAGCACGAAGTGCAGATTGAGGCTGAGCTTTATTTCTTTCTTTGCTAATGAGAGTTTATACTGAGATCTCTTTTTCCCCGGCTGTTTGCAGTGATAAGGCTAAAAATAGTCATCTAAGAAGCTTTAGTTGCTGAAGGAAAAAAGCAGCTGCTGTATTTTTTATTTATTTATTTTTTCACTTGTGGATTAGGAGTTCACTGTGTGTGATGCGTGGGGTCTCTTGTTCTGCTCATTTGCATTTATGGATGAAGAGGAGGAAAAAAAGAAGTTGTGTAACATTGAAATACCTGGAAAAAACCTACAGACCACAAAGCCCCGGAGCACTAATGAAATAAAGAAGCCGCTATTTTCTGCTGCTTGCTAATTCATAAGGAGTCGTCATAGCAGGGGAGCCACGTGTTTGATTTGGCAGCTTTTTGCACAAGATTTCTGACACAACTCCAGAGGGATTTCTGTCTTCTGTCTCCTCTGAGTTCTTTCACTTTTTAGGGGATTGTGTAATGAAATCAGCTGTGAAATTGTTTTGAAAATAGCAAAAAATATAAATCCATGAAACCAAATTTGTGGAAGAGGAAGATTCTCCTGTAATCACCAGTAATCATTGTGTTCTGCAGTTTATCCGTGCCCGCTGTTCAGCGTTCGCTTCAGAAAACCGCTCTTTGGAGAGACCGGTCACACCATCATGAACCTGCTGGCGGTAAGTGCTTTGTTTTTCTCTTCCTGAGCTCACTTTTTAATTATTTTAAAGGTTAAAGAGCCCCCCGCTATATGCTGGGTATGTAAACAGGAATGTAACCATTCAAGTGATTTGTTTGTTATGATGTTCATTTCAGTTCATTTATGTTTTGTTTTTTTTTCTTTTTCACTGTCCCAGGACTTCCGTAACTACCAGTACACGCTGCCGGTGGTCAAAGGTCTGGTTGTGGACATGGAGGTGAGGAAGACGAGCATCAAGATCCCCAGCAATCGCTACAATGAGGTGAGCGCCCATCCAGTTGTATTTATTTTCACACAATAATGATAGAGAAAATGATAAAGATTTCCACTTCATAGTGCTGCTTTTTCACTCATTCTACACACTTCAATCATGCAATGCAACCACAATGCTCTTCTTCACCAAATCTCTGTCTGTCCCTTACATGGTGCATGCATACATTTAAAAACCATCACCGTTAACAGCAGGCTGGTGAGATGCATTAGCTAACTTCACAGTTAGAATACACTGAGGAATATGGAAGCCTGTTTCTGCCAGCAGAAAAAGAAATGCAATTCATAAGCTAAAATTCCAGGTTATTATCTCAAAATTTTACATTACTACCTCAAATCTCTGAAAAAAGTTAAGAAAATAACGTGAAATTTTGACCTGCTATTTATTTATTTATTTATTTATTTATTTACTGGCAGAAACAAACTTTCATAGAGAGAAACCCTAAAGGTGATAAACGAGAAAAAGGTTCCTCTGGCCATCCAGCGTGTTAGTCTCTGCATGTGAGAAGATTAATGGTGTAAAAATTACATCTATACATTTAAAGTTAATGACCTGAAACCTTTGCTGTGTTTCAGCAGTGCTTCAAACTCAGGAACAGGGGACGTTGTTTGGGTATTTTTCTTACTTGGGATACTTTCTTCTTAATAATATAAACGTTTTAACGCTATTCATTTAGAACTGAGCGAATCACAAGCCTGGTGTTTAATTACATTGAAAGTCACATTTCAAAGGTCTCATACCTGTAGTCGCCTTGGTCATAATTCTTTGGTCCACCTACGATTGATGTTTGATTTACCACAGCTAGAAATCAACATTATATTCAGGACATGTCCTGAGATTTTATTGGAAACATTCACTGCCTCTAAGTTGCATAAACTTTGGTTGCGTCGTTTTTGTGTAATCTCTGACAGTCAGTCAGATGGACTCACAGCTGCCTGTATACATTTGTTATATGGAGTCTTTAGTTTCAGTCTTTCTCAGTGTGGTCACATTTCTTTAATCAGCATGAAAGATTTAGTGCACGTGTTTTTATTTAAAACTGGGATTTGTTCACCTGTTCTGAACTCGCTATATCCTGATAAACACCATCCAAATTATAATGAATAAAAAGACTAAAGTTGGTGGTGAAAGTAATACAATCCAAACTTAAACAAGCAAAACCTACTTAGGAAGCTGAATGAAATTAAAATAAACAGAAATTAAATAAGAATTACAAAATGAAATAAAATTACAGAAATTATAAAAGAATGTTATAACTCTGGCTTGCACCCCACCTCTGTGATGGATCTCTGTTTTTTGAGTGTTTGTCTTTATAAAATGAATAGAAAGTAAAATCCTCGCATTAAACATTAAAAACAAATTCCAGAAAATGAAGGAAAGCAGATTTTCCTCTTATATAATTCATATTTAAGCATTATTTTCAGGATCAGGCATCGTTTTTCAATCTTCCAACATGCAGACTCCCTCCATCAGACTAATGACATCAGTGAATGAGGCTGACTGTGTGTAGGTGCTGCGTGACAAACTCTCTGGAGTCCCTGCAGCTGAACATGAGGTGTGGGCTGCCCACGTGTTATAACGCTGCTGCCTCGAGGGTGTGAATGAACGGCGTACCAGAAGAAGTGATACGCGTTTGGGTGAGAAATAAAGCCGCGGCGGAGAGTGCGGTGCCGGTTGTAGCGTTTGGCTGTCGATGCGGTAACAGATGGGAACCCAGTAATGTGGAGCGGGCACTATTGCTCAACAGCTTGCAGTCGAGCTTTTTTAGCGCAGCGAGTGGTTAAAACCCTCCAGATTTTCAGTTTTATTTCTACATTTTCAAAGGATGGCTTCAAAGAGAGGCAGAGGCAGGAGAGTTAGCAGAATTAATATGGGAGATCTTTCGGCTGTTGATATCCACCCGTGACGTGTCCTTTTCCCACAGTCTGTCAGCGCCGTCCCGTTTAAACTGAGGACTTTACCCACAAGCCCACTGCAATTAGGCTTAACCAGGCAGCCTCTCTGCTCCACGCACGCACAAAGGGCTACTTAATTAGTCATGCATATTATTTGTCCTTGCAGCTGATGAAGGCCATGAACAAGTCCAACGAACACGTGCTGGCCATGGGGGCGTGTTTCAACGACCGGGCCGACTCCCACTTGGTGTGCGTCCAGAACGATGACGGGAACTATCAGACGCAGGCCATCAGCATCCATCACCAGCCGCGCAAAGGTGCCGACTCAGAAACCGGCTCGACCGTCACACTTGAAACCTCCTTTATCTGCGGCTCGTCTGGAAGGCTGCGATGCCTGAATATCCTCCCCCTGACTGTTTGTCTCATCTGTTTGCCTGAAAGTAGCTCAGCCTCTTACTTTATCTCTTTGTTTGTTTCAGTTACTGGAGCCTGCTTCTTTGTGTTCAGTGGTGCTTTGAAAGCCTCGTCTGGCTTCTTAGCCAAGACCAGCATCGTGGAAGGTGAGAACAGCGTCAGCAAAGCTACACGTTGGCTGCAGAAATGTTGAAATTAGTCAAAAGAATTGTCACTAAAGTTAAAATAAATAAATAAAGTAAATAATCATGATCCTCAGTACTGAGTAAAGCAACTGAGCAGCTTTTTTCCTCCTATAGATGGCGTCATGATTCAGATCACAGCTGAGACGATGGACTCTCTACGTCAAGCCCTGAGGGACATGAAAGATTTCACCATCACGTGCGGTAAAGCTGACCAGGAGGAGAACCAGGAGGTCGTCCACATCCAGTGGACGGAGGATGATCACAATTTCAACAAAGGGTGAGATGGGGTGGAGGGGGGAGGGAAGTCAGGAGGGGAAGGGGAGCTGGAAGAGATGCATTTATGTCACGGACAATTGAACTGATAGCTTCCTGGGCGCTGCATTTACTACTTTGCTATAAAAAGTCATTATGCACGCCGGGGGAAGCCCTGTGAGGGAGAATCTTAGCAGGGTGGAATGATGCAGTCTGACACGGCTGTGAGATCCGGACCGCTGCAATCAATTTTAGAGCAGGATGATAAAATCTGCTCATTTAAAAGCGACTCTTCACTGTTCAGTCTAGTTCAGGCCTGTCACCAGATACGATATGACTTCATTAAGAGGATATTTTCACTGCACAGAAGCTGTTTTAACCCTCAGCCACTGTCACACAATCTGAGTTGGTCTACAGTGTATATTGCGCTCTTTTCTTTCATGTTTATTCATAAAATAGAACAGCCACCAGAAGCCTTTTCCCCGCAGCACGCCGTGTAATAAATACTCACAAAGAAAACGGCGGCCGTTACAACTTATGTCTAAAAATGTATCGTTTCATACATCGGTTAAAACACTCGACTCCAGCTACATGACGCGCAGCTGGAAACACTTCCCGCAAGTTGAGCTGCCTGAGATTCACATAATTTACAGAAAATGTTAAATTTTTGTGATTTATATCGTTATCGGGATGATAGAATTCTTATATCGGGATATGAGATTTTGGTCATATCGCACAGCCTAAGCTGGAATACCCAGAAGGAACCAGTGCAAACTCCACACAGAAGGAGCCCAACCAGGGTTCAAAGTTCAAGGCACCTCAGTACCAACTGAGGAAAAACGGCCTTAAATGGAGCGTTTAGAGCAGCATGACCTTTAAAGGCGTCCACACAGTGGAATAACTTAATGATGCAAGGCAGCGAGGTCTCGTTTAGCATTTGCCCAGGAACCGTTAAAAAACAAACTGGTGTTTGCTCACACAGAGGGCAAAAAACCCTGCAATTTTAAAAATCAAAAACAACCAGCAAAAAAAATGAGCTGGCTTCGGCCTCTACTTGATGCTTTGATGTTGGTGCTTTTGCTGCTCCAGCCGAGCAACTGGCAGGTCAGCGCTTTGCTCAAGGGCAAAGGGCTCAGATGCTGCAGAAGCGGTTTATTTGGGTCTCCCACAAAGAATCAGCTTTTGCTTACTTGCGCGCTTCATTTGTAAGTTGTCTTTTGTGTGTTTGTTCAGCGTCATCAGCCCAATCGACGGGAAGTCCATGGAGTCCATACCCAGTGTCAAGATCTTCCACGGCTCCGAGTTCAGAGCAAACGGCAAAGTCATCCGCTGGACCGAGGTACAGTCTGCTCATTTTACCGAGCGCCAGTGAGGAAATCAGGCCACCACTGAAGCCTCTCAGGACAGACAGCTTAAACTGTTTTAACCTTCATCCCACGAGGCTGCAGCTCCATTAACTCGGGCTAAAGTAAACTCTGATGACACACGCCAGCACGCCATGATAATTTCTCCTCATATACAGTAGGAAGATGAGAGGATTTAACATATTGTGTTAATACAAGTTCAAAGATTGTTTTATTTAGAGAAAAAGTTGAGTGCAGCTTTAAGACCCTGTTTTTGTGCTCAGGAGGTTGGAGAAAAAAAAAAGAGGTCAGTTTATCTCAAAAAGTCTTAGTCACCTTCCTCTGCTGTTCTAACCCAATCTCCTCATTATCACATATTACAAACAACCCCAAAAAATATATGTATCTGTTTTCAAGTCTGCAGGTCTTATTATAAAGTTGTTTTTCTGTGCTGCTCTCAGGTGTTCTTCCTCCAGAGCGAAGACCAAACCAGTGTTCTGAGCGACCCGGCCGACCACAGCCGCCTCACGGAGAACGTGGCGAGAGCGTTCTGTATGGCTCTGTGTCCACACCTGAAGCTGCTGAAGGAGGACGGCATGGCCAAACTGGGACTGAGGGTCACTCTGGACTCTGACCAGGTAGGACTCTGAGAAGGTTTGTTTTATAGATGTAGACCCTGATGTGTAAACGGACCTTTGCATCAACAACGGAACGAATCCTTCCAAGGCTGAACCCTGCCACAGTCCACATTATTTTTCAAACTCTTCATAAATCTGCAGAAAACCATCAGAAATCTGCCCGATGTGCCAGTTTACACTAGATCTTTGGTATGACTTCACCCTTTCATTCTCCGCAGGTGGGTTATCTGGTCGGAAGCAACGGCCAGCCTCTCCTGCCTCAGTACCTGAGCGACCTGGACAGCGCTCTGATCCCCGTCATTCACGGCGGGGCGTGTCAACTGAGCGAGGGCCCGGTGGTCATGGAGCTGATCTTCTACATCCTGGAGATCATCTCTTAGGAACTTCAGACATCCCACCAACCTGCACCCCTTCTCACCTCCAAACTTCTTCTTCTTCTTTTTTTCTGACATCATCTCCCTTCGGCCGTTTGCACTTCAAAAGAGCCCGAAAACTGTGCCGTGCCCGGCAGGGTAGCATTCCTCAAGCCAAACCTATGCATCCACCCACGGTCTGAGGAAGCTCTGAATAGGATCACCTGTCACCTCAGTCAGGATGTCTCCACAGATCACACTGTGTCCGTCCTGATACCCACACTTTTGCTGCCTCTGAGAAGCTGCCACGCAACGAGCGTCAGGCGGCCGATATTGTGCAGTTTGTCCTCAGATAGCGAACGCATCCAGGAAGGGATGAAGGCACTAAGTAAAATTTTCTTATCTCATTCGGAGTTTAAGTAAGAAGAGTGTTTATTACAATGAAAGGGTCACAGGGTGTTTAGCCTTGTTATAAATTAGTAAACCAGTGCCATTAGAATCGTGTCTGTGAACCTAAAAGCTGAGTGTGATGAATTGTGGGATTTATTAAGCCTCTCAACTTTTCTCTTAAATGCAGCTTTAGCTTCATGGTTTTAGACAAATGAGTGAATTATGAAATGAGTAAAACCAGGGTGTGTGTGTGAATAGGATGATGAATTATTCTGTCTATTATCAGAGGAGCTGTAGAATTAACAATCTGCAGAGCTGCAGAGTTTTTAAGGAGAAAGCACTCTCTCCTTTCTACCAGACACAAACCCGTAGTGATCAGTGACGTCTTTGTAATGGCAGCCGTCCTCACAGGTCAGGACACCCTGAGCTCTCGTGCATTTTGACAAAGAGGCAGATTATTCCCTAAAGGTCGCCTTAACACTGTGAGAGTAAAGCTGAAACGGCCATGGCTGCACAAATACAAACGAATCAACCAGAAGTAGTGACTAAATTACGAGCAGAACTGTGACAGATAGGACCTCTCCTGCAGTGACACACAGCCTTCAATCAATCAAATGCTATGAGAGAATGGAGGATAATACAGCCTTTAATACCAATTGAAAGAGCCACGAGTTTTGGTTAAACCTGCTGCAATTCTGCCCTTTGGTACATAAAGCAGCACTCCAGAGCTCAAAATATCAGTTGGGGCCAAATAGTTAATTTTGGTCTCTAAACACAAAAGAAATCAAATAAACTACAACAGCGGTTCCATCTTATAATCTAACCTGCAGATATGTTTTGACCCGTTAGACTTAACACTATTTTATTAAAATCTGCTAGTTATGAGCTGGTCATCATATGTGAATCACATTGCGATGCATGACATGACACTGGTGATTGAGCACAAAAAGTCACCAGGAAGGTGTTTGCTGAGGTCGCGAAGAATGAGCCAAGAGCCAAGCAAGTTTTTTTTATTTGTTACAGCCACAGGACTCGCCCCCTAGTGGCCATTACAAAAAATGCACCTGCACAGCGATGGAAACTACATTCATGGCTCCTGCTCGGATGCTCCTTAAGTGTGGGTATTGGGACTGACCTCCTGCTTCCTGATCGCACATCACTGTGGCAGCCGGAGGTCCTGAAGCATTGAATTCTGGGTAAAACCTGCCTCTGTGTAGCACGGATGCTGGTGCAAGGGAGAGTCATATCCGTTACTGAAAAGTTTGGACTATTTCTGTTTCAAAACAGTATTAATCATCGTGGAAGGAGGTGGTGATTACTTTCCCTTTTTTTTTTTTTTTGCACCGTGGTGCTCAGTGCCTGCAGTAGTGTTTCATCAAGGGAGAAAAGGAAAATGAAAACCATTTCAGATTCACTTAAGCTTTACTCATCAGTCACCAGATGCTTTACTTCACTCGTTGTACATACTTTTGTAGGCAGGACGATTTCTCCTTGATCACACCTGAAACATCTGTAGCCTCCAGAGATCCCAGTATTATCGTTCAGACAGCTGATTTAAATAAAGGTTCTGATGCTTTATCGATAATCAATCTGTACATAAATGTGCGAAGGGGGGGAGAGTCAGGTTTTAATCTCATCAGTCATTCAGTGTTGGTTCAGCAGAGGTCGAAAAAAATCTTCACCTCATTTTTGTCTTTTTAATCATAACGAGAATAACTGATAAATATAATATTATTATATATAAATAAACTGTATTAACTTGCAGATGCAGTGCACTGGATTTAAGCCATTTACAGGAGAGTTTAAAGTGAGCATCAGGGTGTCCTGGAAGTAAGAGGTCAGTATTTGTCGAGACTTAAATGACCCGAAGCTGAATGTATCTCATCTCAAGTTGTCTGCATCCTTCCAAACCTCGAAGTCAAGACTTCTCTAAACACCCTGAACCTCTGAGGTGTTTTCTAAAATCAGGCACGTTGGAGGTTCACCGCCTGATCTGGACTCTGCTCTCCTTCAACAACCTGGACAAGAAGTCTAAGAATGTATTCCTCATGTTTCTGTTTAAATCTGTAAAATGTGCTCTTGTTTCTGACGAGACTGATCACAAAAACGAAAAAAAAAAAAAACAACCCACCCTGCTGTGTTTAAAAAGCTCTGTACAGTAACCATTCTGCATTATGCTAATTTCTCCATCGTTAATTGTGCTGATGTAAAACAATCTCGAGTGAGAATCAGACAATCAGAGGAAAATCTGCAGAAGAGCCGACGCTTGAAGTTTAAATCTGACCTGTAGCCGCTCTGCATTCATTTATTAATCAGAATCTTTTAGGAGCTACTGTAGCAAAGTAACGTTTAGTTTAAAAGGAAAAAAAAAAGGTCAAAGTTCACCACTTCTGGGTTATTTTACTGTGATCATACCAGAAGCAGTGTGGGTCAATCACTGTGTTTCTTTAAAAAAATTAAATAAATTAGCATAATGAAAAGGGGGGCACGAGGATCTATTTTTCTGACTCGCTCTTTTGTTACTGTTTAATTCTTTTTTTCCTTTTTGCATTATCTGAAGTGTGCAATATGCCCGAAATCCAAAAAAAGAAGAAAAAAAGGTGCAATTTGTTTGAAAAAGTAGCATTTGTTTTGTATTCAGTTGTAAGATGTTACTGTTTAAACCTATAACACTGCATGCAAACAGAAATGAGCCGGAAAAGGCGACTGGAGCGAGTCAACTTTGCATTTCAACAGTCAGAAAATTCTCCACAAAAATATGAACTTGTTCAGTTCTTTATTATTATTTTTTAATAAATCAGTTTGAAAAGCCAAAAAGCCTGTTCATCTTTCCCCCTCCTTTGTCAAAAATACTGTAGTATATGTAAAATAAAAACTTATAGAAAATTGAGACGAGTATTTGTTATTTACTTTTTTTTTTAATGTTTGAAAAAACTTGACAGTACACATTTAAAACAGGAATTTTTTTATTGGTTCGTTTTAGAGCAGGATCAGCAGATTCAGTCAAAAATCAAAGAACTGATTCTGTTAATTGTGAAGCATTTTAGAAACACATGATCTGTGTGAACATCTATATGGTAAAAACTAAAACATTTTAATGGCTTCCACACAGGAAGCGATGACAGGCGACATAACGGTTGGTGAGGGCAAAGTGGGCGTATCCCGAGATGAGCTTTACTCAACTTCAATCAATTTCGGCCAATAAGAGCACAAGATACCGTTAATTGACATATCACAGTGCCGTAAATGCGTTAGAGGGTTACCTAGGCAACCAGGGTCTAGAAAGTCCACTAGCGACGAACCTTTTAGCTTCAAGGCTACGCGTGATGAGTGACATCGCTTCCTGCGTGGACCCAGCTTCAGTATTTTGATCAGTGTTACTGTAAACTGAACTTTTTTCCTTTATACTAAAAATTAGGCGCAGATTTTAAAAAAAGAAAATTAGAAGAAGCGGAAACTGAAATGTGTGACCATGGTAGTAATAATAATAATAATAATAATAATAATAATAATAATAATAATGATGATGATAATAATGACGCAGACAGTCTGAGGTACACCTGCTTGAGGTGGGATTTACGTCGTTGGCTCAGTTAAACTTGTATGGCTTCTTCTGCGGTTCATTTTTTAAAGGGTTAGTTCACTCAGTACTAGTGGAAGCATTCGTTTTCTTGCCTCACTTGAATCGACATTAACCTAATGAATTTAAGGCTGTCCATTTACCCACTTATGTACTACATGCAGAGAGTTTGCTACAGCTCTTGGCACATTTCAGACACTACATGGATGTAACACAGCAACTGCACAGAAGTCTCTTTAGCTGCAAAATACTCCAAAACAAGGTTGCAAAGTAGAAACAAAGAGCTGGAAGACGCTGCAGAGTCATGTGAAACGACTCCGTTTCAGTCATTTGAGGCATTTTAAGGCAGCTGGGAAAGACTCCGCTTAGAGCTTTATCTTAACTCGAACTCACCATGGCAATTCAATCAGTCAACTGTTTCTGAATGACATGTGAAAAAGTGCTTGGCTTGACGTGGTTTGGTAATTTGAGTGAACTGACCCTTTATTAAAACACTGAGAGGTTTCACTCCCAATATTCAGTTTCTCTCACATGAGATGGTCCATAGATTTCAAAAGTAGTGACAAACATTCCTGTTGAGACTCTATGACAGCACATGAGGGCCATTTTAAATAAACAATGGAGCCAAATTTCCGACTTACTCTTTGAAACATTGCTCGACTTTGCAAGGCTGGTTTAACCTCATCGCACTGTACATAAATATGTGATTCGATTGGTGTTTGTTGAATAACAATGACGTTACAGAAACTGACATAATCTTGAAAACTAAAGTGAAAAAAAATTCCACCCCTTAAAATTTCAAAATGTATTACATTTTTCCCTGTGAACTCCAAACTTTAAAGTGGAGCTAGTGTGTTTTATCTTTTATTTCCTGTTTTATATATATGCTAGCCAAACTTTCAAATAATCAGGGCAGTATACCTAAAACACAGAAACTTGAAGCTGGTGTATGCAAGGGGCAGCCAATCAGAAGGAAACAGACTTAATAAAGGGGGAGGAGCTAAAACAGCTTGTTTCAGACAGAATCAACTGGTGGGCGACACCTAAATAAATTATTCAGGAATTATTGTGAACTGTGGATTATGAAAAACCACCCAGAATGGCCCCCATATGCTGTCAAAAGAATAAAACCAGAAGACTAGAGCTGCTTTTGCTTCAGGTTAGGTTAGCTGAGCATAATGACTGAGACGGCCAGTGGTGAGTCTTTTTAAAGGTCCTAAACTCCTTCTACAAAATGAGTGGGTAGAAATAAATATAAAATGTGTTCATCTGTGACCTTGAAAAACTAGTAGTTGTATTTTTAAACAGGATTCAATTTGCAGCCCCCTTCCAGTTTTATGCAAAGCTAGGCTAAGCTTAGAGTTTCCTGACATTTAAATCTTTCTTTCTTTCTGTTCCTTTACACGATGCTTTTTAAAGATGATCCTGTGTACTCTCCTCCTCACACGTGACATTATTCGTCTCCAGTTTTTGTGCTATTCAGTGTAAACAAGTCAAATGCACCTAAAACGGCAGGCAGGTGAGTGTGCAGTTTAGTGACCACAATTAGAGGACTTGCAGCGCATGCGAAATGTGTGGTCTCTAAAATAACGATCGTACCTTGTGTAATCTGGTGATTTCTTGGCTTACTTTCCTGTTAAATAAACATGAGGTGGCTACTGCAATATCTGCCTGACGTTTTCACACCGAAGTCTGTAACAGACTGTAACTGAGCGGAAAATGTACTGAAAACTCCCGACAGCCCAGGCTGTAATTATATAATTTAAATGTATATATCGTAACAGATTTGGCAGCTAAAGGCGGCTTTCAAATACGCAGGATTTTACAGCAACTGTGATTACTTTGGTATTAGTGCATAGGTGCAGTTCTAGATACCACAAGGACTATTTACACATTCTTTGATATATTAACTAAAAATTACGTCAGGCAGCAGGATCAGCTTAACTCGACACCGGTCCCCTTTGTCACTCGCAAAGGACACCATGCCGGACCCACACATCAGGAAACAGTTTAGGCAGCTGTGATCTTTGCCTGAGTGTTTTTCAATCTCAAAGAGAGGCCCTCATCGCCTTCCGGTGGAGGCAGACACAAGGTTCACGTCTCCATAAGGCAGCTCCGTGTCTCCTGCTGAGTGAAGGGGAGCGTGTGTGTCGTGCAAATGTGCAAAAGATACTACAAGACCCGTGTAGGTCTGAGTCCAAACTGAACAACAGACCGTCTTCAGAACTTCCCAAACCACCTTCATCATCTCCTCCTCTTCTCCCTCTGAGTGTTTTTGATTGAGTTCCTTACATCTGCAGGGCAAAGACATCTCCAGTATCAGTCAAGGAGGAATTAAACGTAGATGCACTGCAGACATTAACTTTTCTAGCCATAACCTAAAAATCTTGGATGAGTTTGAATCCTGGTGACCTTGAGCTCAAAGTCAAGATTGGAGGTCAAGTGTTCTGAAAATCTTGTAAACGCAATAATTCAATGTAATGTAGGATTCTGGGACTGATCCAGTGGCTGTGTCTACTTTGAGGCTGAGGGGTTGCCAATTTAGCTTTTTTTTGTTCCCCCCCCTTATTAGTAGCATTGAGCAACAATATTATAGGATATATCATAATTTCAGCAGCAAAACTATACAACCTAATGTCTGAGAAACATTGGTACTCTGGATGTTGGATCTTTTTCCTTCTAATTCACTGGATCAAACCTGAAAAAGTGTGTTGTACATTTTAAGGCATCCATCTGGGACAGGTGACCAAAAGAAATCAAAGCATCTAAAAAGTCTCTTCACCTACATTGTGATGGCAGGCTCATCTTCTAGCTATGATTGTGAATGTAAACCGTATAATTACCTTCTTCTTGCACTTCATCTTCAGTCTTGCAGTAACATCTAAACAAGAACCTACCAAAAAAGAAAGGACAGGTAAAGCTCTGAGAACATTTTACAAAACCACACACACCTGGCTACCAACATAACCTTGTGTGTCCATAATTTTATAAAATATGGAACAAAACAAAAAAAACCCCTTAACAACAAATTAGTAAAATTAACTAAACAAGCAGAAAAAAGGCAAATAAACTATAAAAGCAAGCAAATTAAAGAAAGCCATTCTAAGTAAAGCTGAAGTCATTGAGGGTTGATCATATTCTAATTACCGAGCTTTTTCATATCTTTATATGTTACCTGCGACTGGTCAATCATCAGCCAGCGCTCCGTGCTGGTCTGCATGTCCTGACCGCTAAGAGGCTCCCGCAGTCTGACCTTCACTTCAATGCGACCCCCTGTGGGTTTCCGTCCGTCCATCACCTGGCACACGAAACACCGTGATCACATCTTAACCCTCTCAGACAAACGGCCTCCTGATTTCTGTCTTAACGAATTAACTTAAACACCACAGATCAATTTCCTTATCCTTTCAAACTGAATGTCATTCACCTCGACAATCTCCCTGATTTCACTGTGTGACTCCAGCTTGTCCAGCTTCAGCAGGGCTGTTCCGATCGGCTTGTCGCTCCGTAAGAAACCGCTGTGAGACGACAGACACGGTTACACTGATGAGCCACAGCTAAGGACAGCGTGTGTGAAATAAAAAAAATCAAGGTTTAACCTCTAAACATCTACCAAGTCATTGGCAACCCATTCAACATCCACTGAAATAGAAAACCTCTCTATAGAAAAACTGTGATGCCAAAATAAACAAGACATCATTTAACATGTAGGATCATCTGGTTTCTGAACATCTGCTCATTCAGCATGTGTGTCATTTTTATTCTCTCTGTTAATCTGCACTTCTTCCTTCTAAAAACTACCCTGATCTTAAGCCCACACAGCAAACACCAGCAGAGCCGGCTGACACATTTATATAATTACACTGTGATAAGAAACTAAACCTGAAGACTCCCATCAGAGATTCTGGTTATTATGCGTTCCCACTTTCAGATCTTTTTTGCAGCATATTGAAACATCACCAGTAATCCCTCACAGTAAACACCCACTAGCACGACTGATTTGACTAATTTCTCACATTTATCTGAAATAAACAGGTACAATTACAGCCCTTCTTGTGTCAAAGTCCCATTGTTGTAACATGCTAATGACTAAAGAGCCAGCAGCTGCTCGAAAAGTTCTCACAGCACATTTTAAATACTCACTACGTGTCGCATGCTGTCCGACCAGCAGCTCCTGGGACTCACCCTTTGTGCAGCAGCTCTAGCTTGAGGCCTTTAGCTGTCACCACCCTCCTGAAGCCGCGATGGTTGCGGCTGATTTGAAGCTTGAAACTCTGGTTGTATTCTGACAAAAAGAGACAACAAAAAAGTCAACATCGCTCAGCTAAATGAAGCAGTTTAGAGGACAACAAATAAAGCCAACATGGAAATATTAGGGAATTCTACCCAACTCCTTAAGAGAGTTTTTAAAAAGTACCACAACTTTAAAACCAAAATGATCTCGCATGAAAATGAACCTAAAATAAGGCTCGGTTTGTTTTGAACAGCAAAAATGCTTGTGTCCTTAAAAAAAAAAAGAAAAAGAAACATTTATACACCCTGGAACTAGAAAAGAAAATCCCACAACTAAAGCACACCTGAAGCAAGAGTCATGTCTCACCTGGGGAGTTAGTGTTCTTGATGACAGCTGTTTTGAGTTTCTGTGGCTGCTCCTGGTGGCAGCAAAACAGCAGATGAAACTTAAGCAAAAACACTCACTGGTGTTAATTTTTAAAAAGGCGGATTTTCAGGCTCTTACCGTGCTGGGATAGGGGAACTCAAACTTGACGTAAGCATCCAGATCGTTTGCTTGGATTCCTGCAGGAGGAAGAAAAGCAAAAAGCATGAAACTTTTGTTTTACCCACTTTGAGGTGTGACCTTCGACTCGATTTATGGAAAATCAGTCTGAGTAACTGATTCAAGATCACTGGTTTGTTCTATGAGTTGAATTCCCCGTTTATCCCTGTTCATCCTCCTGTTTTATTGCTGATATGAATATTTTTAAATTCTGAATAAACACGTCCTTGGGGGGGGGAAAACAAAAAACAGGAAAAACTGATAAATGCAGATTTTTACCGCTAGGAGCAGGAAGATTCATCCCTTTTACGATAATAACAACCATGTCAGTGCTGCTCAGCTCTGGAAATATCCTGAAAACAACAACAGGAAAAAAAGCAGGGAGAAAGTTGAGTGATTTATTGTGTCTGCTTCAAGTGTAAACACTAAGAAAACTGCACCAGTCACTCAGTGAAATTATGTTGTATACACTTTTAGAAACATATAGAAAACTGCTTTTCTCTAAAATTTGTTTAGTGCAAGCAAAAGATGAAGGCATGTATGAAATTATTTACTGCCCCTTTAATATATGAACCGTCTATTAAAATAAATGAAAGCAGATTATTTGCTAACTTTATAACTAATGAATAACTCAGCAGGAGTAAAGAATTGATGGCAAATGTTCCCACTTGGCTATGCGAAATGACTTCTCCTCGAAATGATGTTTAGGAGGAGGCAGACCCCTCGACTGAGCCAACTTCAAGACTTCCATACTCTTCTTAC
Source organism: Aulonocara stuartgranti (assembly GCF_965226115.1). NCBI lineage: Eukaryota > Metazoa > Chordata > Actinopteri > Cichliformes > Cichlidae > Aulonocara > Aulonocara stuartgranti. Next base: position 10,626,661 of record NC_138954.1, read on the forward strand.
AGCTTTCAGCCATTTTCTCAAACCTAAAAAAAAACATGAAAAAAAGGAATAAAACCTTTTCATGTTTCATGTCATCAACCATTCAACAATTAATTTAGAGTTTAAATGTAAATCTCTGTAGGTGACGAGGAAGCTTACTTTGTTGTTTCAGTGACGTTTCCCAGGTGTTTGAACTGCTCGGAGTAAGTTAAACATTTCTAAATAAAGGAAGAAAGCCAGGAGAAAGGGTCACAGAGGGTCACAGTTTGGAGAAATCAGAGGCAGAAAATCTGTTTCTGGCAGCAGAAATTATTCATGAACAAACATCAGAGAGCTGAAAAGTTTCTTCTGAGGGGAAATCTTGTTAATAGTTTAAAGGCATAAACACATTTATTTAAAATCACAAATAATCTGTAGAATTTGGCCGAAGAAAAATTTAATTCCGTTAAATTTCAAAAAGAACTTTTTATAAAGACTCTGCTGCGGTTTTACCTCGTGCTGCTCTTTCAGGATCTTGGCCAGCTGCGTGTAAACTTCCTCGGCTTTCTCTGAGATCTGCACGTCGCTGTGGTGAACCAGGATGAAGTCTTCGTCTTCATCACCAGGAGGCGACGGCACCTGCAGGCAGAGAGAGAGAGAGAGAGAGAGAGCATTTTTAGCCTGTGTTGCAGACACTCAACACAACACATCAGTGTGGGTGAGATTTCTCTATAGTCTCATCTCAGCAGCTTAATTTCAACCATACACTGTTCATAACACTTTACACCACATGTGTGCAGAGACACATTAATGTCACCCGACATTTCCTTTCTTTGTTTTGTTTTTTTGCCACATTTTATTTAGTAGGCCATCTTTTAAATAAAATTAATTCTTTTATTCTCTCTATATTTTACTAAGATATTTTTTTAAACAGCATGTTTAGCATCACTTGATAGCCTTGTTTTTTTATTTGGTTTATATATTTGTTTATTGACCTACTTTATTTTTGTTTATTTGAGCTCTTGAGCTATTTTTTTTCTGTTTTACTTTATTATTATTGCTTTAGTTTGTTATTAGTTGTGTTTATAATTGCTGTAACAGTAAATTTTCCAAAGGAACTTGGAAAGAAAAGCGTCTTGACATCTTTAAGTTTCCTTGAAGACGTTTCACCTCTCATCCGAGAAGCTTCTTCAGTTCTAAGAGTAACTGGTGGAGAGTCCCAGATTTTAAGCCCTATGGGAATGTCCCCCAAGAGGGTCATGGATCCCCTATTGATCCTCTACCTAATCACACGAGCCAAGCTTAAAATCTCAGACTCTCCACCAGTTGCTCTTAGAACTGAAGAAGCTTCTCGGATGAGAGGTGAAACGTCTTCAAGGAAACTTAAAGATGTCAAGACGCTTTTCTTTCCAAGCTCCTTAGTCTACAATGAACTGGATGACTGAGAACCTTCACAGACAAATTTTCCAAACTTTAGTGATAAATAACATTTCTTATTTTATCTTAAATCGGATCATTTAAACAAACTGCTGATAACCCTCTTCTCTCCTGTGCGTGCGTATAATTTAACTGTACTGGCCAAAAACTTGTTTTGGGAGTCAGATTTAAATATCTAAAGCCTGTCATATAACATGCAAGTTTTTAGAAACAAATTGTTGTCTTGTGTTTTGCAGCTTCAACCTAATTCTTACATAAAACACAATGAAATTTCAACAACAAACATCAACGTAACTCCATCAAGGCACATTCAGAACTAACTTTCTCACTTAGTCATTTTATCTAACTTTAAATTGTGTTTCTCAAAAAATAATCTGAATCAGGCTGATCTTACTGAGCACCTAAGGACCATTTTCATCACAGCTGCCGTTTTTAGATCTTTTCCTGGAAGTCAGGTTTTTTAATAGCAAAGGCAGCACTGAAGATGAAGAGCAAGACAGGAAACATGCTCTTCATTTCTTTCTCCAACTTATCAACATTGATCAGGTTTTGCACTGAGGAATGGTGCCCCAGTGTGAGACTGTCCACACAAGCAACATCCTGCGGTGTCTAAGGGGGGGTATTAGGCAGAAACATCTGGACTGTGGTGAAAGCCAGCACAGTATCACCAGATGCCAACGCAGTATTTCCTGACCACCTGCCCTTTTTATCAAATTTGCCTCCCTGCAACATCTCCAAATACGGCTCCAAAATGAAAACACAGTTGAACGATTCCAGCCCACATTTCAGTTTTTAATAAACAGAAAAACTGAGTGGACTTTCTGTGACTAGCTTCTAAAGAGCAGTAATTAACTCTGTGCTGGTTCAGAGAACCAAACTGAATGATCTTGGTTTTGGCACGCTGGGGCAGGTGCAGCGCTTATCACAGAAGGACAGACAACAGGACTTCTGCTGACAGATTTAAAACCAGCAAACATTAAAAATGTTCTAGAGGTGCACGTGAAAAAAACTTTTGGTTTTTCTGAACCTGTTCTCAGACCTTGTAATCTACAACCTGAATGAAGCCTATTTTTAACTGTAAGCAGGTTTTGGTTCATCCAAATATGAAGCGTAGATCCACTGTCTGCTCACCGTGCTGATGTCCACAGTTTTGCCGCTGCGTGCCGCCTCGATCATGGGCTCGAAGCTCTTGGCGGTGCGGAGAAAAATCTTTGCCTGCTCCATATCATTTTTCTGCTTCGCCTGCAGCGCAGCCTTCATGTATTGCTTCTTTCGACCCTCCAAGAACTCCAGCTGCTGAACAGCTGGAAAATGAAGACAGAACAGACACAAAGCGAAGTAGTTTATAGATCTGTAATGAGCCCCTAGGTTCTTCAGTCAGTCAGTACTTCTCTCCATCTACCTCGTCTAAAACTTTTTCAGTACGAGTTGAGAGGATGTTCTGTTAAAGAGTTTCTCAGGAGCCAAAGGAGTCTCTGGGTTTTCAGAGGATGTCTTATATCCTTCAGACTTAAACTCTTGTGTCTTACCTGTTTGTGAGAGTCCTTCTCCGATGGTTGTCCTGTCAGGTGAAGCTGACGGAGTCCTCTTCTGTTCGTGACCTGCTGTGGGAATGTCTAAAGTGGGCTTCTTTGGCTCTTCAGGAGCAGCAGGCTTTGCCTACACAGACAAAACACTACAGTCAATTTTTCCACAGGAACCAAATATTTAATTACCTTGTAATTCTGTGATCCTACCAATTCTTCCTTTGCCTCATCCTCTTCCTCATCTGCAACTTCAGCAGCATCACTAGAGGCAAGCTTATTAGCTGCCTCCAGAGCAGCAACAATCCCCTGCTCAGCTCCCACTGCCTTCTGGCCAGGGATCGGAGGAAAGCCTGTAAGAAAAGGTGTTCACTGACCTTTTTAGCTTAGCAGAAAAAAGAAATGTCCATGTATTTGTGCTGCAGCAATAATAAAAGTATACAAAGTAATCCTGCACTACAGAACTGAGCACATAAATATAATTGGGCTTTATAGAGTTAAATTTCACTTGGAAAAATAAAAAACATGTATCTCACCAGGGGGAACCGGCAGCTCGTCAAAGTTGACTGCTTTTCCTGCTTTGTGAGCGCGGATGGCGCTCTGGTATTGCTGCAGGAGGCAGGAGTTTAAAAATATGTTAGCAGCAGAGCCAATCCTCTCATCGGGGGGTAAACGTAGAAGTTTGCCGATGCTAAGTGCTGGGAGACTATGCCTTTATTATTATTATTATGTCTGTCACTTTAATTTATTGCCTCGTTTTATTTACTCATACCCACATAATTATTCGAGATTTTAAAGTCTTAGACACAAACAAATCCAAGCTTCAACAAAAAAGGGAAAGAGGATGGTCTGTCTCACATTTTGGAGCGGGCCCGTTTTCACTCATCCAGTACAATCCTGAACATTTCCAGAACTTTTTACCCGACAGAGGAGCACGTAAGAACACAAATGTCCTTCGCAGCTGGATCACATATAAATGTCTTTGTATTTAGCTTAATTAGCTTAGTATGCTGCCTCCAGTGCTTTCTTTTCAGGCATTCGCCTCATCTACAAACAAACAATACTTCAAGTAATCCAAGTCTTGCTCTGTGCTCGATGTGAAGAAGAATAATTGTGGAACAAATCCCGTTCTGATTCTGTTCAAAGTGTGCAGTTCATGTGTGGAAACGACCCAAGACTGCATGAAAAATAAAACGCTGTGTCTATGTCAGAGAGGACGAATGTGACAAAGCTTTAGTAACAGAGCACTTTGACTGTAAGGACAGACTTCAGAAGTTTCTCCTGTTACCTTGGCAATACGGTCGTGCATTCGGGCCTTGCGGTCGTCTCCGCTGGCCTTGGCCTGTGCAGACGCCTCCGTGTACTTGGCTCGTCTCTGCTCGAGAGCCTCCAGCACATCTTTAGGAGCTGAAGGGGCTGAAAGAAAGAAAAAAAAAATCAACCAGAACTACCCACTGTAGCGACCCCGTGAACGAGGCAGTAGCTTTATCTGATTGAGTACAGAGGCAATATGGACGTGTCAAAGATGCAAATGTCTCTCGGTTGGTGCAGGAAAAATTATCAGATATAAAATAGAGTTATTATTTTGATTCGTAGCAATGATGAAAAAATAAATAAATAAATAAATAAATAAATAAATAAATAATAATAATAATAATAATAATAATAATCTGGAAGAAAAAATTACTTTTCCACACTCCTTTTTGCTACAAAGCTCTTGTTTTACAAGTTAGGCACACCTGTTTCCTTTATAGTGGTGCATCTGCATCCTCCTAAAAACTCATGACAGTTCAGTTCAGCTTGAGCCAAGATGGAGAGAGAGAGAGCCTTTGGTCGACAGATCAAAGGACCATTACAAAACCTGCTGCAGCTCCTTTTGTCTCCATATCTCTGAGGGACCTGGTGTCATTCGTTTATCAGCTGCAGCTCTCTGCTGCGCTCCTGGCTACCATCTAGGTTCAAAGGGCCCAAGTAAACTGTCACCCCAACCTGTTGCTGTCCCCATTTTCACCCTCACAGCGGCTAATTGCCCTTATGAGATGCCTTTCCACTCAAAAATATCTAGCAATATGAGCTTTACTCCTTACCAGACAACCCAGTGTCCCCCACCACCTCCAAATCATATATTTGTGGTTTTTCCATCTTTTGAATTACTATATTGAAAAGTACAAGTAAGTGCCTGTTAAAAGCACAATTCACGTATAATGTTTGTTCAGTTAATTAATAACTCATACATACATACATATACTATACATTTTTTCACAACACAGGCTCATTGATTTCACTATGAATGAACCATGGGTGCTTATAAGGACTGTAAATCTCATCTCATCAGCCATGTGACATTTTGTGAATGTTTACTTTTTAATGCAAACAGCTGAATGTTTATCAGAGCTGTCATGTTTGGGGTCACTTCCTGCTACTCATCTTTATGTAAATTAATACAACGCTGTCACAAAACAAACAGCATGTTTTCTTCTGATATAATTTGCTGTATTTTAAGAGAAATAAGCTGAAAGCAGAACTACGTGACTGTTAAAATGATTCCTACCTGGAGCTGCTGCAGCCAGCGGGGTCGGCTGTGTGCTTTGACCAGCGGGAGCTGCAGCCACCGGAGCGGAGCTTCCTCCTGGACATTCAACACAAAAACACAAATTCAACTGAAACAAACAGAAAACAAGTTTGTGGAAGATCTGTGTGATCTCTATTGAGTTTCTAGAATAAAGTCCTTTTTTAAAAAACGACTTTTGTTATTAGTAGTTTACTGCATTTTAGATGCATAATTAATGTGACTACATACATACCCCAGTTTAGTGTGTTATAGCTTAAAGTTGAACTATGGTGCTGGTGTACATAGAGGTGTACACCCCTTAGAATTCATGGTAATGTGTTATTACCCATTTGTGTAGGTATTTAGCTACACAAAGTAAAGGATGCATTTTTTGTCTGGAGTCATCCCTTTGCGGGAAAAGGAGTGACAGGAGAGTTAACCAGGAGGGGGAGACGTGAAAGAAAACAATCAGTGTTCAAAAAAGTGACATGCCAAGCACAGGTGATGGCCATGACAGACGGTTTTCATTGTTTTGAAAAGTACATTTTAACTTTGGTTCTACCCCTTTGGCTGGTTGAAGGACCAGAAACAGCACATGCATGAGTACTCCACAGACCAGTTGTTCCACATATTTTTGACATTGCCCCCTGGTGATGGTAAACATGTAGATGATGGCCTATGAAGCAGTACACCAAAGAAATGACTGAAACTGAATGTCAGGTCTGAGCTTTTGTCTCAGGTTGATTATTTGTGCATACTCTGACCTCATTATTTACATTTTCTGTCATGTTTAATGTGGACATTAAACATGACAACCCCTGCAACAGCACACACACACAGAATATCAGATGAAAAAGATACTTTTTCAATCATTTGTAATGCTGACACAAAACACTTAAGGTAAGTACTAAACAGAAAAGTTTATTACTGCCTGTGCCAAACAAATATTCACCATACTGACGTGGAAAATAAAGCTTAGAGGGAGATGCAGTTTAGCCTTGGATGTTACATTTTTGAATAATCTCACCAAAACATCCCAGCTGAACAAGCCCCGCCCATCTGCTGTTCAGGCCTTCTGTTTGCAACGGGCAGCCAATGAGAAGAAAGTTGGCTTAAAAGGAGAGGAGTTATAACTGAGGTTCTGGCTCAGAAGGCCCAGTATAAGATAAACAATGGCCTATAATAACCCTAACCCTAACGTAACAGGATAGCAGATTTCTAACCAATTAAGACAACACAGACTGATTGCTTTTACTGTACTTGAACATGTGTTCATCATGTTAGGGTTAGGGTTAAATTTGACGCTAGTGTTTCTCACCCTGTCCTGGAGGTGAAGGAAGGCCACTCAGATCCACTGACTGTCCTTTTTCCAACGCCTCGATCACTGCATCGAAACTCTGGATCAAATTTAAAAGAAAAAAAAGGTCAAACATAATGATGGTCTTTGTGAGGATCCGCATTTTTGGCATGTTTCACATTCTTCAGAGAGAAACCCTGCCAACAGACTGTGCAGCAACACAGTGTGGGGATAACAACGTGCAGTACTATGCTACTATTTTAACTCTAGATTCAAATAAATGTTTTCTAAATCTTACAGCACTGGAAATCAAATCAGACACGAGCGATGAATGTACAGAGGATAACAGAATGCTTTTTCTTTTTTTACCGTGTTTGTTAACTCTACAAGATTTGATGCATGCTCAATAATTCTGGTGAGGCAATCCCAGAAAGTTTGTATGGATGCAGTGTTTTCGGGAGAAGAAACATTTCATCAGTCATCACAGTAATCAAAGAAATTAAATGTTTCTTCCCCTGAAAATGCTGCGTACAGATAAACAGAATGAACTTTCTGAGATACTCCAGGGGTGTATCAGGAAGGAAATAAAGCTAATGTTCAGAAAAATATAATTACTGTATAATAAAATGACCAAGCATTAGTGGACATCAGTTTGTTTAAGGCTGAAAACTTTAGATGACTCAAATTTCCCACTAAAAAGAAGAACATACAGCAAAGGACACACAAAGTGAATCTAGACAGTTGTTGGTGGTAAACCACAACGTTTTTGTTCTGAATTCTTAGCTGTGGATGTTACTTTTCGTTCTATTTTGGTTTGTAGCATTTAAAGTAAATCAACATATTCTTGAAAATGGTGCCACCCTGCTGTAGTACAATCTTTAGGTGGCACCTGGAAGTAAAAGTTAGAGAACAGCTGTCCTGAAACACCCACCTCACCAGAAGCCATAATCACGCCCCCTAATCACCTTAATCATGGCAGCATACACGACCAAACAGTGACTATACTTCACTGCCTGTTATTTCTCAAAGGTCTATTTAAACACATCAACTGACTTTCAAAAGAGTTTCAGTAAACTTGACCTCTGAGCTTTCCCTTGTTGTCACCGAATGTACAAGGCCACCAAAATTTGAAAGGTCCAAGATTTTTAGCATTTACATCTATGATATCTATCGATTTGAAAAGTTATGTTCACTCGAAATCATTTAATCTGATCATGTCTGATAACAAAAAAAAAAAACAGCTGGTGATACAAGTTTAAAGAGCAAAACAAAGAGAACAAGAGCAGTGTGAGGATACGCGCCTCATGAAGGCTCTGATTTCAAAAAGATATCTGGATTAATTAATCAAATTCTTCATATTTTTTGAGGAAAAAAAACATTTATTTGAGAAGAATTTAATTCCAGTTTTGCTCCCCCATCTCAAAATGTTCCCAGATCCAAATAGACACCAAAAGTTAATAACAGAAAAAAATAAAAAGGAACCAATTCCTGCTTGGTAAAGGTAAGTATTAGATTTTTCTTAAAAATAATCCTGTGAGACATCATGTTGAAAACAGACACACGGTATCTATTATCAAAAATGCAGCTTTTACAACATTCCTACAGAAGAAACTTCCTCTGCTCAGAAACATTGCTGCACTTCTCATCGGAAAAAGGCTTCATTCTGTGTATACACACAGACACAAACACGCTAAACAGGAAACAGAAACACCGTTTTGAATTACACTGTTGAAGGCCAGAAAATACACAATTTCTTACAAAGACGTGACAAATGGCTACATGTTTCTGTCTGAAATCCTTTTATCTGATTTAATATAAAAACATCACATTGAAAATGTTTTTAAACCATCTACAACAGACCTGTCAGACCACAATTCAGTCTGCTGGTTATCTGTCACTTCATTTTGAACACATCACTCATAGCTGCTGGTCTCTGACTCACCTTGCTGGTCTTGAAGTAAAGCTTAGCTTGCTCCACGTCTCCTTGCTTCTTGGCTCTCAGCGCTGCCATCTTGTACTCTTGCTGTCTCTCCAAAAGCATCTTCTTGGTGGCCTTGTTGGCTGAGGGTTCACCGGACAAATCAGATGTCAATTCCCACAGTGAAAGGCCTCATTCATCGCAATAATGAGGAGGGAGAAGACGACAGATTCGCCTCAGCTATATCAGTCATCAGCTTCCCTCCGATCCAAACTCAAATGTGTGCAAACCATTACCAGTTACACATGATCAAATGCATCATAGCGTGCTAAAATACAGAAAAAAATATAATCTAAACCTAAAATGTGTTGGTGGTCACTTTATATAGCCTGTTTAAGAGTTGAGAGGTCTTTACATAATACATAAATAATAAAAATATAATAATAAATTTTGATGAAGACGGGGTTTTCTTCATCGATTGGAAGATTAAAAACATCTACTTGTCACTGTTCTCTGGTCAGTTTAATCTGACTCGTTTTGATAATCAGCGTCAAGCGTAACAGATATTCTAACACAGACAGATTGCTTTTACTGTGCAGCTCAATTATGCCTATAGCTGTAGTCTCCATGCCAATTCTGAGCAAAGAAAAACACGGTCTAATGTGCAACTCAAGAGAAACTGACCATCTGATTGTGAAACGTCAGCAGCTTCCTCATCGGTTTGCTCCTGAGGAGATGGGAGGCTGCTCAGAGTGGATAGAGCAGCAGAAGACGATTGCTCCTCCTCGCTGCTGGGTGTGATGACATCGGGCGCGGCAGGTGACTGTGGTGATGTGGCCTCCGACTCCCGTGACTGAGAGGGCTGAGGTGGCGATGGTACAGGGGGAGCAGGCCTCGCAGGCACAGCTGGTCGCGGGGCAGCGCTCGGGGCTCCGATGGCAACAGGCGGCGGGATCTCTGCCTCATTTACAGGCCTTCCTTTTTTCACAGCACCCAACATTGACTCCAACGTCTGTGAGAGAAACCATAAATTCATAAAGTCAACAAAGACGCCATCATGTGTAATAAAAAGGGTTCATCGCAGAACTCTAATCACTTAAGACTCACAAGTGTAAACAATGACCAAGAGGTTTTATGGGCAGGAGTAAGAAAGAGATGAAAATCTTTTACATAAGGTGTTTTAAGAAATGCAAACCAAAATTGCATCTTCTGACTGTGACATAACGAACAGCTTGGTGTAAATTCATGCCCTCTGCATGTCGTACCTTCAGACCACGATCATATCTCCTGGCTTTTGAGGACTCCCCTGCTGTCTTGGCGTTCTGCAGGGCTGTCTTGTACATTGCCAACCTCTCCTCCAGGGTGTGTTGGAGGCTGCCGGGGGCTGCCGCAGAGACTTTTACTTCCTCCTACGAGTGTGAGACCAAAACAACCTAAGAAGCAGCTGGAAACATCTGGTTAAAGGAAGAAATGACTCACTGTGCAAAACATGTTGACATAAACAACATATTTTTCAGTTTCTGTCCATCTACATCTTAACCTTAATCATATGCTTAAAATTCGAGGCACGTTAAGCATCCAAAGTTTTTAAAAGACACTAAAATGCAGATGTGAGGAAATTCATCACCAGGAATGAAGTCAGACTTACTAGAAGGAATGAAAATAATTTACCTCAACTGCATCTAGTCAACAGAAGCTGATCACGTGCCAGTTGAACAACTGTTTTTTGTGTAAAAGTTTAAAACATCTTTGATTTCATATTAAAAAAAAAATAGGCATCAAGTTTTATAAAACCTCAACAGGTAGGATGTTTCCTTTCCCTTTCTTTTCAGTTACTGGCAACAGGTAAAAAAATCTCCCATTTGACAAACATGTTGATGGTGTCAGTTTCAAGTTTGGCAGAAGCAGCGTGTATTGTACCTGTGCCGCTGGGGACTCTGGTGTTTCACCCTTAGAAGATTCAGCAGGGGCAGAGGATGTGGAGGAAACATCCTCAGCTTCCTCCTCACCCACCACTTCCTGTAGCTCTGCCTGATAGAGGGGGGAGAAAAAAAATGCAACCGATCAACAGTAAGCTTTCTCTGTGCACACACAGAGCTGGATTTCAGAAGCAGCGAGTGGGAGTCACGCTTCCCATCTGTTGTTTGATAAATGGAAATACTGCGAAGCAGAAAGTGCAGAACATAAAAAAAAACAAACCAACTGTAATTTACAGCTTAAGAACACCATGATTACTGTGTGAGCTATAAAACTGACGGGCACAGAGAGGCCAGAGTGAATTTATTTATTGGTTTTTATTGGTTTTAGTTCATGGAGTCAGTTGATAGTGACTGTGAGTTAATATCAGTAAAATGCTGTTCTGTTCCAGTTTTTCAGGGTTAACAAGATGAGCAGTGACTTAGAAAAAGCACACATTTGCCAAAGGAACGTCATCTTTTTGGCTACAGATCACTTTCTGACTACTATACACTCAACGGACACTTCATTAAGTACACCTAGTTCCAGGTTGACCCTCTTTTGTCTGAAGAAATGCTTTAATTCTTAGTTACTTAGATTCAACAAAGTGCTGGAAACATTCCTCAGAAATTCTCAGCCCATACTGAGATGACAGCATGGAACAGTTACTGTAGATATGCAGGAAGCACATCCATGTGAATCTCCCTTTCCGCCACAACCCAAAGGCGGTCTATTGGATGGGATCCGCTGACTGTGGAGGCAATTTGAGAACAGTGAACTTGCTGTCATACTCAGGAAACCAGTTTGAGCTCATTTGAGTTTTTGTGATAGGGGATAATATCCTGCTGGAAGCAGCCATCAGAAGCTACACTGTGGTCATAAAGACGGTCAGAAATTACCAGCAACAACATTTAGGTAGGCTGTGGCATTCAAGCAGTGCACCATGGACACTAAGGACCCCAAAGTGAACTGCCACTAGCTGGAGAGTTTCTCTTTTTCAAACCATTCTCTGTAAAGCCCAGAGATGATTGCATGAGGAAAATCCCAATGGAGCAGTTTCTAAAGTCACTTAAATCACCTTTCTTCTTCATTCTGATGCTCATGCTTGAACTTCAGCAAGTTTTGCTGACCATGTCAACATGCCTAAATGCACTGAGTTGAGGCATGTGATTGGCTGATTAAATATTTGTATTAAAGAGCGGTGGAACAGGTTTAGCCGCGAAAGTGGCCAGTTGGTGTAATTGTGCATTTGTTAAAACACCGCTACAAGAAACTGGAAACCATGACTCCTAAGGAATCTAACACGAAGCACGATTATTGGGTTAGTGAGCCACATCATTCTGAAAGGATGGAATAAAGTGACCTAAAACTTAAACCAGACTGGTCAATGTATTTGTAGACTTTTGATCACCAACAATATCCAAGCTCGCTTTGATTAGGCCGGAAAGTCATTTCCACGTCTCTGCCATGTATGGGACTTTATCACTGCACTCAGTAGCCTTTCATCTTTAAATCTATGCAGTTTACAGTTTTAAAGCTCTGGTGTGCACTGAAAACATACCAAGTTATAAAATAAACACATCAGCCTAGATTTCTGATTGCTTGCTGGCCTTGCCTAAAGTTTGGGAATGGATCAAACAGAGCAGGTTATTTAAACACTAACCAACAGGTCTTCATCGTCTTCTACATTGTCGTCATCATCATCATCCAGGTCCTTCATACACTCGTCTGCCATTCTTGCGATATCTTCCATGGGTAGGGGACCTACAACACAATCAAGGTGTCATGAATTCACATTATAAGCAGAACAAATGAAGCAATGCAGTGTGGATGACATCTTCTAAAACAAAGAATTCACAAAGAGTGATTGTCCGGGGAATAATTATCACACATTCACTAGACTCAGCCAACAGTCAAAGTCTCCAAATGAACGAGAGCATTCTCACAAAAAAGTTTTATAAACCTAAAACTTGAAGATCATCTTTTCTCTGTCAGTGCGCCCCAGGGCAGCTGTGGCTACAATGTAGCTTGCCATCACCAGTGTCTGAATGTGTGTGTAAATGGGTGAATGACAGGTTGTGTAAAGCGCTTTGGGGTCCTTAGGGACTAGAAAAGTGCTATACAAATACAGGCCATTTACCATTTATGAGGTACTATTCAGCTGTTAAAGTTAAATCGAGTTCACACTCTTGACTTAAACCTCTAAAATACACTTAGAAGTGAAAGACTCGGTCGTGTTCGGGGAGAGCACAGCAAAGATTGTTGAAACTGTTTCAGTGGTTTCGCTGATATTTTTACATTTAGCTGTGATAGGCTAAATAATTCACTGTTGTACATAAACAATCCTCTCCCACTGGTATAGTCTGTTTCTTTCTACCACTATCTTCAAGTGGGAATACACTCTCTGGTGTGTTGTTGTTTTTTTGCACTTTATGGACTGTGAAGTACAGCTGCTTAATTCCGGTATAATCCTAATTATTTAATAAAATCAGGAGTGACACAATTACTCACAGACTTTGAGAAAAAAACTGGTTGACTCATTAAACTTTAGAAAAAAACATATTTCATTTTATTTCTTTTACCATTAATTATATTTAGATGAACTAAACCTGCTGCAGTCTGTTAAGGAGGTGAAGTTAGACACTTATGGAGGAAAGGGATGTACTAATTGTTGGAAATAAAAATGTGGCACAATAATTGTTATATCTCAAGTATCTGGTTTTAATAATTGTCGGAAGTCAAAACTCAAACTTAAATTAAAATTCTACTTCTAGCACATCCCAACTATGGACAGTACTTGTGTTGTCTTAACGAGGTCTAAGTCAAATTATTTATATACACATTTGTGGTGGCTAAGGTGGCAACCTCCAGGGCCCTATTTCAGGAAGCCGGTTTAGTGCAAACTCTGAGTAAGTAAACCCTGGGTTAACGGAAACTCTGGGTTTTCGGTTTCACAAAGCGAGTTTAGATTAATTCTGAGCGAGTTACTATGACGACACACTCCGTGAAGCTAACCTGCCCCCTAGCAGGTTAGCTTCAACTAACCCTAACTTTCTCCGCCTCTTTGTCGGAAACCTGACTGTAGGAAGTGTCAGACATGGCGTGCTCCTTCCTTGAAGAGCCAGTAGATGTTGAAGCCCAAATTCTCTGCAGAGCTCTCCGCCGGGAGAGAGTGATTAGAGCGCGTTCGGACATTTTATCATTTCCTGATGATTTTCTGTGTGAACGTTACCGTTTTTCAGCACAATCTATAATTTATTTGAATAACATCCTCAGGCCTAATATTGCTCATGTGACACATCGCGGACATTCTCTCAGTTCTGTACATATTATTTGTATTGCACTTCGGTTTTTTGCAAACGGGAGCTTTCTGTATAATATTGGTGACGCTGAGCACGTTTCCAAGGCTACCGTCTGTCGGGCAGTCAGGAATGTTACAGTTGCACTGAAACGTCTCCTGTACTCGTTTGTGGTGTTCCCCGGTCATAGACCCACAAGATTTATCAAAGAGGGATTCCACAAAATTGCAGGTATCAGGATGAACGAAACTTAATTCATGATGTGGTGATACTTGAACTACTACTTAAATTTTACATTTATTCTCACGGTTCCCAGGCGTGATTGGCTGTATAGATGGCACTCACATTCCAATCATTGCTCCTTCAGTAAATGAAGGAGACTATGTGAACAGGAAGTCTTTCCACAGCATTAATGTACAGGTACATAGTTCCCTGTAGCATTTCAAACTAACAAATTATTTCATTATAGTAATGGATGCTAATTTGTGTTCTCTGCACTGTGAAGATCATATATGATGCTGCCAACATTATCACAAATGTGGAAGCCAACTGCTCAGCCTCTGTGAGTGGTGGTGGTGGAGGACCCCCACCTGTTTTTCGGGCCTCCGCTTTTTTTCTGTTGGCTATAACGGGTCACATTTGAGCATACAGAGTAAGCAAATATGTACTTGTAATGTGCTCAGATAATTTCAATAAGTGCTTACAGAAAGAAAATTAATGTAGCCTCTAACTGCAATTGATTTATATAGGACAAACAGACCAAGCACTATGGCTCATAATACAATTACACCTTACCTGTTTGGACTATATTTTTATATTTCATTTTTACTTGCTGCCAGGAACGTTTGGGGCCTGTTGGGTTGCACCTGCCCTCAAATCACATCACAAAATAAAATGTATGAAAGAAAAAATAAAATAAAATATAATAAAATAACGTGTTAAATGGGTGGAAATCCCTAGATCAATGTTTAAATTAACACTCACGCATTGACTCTGTCGGCTATGTTTTGCCATGCATGCTCCCTTTCTTTTGCAGCTGAGGCTGTGTTGCTTTTTTCCGCGGAATTTGCATGTTATCGGCATATGCTGCCATCAGGATTTCGGCCTCAAGCGCTGTAAAATACATTGACCGCGCCTTCTTTCCCTCCGTCTCCATGGTGACTCGCTTAATCTGTGCTCCACTAATCAGGGCTTTATGTATCCTCGTGCGCGCGCTTAACTTGGGGTTAAAGCAACTCCGCGTTGACTGAACTAATTGTTATCAGCCTTTCTGAAACCGAATATTCCGAGTTGGACAGTTCGGGGTTACTCAACCCTGAGTATCGTTTTTCACTCTGAGTTTTCTAAACCGGCTTCCTGAAATAGGGCCCAGAACTAAAAAATGATGCTGAAGTGCTACAAACTGCAGTTTCTGGAGGCATGTAAATCCCCAGATTTCTACTTAAAATGTTCACATTTACTGCATTAAAAAGTTTTCTTATAGCCTGGTACAAAAAACAGTCTTGGCTTCTATGAATAGTTACTACTGAGTAGCTTTTTTTTGGCCTACATTCATCTTTACACTATCTATGGTGTTGACCATATTCAGGACAACTCGGGACATCAACTCAGGAGATCTAAACCCCGACTTTAGAAGCTTTGAGTTTTTGTTGCAAAAAGAGAGCTAACTTACACGCTGAGTGAGCTTCCAGACTAACAAAGTCTGTGCCCCTAACATGCTCACTGACAGTTTTTCTTCAACAAACTCTGATTTTATCTCTGAGTACTGCGTTCCTGCTATACCTTTATTCTTTATTCATTCATTAAGAGTCCCATCAGGGGTAAAAGATCAAATATGAACAAGAAATATGAAAAACAAACACACGTATCAACAAATTACCCGGTGACAGTGTGTGTGACAGTGGGCAAGAGAGGGAACTTTTACTATATCTTTCTTCCCTGATTCTGTCTAACAAGCCACAAAAATGAATTCACTTTGCAATGCCTCCATATGACAACACACTGCTGGTCCAAGCAAAGAAATCTCCGATCATACTTTTGGTACCTAATGGTCTTCCTGCATAGCAAATCTGCACAAATAATCAAATTATATTAGCAATAACAATGTCCGCTTCCGCTCAAAACCCACTTCCTGCTGGGCTGCAGCATGCTTTCAGGTAATTTATTTTTAATATTTGGGATGGCTGTGGCACTGGAGTTAGATTTAACTAATTGGTAGATTGGTGGCTATCCTTTGGAAAGACACTGAACATCCATCAGAGTGTGACTGGATGAATGAGGGTTGTAGTAAGAAAACATTACAGAGTACAAAGGAATCCACTGTTAAAATCAGTTCACTAAATATACAAAATTACAAAGGCTGTGAGTGATCTCAATACTGACCACAATAACAGCCATAATTAAGCATCTCTACCAACCAACAAACCCTCTGCTTCCTGTTTACACTGACACATAAAGTGTAGTTGCATGATCTTGCGAATCATGTCTAAAGGAAAATTAGTAAATTCGGAGGTTATGTTCGAAACTGCTAAAACACACACCTGGATGGTGACTGCATTTGTGTGGCTGTAGCCTGAGACTGTGAGTGCAGCGCTTAAATGACAGCAAATGTTAGCTGTACCTACCACATGTGTAGAAGGGTGCGTGTGGAAGTGGGGTTTTCAGAACTTTAAGTTATAACTACTGCACTTACTTTTCCCCTTCTGCCTGGCTTTTCCTCCTGCAGCAGCCTTTTTTCCAGTAATAGCAGCAAGTTCCGCCTCCAAATCCGGATCGTCCAGGTTTCCGTCCATGCCCATCATCATCTCCTCGGGGTTCAGGTCTACAAACAGACCCATCTAAAAGCAGGAAGTAAGGGGATAAACGTCTCCACGCTGACATATTTCTGAAGAGAAAACCTCCTGTTTGCAACCTTATGTTTACTGGAGTTGTTACCTGCTTGGCAGCAGCGGCGCCCTGGCCTTTGGGCTGCGGTGCTCTCTTCTTCTTACCAAACATGTTTGTTTTGGTTTCTTGTTGTAGAAATATCCCCTCGGAGACACCCCGGTGGTCCAAACCTCACCTACACGAACGCACGTACACTTTAAGAAAATATGTCGGTGTTGTAATCAATGTCGGTTGCAGTAGTTGTTGAAATCATGTGAGCGGTTGTCAGGTGGCTCCCGAACAAGCTGCGAAAACGAGCTGCCAAACAACGGTGACGTTAGCCCAGCTAGCTGCTAGCCAACCATGTCTGTCGGCTCTTAAGTCTAAAAGTTAATTTATAAACAAGATGGAAACTACTTCTGTATCTGCCGCGAGGGCTTCAGAGAGATTATCATACCGCGAAAAGACCGTTTACATTTACCTGTTCGTTCACAACTTCATCAGGTAGTTTTCAGAGGAACAGTTTCATTTCTATGCTTTGACATAATGGATTTCTTTGAACGCGCATGCGCTAAGCCTGGGAGCACCCTAGCGCTGCTTGAAAGTTGAATCCCTGAGTCATGTCTGCCAGGCAACGAGAATGTCCCCACTGACTAAAGAAGCAAAAATACAAGCCACGTTTATTGAGTAAGTCAGGTTTTCCTGCGTGTAAAACATTTGGTAACGAGGTTTTTCATAAATGTATTGGCTTACTTCTCTAAGTAGTAACGCAAACATAAATACACTAACTTCAAACAAACATAATACATGATAGTGACGCAGATCCTTAAAAATGCTTTTCTACAGAAAACAGATAAAAGAGAAAACACAGAGAACAAAATGTTCAAATTCAACAAATATTTCAAGTGACATACTGTCAGAAACTGTCAGATCTAAATCTGTCACACAATTCAAAGACGGTTCAGAGATTTTTACAGATGCTTTTATTTGGTTCATAGTACACATCTTGCTCTTTGCAGTGAAACTTTGAAATAGTCTGTTTATCTACTGCTCAATATTTATTTTATTTTTTCCCCAGGACAGTAGATCATTCTTTTTTTACGTTTTATTTATTTCCCAAAAGCCACTTCTCAAACTGTTTTGATCTTTCTACACTGCCAAATAACAATCTTCTGTATTTAGTTTCAGTCTCTTTTAAAGACTTACTGTTTTTGGGCTAAAACATTCTTATATACATAAAGACAGCCTTTAAAAAAGACTACTTATTCAAAGATGTGGCTTGGTTTTTATACTTCTCAGGCTCAAATAACGGCAAGTAGCCGTGAAAATGGTCAAATCCACATGTTTATCACACATGTTTGTATGTATTCATACTTTGTTTTTTGTTTTTAAATTTCTTAAAATGGAGATCTAGTTTCTGAAAAATTACCACTTTCATTTACACGCTGTACTAAGACTTAAAATATTAGGGCTATTTTTTCCTAACACAGAATACAAATACAAACATTTTGTTAACAAAACACTTTTTATTTTGTCTGTAACAGTTCATATGACAAAAATGTGTTCAATAACCGGTATATACTTCTCATGTTTAGTGCAAAGAGAACTTGATCCAGGTTTATGTTAGGGTTATACTGGGTTATACTGCACTGAAATAAGGTTTCGATTTAAACAAAAACATTTGCAAACTCTCGGCTGGTGTAAAGTTACAGATCCCTGTTGTTGCTGCTGAGCAGTTTGGGATAGGACGTGCCGATGGATTGCCCGTGCCGACAGACGACCAGCTCCAGCACGTACTCGTCCACTTTCACCACCACAGACGTCATCTTCTCAGTCGACATGAGGAAGATGATGGTGAAGAGAGCGACCTCAAACTCTGGACTGACACCAATGAAGGAGCCACCGACGGGCTTCACCAAGCCTTTCCAACTGAACTGCAGGTTCAGGACGTGGTCGTCCTCATCAGGCTTTAAAAACAGTAAATGCAATTCAGCGACATGTGCGGCTATTTACTTTTCAATCAGTGCTTTTACAGTAACGAGCTGCTGTATCAGTTTCTTACTGTGTCTTTGTTATCTCTTGCTTTGTAGCCTTTATAGTCCACATGGTCGTGCTTTTCCTGAAGGTAGAACTGCACCCAGTTGTGAAGACCCATGATCTCCTTTCCATATTTGGCTTCTCCCACAAACACATGTTCAAATCCACAGGAATCCTCACTGTAATGAAAATAAAACCAACCAGCACACCCAGAGATACTTAAGTTCAGTCTCTCAGTGCTGTATGACCTCATTCATATCAAGACGCCTTATCTACAATGTTAACATTGGAAGGATAACAGCACAGATGGCAGCAGAGCCGGTGACTCACTTTTAACCCTCAAGTAACCAAGCCTCATTAACGACTAATTTATGAATGACTCCATTATATTTTATACAGGAAAACCTTTCTAATGGCTGTGTGTGATTATCATACCTATGCTGTTTTATTGTAATTAAAAAGATAAGTTAAAAAGCACAAACTGTAGGAAGAGACAAACTGTCACATCTTATAAAACAAATTTTCTTTGTTTCAGTGTAACTAGAAAAATAATACATTTTAAATATTAAACTAAACAAAGATTATAACCTCTGCACATTTGTACTCAACACTTCTCCTCCTAGTCACCTGTCATTGATCCAGGTGTTCAGAACTTTCAAAATTAAAAATTCAAGTAAAAAAATTAAAGAGTGTGTTATGTATTACAGTGTGTTAACATCATTTTAACACCCAAATGTAGATAATCTAGTGACTCTGATCAAGAAATTAGAATTAAGTTATCACACTCTGTTGTTCATCCTGTGGAACTGTGAAAATGAGATGAAAAAAAATAAAGATGACAATAATAACAAAGGCTATAATGTTACTGTATAATGTTAAATATCAGTCTTTTCATTGTGCTTGCTACATTGGGGCTAATTTCTGGAAGCATTTTTTATTTATGATTAAAAGTGTCACAAAAACAGATGTAAGTATTTGGCTGGAGTTACAAGGTTAACCTCAGGAAGATTTAAATACATGTAGTTTATTGTCAGCCTTTTCAGACAAAAGCAGCTGTTAATTAACACAGAAAAAAACAAAAAATAAACCCAAAACACATTCAGGGAACACTGTGTTTTATTTTTAGATTCTTCACTGATTCTTGAGTTGTGTTCTGCTCCAGACCTGGATCTCATTTAAGTTTGCCTTTAACCAATCATTCAAACCGGTCCCTTCCTTCTCTTTTAAACATTGCAGCAGCGCCCCCTGTTGTTACAGTTACTCACCCTCCGCTCCTGTCCCTGTGGTACAGGCGGAACCAGATGTCATACAGCTGTCTCTTGAACTGCCCAAGGTCTGATGGTGACTTCCCCTTCTTGACCAGATACTGGTGAGCACACTAAGAATAAAAACACAGTAACATACTTTGAAATTTCAGACATCCGAGTAAAAGATGTGACCTATCAATAGTATCGGAATAAACCATCGTTACATTAGAAAATTAATTCTTAGCCTTGAAAAAAAAAAAAAAAGAGCAAAAAAACCCAAAAAACAGATCAATGCCTGGAATGAAAATTTGAGCCGGCATAGATCAAAAGATCAAAAGTGCCTGGAAAATAAAAAATACCCCCCCCCCCCTCCCCCCAACGCAAACTTAAACACAACACTGAAGTTAAAGTAATGAGTCACAGGAAAATCTAATCTTATTATAATAAACTAATCTCTATTTGAACTCCTACACAATCTGGAGATGATAAACTAAACTTGACACACAGGTTCATCTTTGGCCCCAGAAGGTTCTTATCTATATCAGATATTCTAATGTCATTGTGTTGCCTGGCAACCACCGACCGACAGACTAAAATGACTCATCATTTATGTACCTATATAACATCTTATGAAATCATAGTATGGCATCATTTTTGTTTCATTACACAGTATCTGTTTTTTTATATACTCAGTGTTACATTACATCATTTGGGACATTAATTTATGAAGTCAAATTTCCTGTATTTAGAGACTACATTTAAAGTTTACTCTTGGATACATAACTTTATAAATGGTATCAAAAAGTGGCATTTCAATCCATGTGAATTAGTTAAGCCTACAAAAAAAAAAAACAGTTCATGCATTCTTGTCAGCTGTATATTATTGACATGCACATAAGGCATGTAAACTACAATGAAAATTATAAATCTTTTTTTTAATAAATGTGTGTCAAGCGAACAAAATTTTGCAGTTATAGTTAACAATTGTACAGTTTTCATTATACACTTAAAGTGTACTAACAGTGTCTGGCTGATGAGTGCAGAAGTTCATTTATTTTTTAGATAATTGTTCGTTGATGTGGTCCCTTGACTGTAAATTCATTATTCTGTATATAAGCATAAAACGACTTCCATATTGGTCTGCTGTTTATTTGTTTTTAACATCTACCACACCTCTTTTTTACTTTTCTCTAACCAATCAGTAAACAACAGCTTAAATTATTTCTGAGCTCATGCCCTCCTATGAATCCGCTGTACCTTCATGACATCTGTCTCCACGATGGCATCGATAAAGAGCTTGTTCTCTTTGAGCTCTTCTGAGGTGACCGTCTCTGACACACCTGTAGACATCTCATAGTTGTCCAGCAAGCTGATGAAATCTGAATAAAAAGGTGTAACCTCATTAAACTGTTTAATCGCTGTTGTTCCAAATAAACATAATAAAGAAAACCTTTATAGGCCTGACTCATACTCACATTCATATGTCTTAATACTCTTCAGTTTGTCTTCATTCACATATGTGAAGAGTGGAGCTTTGGCCTGGTCTCTGGCAACATTACTGCCCTGAGCCACATAACCCGCCTTCCCCTAAATATAAAAACACAAACATTCAGCAACATGTTAAAACTGAACAAACAAATATGAGGATTCATAAATAATTGACATGTAAGCAGCTCATAAAAGCATCACCCAGTTTCAATGCTAAATACACTTAAGCAGCTGCTTGATGACGCCAACTTCACTAAACACACACACACAGCAACCTATAACTGAAAACACACACAATGGACAAAAACAAACAAATGGCCGACTGTACCCTCATACACACAATAATAACATGGACTGAACCACCACTCCACACCATTAGCACTTTATATAACCACTGTAGAAATTAGCCACACTGATCTAAACTGCACGACTGTAAATGCTGTATAGACAAGCATTCTGTACAATACAATAATTATAGTTCTACAACTGTTTACAACTGTATATAACTTGTATAGTTCACATTTCATATTTCTGTATAGTTTTCATATTTATATCCTGTTCATAGCTTGTACACTCACTACAGCCTGTACATACTTATAGTTATAGCATATTCATAACATACCTTCATACCTTGTACATTGTAACATACCCATAATAGACATATTTTTCACCCTCATTCCTCTAATAGACCCATTTTTATATAATATATCTATATTATTGCTAAAGCACTTTCTGGATGGATGCAAGCTGCATTTTGTTGCCTTGTACTTGTGACATGTGCAATGACAATAAAGTTGAATTCTATTCTATTTTATTCAACCACTTGAAACACTGAAGGAAAAGAATTAAGATAAAATTTACCAGTGGGCTGTGAGGCAACAGTGCTAAACACCATGACTCATCCTTCATTTCTTGCTTTAGCTTTTTCTGGCACTACCCAGTACATATGGGCCTAAAGTGAAGGCACAAACTAGAACAACATCTCCCCACACCTGGCACTGTGTGACGGGGAAAATGTGCAACAAATCAGAAATGAGCCGGGCTTAACTTTTAACAGCACTCAGTGTGATGGTGCACTCAAACCAACCATTGCAAAGTTAATCTTACTAGTTATCTCCAAAAGTTTATTTCTGTTCATGTGGATGTAGCGTTTTCAGAGGGAGAAAGTGCTGAGACTGAAGAAGTCACTTGGATGAGTGACGAAACGTTTCTCCCACTGACAACCCAACTTTTGGAGATTCACTTACCTGGATGATTGAGAATGCATCAAGACGTCTTACTAGTTATTATGTTATGACTAAGTGTTATGTGTTGTGACTCCAGTAATCTGCACTGACAGCTAACTGATGGAATAGGAATCCTGTGTGGGCATGATGGTTTGACTGGACTTAACAATGACAGCATGTTCATCATTGTGTGAATTCTATCTGCTGTCTTTAGTGTTTTGTAGCATAATTTCATTGGGGATTATTAAAGTATTCTGATTGTGATTCTAATTATGATTTAGCTTTAAAATGTCTAAAATTAAATTAGCTTTGTCACAGAACTCCAAACATTCTGATTTATTTACTGCAAAGCGTTTCAATCTGTTCAGTTTCATTATAAAACAGATTAAAAAACAAAACTTTTTTGTCAAATAACATTCAGAAGTACTTGTCACTGAGCAACAACGCTCACAGAACGTCACCACTGTAAATGTTTGAATATACATTAAAACACCTACACTCCAGAACCCCCATCAGGCTTCCAGTCCACACAAAGGTTTGCATTTATTGCATGCATCAGTGACTGCCTGCTTTGCATTGCAGAAAAGCTGCGATGCCCTTTTAGCACTGACCTGGAGGGAAATCCTGTAATCGGTCCCAGGTCTCAGGCGGTTTTTATCCAGGTGCCAGAGCTGGTTGAGTACCTTGGTGAGGTCCTGATCGGCCTTTTGACTGTTAAATAAAAATTAATAAATTTAAAAAAAAAACACACAGGCAGACAAACATGGTGAATTATTAAGCAGGCCTAAAAACTGCCGTGTATGTGTGAATGGAAACATGGACATGGAAAAGGAAGAGACGCAGAGGGTTGACGTGACAGAGAGGACGCTCGGTACAGGTTGCGAGGCAGATGACCTGTTTTGCCGACCCCTTAAAGAAGAAGACAACGAAGAAGACAAAGAAAAGAAGAAGAAAGAAATGACTAACCGGGGTGTAATGTTCACATGTTTTTGCTATTTCTTCTGTCCTCAAGTAGAGTTTTACAGACAAACACACTAAAATAACTTCTCTCAGTATATACTTGCTCCCACTATTCAGATTAAAAGAGAAGTGACTTCTCACGCTGTCTATGCACTGAGAGGAACTGGAGTGAATGGGCAGTCTGTTTACTTTGTTGTTTTTCATAGCTACCATGCAGTTTGGGATAGTCCTCCTTTTTGTTTCAAACTACTGGTGATGAAATCTGCCGTGACAATTTTGTTTTCCCCACTCATGTGACTAATTCTTTCTGCGGAAAGCAGTTAACAGGAAGTTAACTGCTCTTCTTAGAATGAATTAGTAAGGTATACAAAACGAAAACGGCGTTTCCAAAACAAACATACATTACTCCTGTGCCTCAGTCGAAAGCAGCTTGTACATCTGTTTCAGGATGTGTGTCGTTTTTTCTTTTTTTTTTAAAAATTCTCAGTTACTTAGGTTTAAAACATAAGGCGCCTGTGATACAGTTAAGGACCTATTTATCTAAATCATAAAAACAGTTTCCCACATAGTAACAGCAGTGCTTAGCTGTGTAAATGACTCACATATCTATACAGCCATGCACAATGACTCTCCATTAAAACCCAGGTTGTCCGACACAGGTGATCTAAATAATGTTTTAATTAAGTGAAGACTGTTGACTTCAACACAAGCAGCAGCTGAAGGCTTTGTGTTGTCTCCTATCACATGTTATGCTGTAAGTCTTCTCCTTTGTTAGATAGCACAATGGCGCCAGATGAAAGCTAAAAAGCCAGCGGGGAAAACTTCAGCTTCAGCTCTAAATAATGATCCCACCTCCATCATTAAGTTACAGCTGCATGGATCAGTGAATGTGGGAGGGCTGTAATGTGAAACCTACAGATACCACTAAAACTATAACATCTCTGCCTTAGTTTTCTTCAATTACATCAATAAATGCTAAAACAATTGCACTGAGGCGGACTAACAACCACACCCTATGTCTGACACGTTACAATACGTTGAGCGAGAAGCAGATGACAGGATGGAGCACATACTGAGGCAGAAGGTCCTCTGTGTTTAGCCTGAGTACAGGAGGGAGCGACTACAGTTTTATTACAGCAGAGGAGGCTCTCCATGAAGTTCTCCATGTCCTGTTTGTTGTATAATTCAACCCACTAATCATTCCCAGACCCCGCTGCAGGCTCCTCTTACGCACATGACGTCCACGCAGCAGATGCACAGAGCGCAGTCTGCATTGAGGAACAGCTGTCAGGGAAACAAACCCGGACTTTATCGTGACAAAACTATCGAGGAGAACCATCAAAGGTGTGACGTTACACTGTAACTACATGTTTACATCAAACATGTCTTCGTTAGACGGAAACAAACGCGTTGAAACGGCCGAAAAGTGGCTGAAAACGACAACACGCAAATTTAAATTTCTCTGAAAGTTGAGAAGACGCCAAGTCATCCTTCTGCGCGTGCGTTTTTTTAAATCCCAAACTCACCTTCTCGACATGATTTTGTTGAGAGGAAAAACTCACTGAGACTTTTCTTATGCTCTCTGAAACAAACTACCGGAATCCGCAGACGGTTAACTCAGCCGTCAATCATGACGTCACCAAGGGAGCCAGCCAATTACAAGACAGCAGAGTAAACGCTGCTCTCCACCCCCTCCCCTCGCTCGTCAGACGTGGGATAAATTACAGTAATTTTGTTCTCTATCCCCATAAACTCAACTCAAACTTTTCATTGTCAAAGTAAACTCGTTATGGATGTCAATCCTGCAGTTCCGTGTGAGAAAAGGTGTAATCCTCTGAAACAGGAAAAATAAGTAACATGTGATAAAGGTGGAGGTTTTAGGGTCATAACAATACTTTTTAGCCTCACTTGGAATTCACACGCACTTGCAATCCCTTTTAAAGGTAAATGTTTTCACAATCAAATGCATTCAATTAATTATTATAATCATCAACTACTATTATCAGTAAGTGTGAGCTCAAATATCAAGGTAGAAGTTTGGGGAGTTTTATGATCATTTCGGCTTAATTTGGAGGCAAAGGCATTTGGGCAGCTTGCTGTCACTAAGTCGACCGAGAACCCCTCTGTATACCAAAATATTCTAGAGTCATATGTGAGGCATAACTGCCTGACAACTAAAACCTGGGTGAAATCGTGTCAATGAACAGTGAACAGCACGAGCAGCCGCAAATCTACAAAAGAATGGCAGAAAAAGAAAAGAATGAAATGAAAAGACCCAGCCAAAGTCCAGATCTCATCCTGATTAAAATGGTGCTGTGCACAAATAAATGCTGGCAAACCTCAATGAACTGAAGCAACACTGTAAAGAGAAGTGGGGCAAAATCCTGCCACGATAATGTGAGAAACTGGTAAAGTCCTACAGAAAACACAAGTACTTCAACTTATTGGTATTAAAGGTGGTTCAACAGGCTCCTTCTGTATTTTGTCTTAGTTTGTATTAAATAAATAGCAACACTGTGTAATGTTTTATATGTTGCTGTTCAGCTGAGCTTGTACTGGTAGCAAGGAACAAATGATTTTTTTTATTATGTCCTGATACATAAAACCTTATTTCTTTTGTTTTCTTTTTTTTACCATGACTCAAAATTACAAAATTATAGAAAATCAGGCAAAGATTAGTCTTAGTTTCTCCTGTGGTCCCTCGGAATAATTAAATTTCCCACCAGTCTTTTAGAGTCTGAAAATCAATGTAAAAAAAACATAACTGAACGATGACGACTTTTATTTTGAAAAAGTCTTAACGACAAATGGTAAAAAAGTGCGTCTGCGCATGCGCAGTCACTCCACATGTTATTTTGGGGCTGAACGTGTGTTTAGCTAAAAAGAGTTACCTTTTTCGCGTGCGAGCATTCGCACCACGCTTTTTACTGTCCTTGCCTTTCTCTTGTTGGTGTTCTATTACTGTTTTAGCAGCTGTTACACAAACTGCTCGAGGAAATCTGCTCAGAAAATCGGCAAATTTTAAGGAAAGCTAATTAGCCGGCTAGCTGAGCTCACTGTAGTCCAGCAGCATGGCAGCTGTGTTGGAGCTGGTCGCTGGCAGTTATGAACAGATCACCTTCGGTTATCAAGTAAAAACTGACGAAAAGGTAAGCTGGAGTCTCACAAAGCAACGACCTGTGTGTCACATAAAGGGTGTGAAGTTGTAATAATAACAAGCTCAAGTGTTTGTTGGTTGGATGATGAACATGATTTGTATGCAATGCAGTATTTATTTGATTATGAAGCACATTCATTGCCCAGTATATGAAAGGAGTGTAATGTAAGAAGTTTCGTGACTCATGAGTCTTTTTCTCTAACAGTCTGCGGATTAATTTATATGCAAATAAATTGTTTTGTTATAAAAAGTTTTCTTTAAAAATAATTGTCATGCAGGAGTGGACAGCCAAAGCAGAATTCACACATCACGCTCACACAGCTTCAGTATCCGCAGTGGCTGCCAGTGAGAGGTTTGTCGTGACGGGGAGCAAAGATGAGACCATCCAAGTGTACAACATGAAGAAAAGGATCGAGCACGGTGCTTTGCTGCATCATGACGGTGAGTTTGTAAATTGTAATTAGTCTGTTTGATTTCTTCAGTTAAACATCAAAAACACCTAATATAGAAGTGACCTGTTGAATAATTCAAAGTGCGCTGACTTGATATTTTGTTTAAACTCAGTTTATTTCAAATTATTTTCTCAGCAATTTGAATTAACCTGAGGTTTAGATTGTTTTTGGTTTTTTTTGGTGGTGGAAACTCAAAGCAGTAACGTAAACGTCTGCCTGGTTTCTGCTTGTGGTGCTGACTGACTTCCTGCACAGGTACCATCACTTGCCTCGAGTTTTACGGGACGTCTCACTTACTGAGTGGAGGAGAGGACGGACTCCTGTGTGTGTGGAGCACGAAGAAGTGGGAGTGTCTGAAATCCATCAAAGCTCACAAGTAAGCGCACAGAAAGACGGCACAGACACACAGAGAGGGTTGTTTCTTTATGTTTGGTAGCGTCGTCAGTGTTGCTTTGTGCTGTGATGTCTTTCAGAGGTCATGTGACATCGCTGTCCATCCATCCGTCTGGGAAGCTTGCGCTCTCAGTTGGGACCGATAAGACACTGAGGTAAATTTCACAGCTCTCTTTAATGGTAGATGATTCAGATGATCCGTTTGCACTGATAAACAATGTTGGCCGTTGTGTCTTTGTATCCATGCAGAACCTGGAATCTCATTAATGGAAGATCAGCGTTCATCAAAAACATAAAACAGAGTAAGCTCCCCTTTAACCTTTTGGGCGGTGAGGAAATTGTTGACGCATTTATGATTCAAACCTGTGTTCTTTGCACACCTGACAGATGCACACATTGTTAGGTGGTCACCAGACGGGGACAGATACGTGGTTGTGATGGACGACAAAGTGAACATTTACGAGCTGGAGACAGCCACTGTGACGGGAACGGTCGCAAACCCCAAAAGGATCGCTTCTGTCAATTTTTTAAACGTGAGCTCGCTGACCATGACATATTATCCAAAAGCCAGATTTTGACTACAGTTCTGACACAAAGTAAATGCCACATTTTCAGAGGTAGAATCACACAGACACAACATTAAGTGTTGTTGTCAATTTTCAAGAAGTGGATCCCCTCAAGATGAGGCATTTTCATATGAAGGATAAGCATATCTATAAAAACAACCACCGCTTATCTTTCAGAACTCCATCCTGGCCGTTGCAGGAGACGATGAAACTGTGAGGTTGTGTGATGTGGAGAAAGCAAAATGGGTGTGTGATTTCAAGGCTCACGAAACCAGGTGAATTCATTTATTCATTGTTTTCCCACCAATCATGCGTAGATCATACTGTCAATATTCTGATACGCGTGGTGATGGGGGAAGAAGTCAGCTTATCTTTGTGTCCGTTTGTGATGTCAGAGTGAAGACGGTCGACAGTGTGAACGTGGATGATTACTCTGTGGTGGTGACTGCTTCAAATGATGGTTTCATCAAAATGTGGAAAATTCATCTTAAAGAGGTACGCTGCGTCCTGATATTAGCTTTCTGGAGAACATGCATTCTTTGTTAATGTGGAAATGGACTTGTTGTAGACTACAAGCCACTGAGACCCACACACACATTCATACGTCACCTTTATTCTGGGCTTTTGTGCACTTTTTGCCTGTTATACTGACAAATTTGGGGTTAAGTATTGAGTTAAGTATTAAGTATGCACAAGGACACTAAGAAGCTGGGTCCTCCGGGTTTCTCTCCTGGAGCATTTTTTTTAGTCGACTAAAAGAGATCATAGATGCTGATTTTTCTTTTTTTAATTTATTAATTTATGTATTTATTTTTGCATTAACTTTGCTGACAATATTAGTAATACAATAAGATAAAATATCTTGATGGGTTCCTTTTAACAAGAACAAACTCAAACTTAAGTTTGTTTAAAATAAATATGGTATATTTATGATTATCCCGGTGAGCTAATACTTCTGCTGACCATCAGGAGCTGGAACCTCCCACACTCCTTGGGGAAGTGAACACATCAGCCAGACTGACATGCCTTGCTGTGAGGAGAACTTCACCGATGCAGCAGGAGATCACTGAGGAAGAAGCACCCCAAGCAACAACATCTGAAGGTGAGGTTGTGGAAACACTTCAGCTGCTTCATGATGATGATCGGTGAGGGGACACTCAGCTCGCCTGAATGTGCGACCCGCTCATCGGATCATTGAGTCATTACCTCACATTCTGATCTGTTCTTCTCTACTTCATATCACTTCCTACGGGCAAGGGAATGTAAACCTGAGCTAACACCCTGCTCTGTGTTTATCCGTAGAACTACTTCCCGAACTTCTAAGGACAAAGAGAGTCCGAATTGCCACAGAAGAAGTCGTCCTGGAAGACGAGAGCAAGCCCAAGAAGAAGAAGAAAAAGAACAGTGGAAAATAGAATAAAATGTTTTATTACCCATACACATGTGGATTTTTGTTCTGACGACCTGCAGTGTTCTACATCAAATGTGAACTTATCGCTGATGAAAGAAAAGCAGAACAAGATGGATGATATAATATTTCATAACATTCAAAAGACTGGCAGTTCTTGTAGAATCAAACTGAAAGTTACACGTCAAACAAAAGGAAAGTGGACTATAATAAGACCCATGTTCGTGAGTTTCCCCAGGCTGCACACAGACAACTACTCTATATAAAAGTAGACATCATAGCACAAACACTGTGGCAAATGCAAAAAAGTGCCTGGAGTCTGAAGCTACCAATGATGTAATGTAACAAAGATTTATTATTTTTCTTCACAGCTCAGAACCTTTCTTAAAACAGCTTAGGCTGGACGTCTGCCAGCATCTTGGTATGTTGTACACATTTTGTTATAGGTGAGATAAAGCACAACTGCTGAGTGTATTTTTTTTAAATAAAAACATTTTCTGTCCTCGTGAGTCATCTCTTTTCCTCCTGTAGGGGAGTCAGGAATTTAGACGTTCTTTTAATTTGAAAGCGCATGCAAAAGCCACCGGAAGTGAAAGACTTAACTCTCCATTCGGGAAGTTTCTAAGTGACAATCAGTGGAAACGACTGTTTCAAACTTTTAGTGTCTTTTAATCGGCTGTGTTTGGCTTCACTTTACAGTTAGGAGTTAAAGTAACCAGTTAAAACGACCTGTGGTCACCGTGTTAATTAAACTCGCTGTAGGTTTATCGCAGTAGAAGCTGCTGCTTTATGCTCATGGCTGTCGACTGGATTGGGTTCAGCTATGCTGCTCTGGTGTCGGCAGGAGGGGTCGTAGGTTATGTGAAAGCAGGTAGGCGAAAGCCTTTTAGAATAGACACATTTACATGACATGAACCCTGTTAAAGCGGACTTTAGACACAGATAACCACCTTTGCCCTGCCACTTTATTAAGTACATCAAACGTCATTTTACACAAGAGGCATGCCGCCAATGTATCCACACATATATTTTTGTCCAGCTGACTAAACGCTTCCTGTCTGACCATCTCCAGGCTGATTAATCACATTTTTTTAAAGAGAAAAACTGCCGGATTTTTAGCTCTTTACTATTATTAGTTTGCTCACAAACAAATATTTCTGTGGTGAAGTCAAAGGCATTTCAAACTTTTTCTATGGAGACGTTTTCAAATACCTAAATCTACTTAAGATAGGTCAATTAATTTTTTTTTAAACCAACCATTTGCTCCTATGTCCTCAGGAATACAGAATGGCAAAGGTGTGGCTGAGGGTCAACATAAAATCCTGAGAGCTTGAATTTCCTTGAAAAAAAACATCAGCACAGCCTACAGTATCATATCTGAAGGAAATTTAATATTTTTGGTCACAGGCAGCATCCAAACACTCAGAGTGTATATTCCAGTACTTGGAAAACTGATTTTGTGAGAGAACTTAAATTTCACAAGTTTGTCACATATTGGCAAAATAAAATAGGAATGAACTATGACTCCAGGGCTACAAAGTAATCAAGTGTGAAAAATGATGAAAAATCATATTAAATTTGGTAAATCAACACATGTATTTAACCTCTAGTGGAGCTGTTACCTTGTAGAGTTACTAAGGTTACAAGGTGTGAGTTGGGTTTCAGTCGCCTCAAGATTGGGTGTTGTCGTCACCCTGCTGGGTGGGTGGGCGACCTGGGTTTTCAAATTGATAACATAGATGCATCTATTAGGAGTCTGAGGGGTAGAACTGGCAGCCACCAGTATTTTTAGGCTTTGCATGCATTTTTGTTTTTATATCAACCTACTTGTATCTTGGATATGCATTTTTATTTAATAGCATATTTATTATTATAGTGGCTCCATAGCATAGTGGTTTACATATCTGTCCAACAAGTAACAGATCCCAGGTTCAGTGCTGTGAGGAGAGACAAACCCCTTTGAAGTTTGTCAGGAAGGGTGTGGTAGGGAACAAAATTTCCCAAATCAAACATGTGGAATTAGTCACTGTGAACAAGGGAAGAACCGAAATTAGCTTTTTATTATTGTTTGTACCTGCCAAGGGACAACAAATGAAAATATACTAGAGGCTAAATCAGCACAAGGTGTCTTTTTTCACGCAAGCTCAGTGTGTTTGTGGTTAATCCCTGATAAATAAATGTCTTTCAAATGTAAGCTTTGCAGATAAAATCTAGAAACTCATCGTAACACAAGCATTCAGTCTCTAAAGTAGATTTTAAAATAAAACTTTGATGGAAAAACAAAATCACCATTAAAGCCTTCATGAAGAGCGCAGTTGCTGAATTATGGCTAGCTGTGCATTTGTAGTGCAGCTCCGAGTGCACACTTAGCTGCACTTAGCGGCATTCTGGTAAATGTAGGTCAGTGTTCAACATTAAGGGGGGTGTTTCGATGACAGCTAACAACGTCTCCTCCACAGGCAGTGTCACCTCTCTGGTCGCAGGGCTGCTGTTTGGCGTGCTGGCTGCGGTCGGCGCTTATCTGACATCTAAAAACCCCAGGAATGTGTGGCTTTCAGCCGGTGAGTGAGTTCAGGTGTTAAACAGCTTAAACGAGTTCAGTTTCCCGAACTTAGCAAATCTTTGCTCTTCCTTGAATGCAGGCACTGCAGGAACTCTCTGTGTGGTGATGGGACTGAGATTTCTCGGCTCCTGGAAGTTCATGCCAGCTGGTTTGATGACTTTATTGAGGTAAAAGCACAGTTTCTGTCAAACTGTACCTGCTCACTGATAATATATTTTAATATTCTGCATCATGTAGGCTGTTTTCAGACATTCAGTGATATACATTTGTTATGTTTTCAGTTTGCTGGTATTGATGAAGACCTTCGCCAGAATGGGAAAGACACAATCACACAAATCTTGAGCCAAAATAAGCGTTTTTAGTGAGTCTGTGAATACATAAAAGATCAAACTTACAGCATTCCTCACCATTTATTTTCTTACTGCAGTCATACTTTTGTTAAAAATGTGATCATATAGAAAGGGCTTCCTGGAGCCTGTCCTGCCTCAGATCACACAGTTGTGTTATCAATTATTTTTTCTTTATTGTATGAAAAACATTTTTAAATAAAGTTTTTGGCTGTGCTTAAATGTAATTTTTCGACCCATACAAAAAAAATACCATGATACTAATATTCACTCACTTAAATAATTACTTTATTAAACTTCCTGTTATTTAACATAACGAAGATAAAAGTGTCGACTGACTCATACAACACTGAATGATATTTTATAGCAGCGGCAGACACACTTCCTACTCTGGGAACCTTTCACAGGACTCCGCTGGAAAGCCGAGAGACTGCTGCGCTACCGGCGGCCGCTGTATTTGGCGGTCCAGTCTACTCGTCCAGTCACTGGCTGAGAGTTTGAGCTCCTGGAGAGGCTGGTCTTCGCTGGAGTGCTGGTGATGAATCCAAAGACCTGAGAATTCAGTTTCCTGCTTTTCCATCCTTCATACTCTGAAATCAACACAAAAAACACAAGATAATGTCAAATAGCTTACACCGTTTTTTATTCACAGTGTGTGCCGCTCTTTTTGTCTTACCTTCATTTGAGGGTGCCAGCTTGTTTAAGGTTTTGCTTTTCAATGGTTTGGTTTGCAGCTCCACTCTCAGATCAGCAGCAGACGACAGATCGACTGAAAGATTCGAAAAAAAGCTGAGTTTAGAGGACGGATACGCCGCCTTTTCCACTGATGCGCCAGTGCCTTATAATAAAATTCCAAATTTCTTCACGTTTAGGAAGATAACCTCTGGTTGAGAAACAATTTACACAACAGGCATGACTGTATTGCATATTATTGTGCAAAAGTCTTGAGCCACCCTTCATTCCTTTATATTTGGCTCGGAAAATATGAACTAAGTGCAACGATTTAATGGAACGTGCAGATGTAAAGGCAACAGCAATTACAGCAAAAACAAAAACTGGTTAGTGAAAAATTAGATTTTATGCATGTCAAACTGTGTTATCATTTTTTGTAGACTCAACTAAAGAAGTGTGTTTTTGCAACAGGCCGCTAGCAACAAAGCACCTGAAAATGCTCAGCTGTCTGTTATGTGTAGATGCAACATTGGTTCAAGCAGCCAGTGACCAAAGCAAAACTATGAGAGACCTTCATGCCTGGAGAAGTATTGCTCAAGACCACTTTAAAAATTACAAGAAAGTCTGGCTCCTTGGTAGCAATGTATAAAGAAAAGAGTGGTGACTCAACACTTGCACAGTACTGTACATGCCTGTGAGCCGGATGCAATAAATTCCCCTTCACAGTTGAGTAAAAACACTTAAACTTGCAGTTGAATTAATCAAAACAAGTGTAATGACTACAAATGTTTTGACCAAGAATAACTGACGCTAACTGAAAATCAAAGTTCACATCCTTGGTTGTCAGCATTGCCTGCCCGCCCACCTGGCAGGCTGATGACAGTACCCCATCAGCCTTGTTTGGCCGAGGGGTAAAAACCGATTGTTGACCAAGAACAACTGATGTTAACTTTAAATGAAAACTAAAATTTAAAACTAAAAAAATATAACTCTGCTCATGGCTGTTTCTAAATCTAGGGGGTACTAAGCTAAAGTTTGGTTAAGGAGGGAATTAATGGCATTTTTAAAGGTGTTTGTGCCTCAGAACATGAAGGATCTGAAGAAAGAAGCCATGGAGTTAGAAAAGCTTCTCAACCATCGGGACATTTTTAGTACCGTGTGATTCGTGCCAGTAGATGCTCAACTAATAAAAACTGCAGAAACAGAGAAGAGTAATGAAAGGCTCTCACCAGCAGAGGCGTCTCCTATGGGTGCCAGTATAACCCTCTGTCGGGCTGCTCCTGTTTCGGTTTTTTGTAAAGGTGTCATGAACGTCTTGGTGTTGGAGCTGCTCACAAAGGAATCTGAAGAAGAAACCCCATCACAAGTTACAGTTAACCTCTTTAAGGCATTAGAAAAAATACAATTGAAGCCCTAACACACTTTTAAGCGATACCTTTCAAAAGATCAAGATCCTCTGAGGTCTTTTCTTTTAGAGGCGTCTTATCTGGTATTTTAGGAAGACCAACATCTAAAACCACGTGAGAGGAAACCAAAAGTAAGAGTAAGCAGAGGAGAAAGAGTCTTAACGCAAGCTGAAGAAGTCTTAGGTGGATGTATAATTAAGCTCATTGCTTAACAAATTTGCATCACATAAACTTTCACTTGACCTTTATTGACCTGGGAGCACCAGGTTGGGCTGGGTTGAGTTTGATCAAATCAGATTAGAAAATTTAGGCCTGCGATTGAAATCAAAGCATCCCCTAAAAGCATTAAACATTTGATTAAACTGTGAGTATATTCAACAGTACAGAGAAGGGCAGGCAGGGAAATGTGTGTCTTTCAACGGTGTAATGATAAAACTTCTAATATGCATCCATGAAGTTGTCTTGCCTCTCCTGAGAGGGATCTCCAGGCCGTGTCCTCTGGATAAACACGAGGACACTCCCAGCTTTCTGCTGGACACTTGGCCTCTTACTGAGGAGGTGCTTTTTGGATTTATGCCTGAAACAACAATGAAACAAACCCAGCTCAGGGTGAAATTTTGTACATTTGTACAGTCTGCACATTAAGAAACCAGACACCTTAACGTAATAGCAAGCTGCAATCAGGCCAAGCTAAGGTTTATTTTGTGACATATTTCCTGTGTCCTTTTATAAGTTTTGTTGTTTTCTTTCTAATATTGTAGGCTCCTTGTAGTACAATATAAAGTTCCTGTTGTCATGAATTGGTGATATATATATAAAACTGAACGGAATTGAATATATATTTTAACTTTATTGTTTAATGAAATTTAGGGCAGGTGGGATTTTTGTTTTTGGATTATGTTCACCTACCTTTGGTTCTTTTCATTGTGGCGTTTATGTGTAAACATGGTTAATTATTATTGCTATTATTATTACTATGTTTTCCTCACCAGGCATATATCTGGACTGGTGGAGGTAGTGCTGCTTGGCTGACATGGTGTTGGAGTCATCTCGGCTCAGTCCGTTGTTGCTTGGCAGTTTTGATCCTCTGTTGTTCTTTGACTCTGAAAATCTGCATTATAACGTTATTTTTTAACGTTTCCTGAAACTCTGATGACGACATTTCACCTGATGATGAGGGTCTCTCACCGACAGCTGTTCCTCAGAGAAGTGATGGTGGGTTTTTTGGAGATGGAAACGCCGGTGTCTTTATCGTCACTGTCGTCCCAACTGTCCACCGACCTGAAAGATGTTTGGCCCCACCGCCGTCGTGCAGGCCGGGCATGTCTATTCTCGGCTCCTCGCTGATTTAACGCAAGGCAAATGTTAAACGAGAAATGAGTATTAAATTATTATTTTTGTTATTCTTTATATTTAAATAAAGCTGTATCCAGTGTGGAAGCGTAAATAAAGAAGATAAAAGTTTAGCTCCCTCAAAAATCCAAGCCTTATACTAATCATCCTGCCATGATTGGGTTCACTGTTTAATGCTGCAAGCCTTCACCTCAGTGATGTTTACAGGCTGACAGTGCTCTGGTGGTCTTCTTTTCATCAGACTGAGAGGCTCCTGCTGCCCCTCTGTCAGTGTGCTGGGACACACTGGTTGAAGTGTGCTCTTCTCTATATCCTCCTGAGGAAGAGGAATCTGCTGGATAGGCTGATGGAGAGACTGGCTGCAGGTCTGAGGCTCAGCGTGGGTCGTGACAAGCTCGCAGGGGTCCAGATGAGGCTTACAGAGGGACAGAGGCTTCAGATCTGCAGCTGTCTCAGAAATCTTCTTCTGGGCCTGCTGTTCTGAGTGCTTTAGTGGGGCACCAAGTGTCTGTCCTACATAGAAGTATGGATACCTCAAAGCCTGGAAAACAGTCAATGGAAAAAAGTACAACATCAGAAATTGCTACTAAAAATTGTATTTTATAAAGATTTTTACTAACTGAACTGCTTTCTTTTGTAAATTGTTATGTTATTAAATATTCTGTTTTGTTACATCCCAATTTATTTTTCTCAAGTTACTTGTGGCATGGGTGTGGTCTCTGGCAGGCTGCAGAGGAAGGGTGACGCAGCGAGCTCCCGGGGCGGCGCAGGGGCGGGGTGAACAGGTGTGCTGGGATGTGAATGTGATTGTGACTCTTTATATGTTCACAGTGACAGTTGGAGAGCGGACGTGACAGCGGAGCGGGAGTGTCTGTGTCCCATTGTAAAACCACAGTAAAACCGAATGTCAAAATAAAGAAGTGCTATCACCACGTCCGTGTCTTGTACGTGTGTAAAGGGTCCAACTTCACACTACTCTATTCTACTCAAGCTGTTTTGTAACAAGTTGTGTTTCATTCTTTGACCCATATAACAGGATTACCTTATTTTTCTATCTATACATACACATCTACCTCTACATATAAGCACATATGTGACGGCCTTTTAAATATATATGAATTCCAAAACTAAAAAAACCTTATTTCCACACAATACTACATATAGGTTCACTGTGTGCTGCTTTTATTGCGCTGTAAAGCCTGTGATTCAGAACACTATAGTTATTAACTGTTTTATCTTACTATTATAGCTAATATTAGCTTCTTAACATTTCAAGGTGCTAAAGTAATTATCCAAAATGTGAAATTCATCCAGCTAAAAGCTGAAGTTTCAGGCCTGGTTTGGATATTGTGTAGACTGTTTTCTGAAAGAGCACCTAATTAATTCTTCATATTTTTAGCTTCGATTTCGGCGTCATGCATTGAGTTACGCTGGTGGATGTTCACTCCCTCAGCACATCCAAATGTCAAGTTAAGTATTACATTAACTCTCAAGATAAGCTGATTGATTCCCACTTGGATCATATTTCTAAAATTAGAAGCACTCAAGGTACTCAAAGGTGCTCAGGATAAAAGCATTTGGACGACTCGGGTGACTTTGCAGCTCAACATTAATGAGTCGTCCTCACTTCTGTCTATTTGTTTGTTTTTCAGACAATCTATGCTGGAGTTTATCAGGATCAGAAGTGGGCTTATTATGCTTTCACTTATTTTACCATATATTTAAAAATGTTTTTTGGGGTGACAGCCAGATTTGCCTTAAAAAATACAAAGACACAGTGGATGATAAAACTATACTAACCACTCTAAGGTTTCCATTACTTCCAATCCCACAGCCGACAAAATCCAACACACACACAAAATAAATAATTTAACCTGAGAAACTGATGAACTTAAAAAGAGCTGGTAATTAGCAGAATAAGTTCCCTTTAAATGTACCTGAGAAGCACTCGGTCTTTTCTCAGGGTCCCACTGCAGCATGTCTTTCATCAGCGTGATCGCGTCATCACTGGCGTTGGGAATCAGGGACCTGAGGCTGGTGGGAGCGCACTTCGGGAAGCGGAAGTTCATTGAGGCTGCGAGGTTGAAGCCCTCAGGCCAGTCCAACTGACGGGGGGTATCATTGCAAAAGAGATGCTATTAAAGTTGGTCAGTTTTGGGATAGTCATGAATATTTATCACTAATGTGTCTGGTTCCAGTGAGTGCAGGAGGCAAGAAGCTCTACAATCCATAATCTACCAGACTTTATACTAGGGAGCGGCCAGGCTGAATACTGACTCTTTTAAAAACAACCACATCAGATGTTTGTGTTCTCAAATACACCTCCGTCGAGTGATGTGTAGAAAAATTCAGGTCTGTAGGGCATGTGTGAAAACAGCTGTATAGTAACAAAGTAATACAGATGTATTTTGATGGTTCCTCACCTTCTTCAGCGTTCCCAGCACCTGACAGATTTTTAAGATCTCGTCCACCTCGCTGTTTCCTGGGAACAAAGGTGTCAGGGTGTACAGCTCTGCCATGATGCAGCCCACTGCCCAGATGTCGATGGGAGAGCTGTAAGAGTTGGACCTGAGCAGAACCTCAGGGGCCCGGTACCTGAAATAACAGCCCAGGGGAATATATAAAGAGGGCTTTTTAAAAAAATATAAATATAAAATGTGACCCCCTCAAAGAGGATGCTTTGATTACGACCATTTTTATTTTTATATGATAGATCAGAGATGAAGAGTAGATAAGGAAGAGGGGAGCGAGAGCGGGGAGACAGGCAGCAATAATTACTTCAGACCCTTTGGAGTTACTTCATTTTTTTGTATATTCAAGAAAAAAAAAGAAACTCTCACCATCTTGTGGACACATAATCTGTGTAAGGTGGTTGCGAGCGGATTTCTCTTGCTAGGCCAAAATCTGCGATCTTCACGAGCTCCGGGCCCATGCACAGTATGTTCTCCGGCTTCAGATCACGATGGAAATACCCTAAAAAGCCAAGAAGCATTCAAATTAACCCCTGCTGATATTCATCTGTGTAGAGATTTGCATTACTTTCTATATTAGCTTCTACAACTATAACCACGACGTGACGTAACCCCCTAATGAAGCAGGTCACAGATTTTAAACAGAGCTCGCACAAAAAAAGGATACCTTAACCATACAGCGGGAAAATAATAATAATAATGTAAAGAAAAGACAGGAGAAGTCTCTTACCGTGCTTATGCACAAATGCTAAGCCAGATAATACCTGGAACAAAATGTTCCTTATCTCATTTTCTGAAAACATCTGATCTTCTCTGGCAGCAGCAAAGTGGGAAAGGACAAAAGAAAGAAGGGATAAAGAAGAAAGAACAACATGCAAGCTTTTATGACATTAACACCAACAAATAGTAAAAACTGAGCTTTTGTTTGTTTGTTTCTGCTGAATTAAGCTTTGTTACAAGTCACACCTCCTCTTCTCACAGAAGAAGCGAGTCATTTTTGCTTGGACAAAGTCTGGTGATGGCCTACCAACAGTCCAGCATGCATCTACTTACCAGGTTTAATATCATTTCCATAATTCTTATCTTATGTATTCCAAGCCACTACTCACAGCATTTTATTTCTTATTTATTTAGTTGTGCATGAGTTGTTAGGGAGTTATTTTTATTTTACCTTTATTAAAATACCTCTGTGAAGTCACATACGTCTGTGAATAAATGACAGTCCCTGTAATATCTGAAATGTCACGTTTTTGATGATTGACTCAGGGAACGGCTTGTTTCTGTAAAAACCGAGCCCGACACACGATGACTCAAATAAAACCCAAATAATTCTCACATTCACAGCGGTGATTAAAAACACACAGAAATAGCTAGGAGGCTAACGCATCACACATGCTGCGATTTTGCTTTCACAGAAATTCACAATTCTGATTTTCTTACCGTTCTTTCATGAGCTGATAGAGGTTTTCTTTCATATACTCAAAGACAAAGTAGAGGTAGTCATTTTCTCTGATGACTTCCTTCAGTTTCACCACATTGGCATGGTTCAGCTTCTTCAGTGACTATTTGGGAAACACATGTGGGAGCAACCTCAGCTGATTTTCAAAGAGGATCAGTGTGAATTAGACTGCAAAACTACTACAAGTGTAGTTCAAGCTGCTAAATAAGTTATCTAGCTCATAGGCTCAGGTAGCATTTATATAAAGCTAGCTCATTCATGTATGCCAAGTTATACTACAATTAAAAAGGTCATGAGAACAATTTAAAGGTGACATCTAACTCTTTTAGAGAAATAAAATGAACGCTCATTTACAACTTACCTCTACTGTGGATTTTGTAAATAGATTTTATTTAAGCACGTAAATTAGATTCTTACCTTCACTTCTCTTAGGTTTAAGCATTCGTCCCAGGAATAAAACTTCCTCTTCATCCTGTTGGAGTGGAATAAATCAGATTTCTATCTTAAATCAGCTTTGCTTGCTAGGAGAGCATGGAGAAATATTGATCTATCCGCATGATCAACTAATGCTAAGCCCAAATGAATCCAAATCTGTTAAGACTTTGAGACAAATTCTGGATAATTTTCTGTGTTTAAGGGGTGCCTGGCTCTCAGAAAACACCTGTATCTCAACCTCAAACACCTCCATATCAGTTTAATGGTAATTCTATGCTACAGTAAACAAGTCGATGCTCCCCTCTTATCTCTGTCTCACCGTGTCATAGAGAGCAGCAAAACACTCTCAATGACCCAAAACCTTACAGGTATTGCCTTAAAACCCGCTGATGGCACAGACATTTGGAAACTTTAACTGAAAGATCTTGGTGCTCCATCAGCAATCCACCCAGAAGACCAAGGTGATTAGGACAGATTTCAAGAAGAAAAGAGATGACCTGAAATCTGTGACCATAAAAGGCAAGGCTGTGGAAACAGTGCCTTGATTTTCCAGGTCTGCATACACACAGCAAAATACAACAATGCCTCCACTTTCAGAGAAGAAGAACAACAACTACGGGAGGTCTACCAATTGGAAAGTCGGTGGCTCAATTCACCAGCAGTTCCAGTCTAAATGTTTAAGTATCCTTTATGCGTCCATTGAAATGTTTGCAAAGTGCTTTGAGTGCTCAGTTAGAGCAGAAAAGTGCTATATAAGTACCAGTCTATTCACTTAAAACATAACCACTTTGTTGTGGACCAGAGGGCTTTGCAGGGACTGTGGAGGACATGACTGGAGCACAGCTGGAGCTGCCTGCAGCTGAGGACATGTACTTGTCTAGATGTCTGAGCAGGATCTCGAAGACTTAAGGAGACCCAACTTACGCTGCTCAACACCTCTTTGAACTGTTTCCCTCTGGCAGAGGTTACAGGACTTTCCACTCACACACCACAAGGATGAAAAACAGCTTCTGCTAATGCTGACATCTACTACTGCTTGTATTAATTCTTGTATTCCCGTTTATTACACAACTCTATACACTTGTAGCAGCCACTTGGGCTTTAATCAGCTTAACCTTCTGAGACTAAACAACACAGTGAATCCCTGACACGTTTACTGGTGCTCCACGCACTCACCTCTTTATGGCCACCAGCTCACCAGTCTCATTGCTCTTGCCCAGGAGCACACTGCCATACGTGCCGTCCCCGAGCTGCTTGAGTGTGGTGTAGCGGTTAATCATCCACACAGAGCCCTGGCTCTCCTTCAGTGAGGAACCCTGACAATCCCAGACGCTGGTCATTTTGAGCCCATAAACAATCGTCCACAGGTCAACAACTGATAGGCTGATGTGTCCTGCTACTGTGAGGCTGCCCTAAAGCTTTCACTGCAGAAACACAGGCATGAAACATCCATTCATCCTTTATGTTCCTCTCTGCAGACGGGTGATGTAGGGTAAGGCTTACCTTAAGAGGAAGACTGGAAAAGCCCTGCCCACTCAACTCTGCCTCACCTATCCTCCAGCTAAGTCTTTCATGGTGGTAGAGGAAGGGCGAGAGGAAATGGATTAAAGTTTTCATGGGATTAAGAAAGTCTGACACAAAGCAGACTAACAGGGGAAGCCTGCTTCGAGTCTGAGGAGTGTGAAAGTGGGGCACATTTGGTGTAGAATCTTCAAGTAAACAGCAAAATCAAACACCAGTATAATTTAATCTTTTTCAAAAAACTGTTAGCACACAGGCTCATTATGTTTAATTTGGTAGGCTTCCTTAACTTTTTCAGCAAAATGAATTCATGATTTGTTGCTAAAAAACACAC
Source organism: Aulonocara stuartgranti (assembly GCF_965226115.1). Lineage (NCBI taxonomy): Eukaryota > Metazoa > Chordata > Actinopteri > Cichliformes > Cichlidae > Aulonocara > Aulonocara stuartgranti. Next base: position 10,668,960 of record NC_138954.1, read on the forward strand.
TGGAAGGCATTGTAGCCCAACAACAACAAATCATCTACCATGTGGAGCACACCTTCAACTCCAGAGCCCCGGGTTTCATTTGAAACCCAATTAACCTACATTCACAGTGGGTAGAAGCAGGATGTTGGTCATTATTTAACAAATTAAGGTCAGTGTGTTTTTTTAACTGACATAAGATGTGATTAAATGAGGGCCTGTAGTAATTATAGCCCCATGATTAAATACGGTATCATCCATCCATGGCTTCATGAACCTTGCTTTGTGCACTGGTGCATAGCCTTGTTGGAACGGGGAGGGGCCATCCTCGAATTTTTCCGACAGATTTGGGAGCATGAAATTGTCCAAAATGTGTTGGTACTCTGAAGTATTAGAAGTTGGGAACTCGGGGGCCAAGCCCAACTCCTGAAAAACAACCCATAATCCCCCTCCACCAAAGTCTGGTGGAGGGGGATTATGAGGTGTTTTGAGATGTTCAGAGATAGTCATTTGTTGAAGACTTAACTTGAGACAGAAAGGCCCACAAACAAACAGCAGCTGAAAGCCGCTGCAGTGCAGGCCCAGCAGAGCATTAAAGAGGAGGAAACCCAACATCTGGTGATGCCCATGACTTCAAGATGCAAAGGGTTTTCAACCAAGTATTAGAAATAAACATTTTATTTTCAGTTATTCAGTTAGTCCAATTACTTTTGAGTCCCTGAATTGAAGGGATTTTGTTAAAAATGCTTTAGTTCCTCACATTTTTATGCAGTATTTTTGTTCAGCCCACTGACTTAAAGCTGACAGTCTGCACTTCAACTGCATCTGAGTTGTTTCATTTAAAATTCATTATGGTAATGGTACAAAACCAAAATTAGAACAATATACAGACCAAACTGTTTTTCTTTTGCTCCCCTTATAAATTGTAAATAAACTTATATTGCTTGCTATTTATTGCTCATATTTGGTTACGGTATTTTGTTTTATAATCATTTTACTGTTATCACAATTTTATATATGACTTTATTATTTAGTGAGTTGTCTAGGCGTGCCTTGAACCTTGAACTTTAAATCAGCTAATCAAGTATAGCGTTTTATTTTTATCGACCTGTTCTCAGAACTTTTTGATTACATCATGTATTTTCCACCAATGTCACAGTGTTGAATTTATAATTAAATGTTACATAACAGCATAATTCCAGTGGAAATTTAGCTTTGACTTTTCTCTGTGTTTGTGGTAAAAGACTGGGATTAAAACAGGACAAGAGTTTGTGCCTTAAAATAATACCTGTTAACTTTATAGCGTAATTATTCTCCTTCATTTAGCAACCTTTTCAAATACCTCTAAAAACTATTTTTGTACAGCTGCCTTTTTGATATGTTTTTCACGTGTATTCTCGAAGTTCATAAAAAAATACAGGAGAAAACAAACGATACTGAAGAAAATGTGAGCTCTGTTTCGAACTTTACACCACTTAAACCATTAATATTATCGTCTAAAAATCTTACCATTATATTTCAGATACTATTGGCACAGGTTTGTAACAGAGTTAGCTAGCTAGCTAGAAAGCATGTCTAGCTACAAATTTCAACTCTATCATAAAAAAATATATATCACATAATAAATAAAAAATGGACATTTTATTTATTAATTATTCTGCGTTGCATAACTTGAGTATCAGTAAGATTAAAGTGTAGCTACCTCAGGAGTCATTTCACTGCTGGAGATAACACAGAGATGCTAGCTTTCAGCAGCTAGCTGTCGCTTAGGCAACAAGACTTCCAAAATAAAAGTCAAGAGAACTCGGATATGGGCAGACCTATGATTAGGCTTGTATTAGAAGTATATCCAATATAATTAAATTAATGTGTAATAAAAACTTTTTTTTGTTAGTTCAGTTTTATTTTTCTTCACATTTTTCGTCACAATCTTATTTAAATTTCTACGATACTTTATTGTATATATGTATTTATGTATGTATGTATTTATTTATTATATATTTACTTTTTATTAAGATATCTAAATTTTATTTTACTGAGCAACAGGCTAGTCTACTTATACTTATTTTGTTATATACTTGTGTCTAATTGCAATAATTAAAGGAGTTTCCAGCTCTGAGATAAATTTAAAAGAAATCCATCTTACTTCACAAATGCTGTGATGTCATGTCAATATTTAAACAGAAAACCAAAAGGAACAAGATAATGCTGTTAACAATCGGCAAGATTTAAATCTGAATATTTTTGATTATTTATTGAGATTTGCAATAAATATTTTTGTTTTATTTTGTTTTTTTGAGTTTGACAAAACAACCTAATAACTTTTAGTTCACTCACATGACATCATCTTTATCAGCACATGGCACACACAAGTTTATATTTCCATTACCCAGATCCTTGCATAATCTGACCCCTCACATTTACATATGATCAATATTTCAATATTTAATGGTATTTAATATCAATATTTCACATGTAGTAAAACCAGAAAAAGAAGATCACACACAGGAAAAATACACAGACACTATATGACAAAGGGAAGGCAGGACTATTTATATACAGAAGGCTAATTGGCAAAGTAGAAACAGGAGGGGAAAGAGGTGAACATAATCAAGACAAACACAGGACACTAACTGTCAAACGAAAACAATAAATAACAAGAAAATTAAACACAGTGACAAGAAAAGTCACAATGAACAAGATACAAAAGCACATGAGGGAAACTCAGAAAAAAAAAAGAAAACTGGTACACGAAATAATGAAACCAAGGTAAGGACTCAAAATAAAACCACACAACAACACAACCCCCCAAAAACATCAAGAATAGACTCTTCAGATGCCCAAACTCAGATATGTTAACTCTGGGCAAACTCAAAAATGTGATGCGTCCCACGCACCATGTCACTTTGCTGACCCTTCCATCCCTCCCACACAATAAATGCACTTGAGACTATCCCAGAACCTATACAATGTAAAAGGACATTGTTAAGTCAAAACAACAGCATGGAACCTACAAGGTTCATAATGTAAAAACATACTGGTGCTTGTCTTTTGGGGTTCAATTGTGGCTCAGAGTAGAGGGTTTCAAACTATGCTACAGATCTTCTTTACTAATGCACATCATGCTGTTGCAGAAACAGCCTCCCAGAGGAAGAAGCACTTCTATCACTGGCTTACTGTTTCACAAGTGCTCCATCTAGTGGTCCAATTTGCTCTCTGCACCTGTTTGTGTAGTCAGAATGTTTTCTGATCCGATTATTCAAGTCACAAAGCTCCCCAGTTATCAGACACTTAATTCAAGTGCCCCACACTGACTCTAGTGCTGTTCATGAAGCCTTCATACGATGAAGGTAAAAGTTAGACAGCCTCGAAGTGCCAATGGTGCTAAATATTTGGCACTTTTTAAATCATCACATTTCAAAAGTGCAACAAGGTCAATTTTACAGCCATTCTCAGTGCCAGAATCAAATTGATATGTCATAGTTTTAATAGTAAAACCGTACTGATTTAATGTCTATGTCAGAGTAACAGGAAGAAGCATTTGTAGCCTGGATGTTTTTAAGTTAAGGTTCTCGTAATTTAAAAACTTAAAAACGTGGATTTCTGAGTACAATTTAAAGGATTGCATCACTGTGTGGGACAGAAGGCTGTTCAAAACAAGTTATAAAGGTCTGATTAAATATATAAATACATTTTGATACAAGACTCATCTTCTTGCTGTGGTTTCTCCTGTGAGTCCTATTTTAACTGAAAAATGTTGGAAAATTCAGAAAATCATCATAGCATGAAGGTCATATTTTGCATGGCTTAAATATGTTATAGTTTTTATATTATATGGAACTCCCCCAAATTATGTTGTTTAGACTCACAATACAAAAAACTGTTTATGAGAAAATAAAGGAAGCATTAAAAAACATTATTCATGTTGTGATAATGTGATGAACCATGAGAAAGAGGAACCAGTGCAGGAGCAAACAGGTCATACACTGTCATGCACGTATAATAAAAATCCAGGACATTTTGCCAAAAGGTAAAATTCACAAACACATTAAATCTGTTTGTGAATTTTGTTATGCACAAGGTTATCAATCATAAACACAAGGAAAAACAGGAAAAACGCTAAACGCAGGAGAAAAATGGCTAGCATTCAAAACTGTTTGTACTGTTCAAACAACATTATTTGATCTGGGAATACTCAAAAAACTGAAAAATTTAAAGTACTTATATTTTTTATCGGTGGATTTAATTCTTAATGCACTGGCATCCACATATACATTTAATGTTGCTGCTGGTAAGAGTGGAGTTCATTTTCAGAACTTTATACACGGTTTATAAATAACAGTCTCATTTTTACCTGGTATAATGGGCCTTAATTTATTATACATATATAATTGATACAAATTGTGTATGTAGTTATATTTTCTACAGGTAAACAGTTTTTTAGCACCAGCTGAGGTGACAGAGAGGGGACTGTGCCACCACATCCTCTCCCTTGTTGACACGCCCCTGCTTAAGACACTAGCTCCCACTGTTAAAACATACAGTAGTGCCTAATATATATTTTTTAAATCATAGAAACAATGTTAAGAGTTAAAGTGCCATTTTGGTAATATCTTTCTAATATCCTTGTGTGCGCCACAGATCGTGTCAGAGGAATGTTTGCAGGGCCAAATAAAGAAACGCTTTGGTGCCGTGTCTTAAAATAGAGATTACGGTCTAGAGAGCAGGAGCCACCAACTGATTTAGAGATACAAGCATGAAATGTGAGGAATGAAAACCATGACCAGCATTCTCGAAATGGCCATACTGTAGTAATGTGACGTGCCGTGCATTGCACCTAACAACTGTGCAGTGAGATTGTTGCCTGTCTGTGAGGCGCATAGACGCGTTTTTTTCCAAGGTTGTGCTTTTGGTTACTTACGGTAAGGTGGACCCGCAGTGTCCACTAAAGGATCAGGTGATCCACTAACTACGAAGCGAAGGCTGACTGGGGAAAATGCAAAATGACATATAGCAAATGTCGGAGCATAATTCATTCACGTTTTCGGCTCAAATTCGGACCTGAATCGCATCGCTGGAGCTCCAATGTGACGATGGCTCGTTAGGGCTCGTGGCACAACGGCGATTTTTTTTGATATTTTAATTTATGAAAAATCACATTCACAGACACATATTGGTTTCAACATGGGGCTGTGCTACAGTCTGCGTCCCCGGCTCTTCGGGGACCTGAGCGGCTCTATCTCCAACGCTACCTCGGACTCGGACCAACCTCCGGATGCCGCCGTGCCGACACGCGCCGGGGGAGCTCGCCAGGAGGACACCGGGGGATGCGGGGAGACTTCGTCGCTACGCGGCGGCCTGGTGCGCCCCGGGGACCCTGCCAGGCTCCCGGCCGGGGAGCACCGCCGTGGAGACACCGGTACCGACGGTGTGCTCATACAGAACGGAGGCGGCGGAGGTGGAGGCAGCGGTAAAGGGACGGGGAAGGACCGCGGCCGCCGCTTACAGCTGCTGCAAAAAACAAGCACCCAAAAGCAGAAAAACTGTGACAAACTGCTGGTGGAGGAGAAGGAGGCCGAGAAGGAGGCGAAGAAAGTCAGTAAGAATATAGACAGGGTGCTCAAGGAGCTCAAACGGGAGTACAAACAGACGCATCGGCTGCTGCTGCTCGGTAGGTTGTGTACCTCTGTTTTATTATTAGAAACCAAAAAACGCACTGGCCTTTCCAGAAATTATGTCACTGCTCTAGCGAGGCCTGTTGCCACATCTGTTGGCTTGACTGTGAAGACTAAACTCCCTGCGGCTGTCAATGACAAGTGATGAAGATGGACGTTTAGACTACCGGATCCTTGCTGTCACAGTTACATTCAGGGTTATGGGGATTTTTGAATAGCCAATTAAGCGAAATGTCGACTGTTAATCAGGGACAAACATAAACATTACATGGGCACACAGACACTTCTTAGCTGGAGGCTATACTGGGCCGTATTTGCCTTGTGTAGTAGCCTCTATCATAGTATGAGTGTGGCATATGTCCAAGGCGACAGAAAACAAATATTTCTTTTATTAGCTGGCACATTTGGACTCTGGAGTGTCCTATAAGTGCAGCTGACTTTCTCTGTAAAGATAATCTAAAGATGCTTTAGCTTTGGCTGTTTGGTTATTCCCACTCAGCACTTATGTGGAGGAGCTGGGGCACTTTTTAAAGTCATACCCACCAACAAATATACTGTAATACAGGCTGCTTTAGTAATGCTCTAGTGTCTATTAAATTAGATGTTATACCTAAAACAAGTGGTTTTCACACATTTTTGTACCCAAGGCACCCCAAGATTTCAAGGCGTACGTCAGTTTGTATTTGCAGAAAAAAGCCCACATGTTGAAATGTTGTTAATTCTTCTTTAAATTCTGAAGACGCTTTGGATCACAGATGTGCAGCATCTGCACTTAAATGACACCTACAGTTTAGATCGTTGTAGTTTGGCCCACAAAGGGAAGCAATTCATCAATCGGACTGCTTGTTCACTAATACACTGCATTTACATCTCATTTATTGCTTTTTGTGCTACGGGAATAATATTGTAAGTTTGGGACAAAATCACAAGGCACACAATGTGACAACCACTCCTGTAATTATATAACCGGAGACAACAGGTACATCTAGTTACAGTAGTCTTTTTTCCCCTCCCTCCAGTAAATGAATCCATAAAGTGTGTAAGGTGACCTTAGTGTACAAATATGTACTGCATAGAGATCATTTAGCTTCTTGCTGCTGTGCCTTGTTCAAGTACAGTTTAGTGTACACACAGAATATAGCTCGCTGGTTTGCTCAATAAATGTTGGGACTCATGTGGTGCAGTATAGTAAAGCGTTCCACTCTGCAATATAGTGACTAGAATTGGCTTCTTGTGATAGACTATAATATGCAAATATGGTTCATAACAATTAGAGTCTGTCTGATATGGGAGCCACAGCAGGCAGAGATTTATATTATATATTTTAAAGATATATCGACCATTTTAAAGTTATCCCAAACTTATTTTTCTACCTCTATATTCTGTTTTTTAAATGTTAATTGGACGACACAGCATATCTGTGATTAAGTGACCAATATATCAGTTCGGTTCTTATAAAAAGACTACTTAGCTTTTGGTTATAGGACCATGTTTGCTCTAGCAATCATGTATGAGAGAGTATTTTATAATATTATTTGTTAAAAATGGACTTTTGGCTAAACTGTTACATGTTTACAGTAAGGGGGTTTCAATAACTATGTTATTTTGCTTTAATAAACAGCGGAGGAGTGTATAGGAGCCTGTGGTGTAGAGTGAGCTCACTTTAGGGATTTCCAATAAAATAGCTCGATTAACACTGACAAATGGTGTAATTGTGAAAGATGAATCGAGATAAGGTGATTTGCATCAGGCACTGCATGCTAAATTTGGCTCCTGTGATTCTTTAAAGTTTTATTTTTAAGTGCGTTATCTGCCCAGAGACACCAAAAATAGTCTGTCTTTGAAAAAAAAAAGTTAACCAATTGAATAAATGGTTCAAATAATATTTTAAAGCATATTATGGTGACTTGTAGTATTAGATCATATTTACTCTGGAGTTCTCTATATGTGTATAATATAATAAAAAATGACCTTTTTGCTAACTGTTGCACATTTAGAGTCTGCATTTTAAATAACCAAACAAATATGATAAAATGATCCACTCAGAGTACAAACTTACAGACTGATCCCAGTTCTGACCTTCGGTTTGATGGTTACACCTTCATTTATGAAGAATTTACAAGTTCACATAGATTTGTCAGCCTTTGTAAGTGATCAGTTTAATAAATAATTGGGGGTTATGGCCCTTTGTATACAGTAAATTATTATAGTGTGGAAAAAAAACCCCATAACCAGCAAATTCATATTTAAATAAGTATGTGGGACACGTATTGATTTTAAACGTGTTTATATAAACCACAGGACTTGTATACTTAACCAGACCATCACTGGGTCCCATAGATGGATTGTTTATATGATTTCCAGTCTTATGCTCAGAATGATGGCGATTTTGGGCTGGACCTCTTCACCAGCGGAAATGGCTTAGAGCTCATTTCGACCACCTCGCAGAGCATTCAGCGCAGAAACGAAAATGTAACACCCATCTTTGAATTCAGCCCTCCAGCTGCTTTTGAGATTACACTTTAATTAATACTGTCATATTTTATATAGATGTATCTTGTAATTTGTGTTATTTCACCCCTCTACTGTAAAAGAAAACTTGCACAGCACTTGATTTTTTTTTTTCAAGAGAGAAAATCTTGACCAGGAGCAGAAGCTTAAAGGTGGCCAGGGCTAACCTGATTATAAAAGACTTAGATGTCGACACATTTACAATAAAAACAGAACTGATGCTCTTTTGTTTTTCGCAGTTTCATGCCAGGCTTGATGCTGTATCGCATGCATTTCCTCTACTTCGAAAAGTGCACTGCTTCTTTCCTCGATTATTATAAATGGCTGCCAGTTTAATTTCCTGAGTAAACAGCTCCCACTAATTACACACAGGAAGAAATGGCTCATCCTAATGAAGCCGCACAGGCCACTGTCATACATTCTTCCATGGAAGCTTACAGCATGTTTGACCTGTGTTACTTCAGCGTGATCTGCCTCCATAGGATCACAGTTATTTTTGGGAGCTGGCTGACTCTCCTGGTACACCCAGCAGCCCTTGCGGGCCACCTCTGGCTTCTCCCGAGAGGCCTCTGGGGCTTTATATCCTGCCAGTCTCCAGCAGGACTCCTGTTGCAGTGGACTGAGGTGGTTTGTGTTCCTCTGAAAGTGGACACCTTTCAAATAGTGTTACATTTCAACGCAACGTATGGTGCCTAATCTGGGTCACTTTATCTGTTTGTATTTGCTGCAGTAATTTAGTGAAATAACAATGATTAAGAGGAACGAATGCGGACCATAAATGGGCTGCCGTGCTAGGCTTTGAGCACGCTTTGGTAATATTTATACAATCAGGTAAATGTTCGGATGCTGTGTTAGGCTTTTTCTTCATATGGTAACAGCTGATGAGTAATATTTTAATTCAGCACTAACTTGGAAAATATGATGTTAACCTGCTGAAGTGAAGCTGAAACAGTTTCTTTTCCTAAAAGTAAATAATTTTTCTTCATTTTCCAAGATTTTATGTTCGAATACAGAAATAAAGATAATTTCTTGTGGAGCTGAGACATTTCATCATTTAAAAAAAAAGTATTTTAGCAAAACTTCACACGTTCAAGCTTTTTTTAAATACAGATATTTGTGAGATTCATTCATTGGTCTTCTGTGATAGCAGGTTGACTTTCTTTATGTTCTTTAGATCGTTGACAAGTGGAAAAATGTGACTCATAATGACGGATAATGGAAATAGAAGTGATTCATATTTGTTTATGTATATAGTAGGGATGTTGCATGCACTATATTTAAATAAAATATATATGTAGTCATAATTGTAGGACTTCTAGCCACAAATAATTTGCAAATTAGGTGTAAAATAAACATAAAGAAATAATAAAATGGAACAGATTTAAAAAAAAAAAAACAGTCCCTGAGAAGAGTGATCACAGATTTGCCTTAGTTTTTCCTCGGTGTTAAAAGTTGTAAAATCAGTCATGTCTTTATTTCTTATGGCAGGGTTTTCCAGCTCTCTGGACCTTTTAACCTCGAAAGGGGACTGATCAAATTTTCTTTTATTTAACCAGGAAGTCCCATCGAGAGCAAACCTTTTACAGGAAAGGCCACCATCAAGGAAGCATACAAAGTCAGATCGTTAAAAACTGCGTAATAGTGCAAAATGTACAAATACCCTCAACATAAAAGACAAAACAACCACTTTCTTTATAGTGCCTTTGGATGCAACAAAAAGTATATATGAGTGTTTAAGTGTAGATCTTTCTGCAAAGCATCAATAGTGGAATTTTAAAATCAATTTTATGGAGCAGATCTGTGACTAGTTTGTTCAGACATTTAAAAATTGCAATTTGACAAAATAAGTCAGCCTGTGAAGGTAAATCACTTCTGATCCAATATTTTTGACCTCCTGAGACCCGAGTTCCTGTTTGGGATCTATTTGGGATTAGTTGGATACCTGATAAGAATAAAAACTAAGCTTTCATCCTTGAACAGGAAGTTGTAACTTTGTTACATAACTGTTACATACTAAAAAAGTTTTTCCTCATATGGGAAGTTTTCTTTAAATAGCATAGCAAAGTTTAAGGCACTGCCGGTTTTCAGGAGGTTAAAGCTTGCTTGTGTAGTTTACTGACGACGTTACACAGAAATATAAATGAAATATTTAATGATAGCTTCTCTAATGAAGATGCATCCCTTTATTAAATGTTATGAGATTGCCACATGCTCTGCAACTTTAACATATCCGATGTGTTTGAATTGCAAAGCAAGATGGCTCATTTTAGTCAAAAATAGGCCTTTTCATTTATCTGTTTAGACACAGAAAGTCACGGATCTGTGTGTAATTATTATTATCTGGACTTCTCACAGCACAGTAATGTTATATTTTCTTCAAACCTACAGTAAAAACATTCTTTATTAGGCGTGTTCAAATAAAAGACACTTCAGAAAATGTGAAGTAGTGCATTTTTTACTTGCAGTGCAGGAATACAGGGATGGGAACTGGAAGGAAAGTTCCTATGATTTCTTGGAGAGGAAGTTACTTTATTGTTTGGCCTCTTGGCTCAGATTCTCCACAGTCCTCTGATAATATCTGTTACAGCTTTCTTAGATGTCCTTAACTGGCTGTTTCATATCTCAGCCTTATCGCCTTCATAAGCCTGAACAACAGGCTGCTAACAATGTGGTACTTCTGACCGAAACGATCACTGAAACGAGGTAGGCTGGCTAAATGCGGATTTCGTTGGAAGTCCCTACGAGATGTGCTTTTTAGTTTTGTTTTTGTTTGCCTTTTGAGTCCCTATCCTCCATGTGAAAACATGCACACTTTGGAAAAGCTTACTCATTCACACAGGCCCCACCCCCAGCCCTTTCGAATACAAGCAGAGGCAACTGAACTTTGCTTCTGTCTAAATGGGTTTTATCATTGACCACTCCTGAACTTTGCTACTCATTGCTTAGAGTTCCCAGTTAATGTAATGAGCAACAGCAGGTACTGGAGTATGAATTACAGTCGTGTTTATGATACTGATAGCAAGGTCGCAGTGTGAGTTGTCTTGATAGTTGTGATTGCTTCATCAGAGTGAACCACGCCACATTCGAAGGACATTGGACCGTGGTTGTTCTTCACGTTGTGCTTACAGTATAATTTATGCTTTATCAAGAGCCTCTGTCCCCACAGAGAGTGCTGTAAAGTTCTTTCCAGCCTCAGAAAAAATTTCAAGGAGGCTAATTTTAGCTGCATATCATTTGGACGCGTGCCTTGTTTGTACAATACATGCTTCAATTATAGCCGGGCCAGTAAATAAGTGTAGAAGATTTATGTGGAGAAAAGAACTCTTTCAAGTGTCAGTTATTATTAGGTCTGCCGTTACAGCCCACTGGCAGTTATAATCTTTTCCCAGCCAGAAAGCCTTATATTTGACTATATTAAATGTAAAGTGCAATAGTTTTGGTAAAGCCTGTGTTTTACTTGCACAGTGCAACTGTGCAGCATTTGCAGCTGTGTTTAAGGGGCTTTAAGCGGGTATGGGAAATAAACCCGAGTCACTCGAGGTGTGGATACATGTAAGAGTGAAAATGGAGGGGAGAACTATTAATGTCAGACAAAAAACAGATTTACTTGTAATACTGATCTGAGAGCTGCTTCCAAGGCTGCACATGTGAATACACTGACACAGACCTTAATTGGCAAGTATGTCTTCTACTATATAAAATCAACAGGCCAAATCTGAAAAATGTTCCCACCTCACCCTGTCAGAATTGGCTAATTTAATAACCTTACTCTATTTAATGAAAGCATGCAAACTTTGGTCCTCACGTTTTATATTTTAAAAGCCCTAAAACACTCAAAATAAGACTGTTAGAGAATCTTTTTGACACAGTATAAAAGATGGTATCAAAATGGGGCTTTTCATATTCTTTAACTTGTTTTAAAGAGCCATGATGATATAACCTTTTATTGTTTTATTGTGGGAATGATCAGAAAACAGATAGCACATCCAGGTAACATTTATTACTCACTACTCATTAAAGTAATGAGGTCTCAAAACTGCTGGAAAAATAATATATATAAAAAAAGGTCCTGAATTTCAACCCATCCTTTGTACTTTAGGGCTCAGAGTCAGGTGGGAGGCACTGATTGATTTTTCATAGTGACCTTTACAGATGTCACACTGATAGATTAAAACTCTTTCACACATTCAAAAGTTTAACTGCTAGACAGAAGGCCTCGTACCTCACTCAAAAGCCAGTTCTCAGTACCACCTTCAAAGCCCTCTGATCGCCTATTTTGATTGTTATCCTGAAGTTTTATGAAAATTAACTTTAACTTCAGTGGACCCAAAAATCATATGTATAGACTTGCCTGTCAAATCTGACAAAAATTGCTTACGTTTGCTGATTTTTTTTCTTTGCTCCAAAATAAGATATAAAGACGGTTTGTTGTTTTTGTTTTTTACCCCCCGGATGTAATTCTTCTACCATCACCCCTGTTTGTGTAGAGTTTTCCCTGCGATTTCAAGTCGGGATTCTTTAAGCCCCATCTCTCTTTATCTTTTTCTCATGTCTCCACAGGATACAAATCATGCATCTGCTAAAAGTTGCATGTTTTTGCACATGATATCAAAAGCTAGTTCTGCTGTTCATGCAGATACAGATTGAATTTAGGTGGAACATTGAGAAACCTTTCTCCTTCACTAGATGTGACTCGTGTCAAATCCTGGACAAAGATGGCAGAAAAAAAGGACTTCAAGTGAAGTACAGATAAATGAGAGCAATCTTTGTTTGGAGAGGGACTTAAAAGAAAAATGAGTATTGGCACACACTTTTAGTCTAGTTAAGAGGAAGCAGCGGCAAGCTAAATATAAATATCAGACGGTACTTCCTAAAAAGGACAATAATTTATGCAGCAAAACCTACTTCTGCATCATTCATGGGGAGCTCGACAGCCTGCGTGCAATTCTGCGCGTAGCCACTAGAGGGTGGTGTGGGCCAGCCACTTGTTTTGACCTTGCTTTCTCAGGCCGGCAGCCGGATTTTTCCCTCTTTTGGTGATGGAGTATTTATGGTGGTAGTGAGAGTTCAAGAGTGGTTTTGCATGCTGGGTAACTTTGTTCTACTAATTTCACTACAGGAAACTGGTATTTGCATTTCGGACAGAATAATCGCAGATTCCTTGGTATATGTTTCAAAAATAACCTCGTTGTTCAGTGACGCGTTTAGTGATGGTATTAATATGTACAGTACATTTTGCGGCTAGTTTTTAAAACCTGAATGCAGCAGACTGGTACTGATAGTTTGTGTTTTAACACAGGAAGGCGGGACTAGCGAGAGCTATGAGACGTTGTGATGACGTGAATAAAATGAGTTTGTTTCGTAAATACTGCTTTGACAAATAACGCAATGCTGTTCTAAATTTAAAACTAAATTTAAATGTAACCGTAAATGCCAACTTTAAAAAGAAAGAAAGAAAGAAAGAAAGAAAGAAAGAAAGAAAGAAAGAAAGAAAAGCCATCACAAGCAAACTTTATCAAATGCCTTTAATTGATCTTAATTGAGGGCCGTTCATGTGGTTGTAGCTCTACTGCAGGTCTAAGCTCTGGCAAAACTGTCAGATGGATGGTCTCTGGGATAAATCCTTCATTCTGTGGTGGTCCATGGTTTACGGTTGGTTTATTGGTTTAGCCTCTGGCAGGTAAACATTTATGAGTAAGGAAGACGTGGCACTAAGCACTTATTTAACATCCTAAACATCTCTTTAGTGAGCCCGCCACACGGCACGGCGGGCAGGCGTGTAAACTGTGTCGGTGGCAAACATGGCTTTAATGTGTGCTGAGCATTGAGTTTCACAAAGGATGAAACTCAGAAGAAAGGCATTTCTTTTATCTTTGCTTAACGTATAATTAAAATACTCCTGTGCTCCGTCATTTGGACTTTGCAGTTTGAGATCAGGTTGAGGATAACATTATGCTTATTTAATAGAACTAAACAACATTTTATCTCTTGTTAGTATCACTGCAATTTTACAGCAGAGCGATTGACTAGATGTAACTTATCACGTTGCTAGATCTTGTTTTATGGAGTGTCTCAAATTGCTCAGAAATTTCAGTATATACATGCTTGTGGCCACTTTATTAGGTACACCTTGCTAGTGTTGTGTTGGACTCCCTTTTGCATTCAGAGCTGCTTTCAGCACAGATTTTGGTCCATATTGACATCATAGCGTCGCACAGTTACTGCTGATTCATCAGTTGCACATGCATGACGCGAATCTCTCCTTTCACCAAATCCCAAAGATGATGTATTGGATTGAGATCTGGCGACTGTGGAGGCCATTTGAGTGCAGTGAACTCATGTTTCAGAAACCATTTTCAGATGATTTGAGCTTTGTAACAATGTTCAGGTAGGCTGTAGTGTTTTAAATGATGCTCAGCTGGTACGAAGAGGCCCAAAGTTTGCCTAGAAAATATCCCAAACACCATTAGGCCACTATCATTCTCTTAAAACCCTAGAGATGATGGTTTGGGGAATCTGTGCAGTTTCTAAAATACTCAGAGCAGCATGTCTGATACCAACAACCACACCACATTCAAAGTAACTTAAATCACCTTTCCTCTCTATTTTTAATCTCAGCTTGAACTACAGCTTTCTTGACCTACATGCATACATGGTGTCTTTGCTTGCTGTCATGTGATTGGCTGATTTAAATATGTGTGTTAATAAGCAACTGAAAAGACATACCTAACAACAGTTAAAGTTGTCCAGGAATCAAAACTAAAATGGGAAGAATCAGACAAAATTCTGGAAAAAATCAGGTTTTCTCAAATTTATCTCTTGAGGTTCTCGGATGCTTTACTTAAGTAAATGCTGCAATGCCACAGTTAAAACTACTTAAACATGCAACATTTTATTTTTCACCAGCAAAATGATTACATCAAAGCTAAAAATGCTCAATGTTTATCCCAAAATCCCTGTCAGGTTTCTCTTAAATGAGAAAGATAATGTGTTTATGTTCAATTTCCTGCCAGCACTACATCTCAGTCAAAAACTGAGACAGTTCCGTGTGGTATCACCATTTCCTAGGAACCAAGGAGTTCCCAGGAAAGTTTTCAAGGCTTGATAAGTGACTGTTCAACAATGGGGATTCATTTGTCTCATTTTCTTCTTCATAATATGCGAAGTGATTTCAGTGGGTGACAGATCTGGACTCGAGGCACATCGGTTTAGCACCTGGACTCTCTCACTGTTACAGTGCTGGAAATGTTGGCATTGTATTTCTGAAATAAGCAAAGGCCTTCCCTGAAAACGTCATCACTTCTCTTTAGCCTAGAATATGCAGCATCCATGAAAGTAATTTCAAATTTTCATTTGTCAGATCACAGAACAGTTTTCAACCTCGTCTCAGCCTGTCTTAATGAATCTTGAGCCAAGAGAAGGCTGTGGCATTTCTGACTCATTTTTCCATCATTCAAGTTGAGTTTTTCTTTAGTTTTATGTGGTAAAGCTTTTATCTCGTAGCACTGAACTCTGCTCAGTGACAGTTGTTTTCAGAGTTGTTGCTAAACAAATGCAATGATATAAACTACAAAATTATTTTGATTTTTATGCACTGATGCCTAAAGGTCTGCAGAGGTCATTAGTGTTGGTTTGTATATTTTACTGTAGAACATGCAATCCCAGTATTTCTTTCTACATATTTATACTGTGAAACATTATTTTTTAAAAAGTACTTTGAGTTTTGCTTGTGAGAGAGTCAAACATATGGGAGGCTCTTCCTATGATATTCCTTCAGATATATATATATATATATATATATATATATATATATATAAATAAATATTTTTTTTCTTCAATAAGTAAATTAACTAGCAGAACCTAAAAATAGAAATCTACTTATAAATGACTTATTATTGTTATTATTATTATAGATAGCGACATACAGCAATAGTTATATAGTTAAAATCATCTGTAGCTGCAAAATGAATGTGATGTGCACAATTATGCATTAAAGTGGGGCCCATACCTATTCAGAGAAACGGCTATGTTGGAAATTTAAAAACTGAAAACTACATTTTTTTTAAACAAAAAAAAAAAAAAAAAAAAAAACACACAGAAAATTTCTATATTTGAACTAGAGATCTTTCAGTATTTATTATTATTATTATTATTATTATTATTATTATTATTATTATTATTTCCCACAATCATTGACTTCTGTTCTAGTTTAAAAAAACAAACAAAAAACAAACAAACATGAAAAACAAAATTAAAGATGATCCATTAATCAATAATTAACTATTCTGGTTAATGAGCATTTTACTTTCTAAAATTTTAGTGTACTGGCATGCTAAAACTTCTCTATAAATACTGAATTAGGATTATAGTAATAGTATATTAGTAAACACTGTGCTTTGTGCCCCATTTCTCTACATATGTATTTTCTTTTATCAAACAGTCTAACTTCCGGTGGGGCCTGTCGTGTGACATCGGCCCTACAAATCGTAGAAACGCCCCTGCCCGCGACCGCTGTGATGTGTTGCCAGACCTGTAGTCTATTGTAAAAACCTCAGCCAGGTAAAAGCCCATTGCGCACGCAGACAGTCGCTGTAACTGGGTTGCCAGTTTAGGGTCAGGGCTGTCTCACTGACTGAAAGCCAACGAGAAGAGACCCAGCCCCTCTGCAAAAGCAGTCGAGAGAGAGAGTCGCGTCCGGGTTTCCACTTTCTTTCGATTACTTTGATAGCGGGACAGCAAACGGACTAAATCTGGAATGGCTCGTCGTATTTTGGCACACACGTTCTAAAATGCTCTATGAGTGCGGGTTGTTAATGTTACAGTTTAACGCAGGTTTGTTTTCCACCTCCACGGTGCACGGCTACTTCCTGGTGCTACAGAGAGAGGCAGTGCTGAGTTAAAGAGACAGAAATACTGATAGAAATTCAGATAGAAAAAAAAATACTGAGAGAAGAGAGGGGTTGGAAACGCGATAGGAACAGTTGACTGGATTCCCAGAAACTGAATCCCCCCTCTCTCTTCTTATTTATGTCTATTTTTTTTTAGATTTCTCCGTTGAAGCGAGTCGTTATTCTTCGTTTGGTTTGTAAACTAGCAAACGGTTTGGATGACGGTTGGCTGCGGCTAAAGCGGAATTGTAACGGGGAACATATTCCTCCCTCCGACGGAGAAGCCTCGCTGTGATTTTTTTTTAACCTTTTTTATTTCACACCAGACTCCTTCTTGTGTCATTTCAACCCGCAATATCATCCCAGGTTTCATTTTTAAAAAGAATATATATATATTTTTTAACGATTCCACAAGGAAGGGTTAGGGCGACGGAAGATGGGTTGTTTGGGCAACAGCAAGACTGAAGATCAACGCATCGACGAAAAGGCACAACGAGAGGCTAATAAAAAGATAGAAAAACAGTTGCAAAAGGAAAGACAAGCGTACAAAGCCACACACAGGCTCTTATTACTGGGTAAGGCTGCTTTCTGTGGTGATGGCTGTCTGAAATGTGAGCTAACCGTAATCCCTTTCGTTTACCGAACACGTAGCCCCATTTGACAGCGCTTGCAATAATATGTCATGGGGGTGGATATTGATGGAAGCGAAGCTCCGGAGCCTACAATTAACTGGCTTCATTTCCAGATTTTGTTGGGTTTTTTCTTCTTTCTTTCTTTTGCGGTGCTGTGGAAGGGGTTCACGCTAATCAGGATGTCCGTGTTTGTGGTCATTTTGTGATGTGTTTGTGTGTATTTTCGAAGGTGCGGGAGAGTCCGGAAAAAGCACCATTGTGAAGCAGATGAGGATTCTACACGTCAACGGCTTCAACGCAGAGTGAGTGCTGCTCAGTACGCCTGTTAAACGCCAACATGAAAAAAAAATCGCATTAATGATTATTTTTATGGCTCCCCTCTTAATGAATAACATTGTCGAGGCCAGAAGATAGCCTGTGAATGGATTTTCCCCAGGCACTGCAGCGCCTGTTGGGCCCAGTTTCCCATGCAAACCAGCTAATATCGTCCTCCCCCCTCCTTCTCTCCCTCTCTCTCTCTATACACACACACACACACACACCCTCTTCTTTTCGTGCACAGTTATCATACATATGTGAGGATGTCAGTGTTACACAGATGGCAAATAATTTGCCGTTTCCTGTTTTATGTGAGAGGGTGAAAGGTTGTGATCGACACAGGCCTATTATTGATGATTTGTTTTGCTGCAAGGCCTTGCATGGCATTGATCTTAACAGTGGGCTATTTTAAACAGGCCCACTTTATGTCAGAGTCATGTAACTATATGAAAACCCTGTTTTTGTGTGCTTTTAATTTATTTCCCTGACTGAGGGAGGCATGATCTTGCAGTTTCAAGATCTGGGGAAGAGGAGGGTGGGATTGTCATATACAGGGTCCCCCACCACCTAACATGTACAAATAATTGGTGCCCACCGAAGAGGATTTCAGGGGGGTTTAATTTACTTGAGCTTTAAATACATCTTTATTTCTCAAATGGCCGAAAATAATAGTGGTTTAGCAAGGTGGCAAACTCATTGCTTACATGCACATTTTAACTTGGGAGGAACCCTGCGTCTTAATAAAGGATTTTTTTTAGAAACTCTAAGTACAGCCCTGCTGCTCTGAAGTTTGACAAAATGTGGTAAATTGTGCAGGAAAAATATGCTATATGTAGGAAGAAATCATGCACATGTTTTTGCCAGTGCTGGGACGTATACTGAGACACAGCACATGGCCTGTATGTTTAATTTGTTACTCTGTGTTACTCGTCTAATGTGGTGGGATGTCTCTGTTCTGTCTTCCCCACACAGGGAAAAGAAACAGAAAATCCAAGATATTCGGAAAAACGTGAAGGATGCCATAGTGGTGAGTTTCATCTGCATCACCTCCCAAATGTGCTCAATGTCTCTGTTGATACACAGAATCCCTCTGCAATCCCATTTTACTGATTATTATACAGGCTTACAATCAGATTCCCCCCACCCCCTTGTGTTCATCCTGCTTAATGCTTGTTTTTTTTTTTTTCCTTAGACTATAGTGTCTGCAATGAGCACTTTAATACCCCCAGTCCCGCTAGCCAACCCAGAGGACCAATTCAGAATTGACTACATCAAAAGCATAGCACCCCTCTCTGACTTTGACTATTCACAGGTAAGACCTTTGGACGTGTGTGAGTATGTGTGAGAGCAGGTGCTGCTTTTGTCTTGTGTGGTTGATGGCATGTGAAGGTATACATTTGCTGTCTCTCCAACTGTGCATATCAAAGTTGTCACACCTAATCATGTATTTCTTCAGTGATTTCTTGTTCCTTATGACAATATGACCCCCCCCCCCCCCCCCCCCCCCACACACACACACACACACACACACACACACACACACACACCTTCATAACTACCCTATGGGTAAGGGCATAGTGTTTACTATGCAGGATATGAACTTAAGTATGGAAATGATAACTAGTCGGAGCACATCTTTTCAGTGTGCGATCAGCCATTCGATAACACGAGGTCATGTGTTGGAAATGTAGATAATGTTTTACATAATTCTCAAAGTGTTCCTTGTTTGACACTGGGTGTGCAGTGCCACAGAACAGGAATAACAAACTGATACAGAGCTACAGATACACAGAGGGACGTTTTGAATTTTATTATTGTTAATTCAGGTTAACAGGAGCGAGAAAGCACTGACATGCTATTTCAGGGGAATCGAGTGCAGTTTATGTTTCAGCTGCTCAGCTTTGTGTTTTAACCAGTGGTGTGAAATTTCAGGAACCACAGTTCCAGAGGGTCTTTAGGAATTTTTAAAGATTTTTAAAAAGAAAAGTAAGGTCATGAAATGTCTTAAAGTTTTATATTTACTTGTCAGAGGTTTTCAGTTTACATATGTCCTAACTGTGGATGCCCTGATCCAACTTTCTATACTTCCACTTCCGATTTGATACCTTGGCTTTGAGTATCTGCCGATATAAGTCGGATATAAGCTGTGATCCTCACTTTAAGGAAGAATTTGGGAATCGTAAGGCAAAATCAGGCTACACAACATTTTCTAATTTAACCTTTATTTAAACAGGAAGTCCCTTAAAGATTAAAATCTATTTTTCCATGGAGGCCTGACCGAGAACGCATACCATTACAAGGTTTCTAATGTTTCTAAAATAAAATAGAACAGACGTGGGAAAATTTTAAAGCAAATTGGAAACGAATTACATAATAGAAAGCCAAGTTAGGGAACCTTTATTAGAGGTTTAAACTCTAAAAGTTTACTTACTCTGTGTGCTGCTCTTCCAAATTCTGAAAAAAAACCCTGGATACTCTGGGGTGGAAGGATGTAGAGGAGCTGCAGATGCATTCAGGAATTGAAATATACTGCATTGGTATGTATTAGTGAAATAATAAATAACATGACTGAGATAAACACAGTGAAACATTAATAAATGTGTAGCTGTTAGCCGTCCTTTGCTGTATCCTGATTTCAGCTCAAAGTTAGATTCAAGCAAAATCATGCTAGTTTCTCCCTTTCCTGTGTATTTGGGGAGCTTACAGGAAACTGCTTAAGTGAAATAATGCTATTCAAATTGAGCAAAGTTGACTTTAAGCTCTGTCAAAAGCTTCCCAAAAGGTTTTGAACTACACCAGTCCTTGGAACTGGCACGGCGTGTCACCTGATTCACATTTCTCTAATCAGAATTTTTTTTTCTTTTCTTTTCTTTTCTTTTCTTTAAATTATCTTGCATTGACAAACAATGAGAGGAGGAGAAGAAGAAGCTAGACAGACGAGGAAATGTAGAAATAGTAAAAGAATATGGCTCCAATTTTTGAGTTTTGAAATGGTTTCAAGATGTGCTCAGAAACTTTAACTTTAGACGACGGGATTTAAGACAATCAAGTTCCAGATAATGACTAGAAGAGTATCAACCCTCAGCTGATATTTGGAAAACTTTGTTGCCAGTAGAGTCTTTTATCTTTGCAGTTCCTTCTGGTCCAAAGACTAGTGACACTGGGCATGATGAACCACCCACAGTGTTATTGTTAAGAATAAGTTAAGGCAACTCTTCACGCGATAGACGGTCAGTTGTTATACAAAGAGATAAAACTACATCACACCGCTAGAGTTGGTATTGTTCTCCTGTGGAACTGGTATCCATTTGTCCTTATTAAGAAGTCTTAAAATTGATTCCTATTTCTGTATGCATTCCTGTATCTTTAGACCCAAGTGGCGCTGTTAATTTTAGGAGTAAACAAATTGCTCACTTCGAGCTTCTCCCCTGTAAACTTTTACTGCTGTTCTCGATCCTTGTACAGTTTCAGCTTCTAAAAATGTTGCCAGTTATATGGAGAAATAAGACAAGATGGACATAAGTTTATTTGTGGGTTTGATCTCTCTTGGCTGTGTGTTTTTACAATGAATTTCTGATAAGGTTTCATTGCTAATGTTGAAGCTATCTGGAATAAGATGCTCTTTTTTTGGATCTTGCAACTGTGCTAAGCTCAGACATTACAAGAATAACCATTAAAGGCATTTGGGGCCCACAGTGAGAGTGCCTGCAGTAGTCTTGGTGTTGTGTTGTGTGAGGGCCGGGGCCGTGGGGAGAGTCGGCGTTGAGTTCCCAGGCCCGGCCAGGCCAAAGGGAACAACATGGCTCTGTTTGGAGTGTCTGTGCTTGTCATCGGTCTCAGGCTTCACTTGTGCCGTCAGTGTCACCACTACATTGTCACTTAGTGCCACTAGGCGTGATATCTAATACAGCAGTGCAGGAACACGGCCAATCGGCAACCTGTGGCTTTCATCTGTTGGCGCCGGTTTGAAACGTGGAAGCATATTTTTGGACAGATGATGTCATGTTTTGTGTTGTGGAGAAGTGGTACACAATAACCTTTGACTTCTTACATTTCTCTTAATTAATAAGTAAAGCTGTGATGGCTAAAAAAAAATAACATGCACCAAATGATGTCCCCTTCCCTGTAAACTACTTTAATTCCCATTAACCTGAAAATGTGCTTATTTCAAACTTAGTTTTCTCCAGATCGTTTAATCTTTTCCAACTTCCTCTCTGTTATTTGGGAATCTCAGACCTGCTGACATGCTGGTAAAAAGCGACCCGTTTCCAATTTGTGTTGTGCACTGTAAACCAAAATGCCACCAAAATTCCATTTGTCTTTTAATCATTGACACTTGACACCATGGGCTGGGTCCCTATGACTTTTTTGTTGTTGTTTTGGTTTGTTTATCAAGTAATACAGTTAAATTAACTGGGTTTTATGTATTGATATCATTGTCAGGGCGTAGACGGAAGATTTTCGCAGTTGCGACTGTATTAGGCGACAAGCCTCAGAGCTGTGGTCGCATTGTGTCACGATCTGTTGAACGTATTGCTGGTGGAAATTTTGACGTTGCTTCTGTTAACCAATGGATATCATCCTGTATGGTTTTTGCATGTTGATGTAAAACTGAGAGACATTTTTATTTATGCCATATTTCAGTGGACATGCTCAGCTCTCGTGCCCTTTACTCTTAATAATCAAAGCAGGAGGGAAAACTTTTTCCCACTGTAGCCCTGGATAACAGTAGACCCATGGAAAGGAAAGCACGGATACAAACGGTCATCTATGCAAATGGAAACAAATGTCACTGCGGTGGCAACGTTAGCCATTTGACAGTGTCTGTCAGCTGAAGTGAAGCAAATTCAAATGAGCCCCGGTCTCTATTTAGCACTGTGTAGTTTTATTTCTGTTAGACATATTTGAAATATATTAATGTTACTTATTTACACCCTGATGGATCAAGCCTCCAAAATGCTACTTTATATCTTGCAGTCTGTTCTTAAAGGTGAACCTTATTGTTCTTTAAGCTGGAGCAGAGTTACTGTACGGATGCACGGTTCATATCTTTTGCCTCGGTTCAACTTGTGGAACACTGTCAGTGAGTGTGTAACATGATTTAATATCATCTTATATCGGTTTACAGGCCAAACCTGTGATTATTCCTCCTGTAAGTAATTGGAACTGCTTTGTGCTTAACTTTTTCCCCATTACAGACATCAAGGGCAGTTTCCGTTGTAGTTATCTTTATAGTGGAACATGGGAAGTCCTTGAAGTTTTTCCAGTTCATCACTTGAGGATCCTTACAGAGAGGCAAAAGGTGGCCTGGAGGCCTTCTCTTATGTTTTTTTCATCTTATATAAATAACAATAAAAAACTTTATTTACATAGCTACTGTTTTAGGACGTCATGTTATTAAGTTCCTCACAGGACCAGCAAAACAAAGCAAACTCTGCTCAGTTGTAATAGTTACTAATTGGAAACCTATAATAACAGAATTTGCAAAATTTAGGGAATAAAACAAAGTGCAAAAGGGAAATTAAAAGTCAAGTTGAGAAGAGGTATCAGATAAAAGCATGGGTTAAGATATGACTTAAAGGAGGTGACTGACTCCAACAACCTGATTTCCTTGGGTAGGTTGTTACAGAACCTTTGGGCCGGGACTGCAAACGCTCTATATATCATTTAGTTTAGAGCCGGGCCCTGGAAAATGAAGAACAGTCTTGAACAGTTGTTCACTCTTTTTTTTTTTTTTTTTTTTTGGCTAAATTTGTCTGCACTCAACCCATCAAAGTCAGGCCTCTCTGAGCACAGTTATCTAACACTGATATACCAAGATTCAATAAATGTGGTGACAATGGCTGACTGAGGAGCCAACTGGTTGTCTGGCTGGCTATGTATGGAAGGATTTGAGGTTATTAGGCTTTTGACCTGTAATGGCTATCTATAAAGTAACCCAAATGAATTTAAGTGTTCGACGGAAGATGCAAGCCATTTGCTTTACAACTTTATTTTGATGAGTTAAGTGAAATGTAGGCCATTTTGTTCTTGGTCTTCCTGACCTGTATGACAGATTACATCACAAAAACTTTATTAACATTGAGAGGCTGAGAAATGATCAGTATCTTGAGGCTGGCGATAGAGTGGGGGGGTGGAAATGGCGTGGGAGGAAGAGCATAGGAAAGGGTTAAAAAACTTGTGTTTTAGCAGATTCCCTCCTGGTCTCTTTCTGTGTTATCAGTTCCTCTGTAGGGCACTGTAGCACACACTGCATTTATTCAAAGACCCAGTGTCACACGCCTCTGTGGAAAAGAGCCCTAAGGACCATATTTTATTTTCTTTTCTCCTTTCCTTCTTATTGCCCCTTCCACCCCTCATCCTCCCTCCATCAAGCTTCAGCACTCACCAGCCTTTTTGAGCCTTTCTTTAGGGTCTCAGACCCCTTAATGTTTCTTCTATGAGACCTGTACCAGCACTAGTGTTGTCTTACTGATACTGGTTCAGTTGGGGGTTGAATTTCGACTGAAACCGAGGTGAACGCAAACACAGACCAGAAAGCAAATATGGCTGCTTTTTTTTTTTTTTTGTTCAAGAGGTAAACTGTGTGCTGCAGGAAGCAGATCCACAGTTGTGCAATGTGTTATGTTGCATATTTTGATAGAACAGCTAACAGCTTGGCATGAAAAGTCTATCAAAGGCACAAGTGAGGAAAAACCTTAAATGTAAGGCCATATATAACAAAAGGACTGGATCAGTCTTTTTTTTTTCTTTTTTTTTTCCCCTCCCACTCCATGTTTAACTGAATCACCGGATCTGCCGAGAGGAGATCTCCCGGAGCATGTGATCATTTATCAGCCTCCCTTCTCCCTTTCTCTCTCCCCCTCTCTCTCTGGTTTGGGGCTACTTTAACCCTCTCTCCAGTCACAGCGAAGAGCCAGTGCTGAGCGCAGAGAGTCATGTGGTGCCTCCATGCTAGAGTAGGAGCCCATTTCAAAGACATGTGGACAAGCAGCGAATAGGAATATTAGCCGAATCACCTCTGTCTAGATTGAACAGAGACTCCTGGAAAGTGTCTTAAAGTCATTGATGAGTTTCTCTCATTAGCTGAAGTACTGAAACTACGCATTTACAGCATAGATGGATGGATTTCATTCACCAGAAGTGCAGGTTATATTTATGTACTTTAGAGGATCTACACTAAGTTTTTAGAAATTCCTGGATAAACATGGATCAAGGAATTGAATGGGAAAGCAAAATTGCGTACATGCAAGACGTATGTTCTCATGTTGCTTTTAGATTTAGATTGGCGGGAGGACATAGATAACGTCAGACAGACTTAATGAAATGGAGAGAGACATAACAGTTAAGTTCACTCTGACCCTCTCTTCTCTTTAAACGTCATCTTGTAGTTTTGTAATTTAAACATGAAAACTTAAGATACCACAGCAGTCCTTACAGAGTGACAGTAGGGGCTGAACTGTATAGTCTCTATTGTGACAGTGAGTGTAAACCCCCCCCGCCAATATAACATCTAATCTCTTAATTGACTAATACAGATGGTGTTTGTTAGCATTTTAGTTTACAACTTTGTCCTTTCTGTTGCAACAGGTTGTAAAATGGAACATAAAGCTAGGGATTTTCTTGGCTTACAACAGACTTTCGGGGGGGTGCATGTGCTCAAAGACTCTTACCTTACTTTTCATTTTTATAGCCATTTTTCAAACTAAATCATTTATATATATATATATATATATATATATACATACATATATACACACACACACACACACACACACACAGGGTGGAAAAGAGAAAACCAAACCTGGAAGCATGGATATGAATATATGGTGCATATCTTTGTATAGGTGTGATTCAGATCTAACAAACTAGGAGACCTGCTGTTTTCATCATGTCCAGTAGTTATGTAGGAAATGTTGTTGAGTGAGAAATTCTTTTCTGCTCCTGCATTTTGAGGTAACTGTCTCCAGCTATGGAAGAAAAGTATTTGGTCTGGGTGAAGTGTGTGTGTGTACTGTGTATATGTAACTTTCAGTTTAGTGATTTGTGTGATTTAGTATGTTTTTCTTGATAGATGTTTATACAAAGTGGTTATTTTAAAGGAAAAAAGTTTTTTGTTTTTTGTTTTCATGCCAAAAAGTGTCTGCAGTGTCCTGCTTTAAATTTCCAGGTGTAATGTCATGCGTCATGTCATTGAAGCCCTGACTTTGAATGCAAAGTGCAATAACATTGGAAGACACGATGATCAGTGAATACACTTAGCCAGCAGCATCCCCGCTCTCATTGCGCAGAATTAGCTTGATGGCTACGTGAAAGCTTCTCCAGGAAGTCGTATTGTTTTGTTGGTGGTGCCAAGTGGAATGAAATGAACTCTCACACCTCAAATATGCAGCTGGAGTCAGATGGTGTGGGTTTTTAACAGTTAATTAATACCAATGAAATGGTAATGAAATGATTTACAGTAAATGATTGCATCAATCCAATATTATTTCAATTTTAATTCTACCCTCCAATGTCATAAATTGTCACTTCATGCCCCTACAGTGACACAGCAGTGTTCGGACTAGATTGGACTTCCAATATCTGAATCATCATTCTTCTTTTTTTTTCTTCTTTTTATTAAATTGTTCTCTCAGGTCTTGTCCATTAGGGGAGAACTAAAACATATCAGAAGGTATTTAGATGACCTACTTACCTTACATTACCTTACAGCACCAAAGTGAAAAGGGTTAAAGATAGGGTTGGGCTTTTGCTACGTGTAGCAGTAGAAACCGATTCTAAGAAATCTGTTTTTGGCGCAAAGCTAAAGGTCGTGAATGTATTTGTTGTTAGTGGACACGGAGAGCTGTGGACACCCGCAACGTGTTGTTGTTGTTGTTCTTATGTGCTTTCATGTTTGCTGAGAGAATGTTGTTCTTGCAAACTGGAGGTTACGCAAAGGTATCCCAACAGGTATCCCAAAGCTAGGCTAAATACGT
This sequence comes from Aulonocara stuartgranti, assembly GCF_965226115.1. Taxonomy (NCBI): domain Eukaryota; kingdom Metazoa; phylum Chordata; class Actinopteri; order Cichliformes; family Cichlidae; genus Aulonocara; species Aulonocara stuartgranti. The sequence goes on from NC_138954.1 coordinate 10,695,938, forward strand.
TTCAAGTCAGGAAATAACATGCTTGGGTTGTAGCATGACTAGAAAAAGTTGTATTTTCAGAAATAACATGAGAACGTTTGGAAAATGTCATAATACACAGGATAGAATTGCAACCTCTTTCTATTTTTTTTATATAAAGAAAGAGAAAAATGTATGTGTCAGGACATGATATACAAATAAAAAACTTATTTGGTCCTTTACAAGTTCTAAAATTATTTAAACAAAACCTCAGGTAAACAATGACACATAATATATTAAACTGTCTTATTATTTATTTAACTGAGCAAAAATGCAGAAACCATGAGTGAAAAACTAAGTCCGCCCCATGATTCAATTACTCGTTGAACCACCTTTATTAGCAATTAACTTTTTTCATAATTTTCCACGTGATGCTACTACTAGATGCTACTTTTGGATTTGAGTCAGGTTAAGTTTTAGACTTCAGGCCATTGCGACGCTTTGATTCTTGTTTTGTGGGCAATTTGGATCATTATCCTGTTGCATGGTGCAGTTTTAGCCCAGCTTTAGCTCCAGCTGTCAGATGGATCGTCACTGTTTCACTCAATCACTATAAGGTGACCAGGTCCTGCAGCTGAAAAAAACAGCCTCAAATCATCACTCCCCCGCCACTGTGGTTGACAACTGGTATGAGGTGTTAGTGTTGATATTCTGTTTGGTTTTCGCTGTGCACTACGGCCAAGGCTCTCCACTTCGGTCTCATCGGTTCTTTGGTTTGTTCAGATGCAAATTTACAAACCTAGGCCACGGTGCCATGTTCTTTTTAGAGAGAAGAGGCTTTCACCAGGTATCCTTTCCAAACAAGCTATACTTGTTCAGTCTTTTTCTAATTCTACTGTCATGAACTTTAACATTTAACATGCTGCTTTCTGGGACGTCCACTCCTGGGGAGATTGGCAACTTGTGCGTAATCTTTCTCCCTGGGAAGGATTATATTTTTGAAAATGGACTTGCAACCCTTCCTGGATTGCTGGGCAGCATCCTTAAATGCTTGAGACCACGAAAAAGCCAAAACGTTTGCTTGTGTTTGTTTGTTGCTCACAATTAATAGTCATAAGTTAATCAAGTGCATTTGATTAGCAGCACCTGGCTGCTACTCACTCTCTTAATTCCTATAGACACAGTGAGGGTGCACGTAGTTTTTTCAACACTGCTTTTTCATTTATGTCTTGGTTTTTATTAAATGAATAATATTTAATATGTCATGTTTTGTACCTATTTATAAGACTTGTTGAAGACCAGATGAACTAAAAGAGATTGTACTTTCTTTTTCATATGACTGTACATGTACTTGTATATAAATGTTTTTCTTGATGTGTTTTTGTTGCTTTTAAAACTTTTTTTTTAATCCCTCTCAGGAGTTCTTTGATCACGCAAAGAAGCTGTGGGACGACGAAGGAGTGAAAGCATGCTTTGAGAGGTCCAATGAATACCAGCTCATCGACTGTGCACAATAGTGAGTTCAAACCTTCATAATACATTTTACGGAGTTCACTTCATGAACACATGCTTTTATGTACTTGGTGGTTTGTGCTGCTATAAATGGGAAGGATAAAGGACCTGGTTTGTTTTTCATCCTGCAAATTATAATCTCTGCTTCATCTACCCCCTTGGTTTTTTGGGCTGTTTTTTTTTTTTTTTTTTTTTCTCCCCCCTGTCGCCTTTGAGGTGAAAGCTCTGCAGTGTCTGTTGGTGTCATGTCGTATATGAATGTGGCTAAGATATGTTTACTCTGGGTGTGGCAAATTGAGCAAGAGCTGTAGCTGTCCATTGGAAAATTTAGCATATCTCTCCTCATATCAGTGTTTGGCTTTTCTCCATGGCAATATGCAAAGCCTGGTCTGACCTGTATTAAAATGCCCCAGTGTTAAATTTATTGAAGCTGTTCTATTGAAAACTGTAATTAGGTAATGATGGTGTAATCTTGCAGTTCGGGGGTGTCAAACTCAGTTTAGCACATAAACCACATAAAGTTAAATTTGGTCTTGGCTAGACGGCTGTTTCCTGCAATCTATAACTGATTAAATGCCTCTAAATCAGTTCTTTCTTTTTGGTATTAAGTAGCGTAGCTGAAACTTTCTGAGGGTCTTCTGTTTTCATTGCTATCGTTGTTGTTATTGTGGTGGTGATTGTTGTTATTGTTGCAAAACTGATGTACAGCCTGAGATGTGCAGTTTTGAGAAACATAATCGTAAAGAAATACTTATGTAGAAAATCAAAGAAACCTGTTGGTGGGTTTTGGCTTAACTGTGCTCTAAGAAACATATTAGTTGGCAGCTCTTTCACATAATTAAAAAAAGGTGAGAATTTCTCTTAACTTGGGGAAAAAACAAAGTAAAAAAAACAAACAGGAATTTTGTTATTGAATGGAATAATAACAGTAAAAAAAATGCCTAATTTTTTTTCATTCCTTGGTTTTGTATGGCTGGCTATCTATAATGTCAGTGATGTAGACATGAAAGGAACAGTTTGGGCTCTCATGAAGTGATCCTCCAAATACTGTCCAGCATATAGGTCTTGTTTAATAGCAACTTTTACAATTTGCCAATCCATTAGATGGGCCAGATTAGTCCCTTTGTTAGGCCACTATCCCTGCTCTAGTTAAAGCTAGTATTTTTCAACTGTTTAAGTAAGACAAACATCTACCTTCGGGTTGGTTCACTAAATAACAGTGTAAAGTGTAGCAGCTACGATCTTAGTCCAGCTGAACTGTAGATGTAGTAAGTACTGATACTGCAGTGTGCAGGGTGCTGAAACTGATGTCACTTTGAGGAGAGTCCCGGATTGTTTTTACGGCTCCTAAAGCACTTTGGGCCACCATAGGGAGCTGGTTGTACACTAGGAAGGGCCCCTCTGTTCCCTGTAAAAGGAAGTTTGGATATGCAAAAGGATTCACTGATTACAGTGCTCTCTTTCTGCTTCTCCTCTGACTCACCTCTGGAGTCACATGTAAATATGAGGATATGTACATGCTGTGGGCTCAGGAGTCCCCTCCCATCCCAAAGGTTGGCTCCCTTTATCTCTGAGGGTTCGATCAAAGCGAGGTCATTATAGTAAACTAAAGTAAAACTGCAAACTAAATCTAGGTGTGGTAAAACATTGGCAGTTAACTGACACCCCCCCCCCCCCAAAAAAAAACAAAAAAACAAACCAAACAAACAAAAAGCAAACAAACAAAAAAAACCTAGACTTGGGGGGGAAAAAATAAATAAATAGATAAATGAACTTACAAAGTGAATTAATATAAAATGTAGAGGAAGTGTTCTTAGGATGTCTTTACAGTGGTGTGGTAATGTCACATCTATTACAATTTTCTTAAATACCTGTCCCTTAAAATATATATTTATAATTGAAAAGACTAAAACTAACAAAAACTGGAAGAAGCAAGCCCACTCTGGAAACTAACTGAAGCCAAACTGAATTCAAAGCTAAAACGCATTAGAAGATACAAAACTAATAACTCGAGGTCACAAGCAGGCTACATCAGTGACTGGTGTGTTCATATGTTTGGAGTGTAGAGAGAGTTTTTAATTTTCCCCTAAATATCTTCTGTTCCTCGAACATTAATGTAACTTTTGTTGTTGTTCCCCTGCCTGTGAGGAGCGTCCATAGAAAGAAGAGAAAAAGTCAGGTGATGGTTAGAGAGTCACATGAATCTGTAAGGTGGAGCTGTTACAGTCCACACGGCCTGTGTTTGTCTTTGCTGCTCTGAGTCAGTCTGCGTGTTGTAGGGCAGCGCAAAAAAGAAAGAAAGAAAAGAGCATGTTGTGTTTATTTTAGTCCATATCCCAGTGTCATGGTGACATCATTTAATATCGTGGTACCATAAACATTTCAGATCTTTGTTAGTTCCTCGTCACAAATGCTGCAAATGCTTCTGAATGTTGAAATCTCCAGGAATATTGTCATAGCTGAAACCACTGAGGCTTGCAGCTAGCCCGAGTGCTGATAATACAGCTGTCCTGTGACATGAGCAAACATTAACACAGTAAAATGAAGACAATGAAAAGCATACAGTGTTTCAGTGCTTCATGTGTGACTTCTCTGTTGTGTGTATTGATTTTGAACTTGGTTGCTATGCCTTTTTCTGTCCTACATCTACTGTTTTGAATGAGGGGGGGGGGGGGAAATACTGCCAAATGATTGAAGTCAGATTTTTTTTTCCCTCTCTATTTTCATCCTCCTCCTCCACAAAAATATCATTCATTCTTTCTGCTCTCCTCTGCCTGTCATTTTATCCTCCTATCTCTGCCTCTCTGCTCCTGTTTGGGCAGTTATACAATAATGTTTGGTCAAGGAATCATCATCGGGGCACCCCTCTAGCACGTGCCCCATGTACCGAAGGCTGCAGCGGCATGGGTTTGAGTACGCCCCAGGCCAATTTGCTGTGTTATATTCCCCATCTCTCGCCCCCGCTTTACTTTTTTTTTTTTTCTCTATCACAAAATAAAATCTTTAGAATAAACATTACCTTATTTGTTAAACTTAAAGCTTTGTGACTTTTCATCTCAGAATGTTTTTTCTTTGAAAGATAAAGTTGTGTAATAATCTAACTGTGGTGCTGTAAATTTATTTGACATAAACAGAAATATTAAATCTTGAAAAAAAATGAATGGTCTAACCATTTTGATAACTGCTAGGCTTTTTGCACCATGTTCCTAAATCTTGCTTTTCAGCAGAAACTTCACAGTATCCCTGTGTTGCCTGAGCCGTGTGTTTTGATTGAAGGCTGGAAATTGTCAGACTCCACAGCCTCTCGCTTACTTCCTCTCGGTTCTAACCTCTGTATGAACTCTCATAGATACTCTGTCCTACATGGCAACAGACATGTATGTGTAAAGGTCCACACATATACACATGCACACCTATTGTTGTTATGACCACGAACTGTTCTGAGTAACCATCCTGGAAGTTGTGGCAGACTGCTTCAGCTGCCAACTGGGTTAAAAGAAAGGGAGCATAGGTCCTTCTGTTGGAGACTGGGTGTATTAAATCAAATGTTTGTGTTTTGATATCAGTATTTTTTTTATTTTTTTGTGAATGTCTCTTGTTGTTTAGGCTTTGCTTTTTAAAGGTCCCATAATCTACCACTTTATTGTGGTAGATTATGGGACATTATTGTTAGCCTCATATTTTCCCACTATAGATATCTGAACTTTGAGGGTAGCTTTGAATTGAACTGGAATGGCTGCTGGCCCCGCCCCTAGGAAGAGGAATAAGTGACAAAGAAATAGCCAATTTAATTAGTGCAGCGCATTATACAGAGCTGAGACACTTTGGTTTATGTGTAAATACAGTTTCATTCTCAGAACAGGGTTAGATTTTTGCCAGACTGCATCGAGATCACGAAATCCGGATTTCAGCGGTGTAGAGCAGCGGCCTGGTAAATGGCTTGCCTCGGTTCGCTCTGTGGTCAAAATATTGGTGGAAATATTGACTCTGATGGCTGCATTAAAGTCAATATTTCACCTTGTTTTGTTGCCTGACACTAGGAAAAGAAAACTATGTGAGAAGAGATTTAATGTGATTTTTGGCTGTGTTAAAATGGAGCGTAGAGTAGAAGTGACACAAACAGATGTAATGGATTAACAGAAACGGAGCGAATTAAGCTGCACTGAAGCACATACACTGGTATGAACACAGAGTGACACACATGCACTCGGTATATAAAGAAAGCTATTTTCTCTTGCGCCCTTGTAACAAGTGGTTGATAGATATGAGAGTTATATGCTGGACGCCCTTCCTGATCAAACCACAAAGTTTCCACAGTTCATGAGGCATACATGGTATCAACCAAAGCTAACAATCATGCTAGCTTCATTAGCCCTGCTCGAATACAACAGGGTTGTCCTGGTGTATCTGATTTCTCTGTGCTGGTGTTGTTCCTGCATCATCATGTTGTTGTGATGTCATAAGTTTGGAATATGCTGGGAAAAGGAAAAAAAGCTCTCTCCTGGAACAGATGGTAACCATTTAAAGTATTTACTTTATTAATCAATTCAATATAACAGGTATATATTCAGGTTAACTTTGCTGTTAGTTAAATTTGGGTTATTTATGTTGTTGTTTTTAACAGTATTAGCTAACTTCTCAGGTAATGCTAACTGGAATCTGAGATAATGTAATTGGTTGGTTGTGGTGTTGATCCTGGACCAACACTGTTGTGATGATGTGGGAACAACTTCGCCACAGGGATATCAGATCATGCGAGTTGTCCTACGATTGTGGGGACATTGCCGTCTAAAGTAATTCACTTGAGTTTTCAGTTCCTCAGATGGCGGGAGAATCTAAACTTGTTTGGTTATTTGCAGGTTTTTCTGCTCATGGTTATTACCTCTGATGTTAGCAGTATACTAAGATTCTCCCTGGAAAACGTCAGCACAAGTTGTATTACAAGCTTGTAACACTCACATAGTATAAAACCGCATTGTCATGACTTTTATTTCAGTTTTATTTCATATCTTACTCTCTTTTTATTTATATTTAAACACCATGCTGATTAGTGGGGCTGTGCTGGTGACTCCTTGATCTTGATAGCAATTAGTTTTGCTAATCAGTCACTATGCAGGTTTAGCAAAAAGGAAATAACCTATATGTAGCTCACTTTTTGCGATTTGTGGTTTTGCAACAATGCCACCAGAACACATTTTGGTTAGATTTAGCTAGATGTCATATTTAGATTTTACAAGGGCGGATTATATACTTCTTCTGTTTCATTTGTGTTGTCCTTCACAGACCTTGCACCACTGGCAGATATATTTTTTCCAGCCAGCCTAACGCTGGATGGCCCATCGGACAGAGGCACAGGAAATAAGTACGGGCCGATGGCAGGCGCTTGTTATGCCAAAGAGCATGTCCATATCGATGTTTTTGGAATCCTGTCACCCATCGATCTGGCCTCTGCATTGCACATTTATACGTTTTAAGAGCACAGATATGTGTCTGCCAGCTGATTGATTATAAGCTATTTTCAGCTGCGGCAGGCTGGTTCCATCGCAATGCCTTGGATGTGTCAACGGCAAAATCAAACACTTTTTCACACGCAAATCTGAACTCCCAGGCCTGCTGCTGTGGTGAATGTTCCCACAGCAAATATGACACAAAACATGGCACAAATAATATGTTGAGATTCATCATCATACCAGTGCTAGATGCTGTTTAGGCTGGTATGAAACTCTCTTGTGTTAGTGTGCTTGATGATGATGGCTAGGATGTTGGGCTGCAGCAGCCAAACAGGATTGGGCCAGAGGAGAGCTACACTGGATGGTGGTGGTACTGAGTAAATTGGCTGTGAACAAGTTGGGGCTTATTCCTGCAATGAGGATGAGGCCTGAGATGCCTTAGAGGTTTTTTTTTTGTTTGTTTTTTTAATAAATGTACCACAAACTCAGAGCAGCCAACCATGTACTTCCTCTGGTGACTTTGTCTCAACAGGAACACAATAATTTAATGCTAAGATTTGTGTGTATATTATAGTTCACAAATTGAGTTGGGTTTTTGTAATGTCTTATTGTTTCATAGTTTTGTGTTTTTGTTTTGTTTTTTTCTCTCTGTTTTCATTTCAGTTTTTTTTGTTTTTTTTTTGTTTGTTTTTTTATTAGTCTGTCTATTTTTTTTAGTCTTTTAAATGATCATAATATAATTTTTAGGGGCATGATTTAAGAGATTTAGCGTATGGATTATGAAACAAACAACAGGCAAATGTTCTTTGATCAAATGAAAAGGAATCTGAATCTTTTTTAGATGGTTTAACAGCAACAAAAGATGTAGTTCATAAAGAGGTGGTTTGATATAGGTATAGTTAAGATTTTATGCTTTTTTTTTTTTTTTTTTTTTTTTTGCTATTTCCGAATTTTAAAATAATACATAGACACTCACCTTTATATTTGTAAACATATGTAAGCATAGTGCATGTTATTCTGTAAATGGAAAATGATGGAGTCACCTTTTGATAATACACCCTGACTTTGTACCACAGTCTGTGAGATAGATAGATATATATATATATAGATATATATATATATAGATATATATATATATATATATATATATATATATATATATATATATATATATATATATATATATATATATATATATATATATATATATATATATATATATATATATATATATATTATATATTATATATATTATATATTATATATATTATATATTATATATATATATATATATATAGATATATATATATAGATATAGATAGATATAGATATATATAGATAGAGATAGATAGAGATAGATAGATAGATAGATAGATATATATATATATATATATATATATATATATATATATATATATATATATATATATATATATATATATATATATATAGAGATAGATATATAGAGATAGATATATAGAGATAGATATATCAGCTTGTTTTTAAGGTCATTAGTGTTTCTTAAACTGAAACAGTTCAGTTGTTATTCATCAAGTACAAAAACAGGAAACAAAAATCCAAATTAGTTGCTAATATAATTGCTAATTAGTTATTGTTATGTGAAAACGCCTGCTTTGACTAAGAATTTTTTATTTATTTATTTTTAATTTAAGCAAGTTTCAAAACTCAACTTCGGGTTCTTAGGTTTAAAACTGGGATTTGAGTTTGTGACTGACATGTGGTGCATGTTTAATCAGGTTAGGATGTTATGTTGTGAAAATGGCCACAGCAGAGGCACACCTAGGATGGGCCAGGTATCCAACTGTCCTGCAGAGTCCCGGAGATCGGGCTTGACTGTGGGTGGATAAGTCTAAGGCTTGACTAGGCTGGGGCTGGGGTTTAGTGCTGGTCACGGGACTCTGCCACCAGCCTGGGGGCCACTGACACAGTCATCTGGGGCTGTAAAGTGCTAAGAATGGTTGGCATTGTCAGCCAGCCCCAGCCCCTGAAGGCCCTACAGAAACAGAGGGGCTAGGCTTCACAAACAGTGGCTCTCCTCAATAAGGAGCCTCTTCTGTTCATGGAAGAGCCAGAGAGAGCGATATTTATACACTGGCTGCATGTCACTGCTGCTTTTTTGTGTCACCAATAAGTTGCTTGAATTCTTAATGTTTTAGTTGATCTGATGTACCGCCTATAATGATGAGCCTGAATGACTCTACTTGTGTTTATGTTTCAGTGTAAGAACTTTTATTCTGATCAGTTGTTTTTATCACATAAGAAATATTTGTCCCCCTGGAAGCTGTTAAACCTTCATGGACTCTGTTGATTTGTATGGATTGCTGCTTGCATAAATTATATTCGGGTTACTTTCACAGTTTAAATTTATGCATCATCTAAGTGGTATGACACTGACACTATGAAGATTTTCTTTCACACGGGATGAAAGCTACGTTACTGATCTCTGTCAGTCAACACAGTCCATGAGGTTTGTGAGTCTGATGATGGCTGTAAGAACATGTCATGCTAAAGGTGCAGCGGTATTTTCTACTTCCGGTCATATGGATTGATGTCAGCCTATCACCAAAAGAGACAACTGTTGGTTTATCTGTGCTGTTGCATCAATTTTGACTTGTATTTTACTTGTAATGTCTGAATTTCTGGCTGAGATGAGTGTTTCTAAAACCTTTTTGCTGATCCAGATACATGTTCCAGGCTTTATTTGTTTTGTGTGTTTTTATATTTTCTTCATTTTTTTTTCTAGAGGAATCATCTTTACAAACAATGTAGTAGACTTGTTTTGAGGTTTTTAAGCTTTTCTTTGCACAATCCCACTGATGATGGGTTGGCCATTGCCAATATTAGTCTGATATATTATTGGAGCTCTTCTTTTGACTTGGCTTCAGGAGTTTTGGGCGTTATTAACCTGTCCCGTCATTCAGCGGAGTGGTTTGGGACCTTTGTCAGTGCTGATGACAAACCTAGATAAGCTGGCTGTGTGAGGATTTACAGAACTTCCAGAAACACCAACAGTCTAAAGATTTAAAATCCACATAGTTATGATTACTTTAACAACAGCCAATGAGAGACGCAAGTCTGAAAGAAATGAAAGTTTGAAACGGCAGCCTTGAAACAACAAGCTACTACAACTGTCAGTTGGGCTGTTGAGAAGAGGATTTGTGATATGTGCCAACAACACAACTTCACATACACCGCTAGTCCTGGATTAGCAGTGTTGTTAGGCAGTGGTAAATATTTTTGCCTTTGAGGCTAACGTCAGCTAACGTACTGCTGCTGACAAATATTACTGCGAGTTAACCTCCACCATCCACATTTTTTTCGATTCAGCTTTCTGCCTTTCTTCTCACTGCACAGTGTGGCTAAAGTACAAGAAACTGGATGCATCACAGTTTAAAGTTTTGCTGCCTTTGTGTTTTCAAACTCGTAGCGTGTGCATGTTTCAGATTTGAGACAACTGTAAACTTCTTGTGTGCATGATGCACACTGATATTAATATTTGGTGGGATTTTAAAACCCATGTACTTTAAGTCAGACAGAAATATGAAAATTTTTAAACATATAAACAAACATCAACTATTGGCCTGACTTTAATTTCAAGTACAGTATCAGGCCAGAATTAGACAGAGTTGAATCCCAATGGCACAGTAGTTTTTATTTTGATGGAAAAATAGAGAAGCATTTGTTGGCAGGTAGGAAGTGGACTGGAGGAAGAAATGAATGAGGAAGAGGAACATTTTGGTAGCTTTATGGTGAGAGTTTTTTCTTTTCTTTTTATTTCCCAGCTCTAAAGTTGTAAACAACCAAACAAATGTTCCTCATTATGTTAGATTCAACCACCAAACAGGCCATAGAAACAGCACACCTTGTTGTTTGGGTAAGAACATTTTAAAGGCATTAAAAAAATTACGGCTTTATCTCTTTTTTTTTTTTTTTAAGGCATGAATGCTTGGTAAACAAATTTTAAATGGTTTCAAACAAATTAAAACTCTTCTAGCTCTGTTTTTCATTTACATTATCGCTACATTACTAATTAAAAAAATTAAATACTTTGTACATAAAATGAGTCATGTAAAACCATAATCCAGATTAACAAAAACCTTTGTGTCGCTTGTTAAAATCAGATGACCCTCCTGTCAGCTGACTGAGGAATAATCAAAGGACGCACTATGGAACTGTGTGTGTTTGTGTTTGGCTGTATCTGTGAGTTGAGGGAAAGGAAGGAGTGGTTTTGCACTGAAATGTAGGATCAGATCTGCTGCAACCTCAGTGGGACACCATCTACACAAACCACTGTCCTTAAGGTTGTTAGAGCCCCCTGTGGGACCGAGCCGTTCTCTCTTTTCAGTCGTCTCTTGAGGCCAGAAAGCGATAGCAGAGAGGATGTTGCGGAGCACATGAGAACACATGCCAAGCCTTTTCCCTGAGAGAGAGTGTGTGTATGTGTGTCTGTGTGTTAACCGCTTTTTACTTGAAGATGTTTTAAGTGATGCCCTATGTGTGCCTGAGATTTTAGTTTTCCTCTAACTTAATTGTTTTGTCTATTCGTTGAGTTATAGATTCAAACAGCCAGCCTGGGTGGACATTTGAAAGCGGTTAAGAAAGCCTAAAGCTGCCCTGTGTTGCATGCTACATGCCACAAGATTGGCTACACTGCCAATGTGTTTTTATTTTGTTTCTAGAGACCAGAGGCTCTGACAGCTTCTTTTAGCCTGAGGAGAATCACATTAGAAACACCACTCATTTCCATAGCACCTGATATACATTTTGGCTAAAGTGTCTAACATGTAAATCTGTGTCGTAATGTACAGTATGAAAAAAGTAAATCATCACTATGGCGGTTTTAAGCTCAGTGTAAGCAGTGCTGCAGAGGACGATGAGAACTTATGCTCCACTTAAAGATTTGGGGGGTGGGGAGGCTATAAATAGATTTTTTATTTTTGGGTTAAAATGCACGTCCAGCAGAGAGACAGAGCGAGCCTCGTGAATGGTGGATATCTGTGAGTCTGTTACTGTGTGCGCCGACCACACACATACACAAATACCTTTCTCTCTCTCTCTCTCACACACACACGCACACACACACCCCCTGCTGTTGACCAGGAGTGTAAAGGCATAGTCTGCTGGAGGACAGCAGTGGCGCTGCAGGTTCCCTGCTCAGAGATTGTGGAATGGTTGTCCATAGATCCCATCCCCTCCCTCCCTCCCTCCTCCCCCTTTTTTACTCCTCCTCTCTCCCCCTCGCTCTCTATCGCTCTCTCTTTACTGAGACTCCCCCTCCTCTCTCTCCCCCTATGTCGCTCCCTTTTCTCCCCCCACCCCCCTTAGAGCTTATGTAAACTAGCTGTGGAGCCAGGGCAAGCTGAGGCTATTTTTAGCAGCAGCACTGCAGAGCAGAAACTGGCTAGGGTCACGTGTGCGAAGCCGAATCAAAGGGAGTATCCCGGCAATGCGCTGTAAACAAAGGGAAGGTCAGTAGCAGAAGGTGAGACACAAAACGCCTCTGTGTTGGTTTTGTGTGTTTCTGTATATGCGTGCGTGTGTGCGTGCGTGTGAGAGGGAGACTATACACTTCCTGACTATACTTTCTCTTAATGCCCTGACATAAAACAAATCATTGTAAGTGTATGAATGCACTCATATGCTTCCCTGCTTTCTCTGTCTCCCCCTGCCCCACACACACGCACACACCCACACAGCTCAACCATTTCTTTCACTGCTGAGACAGACAGAGGGGAAGCTGAATGGATCAAAGTGAGGTTTGACACGCGAGGATACATTTTGCTGCCTAATCATGACCAGGCCTCCTCATTGGCTCCACACTCTCTCCCAGGCCTAGCAGAGTGAGCTACACACAGACTCTGAGCCATGCAGAATCTACGAGGGGGCACATGACTATGTGTGTTTAGCATGTTTTGTCACACATGGGGATTTCAAACCCTCAGAGCACCACTTCAAGGTTGGCCTCAATGCGTTCAGTAGCATGCAGGGCCAGTTATCAGCAAGTCCAGAGGATAGTTGTGTCCAGCCACACCCAGGCAAAAGGTCTCCCTCCACCTCAGCCACTAGTCAAACAAGCCTCACCTTTCACCTCCTGTGGAACGTGGTCAGAATGGGACACAATGCTATTAATAGAAACCTTTTTATATAGATATTTTTTTTTGGTGTCACAGCGGTTTGTTGACAGTTTGAGCTGTAGGGTGTTTTGTCAGGCTGAGCTAAAAGAGGTAGCTTGGAGGCTAACTTAAGTAAACACTTGGTTGGGTGATTTATTGTTGCAGGCATTTGTAACCTGAGATTTTACAGCTTTATTATACTGAAAGTAACCACGTAGACATGGCTATCCCCCCCCCCCCCCCCCCCCCCCACCCAAGTCTAAGAGGGTCATGAAAAGAGAATATGCTACACCAGCGAACATCCGGTTCTTCCTCTTCTTCTTTTCCTGTTGTGGTTTTTCAGTGACTGATACTCTCCACTAAAGCAATATTTATTCAGAAATGTAATTCTTCTGCTGATGTGCTTTCACAGCTGCTACAGGTTACAGATGTACTTACATGTGCATGTTATGAAATAGTCTCCATGTGTGAATACTGGAATATAATGCCCGTACAAAGTAATCAGTTGATTTACATTTCCTTGTTTCATTTTCTCAGTCGTGTGGGTTTTAAGATTCGACTATATATATTTCAGTATTTGGGTGTATTATTAAATATTAGACGTTACTAAAAATTGTTACATTTAAACTTGGTTTAATATTTTCTACTTTACACCTGTATTTGTTATAAAAATGCATCTGGTGCCATTTTACCAGACATGATACATTCACAGAAGATTACTACTAGTAGTTGTAGTGCTGCTGCTTCTGCTGCTGTTGCTGTGACTGAAATGGATGTAGGATTTGTTGACAGAGCTGCAGTTGAGATGTTTTTTTTTTTTTAAAGAACCATTTCAGATATATTGGTGTCACTGATTTTTATGACTGGTGTTTATTTTCAAATTCACGACTTTGATTAGGTAGACATATTTCAAATATGTTGGCCTAATGAAAAGCAAAGGAGACTTATTGTGCTCTCATCTCATAGAACCCAAGGTGTGCCCAGTGTTTTGTTTTTTTTCTAGGTAGAAAGTTCTGTCTGCCTTGTGGCAGGTATTCACAATTTTATTAAATAGTACATTGAGTAAGGTTTTTTTTCCCCCGCTACTACAATAATCTGTGATACCTGTTTGAGTCCTCTGACCCTGTTTTGCACTTGTTAACTGGGAAAATAATGACACGATGCACTCATCCCACTAATCACAAACACATCAAATCATGTCTCTTCCATTTCCCCTGATCTGCTTGCATCACAGGAATGTGAGGGAACTAATTTGTACGAGGGATGTTCCTGGTGACTAATTTACTAGTCAAAGAACATTAACCAAAATTAAGAAAGTAATCCACAAAAAGATAAAAGTTGAGTGCAGGCTAAACTTTGTCCGCACAATATTTGAGAGTTGTGTGAGACTGCTGAATCACATTTTATTCAGTATTCACTTCAGTCGTTTTCATTGCTGCTGAAATGTGTGGTTAATTGTGGCAAGCTTGGCACACACAGGTGACAGCAGTAGACTTTCTTACCTTGCATGTTGATGTCCACACATCTGTTGGGTTTTATGGAAGTTTTTCTCTGACACAGTCCAGAGACATACTAGATTAAAAAAACCAATAGTAATAATAAAAAACTGCAGAACTGTGCTGGGTTTTGTGGTTCTCTATGCGAGACAGAGGGAGTACTAATGAAATAATGAAATATGAGCTTGTTTTACATGCTAGCATTTCAGCTGCCAACTAGCAAAGGCAGAAACTATTAACCATTCAGGTGAATGATTTAATCTAAAACAATAGCTGGACTAAACTGCTGCGTTTTAAGGTGGTTTGAATTTTTGATTGTGTGAGATGTGTTTATCCCTGTGTATAGCTTAAACAAGGCTGCCTCGGTTTCACCAGTGGTTTGCATTTACCACTTGGTTGTAAAGCATCATTTTCATTTTGATGTGTGTCACCTGGGCCACACCTGTTTCAGTTATTCTTGTGGGTTAATGCCCTGTTGTTGTTGTTGTTGTTTTTTTGTTTTTGTATTTTAAACTTTGCCACAACCAACACTTTGTCTCTGAAGTTCTGCCTGACTTGGTGTGTTCTTTGCATGCATCACACAACATTTTACGTAGCTCCCATTCACTTAAATTGTGGCTGTTGATTTTGGTTGAATGGTTCAAGAAGTTACTTAATACTTTTATCTTGACCTTGATAGAAAATGTCAGGAGATCAAGGAAAGAATTAATAAGGACATGGGAAGAGAGAGCTGCGGTGTGCAGGGAGTCCAACTGCACTCAAAAAGCTTCTTTAATAATGTGATGGTTGATGCCAGTGACATGGTTCTGCAGTATGGTGGTGTACCTCTGAAGATGGACTACAAAAAGTGAATATTTTAAGTTTCAAAGTCCTTCCACTTTGTTTTGTCCACTTTTTAAAAATGTAAATCTACGGCCTGCACACAGCGCAAAATCCTGATAACCACATTTTATTGCTGCAGTATAATATCCATCATTCACAAAACACATCAGCAGGTTATGACATGAAATGGAAAACACACTGTTAACATTTACATGATCTGTGTCTCTTGTCAGCTATGTTGATCGTTTGTTTCTAATGACGGTTGCGAAGTGGGTTGCTATGAATTATGGGATAGCATTAGCTTCTTTCCTTTCATAAAGGATGCTCCAGTGTATCCTCTCCTAAAGCGGGAAATAAATGAAGCATTGAAGGACCTTCCCGGAGTATCTAGAGAATTCGATCCAGCTCTTATTAAGGCTGCCACGCAGATACTTCCTGGTCACTTCACTCTGTAAGCAGATTTGACCATTCATCCAGAACTTGTGGTTGTATTTTACTCGTGAGCATGAGAAGGTGGATTTGGAAAATAATCTAAGCCGTGAGCTCGTGGTGGTCTCCCACCAAACATACAGATGCAGTAAACAGTGACACAAATACAGTAATAGAAAGCCAGCGCAGGCCACGGTTCTGCTGTGTGTTGATGTATGAGCGCGTCTGGGAATGGAAGGATACAAGTGCAGCCTGGCTTAGGAAGAGAGGGAGAGAGAGGAGTGGTATGGACTGTCTGGGGTTGCCATGGGAACCCAGCTGCTAAAACCAGGCAGGGTCAGTGTGGAAGAGAGGCTGCATGCAGCGTGAGAGAAGGGATGCCACCCGGAGGCCTGTTTGCAAACTACACAAACATCATACGCACTGAAGTTCAGGCTGAATTCATCTTTAAATAGTAAGAAAGGAAAAAGAATATTAGCTCTGTTTAGTGCAGAGTTTTCTTTCATCCTCTGTCATTATGGATTATTTCCTATCACCCGGTTGTTCAGGCCTGTAGAGCTTAGTTCAGGCTTATGCAATCTGCACTGATACTGTAGACGCCCCTGTCTAATATTAGTCATTGGTTATTGACTTTTGATTAGGGGAAAAGAGGAAAAGCTCATTTTCACTGGGTCACTGGTTTACTTCCAAGCGGAACAACTAATTTGACATAGAGGCTGCTGTTGTTTACAGGCAAGAGATTTGAAACCTGCTCGATAATGTTGATTTAGACTATTTTTACTAGGTTTTCTATTTCTGGCACAGACTCATTCAGTAGCTTACTGACAGCGCATCGATGTCGGGCTTCAATATTATTTAGAGAAACCCATAAGTCAATGGCACAGTGAGAACTGTATTTGGGAGCTCCACATGGGACACAGTTCACTCCCAATGTTCCCACTGTAGCTCCAATTCAGAGGCTGAGACTATTTTAAACAGAGGTAATGTAATGGTCCACACAGACACTAAGCAGAGACAAAAGGGCATTACAGGCTATTTTACATTTTTATACAACACCTTTCAAAACCATGACTTGATGCCGGCCTGGAAGGCGAAATGGAGGCCTTGAGATAAAGCAGGCTCTTTTGTTTACACAAGATTTGGTTTGACTTTCAGGAGTGTCTCCGTTCTTGCTCCTATATTTAGGAAGTACCCACTGAGCCGTTGATGGATTTGTCTAGTTTCAGATCCATCTCCCAAACTGCACAGTGTTCCTGTTTGGATGGATGAGCTGAACCCCCCGGGCTTGGATCTTTCCAGCAGGTGACCGGGATCCTGCACAGCTCCACCTTCGCTGTGTCCCACCGCACGTGGCCCTGCGTGCTGTACCAGCTCAATACATCGGACAGGCCGTGTTATGTGACGAGCTGTGCAGCGCTGCCAGTTTTGTTAGGATACTGGGCGTGTTTTGTAAGAGAAGACAGATGAAGTGTTGAGTGGAAGTTCTTCTTTAAGTTTACAGTTGGTGTGTAGATACTAGTTTAGGTTAGACTTTTTGAAATGAGTACAAGTACAGCTGAAAACATTAGTCTGCTGATATAAATATAATCAACTCTTTGGTCATTTTTTAAAAAGAAATCTGCATTACTAAAGTGTTTTCAGCAACAATAACAGAATACGCTGCTTTTTGTTTTTATGAAATTTTTGTAAATTCATGGCATTATGTTTTTGCAAAAAGTCTCTGTCGCCTTATTTGACATAAGTTTATGCATTTTCCTGTTATTTCTAACCATTTCATAAACATGGCTATTATGCTAAAGTAAATTCCGGTAGTTTTCCTTTCCTTTCGGGGGCACACCAAAAATTCCTCAAAGCAGGAAAAACCCCAGCACTGCTAGCTTGAGAAAAAGTAGACACCTGAATTTGTTATCTTTGGCTGTTGGAAATTGTAATCATCTTCTGACATTTTATAGCCGCAGTTGTTAATAGAAGTGGGAAAGTCCTCAGAGAAAGTGGTAATTCATTTAAACACAGTTAAAATGGGAAATACTGAACTGTGAAAAGAGGTTTGAATATTTGATTTTAAAGCAGTAAATGCAAAGACAGTTTGTACTTTGCATGCAAATGGCTGTTTTCAAAGGGCTTAATTACCCATAATGCTCTTGGAAATCAATGCAATGAAAAAAGATGCTGACTACTCATGTTAAGGGGCAAGATTTGCCTAGTTTTAATGTATGAAAGCATGTTTGTTTTTTTTGTTTTTTTTTTTTGTTTTTTTTTTTTTTGTTGCTCAAAACAGACTAAATTGTATGTGGTGACCACAACTAGTCTGCATATAATTCAATTTGTGTTCTCTTAACTGTAAAATTCACAGACTTCTGTTATTTTCAGCCACTTTCTAAGCAACAAACGTATTGAAGCTTGATTAAATTAAGCCCAGCTTAAGAAAAACTGCCTTTCACATTTATTCAGAAAAATATTTGGGGACTTGGATCTATACAACTTGTACACAATACAAAACTGAATTAAATGCACATTACAGATAAAAATACGCACAGTTCAAACAGAAAACATTTAAATGGAGGGTTACCAGTTAGAAACAGTGCAGTGGGTCTGTTGTGTCCAGCAGTGTGTTTTCAGGCGCTGTCACCAGCCAGTTGGAGACTAAAGTGAGAGTCCATTATACTGGCCCGAGCGCTCAAAATATGGAAACTATTGATCGGATCCTCTGAACTGCTAATTAAAGATGGTCCGCTATTTGTAAAAAGTCAACCCAATTATCAAATGAGCACATGAGTCTGGGTTGCTGTGGGTCGGTATGAAGGTTTCCAGTGTGTTGGAGGGGATTTATTATTTTTTTTTTTCAGTATTTATTCCTGTCTTTTGATGTCTTCAATTTTGTTTTGCTTTGGACACGTGCTTTTTTTTTTTTTTTTTTTTTTTTTTCATGCACATAATTAGATTTTAGCACAAATTTAAAAGTGATCTGTTCTATTTTGGTCGTCTCCTCCAGATATCTGGTTTATTTTGGTTGTTTCCTTGTTGTGCCTGTTGCAAGGCAAACATGTACCCGAAGAAGGTGCTGTGGAGCTGGGTGGCCAGTGACTCTGAGCTCTTGGTGGAAACATACCCACCATGAAAATCTTCCCCCTGCACCCTTTTCTGCTCATTGAGCAGCAACATGTTGCCCGGGGCACTTTGCATTAACTGTCCCTCAACATATCGGAGTGCTTGAGTGAAGCTCAGCCTGCGTATGTGCAATAATGCTTGTGTATGTGTTTCATGGAAAGACTAGACAAATGGCATAGAAGAACTAGAGGGGGTGCACTGCTAAGTGAAATGAACGGCTTAGCTATTTAGCGCCATAAAGGGGCTTTTTTTTTTTTTTTTAACCTGACGATAGCACTGTGAAAGCTCATCTCAAGCAGGGACGTGTGATGATGTTGTTTGTGCCGTGGTTTAAGTAGAGTTTTGGGAATTGTTACATCCTCGCTTTAGAAAGTAAACAAAAACGGTAAAGAAAGCTAAAAATTGTTACGATGCCTCTCATTGGTGGGGTCTGACTATATTGAACTTGCTGTGTAGTATATTTCTTATGTCAATCCATATGATTCTGCCCACAACAAAGTTTATACATAGCACACAGGCTGGCCCACAGCACCAGCTCAACACAAAAAGAATAAGAGGGGGACTGTTAGAGCAGATTGTTGGTATTTTTTCTTTTTAACTTTAAATATATATACAGAGAACAAACTGTCATGAAACAGTAAAAAGCCTTCTTTATAAGAGCGCTACTGTGCCAGGCTAAAAACAAATGAGAAATTACATCTCATTTAATGTGGTTTGATGGTTGTGAACAAATTTTAAAGTCATAAAACTAATTCATAAATGCCAAGCATAGTTTTCTGTGTATATATTGTACACATGCTAAAAACAAAGTGGCAAAATGGCGGCCTGCTATCCCTCCAAAGCCACAAATATGACAAAATGACCACATCACACAAAGATCTCCAACGCCAGCGTTGAGCAGTTCTTGGAGGAAACTGAAGAAACGGAGCACAAACCACAGATTTCTCTGGACCTTAAACCCGTCTATTTGTAGCACTCAACCAGAACAGCTGTAGTCACTGTAAACTGCACTGAAACCTTTTGATAAGGCATTATCTGGTCGGCCACTTGATGATCAATGTTATCTTTTTCGGCCTTTTTTCCTGGATCCAGTACTCTTGTTTTTTTCTCTTTCTTTTTCTTTTTCTAGCCTCTTGCCTGGTACAGAGACTATATTTGGATCTCCAGTGCTCTACCAATAGTACTTCTGTCACATGGCAGTCACAAAGCACTCAGTAATTATAACCTAGCTGGGTTTCTGCAAGGAAGGCTGACTAAAAATACTCTCATATTGTTGCAGCAATGGGGCAAAAAAGCTGGAGAATTTTAAAAGGCTTTGCCTGTATTTTTGCGTGTCTGTGTGTGAGGGAGGAACACTTTAACATATACTGCGCCGTCTCAAATAACGGTGCAGTGCAGTGGGGTTTACTGGTTGTGTTTCTCGTCTCCAGAGAAGCGCTAATTGGTAAATAATATAATTAATTGTGTAATATGATGGGTGTGCTTCATGTTGTATGACTTCAGAGCCAGGACAAAAAGTAAACGCTGTGCTCTAAACCACAGATTCGTGTTTTCTCTCTCTCAGCGCTTATTTTTATTTATCCGTCACATCTTTGTGTTTATTTAAAATCATGTTTTGTCTGTTATTGTACTCAAAGTGAACTTGATTATTTTCTTGATCACTAACCTGGCGTTATTTTGGTAATTGAGTATTTCTGAATGTGTGAATTGGATAATTTATAGTTGACAGGTGAAATTGTTTAAAATATTGAATAAATGATAAGTGATATGTACTTAAATGCATAATATATTGTGTAACACGCGCAAACACGTCAACCGAAAAGGTGACAGACTTATGGAAAACATGAGTATTCTGGTTTTAGATGATAAAGCATGTTTGAATGATGCTTTTGAAGGAGCTTAAAATGTAAGAAATATTGAAGAGGAATTGACGAGAGCCTTTAAATTCACAACTTGTAACATTAATCACAGTTATAAAATAAAGCAAAAAAACCTCGATGCAAGTCAGCTTCATACTTTTTATCAGCTATTTGAGTTTGAATATTTTGAGATTTATTTTTTATTTTTTTTATCACAAATCTTTGTTACATCGTCTCAGGTTCTAGGACTTTGATTCATCACCATATTCTGACATTTCATAGAGGAAACAATTAATGCAGCAGACTAACCACTAAGAAAAGTGTGAGTCTGAGACCTGATCTCATGAAATGTTCACGCTGAATTGGCTTCCTACCTGATGAAACATTTTCAGAAGCCCACATTGTTTACAGAGTCTGGTTGGGGTTTTTTTTGTGTGTGTTTTGCTGCCCATTTGTCTGTAATTGCCTATGTGCATCATTGACCTCTATACTCGTCAGAAATAACTTAAAATTAAATTCTCATTGCTACGACCCCAGCTCCCCAGGGGAAGGGAAACATTAACAACCACTTGAAAATGGGTTTGGGGAAAATTATCATCTTTTACTGAGTTGAAGTCTACAGAAATAATATAGCTAAGCGGAAAATAAAAATAGGACAAGCTAAAGGCAGCAAGAGCTGCTAAAAATAATCCTAACCAAAAGAGACTCTTACCTTAGGTTATTTTCAGCTTCCTGCTAAAACCATATAACAAAATAAACAAAAACACTAGTTTTACTTGTCTTCACAAACTCCTCAAACTGAACACAAGATGATGTGGATTTTATTGTTTACTTGTTTTGTTTTTTTCCTTTCCTGGGAAACGCTGGCCAGTTTTGTTTATTCAGGACTCAAACCACTAACATTATACACATAATAGAATTATAGACAAAGAGATGGTAGATGCAGGGAGACACGTAACCATACAAGATGTAAGATGTAAGATAGAAAATCCCACATGGATTGTGACGTTTCGTTACAAAGCAAACCATGTCCATAAACGTCTCTGGTGTATGTGTCAGGTCTGTAAAGATGATTTTCAGGCTGAATTGAATGTCTAAAACGTGTATTCACGGTTCACCTTCAAAGGTCAGGTTGTAAATCAAAGACATTAAAGAATTGTGGGAATTTTACATGCTGGATTAGAGTGTTGATCCAATGGAGAGGAAGGGTAGTAAAATAATAAAAGGACAATTTTTAAATCCCAACTCAGGCTATGGTAATGTGTCCTGAGCACTTCATCTGTTACTTACTTAAATATTGCATAATTAAAACGGCACAAAAAGAAATTATATTACATACATGTATTTTGGACGTCAAATGCGATGTATAACCGGCTGATTTTGGACAGCATTTTTATTTTTATTTTTTTTAAATAATGATGGCGTATTTGGTTTCCAAGTGAACTGCTAGAGTTCATTTCAGATGTGACCTTCCTTTTCTCTGTACTGCATATGTTAAACGTAATCATCCTGCAAGCGTATTTACTGTTCATGTATATGTATTTACTGTGAGAAAGTGGAGTGCTCTTTCAAAAATAGCCTTACTTCTCCTTTTTTGTGGGCAGAAACAGTTGGTGTGATGAAAACATTGTTGTCGGAGCACATGAGCAGCGTCTCTGTTATCTAATGGTTCATAATAGAGCATTCATTCTCGGTTATTTAATTCTCATTGGGTGTGTTAGGTGTGCTACTTGTAGGGCTGAAGTGAAAATGAACTGACTACAAAAACTCTAAACCTGAACGCGGATCTTCTGACGCTTTGGGTTTCCTGTGCACCGCAGCCGTGTTGGCTGTCTTGTGATAATGTGAAGCTGGCGAGCGTTTGGGTAGAAAATGAAGGATGTGAGGGGGAGCCTGTTTGGTCCACATCTGTGTCCTACTTACTAGAATCACTCACCAGCTTCAGATGTAGATGAGGAAACTTTGTAAGATGTACACACTTTTATCCCCTCTGCTCTGACAGACACTTTGTACCATTCTTTCTATAAAATGTGCCTGCCATATGGCATGGCTGTGACCTGGAGCACTTTGGATTTAATTTGAAATAAAGCAGGGTGATGGAGATTCAGATGTTCTCTTCCTGATGGAGTAATCAATCAGGTGATGGGATAATGTATATGCTTTTTGGGAAAGTGACATTTTCAGTTGTTTAAATTGTTTAACCCATAGTCCTCCAAAATAATAATAGAAATATTATAGTTTGCTGCCCCTCCCTGAACCTGGTTCTGCTGGAGGTTTCTTCCTGTTACAAGAGAGTTTTTCCTTTACACTGTCTCCAAGAGTGTGCTCACAGGGGGTCATCTGATTGCTGGTGTTTTTCCTCTCTAATATTGTTGGATCTTTACATTACCATACAAGTGCCTTTAGGCGACTGTTGTATTTGGCGCTACATAAATAAAAGTAAATTGAAATTGAATTTTTCACATCTTCAGTGTTTTGCTTTTTTTGGTTTTTGTTTTTCACAAAGAAAAAAAAAAGGGGGGGAAAAACTTTTTAAATTGTTGTCACTTTACTTTAGGAAAGTAAATAATCATTAAATCATATAAACTGTGTGCGAGAGAGCGCAGTTTATAGCTTTTTTTTTTTTTTTGCAAGTAACATGAATTTTGTGCAGTAAGCACATTTGTATTGTAAAAAGCATTTTTGCTTTGTGCCCTGTTGTTGGTTAATTTCTTACCCTGTCATTCAGTGTTGCTTAATAGTAAAGCTGTTAACAACAGCAAGCTAGATATCAGTGAATCCGTGTTAAAAAGAATAATGTTGAAATATTAACAGCTGATCTATACATTTGGCTCGTGGACTTATTCTTAATAACATTGCGCCTTGTCTTTTCAAATACCCGTGGTGTATTTTAAATGTATCATGGCCCTTGGACCGGCCTTGCTGGAGTCTTTTCATGATGTGATCCAGATGATCCAGGGGCCTGCGTGACCATGTGTCCCCAGCCTCGGTGTCCTCATCCTGCCTGCTGTGCTGCAGAGAGGCCCAGCTGCTGCTGCTACCGCTGCACATGCTCTCTCAGTAGTGAAGAGATGGCAACAGCAAGCTGTCTAACCTCCACAGTAACCGCCTTATGTAATCACTCTGGCTAGAGACAGACCAAAATAGCCCAGACTGAGCAGGCCTGCCCTCTTGTGGCATACAGCTGCCTTAACACCGGCCTAGCAGGCCTAAAACAGGAGTCAGACATGGCAGCCGTTTCCTGCAGCATTCAGTGTAGTATGTAAATATTTTAATGTACTGCACAGATATAGCAAAATGCATTATGTGCCATTTGTAGTTTCCAGCTGATCAGATCTGGAGTTATATTTTTGGGTTAGTTCAGTGAAGACGACGTATTTATGAAAACAATGGTCAATTATTTTATAGTTTTACAGTTTAGTGACTTTACATTTTCTATGTTGATGACTCTTTCCGCAGCACATACAAAATGGTTGGAAGACAAACAAACTTTAACTACTCTTCTGTTCCCTCCTTTGCAGTTTCCTGGACAGAATTGATTCTGTAAGACAGAGTGACTACACGCCAACAGACCAGGTCAGTTCTCCTGCCAGTGTACTCGGTATTAAATGTATAAATCACCAGCAAAACCCTGCCTGCTGTTTTTCTTTCTTTTTTCCCCCTCCTTTCCCTGAACTGCATGTTTTGTTTCTTTGTGTTCACTACGTGTAGGACCTGCTACGCTGCCGAGTGTTAACTTCAGGGATTTTCGAGACGAGGTTCCAAGTAGATAAAGTGAACTTTCAGTAAGTCTCTGCTTAACTTTAACAAGGACATAAACACACACATTGAAGACATGTTTGTCCCCATTTATTGCTTGCCAACTTTTGTAAACCCTGTTAGCAGCTTGTGTAGCCAGGAGGTAATAAGGCTACTTTGAAGAAAAAAAAAAAGTCCAATTTGACATGGAAATTAAATAAAATAGTTGGGAACAGGGTTAAAATGGGACCTTTGGGGTTGACTGCACAAAGCTGATCCAAAAATCTGTGTTTCTAGATATTTGTCTATTTGATAAACAAAATGTATTTTATCTGTGAGTCAATGGAAAAAGGAAAGGTTTTATTTATTTATTTAAGTTTTCCTTTGGGTGAAGAGCCAAACTTTTTTGGGTGGGGCAAAATGTTTTGTATATAAGAAGAAAAAAGTCAGATTTTTAGGCAGAAAAACATGAAGCATGCCCGAACTAGTTGTGTAAACAGTACGGTCTTCCAGAAATGTTTCATCAGCTAAGAAACTATAGCCACATCCTACCGAACTAACTGAACAGCACACCAGGATTCAACATAACCATAACCATCTGATGGCCCGTTAAAAAGTAGGCTGGGAAGTTGATCAGCAGTTGCCAGCAGTATTTTCACATTAGTTGGTTTAAATGTGAAGGAAAGCTGTTTTTTGGGGTGGGGGGGGGATTACACACTGATGCACACATAGCTCAGCTAACTTTAACTTTGAGTGTCGACAGCAACCACACCCCTCTACTGGGCCAAGCCTACAAAGGGACAAACGATTTACACTAATTATTTTCAGATTTGAATTATTATTATAAAATATAAATCTACTAGTAGATGATGCTATATTATCATAGATTATGGCAGCTGTAATCAGAGGAATTAAAGTGCGCTACTGAAAATGTGTTCTGCCGGCTCTGGATATTGGTCTGGTTTTGTAACACAGATCTGGCAACCCTGACGTGTACATATAAATACCAGAAGGTCTCAGTTTTCATTGCCACATTCCTCTTTGTTTGTTGTTTGTTGGTTTTTGATGAGACGCCATTATAAAGTACTTATGGGAAGGATCAGTATTATCATTGTGTTTCCAGCTCATTCCATTATTTACACCCCTATGAACAAAATAATCACGAGCCCCGTATTCCTTCTAAAATTGGTTTATCTAATATTGCCTTTTATGCAGCAACTTTTCCGAACTTCACAGAATTGTGAAAATGAGCCCATCTAGGTGTTTTCCGGATTTCCAGTAATTTTCTTTTTTTTAAAAACATTGGACTGTGCCTCCTTGTTGGATCACTGCCCTCTTGGGTGTTATTGCTATATTTACTCTGGCCTCGTGTTAAGAGCCTCAAATGTCATAAGTTTGTTCCTTTGAACAAAACCCTGAGCCCACAACCTGCTCGGCAGCTGGAAGATGAGGTAGAAATGCACGTCATAGAGGTGACTAAAATGCAAAATGATTCCCCTGCGGTCGACCAGTGTGATTTCTGAGCCTGTTGCAAGTTATTTACTGTTGGTTACAGTTATTAGAGCAGCCGATAAAGGTTAGAGTAAATGTTTTGTAACAGCTTTGATGATGTCAGATGAGGTGACCCATTTCCGCAGTCGCAGACACAACAGTCTTATTCTACCATCTGAAATGGGCCTTTGTATCACATTATATCATCCTAAACGACTGGCTAAAAAAAGGTCTGGGTCATGACTTCCCTTTGGGTGTGCGTTTGTCATTATTCGGCTTTGATGACTCCCAAACATCCAGCCAGGGACACACAGACATTACAAATAATTTCGCCCTTCGTAACATTTATTAATTAATGGATTATTTATGCGTCCACAGCCGTTCCGTAAGTGTCAAGGATCTCTTTTTGCAAACCAGAAGCACATGTAATACGAGACAGAAACACGTCTTTTGTGAAGATTTTTAATTTTATTTTGAGTCTTTATCAGGACAATCTGTGAAACAAAACTGGTGTGTCAGTGCCGTACAGTATGTACCTGATGCCCCCCAGTCCTGAGTGATATGAG